>NC_090134.1:21126210-21788466 GCF_040581485.1 Linepithema humile
AGCTTATGTAAATCTCGTTATCATGTCTCATTATTACGTATATACTTGTCTCATTTTTTTTATACATGTTTAGATATTTATTATTTTATTATTGTTGATAAATGCTTTTTTATTGTTTTGCATTTAAATTTAAAAGATAGCTTACATTAAAAATTCATAGAATCTTTCTAAATATTTTTTTTATTTGTGTACGAATAATTTATAAAAAACCAAGACAATTCTTTTATTAAAAAATGGAGATTTTGATCTGAAAAAAATAACTCGGTCTTTTATTCGCTCGCGCGATAAAACTGCGATCGAAGAAACGTGTTTGCGAATCAGCGGTCTGGCGCAGACCTGTTTATCATCCTTCCACGAGCACCTGGAATCCCCGATCTCCGACGGATTAATCAAGACAAGCGGGATGACCATAAATCGTCGAAATCCGCCAACTTTCGTTCGCGGCGAACCCGCAGATGATGATGCATAAGTGTGTGGCAGTTAATTCTCATCATTTGCATGTAAGCCTACATGTCGAGCGTTCGCGATCGAACGAGGCTTCGAACGCGTCCGTTTATCTTCCACACTATCTCGCCCCGCGAATAGTCATGTATAAATACGCGTAGGCATGGTCGTTAATTAAATCGAAGGTCGACTAATGCATTTCCGCTACGTTTCATCGGCGAACGAGCGCCGGTCCATTTCTCGCCCGCGGTGAGAGGGACAGGTTGATGTAAGGGCCGTATATGTTAACTATCAACTTAATTTCCGCTCAAATTTCAATTCTCCTCTATAAACGACAGTCTCGAATGAGAATTAATGTCGCTGTACGATAAGCCGGACGTCGCCGGGCGCCGCCGGGGGAGAAGAGTCGGAAACGAGTCACGCTGCGTCACCCGGCGCTGGATGTTATCTTCGTACTCGGACGCGCGGTATGAAAAGAGAAAGAGATACCCGGCAACTTAATGCGATCGGGGGAAATTAAAATGGAATTCGCGCGCGCCGCGGATACATCACACACCGGTCTCGCGCGCGCGCGCGAGAGCGGCGGACCGACCGGCGGCGACGTTTTGGAACGGCGGCGATATTGAAATTATGCGCGCAATGCTCGAGGCGGTGAAGTACAAAAGCCGCAGCCCTCGGGCATAAATTGCCAACTCGAAATTCCTGAGGGAAGTTCCGTCGAGTCTCGTGGAGAAAGAGAGAGGGCAGGAGGGAGAGCGAGAGAGAATCTGGTCCCCGATACACGCTCAGACGTGGAAGTGTATGGAACCGAGCGGGGGATTGTGCTCCAGGTGGATGGGGTGGACAGCAGTGCGAAAGGCGGCGAGAAGGAGAGACGGGAAAACGAGGATCAAGATTACAGATTTATGGGGAACCCTCTTAGAGGCGTCCGAATCTCTCGCTCTTGGTCCTTGAACGGCTTTGAATCAATAATGGTTAACCTAAGACGTACTGTTACCATACGACTGTGGTGAATCGACCCGATCGTCGTCCTGGAAACCTCTTCAACGCCTGCAAGAACAAATGTTCCTGTCATCTGCCGCCGTAACTGATGAAGCAATTAGGCAGATAACAAAAATCTTCACTTTTCACCATTTTTACTTCGAAATCAATATTTCAAGCAAAAAAAAAAAAAAAAAAATAAACGCACTGCGATATTCAAGAACTGTTGAAAATATACCGCATCGATTTTTCACGATCGTGCATTTGATATTTTTAATTTGATAACTCGGGAATAATCTCAATAGAGATCAATTAACGACAGTTGACAAAAACCTTTCAACAATTTCCAGCTCTGAAACCGTCCACCGAGACGGTGATGCAGTGCGATAAATGTTTAGGGAGATAGATATGCTATAGCCACATGTTACTCTTCACACATAGATATCGTGCAGATAGCTGATAGCAGCTTGGAGTTAAAAACAGTTAGAACGATTCCCGTGTCACGTGACATTTTGTTATTTCGGCACCAACGAAACGCCGGTTTCTCTGCATTTACGTTACGCTCATGTCACTTGAGGCAACATTGATCTAGCTATTAATTGCACAGTTATTTATCCTAACCGCGAGTGAAATCCAGAAATGCCGGAAATGTAAAAACTAGGATCGAAGTATAAGAAGAAAAATATTTTTATTTATAAACTAAAAACAGTTTGCTTTTATATTCCAATCGATAAAAATCTGGTGGGCTTGGTATTTACAGTATGTGTTTGCACTATTTCGTGTATAAAAAAAAAGATTTGTGTATGACAAAAAGATAAACAGATTGAAACGATATTGTTTATTGATATTCTTTATCTAAATATTTCACGTTAATTCAACGATATATTGACTCGACATTCTATTATAACTTTAGAGGTACCGCTAATTGTTATTGACAGTGTACGCTATCGAAACGAAATTGAATTTGGAATAAATAATAATTCATGAAATATCCAAATATTAACGGATTAAGCAAAAATTGCTTCTGTCACGTTGCATTTTCGGCCGATTGAAAAATTTCCCGACGTTTGTTGATCTTCGATCAACTTTTGCCGCATGATAATGCGGAGCGATGCCTTGCGCATTCGTAAATGAGCGCCGACACAATAGACACACCTGCCAACGTTGCTTTCTGCATCAAAGCGCATATCGCGTTTCGACAGGCACCTGGAAGATGAGGTGGGAAATGCAAGACGGCGCTAACTCCGTAACCTAAAACCCCTACGTGTCATCAGGGAAGAGGATGCACATTGAATTCGGTGAGAGCCCCGACGTGGCCGCGACGCCGGCGCGTAAAATAAAGTTGCCGCGAAAACAGTGGAAGCATAACGATGATACAGTTACATGAATAATTCACAGTTGTTCAGCGTCCTCGACGGAAAGTTTCTCGCGGCATCTACGGGCTGGTAGATTTCATTCAAAAATTCATAGGCCGGCGCCCGCCTTCTGCGGAATCTGTTCCTGATGCACCGACCTGAATTCCTCGGCGCTGCACGAAAGGCAAGTTTCCTTCTTATCCCCCCCTACGCTCGCGACTTTTCGCGAGTGCATAAGCTCGTGAATAACAAGAATTCACTGGCGAGGAGGACGACGATCAAATGACGTAAACATTCAACTGTAAGGATAATCGATCGCGTCGCTTCGAGAGGGATATTTTATTCGCTTCTTTTTCATTTCTTCTTATTAATCCGCGCATATTTTATTATCTTCTTCAGAGATTTGCACCACGCAAACGATTTGTACAAATGTGCAATATTATACCTTATTATATATGACAATAAAGGCTTTACACGGTAAAGTCTTTACATAAATGCCGCACATTTGCATTCACCGAACATTTGGCAAATAAACGCAACGCCTGGAGCCGGATTTGCATGCGAACGAGAAACGCTCGCGTCATACTAATATTTTTCTGACTTCACTGCTAGCTCCGAAGGCGAGGCCTCCGTCGAGCTGTAACAACGATTATGCAGACTTCAATTCGCCTCGTCATTACACGCGATTACAACCCGACCTTTAATTTAACCTCATAGAATAGAATAACAGCTTCATCCTGAGCGTACGACTCGAGCGACTTAATAATACGTTTTTAAACATCGTGTTGTATATGTCAGCCAGTTCATCTTATGCTTACGAAGGAGTTCCGCAAACAATTGACTAAGGAAAGATGCAGCCTTTCACATGTGCCAGACGTAAAATCAATTTCTACGTTTAGCAGTGAACATGAAAAACACACTGCCGATGAGGATTATACGCTGTTTTCAATGCTGCTGCGTGTTTCAGATAGATGTGCGTTTTTATTTAATATAATTGAAGCAGATACTGACGTAATGTTGTAAAATAAATCCATTGGGCTGGAATGTGAGAAAAATGCATAAAATGCAAAATGCACACTAATGGAACGTTTTGTATTTTTATTTACATCTCTTTCAGTAGACGTCATTGTTAAAATTAAACGTCAAATATAGTACACGAGTTCCGATACTTTGTAGGCAATAAACAACAGCGGTATAACGAGGCGTAAGCCGCTGATCGCCGGAAGTAATTAATTGTTTTGGGGGAGGAGGCCGCGCGATGAAAGTCGAGGAATGCAATTAAGACAGGGCGTCATCTTCAAGTCAGCTTCTTCGTTATGCATTATGTCGAACAAAATACCGGTATTTATAACTGCGAGGCTTGACAGTGTTCCTTTAATAAATAATATGCGGACATTATAACGCGTAGTACAGCCCCTCGTTATGATCGGCAGTTACGTAATTAATCTCGGCACTTTTTTCAGGGCGTGGACTCTTAATAGGCGATCTCTTTCAGGCTCTCTTTATTATTCGCTCTTGAGCCCGGAATAATCTGTGCATAATCCCGTACGCCAATGTTATTGATCAACAGCTTTATGCAATATGAATATCTATTTACGTCGGCATTGAATAGAAACTTATGGAATTAATATCGTAATGCTGTGAAATGGAAAGAGACAAAGCTTGTAATTATATTTGTCTATTACGAATGTAATGGCGAGTCGTGCGCGGCTCTTTTATACTCTTAATGCAGCAAACTCAATGAGTAATTTAAAATAATATATTGATTAGATTTGAAGTAATATATTAATATGCCACATTGATTCTCTTAATTTTCGAGAATAGACCATTATAGTTAATGAAATATAGAATTTCCACAGCATATGTCCACTGGACGCAAATTGATGATTTAATAATCTCGCTATGCTTTTCATAATGTAACAAAACAAATCAATGAAAGTAAACACGATAAATTATTCGCTAAACATGCACGTGCATAACATTTGTATCGTATGACACATAATTGACGGTTAATTTCGGTGGTTCAATGCACCGCTCGGTTCGACGACCCGACGGCACTTTAAAAAAAAAAAACATTACAAGTCGAACAGTGGAACTTTATGTCGTCACGAACACGTGACAGCTGTAGTACAAAAATAAATTCCGCCGATTAGTGCGTACGACATGGGAGTAGCGGGGGCAACGATTTGCACAAATTTTGCGCGCGTTCATAACTCTATACTCGCTCACGGAACGCTTCTTTTTCCCGTCCGAAACGTAATCCCGATTCGCGTGTCAGCGAGCGAAAGAGGAGCCGGTCGTTTGCCACTGTACTGCGTTTTAGGGCTTCCATACTTACCGCCTTGACTCCCGTTTTCTGTCTCGGGTGAGTGACTTCGAAACGAGCATGCCGCGCCACGTATTACACCACGGAGATTTCCGGAATAATTCCAAGAACAGCCTTGGCCGTCCGCCTAGACGTTCCTGGCGCGTCCGTGGGATAATATCCCGCTCCGGCATCGTCCTGCTCCCGCGGCCAATTATTATCTTCTGGGCAGCTGCCAGGCAAAGAAAACCACTTACGTGACGCACTAATAATGGATGCTGCGTCCGTACCCGGATTACGGGTAGGCTTTTGTTCATTAGCGTGCCATTTCCGTTTAATTGACACCTTTGACCCAACAGCACCGTAAGTGATGGATACCCTTCTCACTTTGCGAGTCGATTGGTCCTTGTCAAAGACGATTCGAGATCGATTATCTCCTTCGTGGATTACGCGGGGCTTTAGCTCCAAGTGTCGTGGTGCGTTGTGTCGAACGATTTACGTATCATAAATTGCGCGATATTCCAAAGAATAAAAGCGTGCGTATTTCGCCGTGCGTACACTTTTTTTTCCGCGAACCGCGATAAGCCTTTCTGAAATCATTATTATTTTATCGTACCGTAACTTCTCGAGAAATCGGATCTTTTTATACCAAAATACCCATTCATTTTGCAAGAGCCGTTCTTTCATTTTTTTTAACGCACGTCAATGACTGCATGCAATGCCCGCAATCAAGAGCCGATCGTATTATAGCAAGTGGCGCTTTTGTGTGCTCATTCGACTCGAGTTTATAACACATCACCTGGTCACTGTAACCGCACTCCATAATTATTAGTCCACTTAAGCAGCCGTTACCGGGACGGCGTAAAAAGGTGGACAATTTTCGTGTCCATCTTCTTGTCTCGTAATCCCGCTTAATGTACTGCTATTTATTGCCAGATCTTTTTCTTGCCGGCGCGCAAGAAATAACGCGATATTTGATTTTCCGCAAGTCATCTTGTGAACCAGAAGCTCTTTCAAGGGACGGCCTAAATTTCCTTTGCATAGAAACTTTCGTACAAAGTCTTGCTTTTTTATAACGTAGTGATACAATAATGATCTTGGCTTTTTTTTTAACTTTAGAATTTTAATTGCTTTCGAAACAGAGTCCCGTTTTTTTGCCTTAAGCTATGAAGATCAAAGGACTGAGAAGCCGCGATGGATATTGCGTCCAATAAACGTCGCTTTATTATCATCATCACGCTAGCTTACGTCACGTCGCAACGTTGAAGGATATTGACAAATCGCGATTACATCGGCCGAATGATCCGATCCTGCCAGCGAATATTCCGATGGCGAAAAGAATGAACGGTGATTTATGGCAGAATCAGCCTAATCGGATAATTCCGTTGAGGATAACCCTCGTTTACGGGACATCGAGCGGGAGTATCGCTCTGTTACCGGGGCGATGCCGGCACACGTGAGAATCGGGATTACTCAGCTTTATCGTCGCTACGTGCGCGATTCTTTTGTCCCTCCGCCAAATTGCCTTCGTGCGAGAACGAGCTCGCGCGCCGATGAGAGCGCGATACGTTTGCGTGTGTGTTGCACGTTTCCGGAAGCCGAGAGACGACCGCCTCGTCCACGCGATCCGCCTTCATCGCGCCCCGCTTAAAAATGGCTATTATTTCTCGCAGGCACGAATTGAGGAAATTTTCAAGAGGACGATTAGCTTGAAAACATATTTTACGAAGATTAATTTATCAGTAATTATTACATTTGTCACGTTTTATGTATTATAGAATGATATTTTACAGTTTTGCATTGTAACTAGAGAGAGAGAAAGAACACGATGCTTTGATAAGATATTTAAATAGAATATTTACATGATACTACCGAAGGGATGCAAGCTGCTGAGGTTGATAAATTAAACCCGGCTGACATACGATTCGCGGATTATTAAGCGTGCACCGGAGTGAGTCAGCATGACGCTAGTTCTCGAGGAAAGTTACAGGGAACTCGACAAGCTCGGCAGTGACTCGGCCAATTCTATCTGATTACCTCGCTGAAAGTTTTGAGAAAAACTCATAGCTCTGGGAGTTGGCCAAAATCTCGAGCAAATGTATCTGAAGCTGAGTTGATCTCGCTGTAATCGTACTTCCGCTTGACCACTTGAATCCTTCAGAACTTTCCGAAACATGCAAATTACGTGTTGCGAATCGAATTGAAGACAAACGTCTGATTACATATTAAATTGGAATAAATCCATGCTCGAAACTGCATCATATTTTGAGCATGTTATCGCCGATTTTGCTATCGACGACGACGACGACGACGACTCGCGGATAACCGTTCACCAATAATCATCGGGCATTTCCAAAATGGAATTACGCATTCGTCGTATTTACATAAAGGCGATTAGCATGCGCATAGTCGAGGTTAATTGACGTGACCATAGCACGTATAGCACTAATAAATGGTCGAACTTGATCTAATTACCGGCCGCTGTCGCGTATTGACATGTGCATCGAAACGTAAACGTTAATTTCGAGTCTGCACTCCGGCATGTAATTGCATCTATTTGCTTATGCTCGATTGGTTACGGTGCACATCGCAATCGTTTCCGTCGTGCCGCGGTTTCATCATATTCAAAACGAATACTTTATGTTCACAATTTTATATTATTACCTCGATTTTATACTCACGCAATTAGCGTTACGCGATGAAATATGCATTAGCAAAGACCGGTGACATCCGCAGCATTATTTTACGAAGTTTATTTCTCATTATAAAAGTATGTAAATTACTTACGCTCGATTATATTGAACCTTAATGATATTTTAGATTACTTTGAGATAAAATTAATATTTTTTTGTGGCAATAAGAAATTAAAAAATTAACATCTCTTACAGCAAATTACTTTTGTCTTTTTACACAATTTGCTAAATTGCGACAGATATGTAAATGTAATAATTGCTAGATATTTTACACTTTTATATTAATATCTTTCCATTTACTTTTCATTTAATCAAAGCCGTTTAATAATTTTCAATTGATCCAATTAACTCTTAACACAAAGCTTAGTGCTTTATTTCCGTTCCACTTAACAAACTCATATAAAGTAGTGCTAATTATATTCAATTGCCAAAATTTAATTCCAAAACGTTTGATGCTTGTGGGATGATCAGACATTTCATTTGCTTTCAATTATATGTATTTAAGGCTATTATGCAGATATATGTATATCCAAATTTTTTTATCGTGACTTATTGAATTAATGTTTATTTCAGCTAACAGTTTTGCAAAAAAATAATATATAAATACGATCATTAGAATTGATTTATTATACACTGTGCGTTATTTTATATCATTTCTGTCAGTTAGAACCATATCAAATGGATGAAACTCTGCGAAAAGCAATTATCTCGATATAATCGATTTTTCGATCTCTTTTATTTATTATCATGCAGAAATGGTTATGGTTCACATATTCATAGTTTTTGCGTGCAAACGATACATGATTGATTGAAATATAAACTGCGCGGTTCTATTATGGAAATCGTGGTAATATCGACGAGTTATCATTCCGTTCGGGTGACGTTCTTCAAAAGCCATCGGGACGATAAACGCAAACTGCAAACGTTGCGTAGAATGGGTTTTGCTGGTCGCTTCATGCATCACTCCGTAACTGCGACCGTAAGGGCGCTACTGCGAGCTGCATTTCTTTTCGAAACTACGCGATGAGCTCATTTTACGCGCTCACGATCGTCCACATTCATTTCGCCGTTGCGTTTTCAAGACTTATCGTCACCGCGCGTAGCGTCCTCCGGTATTTATAAAGACATAAAAACGGCGAGTCGAGTGTCGCGCCTACGAAGCGTTTCCAGTATACAAGCGATCCTTTAAGCACTTAATATACGACCGAGAGATGCATCGTCGGAATTCCGATAAACCGCGATAATGTTCTTATGCTTTATTGCCGTCGTTTAATTCCCACAAAATGTGCTACATTATTTATACTTTACCCGTAATTCCTTTCTCGCGTCGCGATTCTACTCGTATATATATCTTCGCAATCCTGCAAATTCGCTTCTGACTAAATCATTATATAACGATCAAAATTTTTAAAGCCACTTTCTAATAAGATTATATATCTGCAACGAGATTCGTGCGCGATATAATCGCTACGCTTTGTAATCACACAGCGATGAAAACGATCCTACTGAGCGTTCGGAATCGCTCGATTCGCGAACAATTATTGCTGGCGAGACAGTCGTTAATTACCGTTCCCGTAGAAAATGAGATCACCGCCGCACCGCTGCGGGGATGTTAACGCTCGTCAATGTGGCGCGGCGATAATTAGGCGAGATCACATCACCTAACGGGACATACGCGACGCTATCTCGTTCTCCGTTCTTGCGGGTCCTGCGGAGGGATCGTAATTCGTCCGCAGCGCAAACAAGCGACACGTCGCTTTTGCGCGCGCTTTTGCCCTACCCAGTTGCTTTTGCCGCGTCCGCGCGCACATAGCGTGCGCGCACAGCTGTCGCCCGCGCGAGGCGTAAACGACGTAATTTGCCGGACGATGAGCGTTAAGGTAGAGGCGGAAGGAGAATTAATCGAAACGGGCCGATTCTCCTATAGCGCGCTGTTGCCCGGCGCGACAGATATCGATTAACTCTCGGCCGAACGGCGCCGCGCGTCCAGCACGGTGAGCTTTTTTAATTAATCTTCGGAACGAGCTCGTCAGCCTGATGGCCTTCCCTTATCTTCGTCGCGCTTTCACCCCCGCGCCGTGTCACGCCGGGCGCAGAGTGCGCGCTCGCGAATTCCTGCATGCTTTGCCGAATCACGCCCGATAATTACTCGCAAATCGGGCGCCGCGTAAATGCAGTTTTCTTCGGCTTGAGATACATCGTTCGACGAAGGCGAACGCTTTAATCACTTTGGTAATTTAGAAAAATTTACCGTGTTTTATTTTGACGCAGATTAGAAGCAAGAAAGTTTCAAGAAGTAGGCGAGTGATTTTGACGTAACTAATAAAAACTTCGGGAACTGCGGTTGTACGATCGATTCTGTGAACTATGAACTGCTCGCGTGCGCTTCTCCGTGATATGCTGTCGATCTGACATATGATATATCGTGGATGCCGAGAATACATCCGGCCGGTGCAGAGCGTGACGGCTAATTGGAAATGGCATTACGCAATATTGCGGGGTTGCACTTCTTTCTCTTGTCTTCGGTTATGAAACCGGCCGCAATTAGATTGTCCGCCACATGCCATGACTCTTCGGTTATTCAATTGCTCAACCGGCGGATATCTAAATCCCGAGCGCTTCGGATAGTTCTGTTGATTAGCAGGATCGAATTAAGGCAGAATAATTGCTTTGCGCGCTATAAATGCCAACATTGCTATTATATTACAAGATTGAATTAACGCAGCCGTCGCGCTAAATCGATCGCAAATCGATCCTTCATTCTATTTTTCCTTCAAATGCGTGTAATTTTATCGACTCTTTATATTCAACGGTTACTATTCGACTGGGTTTTCAATCGCCCAAAATATCTTATTGAAATGCATAGGAAAGAATTGCCTTTGCCTTGTTGCCTTGTTGACGTTCAGTTCGCCCCGTTTCGCTCGATAAGAACGAAACGAGCCGAGTCGCGCACTCGTTTCCCTCTCGAGCCGACGATACGTTTTGCAGCGCGCAGCTTTTTTTTTCTCTTATTTTCTCTTTATTTCTCCATCGTCGCGAAGCGCGAAACCACAACCATAGCGAATATTGTATTACGTCACGCTTACGTAACCACGATTCGATGAGTTCCATCTCCCGCGTGCTTTTTTTTATTACTCTATCCATTCGGAATCCTCTAGTGTTATTCAATTTTCACCGAGAAAGCACACGTTCGCGAACGCTTCCGGGATTATTATTTCCTCGAACTATCTACATTGCAATACGAATGTTCCATCGAGGCGGATCTTCCGCGATTCGACAGTAAAATAAATTCATTGGATCGCAGTACCATTTGCGAAAATGAACTCTTTTAAGATTCTCATGGCAATATGCTTATATCAAATATTCTTTTAAAAATTAAAGTTTCGAAGACGATGGCGGTTATAAATTTTAAACGGTGCAGAAGGTTATCGTGGAAGAATTGATTTGTGACATGACAGCCGTGAAATCTTTCTTTCTATAAATGTCGATTTCTCGTGTTGCATTCGATACCTCTCTCGAACATGAGAAATGAAACTGGCGAAGGCATCTCATTTCGATATAAAATATGAAAGAATGTTACGTTTCCAGCACAGTTTAAATTCGTAAAATGGATCGAATGATGCTCAAAATATAAAGCACGGAAGTCCTTCTATTTTCTCAAATGCGAACACGAGTTTTTACGAATTATCAATTTATCATCGCGCTGCTACTCTCGATTTAACAAGATTCAATCATCGCTTCACGAGCATCGCGAATGAAGCACAGCTGTGAAAGCGCGGATCGTCATTTATAACGCGTCGGAGTCTGTCAGCGACAGTTTTCCCATTAACGGTACGCGAACCAATATAATAACCGTAATTAGAAAAGTTTCGCACACAGGATAGGGAAAGTCCGGCATGCGAAACCGGCGCGAAATACCGAACTCGCGCCAAGTTGCAGCTCGCGCGTGCATCACACCGGCCACTCGATATCGGCGAACGATTGGCAGTCGCATAGCGTCTGTACGCAAACTTCGACACGCCCGCGCATACACGCGCAATCCACAAACTGGTCCTTGCGCACTCGCTCTCCTTTCTCATTACACCAATAATATCGAGACACCGATGTCAATACAATCTCGCCAAGTTTGACAACCGCACGTCCGACATTCGCAGATACGAGGAGAAAGTTTGTCTCGCGAGAGCAAAACAAAAGGCGCGCACGAGAATGCGTTGCTGTTAAACGGCGCTTTTTTACGCCCGTCATCGTAATTTTAGCGCAGACAAGGGCATAATTACACAATTTCTCGCCATGTCCCACATTTCTATACATTGTTATTTATTTTTAGCCTTTTGTATTGCGTCATTCGGATCGGCGTGGCATGTAATCTGTTTTACGTGCTCCAAATCCCTGTGCCACTTTGCTAATTCGCGAAGAATCATAGAAAGTAGTTTCTGAAATTACGTCACGCTTTGCAACGGAACCCATAATCTCAGATACCGTAATCAGTCGACGGTTCTCGAGACAAGTTCGCAGCAGCTTTGTTTCTTCGCGGCGTAATGCGCGTCGGTGGACATGATTGAATGCCACCGCCGTCTGAAAATAAAACCACGTCGTCGCGCAGAAACGCGCGGAACGTGACACCCCGATGGTGAGTAGCGGCGGGCGTAGTGTCGTTCATTCTACCCGACGCTCCGTGAAAAATCTGCATCGTCCGAGGAAATAAACTTTATACATCATGACGGATGTACTCGTTCGCAGTTCGGCTAGCGCCAAGCCAGGCAGCAACGGCATCCCCGGGCTTCGACAAATAAGCCCGCTCTTCCGGCAGACGGCCAACGACGTTTTCTCGCCGCGGTAATCGGCTAAGGCGTTTCACTCGATCGTTTGTCTCGATCGGACCACTCTATTTCTCTGCTGGTCTTTCGCCGAAGCTTGGGCGAGAAGTGGTCCGCTAAAGTACAATCGAAAGCTCATGACATATGTTTTCTTCCTAAGAGCTGTTACCGTTCACATTGCTAACCGGATTTAACGAAATTTCTTTTCTTTACGTACTGTGTGCACTGTTTATCAAAACAATCCAAGCACCTCGATCAAACAATTTGGTTTTACACAATATTAATCTGTAAAAATAGAAATTTTCTTAAATAAATAGTGTGTGTGTTGTTTATTTCGTTATCTTATTAACATGTGCAAAGTTTCGCAAATTTGGTTGCTCCGAGGTGCATCGATTTCTTTTATAAACAATACATAATAAAAGTTTATTAAATAACACATCAACGTTATTTATGTTGTCATATTAAACTCAACTTTTTACCGTCTACTTCTATTTAATCGTACATCGACAGTAGTCCTCCCGAGTTAGAAGTCTCCGCTGGTATTCTCGAGGATCTGATTTATGCGTCCACGCTTACGGTTTGCGTAATTTAATTGTACAGATGGAGCATAAAGATGACGTAGAGCGAGGGGAAGTAAAGTCTCGCGGCGTGTTGTCTCCCGCAGCTGTTTCTACTGCTTGTGCCGTGCTCGCGCGAGTCTCTGTTTTTGTTGCGCACGTTTCGTCGCTAAAATATTAAAGCCCGAGAAACTAAGGGGTCAGAGTTTATCTTGCCCTATCGCGAGACGCGTAGAATGTAGACCATTAAGCTGGCAAGATACGCCGCGCCGTGGCATACGCGACGCGAGATGCCCGCGCTCGTTTAGCTCGCACGTCGGTAAATTATTTCTTTCTATTTGTAGATCGATCTCAGATTGCAGCGGCCTGCCGCGCGATACTGCTATGTATATACTTTTCTGCGGTAGTTAACATCCTTCTTCTGAAACGATTATTCATTCGTAACGACCGTCTCACCGAACTGCCTGAAAACGGGATACGTTCTGTTTCGACGTTTACCACTTGTTCCCATCATCTCTAGATTGTTAACTGATTTTCTCGCAAACGATGAAATACTAATTAAACAGCAGTGACACGCGAAATAATTGATCGCGTGAATATTTCTAATAATGCTAATTTATGCTGAGCACCAACTGATGTATTTAAAAATTTTTCGCGCAAATCATCGGTTGTAATTGTTCGATACGAATTATTTGAATAATTAATTATATAATCGTCAAGTGGTGATTAAACAGTATTCATTTAATATATAATGTCGCAGCTTTAAATATAGATAATTGCGGAATACGCGGCCGCACATTTATCAATATTCGTATATTAGAATTCAAAAGTGCAAAGGATAAGCGGGCCACGTTAAATATGTTGCGATGTCAGCAATTGTCCGCGTTACGGGGCCCAATTTGTGCATAATGATGACGCGCATTTATTATATAACCATTATACACGACGCGCGTTGTAAACCTGCCGAACCTGCCGAACGAGTTCTCCATTGTCTGTTATCTCGCGTGCACGCGTCGTCATTATAGTTGGCTGCGCGAGGCCGGTTTACGGTAAGCCGTCTATGGTGTAGGAATAAGTGCTTTTTTTCTTCCTTTGCACGCTCATTCCGCGCTTGTCTCGACTCGTGAGACAGAGCTCACCGCAAAAATGCGGTGCGACGCGCCGCGCGAACAGAAACATTCCGTTCGCGCGGTAATGCATAATAAAGCATGGAATACAGGCAAGACCGATTTGTGGCCGGGCACCGGTGTGAGTTACAGCACTCGCAGTAAATAAAGCGTGCAAGGCGCGTCGGTTTCGCGCGTCGCTTTTCGCGCGTGCACCGCGCTCTTTCCCTCGCGCTCGTTTCTGCCTCGTCCACCTCTTCCGGCGTGTTCCCGCCTTCACCGATGGTCCGACAATGAATCCTGCGCGCCACCCCGAGCGGAGAGGACGGCGTAGAAAAAAGAAATAAACGGCCGGTGAAAAAATACGATGGATTCCAAGTTCGTTTAACGGCGTCGAGAACTCTATCTGCCGGGACGCTTCTTCTTACACCCCCTCCGGACTCCCTTCGCCGTTCTTCTGTTTTCGCCTCTCCGCCCTCCGCCATCTATCAACCCCTTCCGCGTCCGCGCGCGTCTCGTTCTCTTTCTCCCGGCCCGAAAAGAGCGATCGACTAATTTCTACCGGGCGTCTCTCGATCCTTCGTCTAATTTGTACGATTTACGTAGCGTCCCGCTCATGTCCTGCCGTTTCGAAGATCGGTGTTCTCATTACGGCCGCCGAGATCCGGGAGCGACGTTTTTCAATTTACTTCATTAGGCGTTTATTAGCCGATGTGCCGCATCGCGCTCCAAGTACTCTCCCTTAATTCACGGTTGCGAGTTCGAGTTATAAATCACCCGCGGGGCGTTCTTCGAACTCCCGTAAATTTGCTTCAGCTGCGCGAGTGCCCGCGCTCATAAATTTCGGTCACGATACGTAAGTGATCGATGGAGATCAGAAACCGAAAAATTAGGAGAAGAAAATTCATAGGTTTACTTCTCGCTATGTACTATCGTTTTTCGCCGATCCTCAATTGTGATTGACAGTATCACACTTGACTTGGCTTGGCAAAACCAGCTTTTTTCATCAGTATTCCTAACGCTGCTCTTAAATCTAGATGCTTGTCTACGTGACAAGATCTCATTTGCGATAATGCAAGAATCGCGACCTACACGTGTACACCGCCTCTCTTTCGAGACTATGGGTTGTGTCTATGACGCAGCCGTTTAAACGAGAAATCTTTACGAGCGCACGAGAGCTAACGCTCGTCTTACAGAAAAAGGTAAAATACGGTGTGGAAGACGGACGGCAGGGGCAGAACTCATTCAGCGATCGGCGCGCGGCGCGCCGGTGTGAATGACCTTGCGGCTTATTGCACGCCGGTCGAACGGGTTGACAGCGGATATGCAAATCTTGCTCGTGGCCCTCGCTCGCAGCCTTCTCCCCCTCCCCTCTTCGCCATTTCGCCACAGCGCGCCCTTTCCTCCGGCTCTCAATGAAAACTCGTTCCTCGTCGCGAGGAAAGAGCAATTCGCACATATTTAACATTTAATAATATTTTTTTTTTAAAATAACATGGAAAATGTAAGATTCTTTTTATTATTACGGTTGATGTGCAGTAATTACATCCAAGTTTCCTGATTCGGTCGACATACAGCTTTTGAGGTCAACGCGCACAGTATGAATTATTCGTTGTACGTGATATACGTTCTCAGATTTTTCTTAATTATCTACAAATATTTTTCTAACCAGCGCTCGCGTGAAAAACTTGCACCATTCATTATTACGAGGACATAGCCTACAAACTCCGCGGAGAGAAACTCCGCGAAAGGCGGAAGTGATAGCCGTACGTCTCTTTGACATCGAGTGTACGTAAGTGCGTAAAGCACTCGCCGTACGTAGACGCGTTTTCATTCATATGCGTCGTGAATGGCCTGAGAGAGAGAGAGAGAGAGAGAAGCCGTGGGCGGACATCGTAGGCCTGTGCCTGGCAATCTCCGAGACACCGCGTCGCTCGTCGGGTTCTGTGCCATGAATGAATTTACGCGTCGCGCGCTTCCTTTCGCATATATTCCGGCACTGCTCTCTTCTTCTTTCGCAGCTCCACGCTATTTTTATCCGTCTATTCTCTAGGCCGGCACCCCGCCGATACTCATCCACATCTCGTCAGACGATTTGCACGAGATAGTCGAACCCCTGGAGTTAGGGATCTCCTTTTTTTTTTCTTTTGAGAACAAACACGTCGCAGATTTAGTTTCTTGAATTTTGACATCGAGGATTCGATCGAGAGAAGAAAGAACATATATTTGTCAAGTAACATCAATTGTTCTCCCCATTTAAGAAAAATAATAACTACGCCCGGGAAATAAAAATATATATCGCGGTGTATACAAGCAATCTACGCCCTGGATACATCTATCACGAAAGTTTCGATGGAAATATCGCGAAAGTTCGATTCAATTTCGCCGCTACAGAGCGGTATACCCGATGCCGATAGTATATGCGATGCGTAAACTTCGGTCGCATCCGATAAGCGTTAAGAAACGGACGCTCTCGGCACTTCTCGCGTTTTGCCAACAGCCACCACGATAGAATCATATGCAAATTCAATGGGAATAGAGTTTGGAAGATGTCAAATAAATTTGAAACATTTAGCAAAACTAAAGTAATTTATAATACGCAATTTCCGTGTTCAGAATGAGTTCTCTTTCGTACACATCGCGTAGGAATGGAAAATGTAACTAAAACGGTGTTCACAGAGGAACATTTCTTTATGCGAATTGCTTCTGCACACAGCATACGCTTTAATCAAACTGAACCATAATAGTTGGAAGTTAAAAATGACAAGGTAGATGTTTCGTAACAGAACAGGTACTACGTACGGCGGTTTTACAATTTTGTAGTCTAAAAGAGAGAACATGTACGTGAAAGTCCACTGTGAAATATGCTACGCTTTATAAGCGAAACGGTAAGTCTGACTACCTGACCTCGTGAGACGCCTTATTTTCTTCTTATTTCAACCACAATCCCGGCCCGTCATTTTTCCGTGCGGTGCGCTCGCCCTGCGCACGTGACGAAGTTAACAACGAGAGAAATATATTGTACCTTCGGAAAAACTCATCTACTTTCTACACGTCGACCTTCGTCTCGCACGTAGTACAAAAACCACTCGTTCTCGATAAACACGACAGTGGTTTTCTTAATTTATTCGGGAAAGTACTTTTAACTTCCTTGACTTAACTCTTTTTCTCCTTTTATAACTCCTGGAAAAAGAAGAATAATCCGATTTCTTTTTTATAGTGCTTAAAACCCGACTACGAGATTAAAGAATCTCAATATTAATATTAAATCTCAGCTACTAAATCTATATTGTAATTTTTTTTAATAAAGATACATCCAGGTTTTATATTTTATATTTTAATCTCTCTCGAATTGACGGCCGCAAATGAGTATCAAGTATCAATATTAAGATCAGAAGTGTCAAATTAATCTCGCAGAAGACTAGTCTCGTTCACGTTAATTGCAGGTTCGTTCTCTGTCATGAATATCCAGATATCTCGTCGCACCTTTAAGCAGATACCGTCGCAAGGCAGTCCCGTCATTGTCGCCCGACATCGGCGACGCGATGATGGACCGGTCCGGTGAGAGACGCTTCGTTGGTTCAGGATTCAGGCTCTTCTCATTCGCTTATCTCCCTCCACCTAAATATAATAGTATCCTTCCTCTCGTGGGACATTGTCCGTCCAAAGCGAGCAGAGGGGTTGCTGGCCGGTTGGGGTATTGCGAGGGTGTACGCGGGGGCGGTAGGGTCGGCTATTCCCCGGGTTAAAGAGGTCGGACTGCCGTCATCATCGTGTAATGCCTTGTTTGTCCTGGCAAGCCAGCCATGTAATGAATCCTCGCGGGATACTCGCCGGCCGTATGTAACACCGAATCAGAGATAGTAAGTACCGTCACGCTGTCACGGCGCGGATGTCAAAGCGAAATTGCAATTTGCAGTTTAGTTTGGTACGCCGAGAGACTTTGGTAATTAGTGAAAGGGCACCGGAGTGGTAGGCGGCAGATTGCTTCCTAGCGGGAAAGAGTGGCCCGATGCGCACTAGGTCTTCCAGGAAGCCGAGCGCGTAATGAGTCCGGTGGTTGACACGTTTTAATTGCGAGACGGGAGATGCACTCCGAAAGCCGAACGTCATTGATTGACAAGCTCTTCGTGCACAAGGATGATTTGGGCCGATTAATCCCCGCTCGACTGCGACTCGTTCCTCTGTCGATTCTGTCCCAGTGTTGATGTACAGCGTTAGAATATTATTTTGCTTTTACGAGCCACCGTATATTTGGCACGAAATAAATTGTTGGCTTGTTAACTGGTGTTTCAATAAACCGCGGCGATAAAAATCGATTTCAATATATATGGAAATAACTCTCAATATTCGCGTGACAATATTCTTTGACAATATTTTAATAGAATGAAGCGTTGATATATTAATGACGATTTACGTTGCACATCTATCTGCATTTTCGCAATTCATATTCTGCGTGTGTGTAACTTTCTCTCGTTTGGATATTAATACATTTTTACATTTTTGCATTGTTATAGAATCTACCGTGTCGTGTTCGTTCATTCGAGTTTTGCGCGAAAGTAATTTTCATAAATATCTCGCGCTGAGATCCGCGCATTAACAGAAGTACTCCCGAGTAGAAGAAATGCCGGCCAAGTCCCCCCGTGGCGAGCGCAGAATATACAAGCGAGTAACGCAATCCGAAGATGCGCTCTCGCGTGGATGCTGCGTTTCGCTTAGAATGTAATCCCGTCGCTGGTGTGCGACGGCAACGAAGCTTTTCCGCAAGAAACAGGGGAGAAGAATAGCGGGCGGTGAACAGCCGCGAAAAGCCATCGGTGGCGGCGACGACGACGGCGGCGGCGAAATAGTTTCCCATTCAGTTGACCGCAGAGACTACGGAGAACTTCTTTCGCTTTTCGCGAGGGTATGTAACGGAATGGCCCGTTTTTCGTCGTAGCCACGGCATCGTGATATAGCTATTCCGGCGCCGCGAAGCGGACGTTGTCGGCCGTTAAAAACGGACCGTGGCGGAGTGGCCGTCGTTCCCGTAAAAGTGGTAGCGCCGGGGAATCTTTATCATTTGTCGGCCACAGATAAAACGGTATGGCTCGCCGTGCTTTCTTGTACGCGCGCACGTACATTATATTCCTCCGCTCGTTTCAAGTGACACACGCAGACAAATGTCCCACATATCCGCGAATGTTTCCCAAACGTTGCTCCATTCTGCCGGATTCGATCGAGGTAACTACGGTGTTAGCCGCGCGTGATGTTACGAACAACGGGGAACTTTCATGCTAGTTCTTCGCGAAACAATCGACTCGCTCCCATCTGTTATCCGGTGTATTCGTAACTATTCTGTCGATACCGCACGTAAACCGCTGCACTTTCTCGCTTCACGTAGTAATCGCCAATTCTGGTACTATATTATATCACTATATTTTTAGTTCTTACATTTTTCATACTAAATTTTTTTTTTTTTTTTTTTTTTTTAAGTTTTTTAGAGTTTTTTTTCATTAAACTTTCATAATACCGGCGTGGCTAATGACATGGTTATAGCAATCGCTTCATCGTATAATAGCAATCGTAAAATTAATTTAATATTTTTTTACTATATTCACGTGCAGATAATTGAAACGTTTTAGGGAAAATTTATCAATAATGCTGTTCCGCACATTCGTGAATAATGTAGGCGAATTACGTAACCACTCGATCCAAAGCAGAAACGCAATATGACCGTGTGCGGAGAAATTAAAGGCGTCATCATGTTAATTAAAATCTTGCAGTTGCGAACCACCGTCAGTTTATGTAAATCCCGCTAAATAAATGGCCGCTATGATGGGGTCGCGCCGCTATCTAGATTTTCGTGACTGGATGGTCGCACTTTTGAACATAGTTACGCTTTGCAACTCAATTTCATCCAATAAACCTTCATCTACAAATTCTCTCTACATCTGCTATCGATTCGTGACACGCAATTAAATTACTGTAACGCAAAGTGCTTATTAAAACAAATTTAATTTAAAGGACACATTGAATTATGCTGCCGTTATTCAATTTTAGTTAGCATACATATGTATATATGCCAAAAGACAGAATTTTATCATATGCTTACACAGAGTATTCCAGATCAATAATATCGCCCGTTAATAGCAATTTTTTTGAAATTATTTGGGGACGAAAATCTTTATACTAAAATGTTGAGACTGCGGTCATTTTAAACATTCATGCGTTCAGGTACGTCGCATATTGATTTTTATATTCTCTCCATATAAGAAACCTCAGAAATCTGCTATAAACGGGTGATATGGTTGGTCTGAGACATCTTGTATATTTTCCAATATTTTTAAATATATTCTCTCAACAATTTTAAAGTAAAACAAGTTATCGACTTATAAACATCGAGTTCGTAGCAGCGAAGTTGTTCACATGTTGATCTGTAACATACAAAATATAGAAAATATTAAAATATTTGTTGAAAATAAATAATATTCAGAAATAATTATTACACACATTAAACTTTTACTCACCTTTTTAATGCAAATCTTTTTTATTCATCCGATAAAAGAATTATTCTAATAATTATAAATATTAAAAATTGCAACTTTCTTACTAAATATTTCAAAATTCCTACAAAATAACAAATAAATGATTATTTATCCTAAAATTGTTACTTCGGCGCCCGATGCTCCCTCCGCCTCCTCCTCTTCCTCCTCTTCCTTTTAGTCCTCGCAGTTCAAGATATTCACTCTCGTTTGCATCGTGAATACGAAATGCCCGATTTTTTTAAACGGCACTCCCGGCGTATATTTTGTCATTTTAAGGCAAAGTTACTCGAATATTATCGCATGGAATACACGTTCAATACACTCTGCGCAATAGGTAACGAAAAAGGAAGAGATGAAAAACTGCGAGAAATAGTAAGAAGAGTAATATTAGATATAATATGACGCGCCGATATGGAATAATCTGCCCCGTACAAGTGCCGCCATGCGAATAATAAAAATGCAATAAACATATCAAGGAAAAAATCGTGCCGATTCTGATTTGGGAGAATGCGAGGAATGTATCAATATGCGTGTCGATACATAGTGCGAGAGAGAGAAAAGAAAGGCACAGATCACGCAAGCTAAGAGCGATAAAAACGACCCCACCGTGAGTTAATCTTAAAACTTTTAACATTAGTATTTAGTTTAAATTTGATTTCAATAAATGTTCGATAATTGCTCTAATGTTTCGCTTTGCGTGTGGTGGGGTTATTTTTGTCTAGTGAGCTATATAACAGCGTTCGAGGAGTGAGTGTACTTCATTATGAAAGAGAGAAAGCTATATTGAACGAGAATGTCTGTCTGTTTTCGTCTTTAATATTCCCATCATACACGGTGGTAAATGTGGAAGAATGACAAACGTGTCCTCGTCTACTATCGCTTGGACCGAAAAACACATTGGTTCTTATGGGAAAGGCTCACTTCAGTATGTTTTATAGCCTACTCTTTTGTCATCGTGTTTCCCATAGCTCTCTCTCGCACGCGCGCGCCCTACGTATCGACGTAAACATTGTTGATCCCCATTTCTCGCATTCCTTCGAGTCGGAATCGGCGCGATCTTGTGCCTGCTATTGGCCTATTATCATTCGGTAGCTGCGCGGGGTACCTTTCCAAATATCCTTATTATCCTTATTAATATCCTTATTACTTTCCATAGATTTCCATCTTATCCTTTTTCGCCGTTTGCGGAGAATGTCGAACGTGTATGCCGTGCGATAATATGCGAATTACATTCTTTGTCTTAAAATGACAAAGTACGCGTCGGGAGTGTTAAAAAATCGATATTATCGTATTTGCGACGCGAAAGTGAGTGAGTGTGTTGGACTGCGAAGACTGAGAGGAGGAAGAGGCTCAGAAGGAGCATCGGGCGCCGGCGGAGCAATGTTTAGATAATTAATCATTTATTTGTCATTTGTTACTCGCACAAAAAATATTACGTGATGTAACGCACATAGTACTTTGAAATATTTAGTAAAAATTGTAATTTTTTATATTTATAGTTAGAATAATAATTCTTTTGTTAGACATTTGCGTCAAAGATGAATAAAAGTTTGATGTGCATAATAATTATTTCCGAAATATTTACTTTAAACGCTGTTGTAATTGATATATTTTGTATGTTATAATTCAACATAAATGAACAATTTCGTTGCCACACATTACGCAGGTTGGTCGATGTAATTAATTTTATTTTAATACCATTAAAAGAATGTATTTAAAAATGTTGTGAAATATACAAGGTGTCTTAGACTGATTGTATCATTCATAAATAGCTAAATTTCTCATATAGTAATGATATAAAAAACAAATGCGAGATGCCTGAACGCGTAAATTTTTGACAATTTTGTCGATCAACTTTAAACTCTTTTTATTTAAAAATTATTACAGCCTCGACATTTTGGTATAAATATTTCCAACTGACTTTAGAAATTTAACGGAAATACTGTTTATCTGGAACACTCTGTATAATATAAATTGCTGTTTTATAATACTCCGCGTTTTCGAATTATTGCATTCCTCGCAAATTTCATGGGAATTCTTTGAAATCCACTTGCAGTGCCTCCAGGCGTGAAAATAGCCAGAGCTGTCCAAATAACAGTGTAAAATTAATTTTATGTACAACGTTGCACAACTGGTGCAGCACTGAAAATTTAAATCTGTTTTGACATGTAAAACATGTGTACGCGAGGAAAATAACATTTTTATTTAATAGAAGAGAAAATTCAATTTAAATATATTCTTGAACAACTTGTACGCCGCTGTATTTACTATGAAACGTTTGCGATCGTTCGTGTGGCTGCGTGGATGTGCCCGATAGGACTATCGAAGCTGTTTTACGTATATAATGTTTGCGTACGATGCAGCATCATCGTGGAATGCAGATCTCATGTACCCCGGCTAGTGGTATTTAAGTGCCGCGTAATTCAGTCCAGAACCTCTGACCTCCTACATCCCATTCTGGACGCCATACTGCCTCTCCGTTTCTCTCCTTCAACTTTCTCATTGTTCCTTTTAACTGAAATATCTTCTCGTTTAACGACAAGGAGGTTCAAAGTCCACGAAGGAGTCGAAACGTGTTTCCACGGGACTTCTATATGTTCCTCTTATTCTTCTCTTTAAAATATAATGTTCCTCCTTCTCGAATGAAGCAGTAAATATTTGAAACGTGTATCTACCATTGCATAACGTTGACGTTTATCGATTCAAAAATTCATGAAATAAGTCGAAATGTAAAGTATCGATATTCGCGGTGCGGGAACGGTAACTGTATCACGACAAAAAGTAATAATTTTAAACTTCTTTGTGCGCAGGAAGTGCACAAAAGATGACTCGGAAAATGCAAAGGCCGCGATGTCCTGGTTGTGAATTATTCATATCCTCTAAAATACAAAGGCGAAATGTCATTTTGCCAATTTTTATCAACCACTTTTTCATTTATTTAATTTATTTTATTAACTATTTAAATAACTTACCGATGTACTGGGTGACGTTTGCATTAGTTAGCATCAGTGATTTTGCTCGAAACGACGAAATGTCGCGCGAGAAAGATGCTTTGGTCGCCAGACGAGCTTAAAGCTTAATACCTGGATATTAACGAAAGTTAAAACGCACGATTCTACAGAGTTGTATACTCTGGAAATTTCGGCGAGTTTAATTAATATTACTTTTGTACATTATCTCTGATCTTATTTGATAATAGCTTCTCTTAACTTGCTCGCGCGGATTAATAACTTAACCATGTAGCAATAAATTTGTTATTCCGCTTAGCTCTGAATCCGTCGTTTTCGTTTCATTGTTTTCGCGAGTCGAGCGATTCTAGCACCTCGCGCGGAGAACCTAATTATTTTTGCTTACATCCGATTACCGTTTTATCTGCGCGCGCAAAGTGGGAATCGGCTGTAAAGCGGCTACGGCGCGCTATTTATGAAACCTTACGTTGACGCGAACCATTTGGATTTTATGATCAACGCTAACAGAGGTTTTGCGAAATTGATACGATCGGGTTTTATTCAATCGTTATCGAGTTCTTTCAATAGCGACCGATACGAGTGGTTTTCATCGGGGGTATCGAGGCCGGGATATCTTGAGTTTCATTTCCACATAAAGCTTATTCGATAAATCCCTGGCGCAACAGCGAAGCTGAGAAAGCAGAGGAAATTATTGATTTTTATTACTGGAACTGATCGCAACATTGTATGTACAGCCTCTCACGTGGAAAGATAAATCAAACGTAACGTGACCGGGATGCGATGTTATTTCTGAAGGTGCGATTTCTTGTCTCCGACTATATCGCTATGCTGCATTGTGTCTCGCGGGGAGAAACGTCAATTTTTTTTAATATTAAATGAACGAAGATATAAGAAGGGTATATTAAAATAGCGGCCGTTATTTTTATAGGATTATAATTAGCGCGCGCTAATCTCTTTTCCCAGAGGAGATGACATTTTTGCGGCAGCCGATGAATAGACCGGGAGCTTAATCTTATCACGTTTCAAAGGCAAAGACCTCTGGTAGCTTGCTTGCGTGCAACTTGTAATGCAAGCGCGCGGGCTCGAGAGAGATCATCCGATTAAGTGTAGCGAGTTACGATCAAAGGCCGTGATACCTCGCGTGTCGTGTGCGGAATGAAAGTGTAAACGCCTATATTTATAAATTCATCCACTGCAGCTGCTTCTACACGGCGGATTAACGATCGAGTTTCAAGTAAAGTCTCCTGTGGCTCACTGTGAAATAATAAGCTCCCAGATGAGAGCGCTGTGTCGATGCGCTACGGCCAGGGCATACTGATCTTCGTGAATATTTAGATGTCTTGCCGCGCAACGTTGTCGATACTTTATGTTACATATTAGTTATATAACATTTAATTAAAAAAAATTTCGCTAAAATTTAATGGGAATTATCCACCTGTTAGTTACTGTCGAAGCGGAGTATGAATAGACTTGTGTGTATTTAAACAGCGCCAACGTGGAAATTCATATAAACATAACAATAAGTCTCGTTAAATTTCTCCATTCAATAATTTTAAGCACGTTCTGCAATCCCGCGTAATTGCCCTCGTCGGCAATTACGGAATGTTGCGGAACGAGGTAACGGTTAATGCATTTACCGAAGTTTATTACTCACATTTGCGATGACGAATAATAGACAATATTCGAAGCAATTTATTCTAACGGAAAGCAATTTCTTGGATGTTTACGTGATACAAGCTGAGAGTTTGTTGTTTTTTTTTTGTTTTTTTTTTAATGTAAAATCGCATGTGTTAGAATTGTTTAGAAGATTACATTTCTTAATTGCGCTACAATGAAAGCGCAATTAAAATATAATGTTTGGATGAAAATTTCAGGAGTGTTTTTTTTTTTTTTTTTGTTGTAGTTGAGCTAAATTTTTTCGCAGAAAGTTATAGAAAAATCGTTACTATTATAGCAGGGTCGTGATCTTTCGTGCTTGGCGCGACAATATCAACTCACTTCCGTGGGAAGTTTACTTCGGAAAGCTTTGCATGATGCATGTTCGGGCTCAACGTCGTATGATGCAAGCCACATCTCACACGTCGCTGTGGGCGCGACCTCATAGAAGGGGGGGACGTCCGGATGAAGCAGCCGGCTAAAGATTAATCCTGACTGATCCAGCGCGGTTTACGAACGCTATCGATATCTGTCAATGCTATCCGTCGAACCACTTTCTTCGAGCACACTCTAACGTGATATTCCGACTCGCGATATATTTTTACACACCCCGCATTTCGCGGGTTGTCTCGCTCTTTCCGGCTTCTTGACAGAATTCACGCAGTTTTCCGGCTGTCTCGAAAAATATATTTCGCGCTCGGCTAGCGTTGATATTGTTACGCTTTTTGTGAAATATTTCCGCGCGGGATATTTTATTACGGTCGCTCTGAGGTATGCAGATAATTTATCGGCGATTATGAATGCTCAGAAATTTTAGGAATATTACACGTGGTATAGAATACAGAAGATACGGAAGATGTATCTCGCCACTATTCATCTTAAGAACCTAGCTGCACCGGCTACACGGATTTAAGAGCCCCTTAGCCTTTTCTTTTCGCTCGGATAGAACCGAGTATGAAAGAGAGATTAATTACACCTACTTGTGTATCGTAAGCAAATACGACGTGCTCCACCCACTTGAATAGACGACTCGCTCCGTGAAGTTTGCTCGACCGCTGCTCGCTCAAAGAATCGCTAATTACCTGAACGCCTTATCCACCTCCTGCTCTTCCTGTTCTTTTCTCCGTTCTGCTTCATTTGCCAAAATCGTGCGAGTGCACTTTGATGCACCACCATCCTTTAAGTAGTAAACTTTGTACGCAGATAAGCAAGCCATTTACATAAGGTAATATTATCTGAAAAGTTAACAGAGTCGACAGCTTAGTACAAGAAACAATTTACTAACTTAAGTAGTTTAAATTATGCTCGCGCACAACGCCTTTCTCGTCGGTTAGGTGAAAAATCGATGTCAGCAGGATAGACCGGTTAATTTCTTCTTACTATCTAAAAGTTCTCTGTTAGTCGTAAACGTCACCGGCAGAGTTTTACATTCGCCTAATATACTCGCCGCACGAAGTGCATTAAGAAAATCTGCAAGCACGGCGAAGCGAGGGGGAATCGCGAGACTTATAACGTCCGATAGCGAAAAAGCGGATTTCGCGCGCGCGCGCGGAAGAGAGGGAGAGAGAAGGGAGACGTCTCGACGGAAATGTAAAGCTTAAGTTCCGGTGACTTGGAGCCCCGCGAGAGACCGTGGAAATAAACCGCGGGAGTTACGCGGCGGATAGTGACACGACGGATTAACGATCGTCGCGGCGGTAAAAAAGTTTTAATTTATACCGAAACGGCATGTCCTACGCAGAGGACTCCCTTATTTCGCCGCCGATATCATTCCCGCGATCCATCGATCCCCTCTTCGACGCCGTTCAGACACTGGCAAACTTTTGTCTTTTGAGCTACCGCCTTTGATACCACCTTTTATATCTGCTGTAGAAACGTCAAACGACGTGGAAACTCAGATATCGGGGCTATCGAGGGGGATTTTTTTCCGGTCAAATCTCTACCGCAGCGGCATAGGCCTCGACACTTTTTTTTTTTTTTTTAATGTCTCACACCGTACTCGCGCTTACCTCAACATGTCAACGTGAGTTAATCCTCGTAATGAGAGACGCTCGGGATCGATTACAATGCGCACGCCTACGCGTGAATTAACAGCGAACAATGTTGACCGCCGATCACGGAGGTAAAGTTTCCCAATGCAAATTAGAATCCGCATCGTGACTTATCCCCCTCGCCTGGGCTCGTACGCGCAATATTTCAGCGGAGGTCGAGATAATGTCAGCATGGCGGCTACCGGCATTGTGCGCTCATCGAGCGACCGTCCCACTCGTTCGATCTCGAATGTTTCATTCACGGTGAAGGCGCGGGTGGGTGTAAATGAATCGTATTTCGCCGCCGTTAATATCGTAACCCGCTGGCGTGGGCGGGTCCCAGCGCGCGGGGTTTGTTAATCGAGCGTCGTATCTGCGGACACGGAGAAAATGTATTACTTAGGCAGTCGGAAGGGCGCGCCATAAATTTCCCACCTAGCGAGATTTATACGAGACACACAGGGCACACGGAGGCGCCGTCGCTTTCGCCGTCTAATCGGTCGCCTTCTTCTTACGCCTCCCTTCTTCGCCCGGAATTTTTCTCTAACTGCCTTATAAATGTAGAGTAATAGCGATGAACTCCGCTATTAAGCTAAGCGGTAAACTGCTATTAAGCACGGCTATGTTTTCTCATAAAATTTATTTTTTGTACTAAAAAAAAGAAAAAGAAAGAAAGACTTTGCTCTTCCAATATTAGATTATATCATAGATACTTCTTTTTCGCGAGGTGCCCTGCCAGCGGCGTTAGTGATTAACGAGCGAATATCGCTGCAAAATGAGCTAATGAGCGTAACGTTAAATTAATCTAATGAGCGTAAGCATTATCTCAAAAGGCGCCGCACGAATGTCGTAAAATTCGTCGCAAGACGCCGCCTTAACACGAGTGCAGCGCGTTTATCACCGTCACTTGACGGTTACAAACACCTGATGTACGATCGGACGATGATTCTACATCGCGCGCGCGAACAAAACCAATAGCAATTAAGCGGCGTTTATCGATAGTCTCATTAATAATCTTATCTCGTGTACGGCGGAGGGCCCTTACCCTTTTGCGCTAATCAACGCGAATGCAAGTATTACCTACTCGCATTAATGACTGCATTGATCCGCGTGCAAAGGGCAGTAATTACTCTCTTATTAACCATTAAAGTGCCATATTTAATAGAAGTTGTATAATGCGTTGATACGCTTGTGTGAATTCACATAACGGCTTTCAACTGGACGTTTCCATCGATCGGGAGGATTCTGAAAGTGCGTCGTGGAGAGCGTGTGAATTATTAGAAAATCTCCAACGCAATTTTATTGGAAATGCAGTAACGAACAGGCTCGCGCTTGTTAAAAAATAATTATGTAATTCTATTCAATACATCGCACCCATCCCGTTGCGCATTTATGCAATGTAAAGTAATCATAATGGCGTATTCACAGATAGTTCATTATCGGATTTAAATGCGATTTGTTGTTATAAAGAGACATGCATTCTCCGAAGTGTTAATTTAATTTCATAATCAATATAAAACTTGTTTTCTTTAATTGTCCATTATTTTTACATCGATAAATTCATGAAAAATTTCTCTAAATAAATCGTACGTGATTATTTGTAAAATTGTGATTTAAGTATCCTGTGAAAATTATCGGAATATTTATATTCGTTGGTTTTATACTGAAAGATTTACAGTCTTTTGAAAGCAACATATTGATTTCGATAATTGACCGCAAATGTGCATTTTACTCCAATTGATTTTCACGATTGACCAACGATTCGGTCGCATCAGCCGAACACCTGTAGTGTATCGTCCACGCTCGGTGGCGGCCGAGATAGTTTCCAACGGGCGACACACGGAGTAATTAATGCAGAAATTAACCCTTGAGGTTAATGATAAGCGTTAACGACTAATCACCGGCTGCGACCGTGCGGCCTCGTCCGATACTATTCCGAGGGACCTGCTGCCGGCCCACACTCATTAGCGTCCACTCGTCCTTAACAGCACGACGATGAAGTTGTCCTCTATTTGTTAGCGGACTCCTACAGACTCCTCCGTCTTTCTGATGCCGGACGCGAAAGAAAGGACGTAATTAATCGAACGCGATGGATTCCATTATCTTGAGAAAAAAAGCCCGCGTACGCACGTCGCGACGATTAATAGCTTTCGAGAGAGATAAATTATATTTATCCCACGCGTTCCCTCTTTCTCTTCTCACATCGCGCTGTCGACGTGTACGTCGGATGTTTCACAATTGATTGCAATATAAGAAATTACAATAGAATCTGCGAATCGAATTATGAAGTGAATAATTTTTGTCGGTTGTGCGACGTTCGTTATTTCAACGCGGTTATAAAAGTTCGTGTAATTTTATACATCGCGCTTTCTCCTCTCTGCTTTCTTCTCTCCTTCGCGGACGTTGGATCCCGGATGCAATTTAGAGATAGTTTATACCGTGCGTCCGGCGTAATTACACGGCTATAGTGATAAGTACACCGAGGTACGGCGATCGCGATCCGCGCGCGGAAACCGGCCTCGCGGGGAGCGAAGCGTGCGCTCCGTATAAACCCATGAAATCCGATATTCCTTGATGGAAAAGCGGCACTTCCCGCACGTCACGGACGACATAATGTTATTGCGGCGTATCGGATATCCGGCCGTAACTAACATGACCTCCGGTCGGATAACTTTACGACCCGCGGAAGCTGTCATGCAATAAAGACGTACAGTTCGGTAAGTAGTATTCGAAATTCAAGCCACAGGTCGCTTTTTTTCTCTCGCAGAGAAGCGCAGCGCGAAGTTCACCGCTCTCGGGCGGAAAAACCGCGATTGATTTAAATACGGCAGCGCGGATGGATTTCGTTTGATCGCAACTCGCGCGAAAGCGCGTCTGAGAGGCGAGTTAAAATTTTCCACAACATTGACGTTAATAGACTCGCGTAATTGTTATTCCTCGCGTATTCCGCCGGAATATATTCCGTCAAACGAGCGTCAGTCAACATCCTCGCCGCTAACTATTCCAATTTATGCGTTATAACGGCGCGACGAGGTAGAAAGCCACAAGGCAGAGTCACTCAACGTCGCCAGGGGGGTGAGTTTTCTCGCGTGCGCGAGGAAATATGCGCCGCGGCGGCGGCGTTCTCCGCCGTAATCGCGGACAGCCAGCCAGCCCAGCCGGTTGTGAAAGATGTTCCGCCGTTTCGGGGCTCGTTACAGAAAATTTCCTTAATTTCGCCGGTGAAATTGCTACGGCCTCTCTTCCGGCGCAGGAGGATGCCGGGGCGAGGGGGGGGGGGGGGGGGGGGGGGGGGGAATACGTCGCCGCGTATCCGAGAATTAAGCTACCCTAACTCTCGAACCGGGAGGAAGCGTGAGAGGGAGTGCGGGAGGAGGCGAGGCGCGGCGTGCGGAGGGAGCGAACGAGCGAGACAGCCGGGTCTGGATAGTGGATAGACGCTGTATAGCCCTAGGGCGACTTGAAGTATGCACTTGACGCATGCAACCTGAAGTCTGGCTGCATCCCCCTGTGCTCCCCTCCTCCCCCTCCCCCCTCCCTCCTCGGTATCCACCCGAGCGCCAAGATCCAACTGTCAGGGCGAGGCGGGGCTCCCCCCTCCGGCCACTCTTCACCCTGCCTCTCTAAATCTCCGGCAACCTGTTCCGGAGAATCCACCCTATCCTTCGCTCCACTTTCGTTTCTGCTGTCTGACTCGACACGCGCGGCTTCCATGGACTCTCTTCTACTACCCGCTTCTTCGGCGGACTGTGTACCGTACGACAATTCACGTCAGGCGCACCGCCCGCCGGAATTTATTACAACTTTTAAAGTCTGCGCCGCGCAATACCCACGGCACCCGCGCCTTCGTCCCGCTCCTTTCGCTGTCGCGTTCGAAATATGCTGTCTGTCTACCGATGTTTATCTCAGCCCCGGCACGGTGACTAAAATTCGAAAAGCGTGACTAAACGCTTTCAACTCTCTTGTAAGATCGAGGCCTTGTCTATAACATGACAGGCTAAAAGATAACTCAATACTCACTTTACCGTCAATACGCCGTTTGTCGAACCGAACACATGCCGAAGATAAATATAACATTATCTATCTCGGCGTTCAGAGTTTTCTTATCAATTTCGGCGAACAAACTAATTAACATTACGCTCATTCATTATGAAATGCCATTTCTCAACAAGATTTTCCGGCACGCTAATTTCGCTCAGAATGTCGGGGACGATAAACAACGGAAATTTTTGGCGTATCGTGCAAAACACTCCGCGCGAGTTTCCTCGAAACTCCTTTCACGATGGAATAACCCGTTCGAGCGTGTTACAAATAGCTCGAAGCGACTTTCGAAAGGCCCTCCAGCTCGGATTCTGCTTAGAAGTTAAATCCCGCGATGACTGGCTGTCGTAGCCTGAAACAAACGCGGCGGGGCCGTTAGTGACTGTCCGCGTATGGCGCGGCCGCGCGCGGTCCACGACCTCGTAAAATGTCTGGAAACTTACGTGGGTGGAAACGTCAAAGTTAGTGAATGGCCCATTCAATGCACTGTCGCGTCCGGTCGAACCGGTCCGCGATCTCGCGTTGTATTTATTTGGCACGTTCGCCCTCACTTTGGCGAGACAGGAAAACGACGAGGAGGCGAAGCAAACCAGCGGCCGCTCGAGCACGTTTCCCGCGAAGTGTCGACTTCCTTTTTCATTTCGCGCCATCGATCCGTCGCGACAGGAAGAGACGACGGCGACCGAGAGACGAGAAGTTCATTCCCGACACTCTGACGTTCGGAATCAAAGAGATACACTTCCAACTGTACAAAAACACGCGACGAGTCTGTCACGTTTCTCATCTGTCGATTCTTGTTGTCCCCCTTTATCGCGTTTTTATCAAATAGTTATACACTTCTATTATCTTATTTTATTAAGCGAGAGTGTCATTAAAAGTGACAATGCATTCGGAGAGCAATAAAGAAAAGTCTAAAAAGAAAGAGAAATTATTAGATCAGCTATTAATCAAATGTTTTTCTCTTGTTTCAGGTAAGCGATCAACTCTGACATATGATTCGCGACATATCTTGTGAGCAGCGAATAACCGTGAGTACATTTATAAATAATGACCCTAAAAGATAATATATCAAATAGCGAAACGTGTTTCTCGATCTCGTCGTTCCGTGAAATATCGTTTCGGAAATACAAAACTTGCGATTTAAATCTCGTCGACTGCGGACGATGAAGCTTCCGATGTGCCTGAGTAATTCTCGCATAACTTAGTGCTTTAATCAACAATTCAAATCGCGATGCATAAAATGTGGAATGACGAATAGTCCGTAGTTCCAGAGGTTCTTGTTCGTTGTGCGAAAACATCTTGCACTCCGGTTGCATTGTTTATGCACGAAATTCGTGCATCAATCAATTATGGATAAAGTACGGCAAAAAGATGCAGTGGTAAAGCATAGTTGCTCGGTCGTCATTTTCGACAGTGTCGTTTTTATTATGCCAATGCGTGCGCGCGGAGCGGTGTTGCATAATTTATCGAAAGAACTTGCGACACATTTAATATTTGAATATTGCAAATCTACTGAAGCTTTGCAAATGAATATTTATGAGGATGTTGATTTCACATTTCGTTTATTTAAGTAAAAACAACAGGACGCTTCTGTCTATATTAATAATAATTAAAATAATGAGGTTGGAAATACAATAACATAATAATGAAAAATTTTATTACGAAATTTTATTACAAAAGTGTATAATACTGGCTTACAGAATAATTATGTAAAAATAATCGCATGAAGTACCGCCGCGCTGGTAGCGCGAAATAATTCGCAGGTATTGATCTCTTTCGAACGAAACGTCGCGTCGCTTCGACGGGAAAATTCTCTGGCGTACTTATTTCAGAAGCAGCTCGCGTTTGACTTCACATAGAAGTCACAATCCAATAGTAGCTGTTACACGACGGAAGGTTGTATCAGCGGATCGTGTCGGCAACACTACGGTGGATGCTGACATAACCCATATACGGGAACCGATAAAGTGTAATGCGTGCCGCGTGTTTATTATGCGCGCCGTAACATCGCGAGCGGAATTAGAGCGAACGTCCGTCGTCCTTGTCGCCGTTGTTATTTACCGATAGCTTCGTCAGACGACGAGCTAACCATATTGTATGGAAATCCACCGGCAAGATACTGATTGCTGAAAGCACTTACCGTACGGTCGGTTGTATACTCATCGCTTCGAATCAGAAACAACAGCCTCCGTTTCCGCTCTTTGCTCACACGCTCGTCCCTTAAATTAAATCGACAGCTTCGAAAAACGGGGGGAGGAGTTCATACACTTTAAATACTGTTATTTATTTTAGAACTCACAAACGCGCTGTGATAAAATATTTTTATTTTCAAGATTATTGAAATGTACGTTATTTTGCGAAAATTGAGTTTTCTTATGACTGTATTTTTTTTTCTTTGTCGCTAATCCGATACACAGATAATGTTTGTTTCTTAGAGATTGTACAGATTAACGTACAGGTAGTACGCGAAACATATAATTTTCATTACGTTAGAGAAAGCTTGTTTTACTCTACCGTTGCTTGTAACGCGATAGACGATCGAGCAACAACTCGACTATGAGCGAGGTGCTTATCCTATAACTAAATTTGCGGAATTTCTCAAAGTTCTAAATACATAATAATCGATCTAATCCTATTCGGGACGTACGATATATTAACGTTGTGGGAGCAATTATCGAAATCCTCGCAAACGATTTATGACAAGTCGTACGCGAGCGACAATGCAGAAATATATTAAAAAGGGAGTATCATGTTACTATTTTTGTCCGACAGTTTTTTTTTTCTCGATATATTCATTTCGAAAACGCGGAAGCACATCGCGAATTGAAACAACACGCGATAAAAGCACAGACTTTGCTTTATGCTTGCGAGATCAATTTGATTGAATCGCAGTGTGTTTCAATAGTATTTTATAGCAGTTGCGAAACAAACGTATTTGCATTTGTCACCTAGTCGCGCCGTATTCGGTGAAAAATTTAATCCACGCCTTTGTTTATAAATTTGTTTCCGATCGGACGACATTTGCTTCTCGATGACTGATTTTATCACGCATCGTTATAAATTTTATTGTGAATCGTTTTCACGCGATTGTGTACACGCCAGTTGGAACGAACGCTCTCGCGTAATTCTCAATTGACAATTCGTCTCTAAAACATTTCATTTGAATTGACAAACATTCGTTCCCCATTATATCAACGTTATTACTTAACACCGTAATATGCGTATCGTGTTCATAACGCAGGCGGGGGACGTCGTCACGTATTGCGGAACGGATTTCGTCGATAACTACTCTCGTCGTGGTAATCGCGCTATATTAATAGCGCTTCTGAGGGGAAGACGTGGATATATCATCGAGCATTACGAAATATTGATAAATCATAATTATATCGGATAATTTAGCTCTGTCCCTCGATGTTATAATGCTGACTGGCAGGCTTGTAAATAAGTGGAACGATGCATAGTTCTTTTATATTAACGCGGAGTGAGAATTATTCTCGAGCGCACTGTGCGCTCATAATAGGGAAGATGAAAATGCCGATATAATGTCCGTTAAACGACGTTCTCTCCCCGAAAAAGAATGGCGCAGTCTTGTCCAACGCGGCGCCTATCGATGCGGCAATTTATGGTACGGACGAACCACGCTTCGAGATCGATTTCGCACGCATCGTGCATCGTGGGTAATCAATTACTTCCGCATAACGACCGTCCCTCCGCGCCTCGTTTACGTGTAGAAAATTCTGCGCGTCTGGCACGTTCTACGTAGCCGCGAGGAAGGGAACGAAAGGGCGGAAGAGGAGGAAGAATTTTTATGAGTGCGTAAGAATTATGTAAGAACGACGATTCGATTTAAGCTCTCCCGGCTATTACGCCCGGGGAAATAATGGAGACGCGTTTGATGGCTCCTTTTAATCCCTCGACATTTCCAACGCGTAATCTTGTTTATCTGACACAGACTTTTATTGTGCCACGAAGGTGTTAAAATTAATTAGAACCGTGTGAACACTCTCTTCTCCCGACAACGGTTAATGGTGTGCCAACAGCGCCGAGATTGTCGAGTCGCCTCTTAACTCACCGGAAACTCGGCGGCCACCTTTTACACTAATGAGTGGTGCCTTCACGAGACGACCGAATGTACCGAAACGATAACGATTTACGGCGACGCGTGTCGTTTTCGCGAAAACTCGAATTTTCGACGATTTACACGTCGCACGAGAGAGATATTGTTTTTTTTTTTTTTTTTTTTTTTTTACACCGACATTAGAAATAAGAAAAAATGCAGAAAATATTGGAAATATCTCTTATATGATATACGGTTTGAAATTTTAATATAATCTGCGGTTTGAAATTTTTCGCTTAAAATATTGAATATTGAACGATTTAGGAATTTAAAGCATATAATATTTAGCAAGGATAAAGCAAACGTAGCCCGTACGTATGTGTCTCTAGGGACCTTTCATAAATGATAGAGAGATGGAGTATCCTCTTCAACGTAACGTTACGACTTATTCATTACCTTACGATTTTATATATGACAACATATAGATGCGTATCTTCACTTTAGGGATACTTTCCAATAATCGAACTTCATCCTCTGCCAACATAATCAGAACTTTGCGCCGCAGCCTCCCCGCTGGAATTTGCATATCGCTTCATCTCGCAGCTTCCCCCTCCGAAGGGAGCCACTGCTACGAAGTAACTGCGAGTACTACGACGTATAATGTTAAAACATCGTGCACTGCCAAGGGATTTTGGCGCGTTACGATCGTTCCTTTGCGGCGCGTCAACGCGTATCGCACTGATTGCCTTGACGTTGGATTAAAACAGTTTCGAGTTGAATCGGTTAATTGCGAGCAATATCTTTTCATGGCGCTCTGCGGAAAGCAGTGCGGACAAATTACGTTCCTAGAACAATCTCAAAGCTGCGTTTTCTAAACTGTAAATTTAATATGCGCGACAAAGCCGCTGTTTACTAATTACCTTCGCAATCGCTAAATAATTTTGCAATAATATTTTTAATAATCCACAGGCGCGAAAAAAAAAAAAAAAAGTTCTCATTGCGCCGCGTTTAAAAGTATGCATAACGCTGGCGCGGCGTGACGACGCTCGTAATGCCCGCCTCGGTTAATAACCCGACGCGAACGGGGTGCGGTTTTCCTCGCACGTATCGAATAATTTATCGCTACGCAGAGGCTCGCGAAAGCGCGAAGCGAACGTACGGCCGAGAGGGAATAGTGAATGAATCGATAAAGCGAGGTGTGTGCGTGGGCCAGGATCGCGCTCGCCAGGCGTCCGTCGCTCTCGCGCGACCGTTTTCTCTCCCTACAACTCTTTGCTGTATTTGGAATTCCGCGTAGGACTGGTTTTCACGTTTCCCATATCCCTCTTCTCCCCCCCCCCAGATCCCTCCTTACCCGGTAACCTAAATAAATACGGCCGGGCGATTCCATCCGACAGTTTCGTTACCGCACAGTAATAAATCGCGACGGATATCGACGCTATTATGCGGATCGTTTACAGTCCCCTGAAACTGCCTACTAACGACAGCTGCAAATTAATTAACGAGAGTTTCGCTCTAAGGAGTAGCGCGATTACTCAGGGCTCAACACAGCCGGGATTTAGCGGCAATCACCGCGGTTGAATCCGTTGATGCACGATTAATATAATTGTTTGATTTCTCAGAGACTCGTTTTCGGCGTGGCTTTGATGATCGGACTTGGCGTTTGTGAAGCAGATAAATCTCTGCGGTCGCGCAAACGCGTTACTTTAATGTTTCAGATAAAGATATCACTCTTTGACCTGGTTTTACGATGGAATTTACAATTTCGTTCGATGGAATTTACAATTTTGCGAGCAACGGATATCTACACCTTCAAAGTTATACTGTATATATATATATCTATTTTTGTTGAAAATACATTTTTCGGATATGAATATTTTATTCTTCGATAGTGGCGTGAAATGCAATTTTCCACATAGATCCGCATCTTATATGTAAAATATTAATATTCCACAATAAGCGACTCGTCCAATATCGTTGCAAATATTTTGCGAATTATCCGACAATGGCGGATTTGCTTTGCAGTCTTCTTGACATTTAACACGGCGAGCGGATGCGAGGGAACTTTACAACTACCTTTTATAGGAAAGTTTCATAAATTTCAGCAGGCTAAATCTTTCGCCAACCTCCATTCTGGCGCACTGATAAATAATTCAGCTGCGCTTGAGCTGCAACGTGCCAGGCACATTACTTAAGCTGTTTATGCCGAGAAGACTGTGCCTAGCTATCTTTACCGGTATAAATAATAAATTCTGTTGCCGGTGATTGACCCAGAGACCCAGAGAGAAGAACAGTAGAGGAGGCTTTTTAGGATTATCCACTTTACGAGCTATTCCGGAGATCAAGTTGAGAAAGATTGCTACTCGTGTTGACGACACTGCAATGAAAACTAATAGAAAGACGCGAGCGTGACAAATATAGAAAGATGACACGTTTCAACGGCGGAGTTTAGGCGTAAATAACACTCAACATTTATGGGCAGATTATGTAAACTATCTTTTTACGTAAGCGCTCCCTAAGACAATACTTATAAAGCCGCGTGTCTTTCTTCGTTTTAAGCGACGACCTTATTCGGTATTCAACGAGGTTCGAGTTCCGAAACTATTGGAAGCAATACTCGGAGGAAACAAGGTCAAATATCGGCAATATCTTTACATAGTCATTACCTCGTTTCTACAGGCTCACATTACTATCGCCGGCGCAGCGAGAGCGTGTATATCAAAGCGGCAACAAACTCCCTTTCATCCGAAAAGACTCCGTTCGCGAACTCCTCGTCTCTTCAATTCCCTCTCTGCCGCACTTCCGACAGACGTCTCGAGGTAATAAAGGCCTCTCCGACTATAATATCGCTTCTCGCGCGCCAGAATAGCTCGCGCACAAGAGTATCAATTCCGTCTGCAAATATTTATCGGCGTTGCGCAGAGAGACGGAAGACGACACGGAACCGAGGAGTCGGCGGGAAGAAAACAACGGTCGGGTCGGTCGGTCGGGCGGGCGGCAGTGATTCGACGCTACAATCGTTGTTCCCGTGAGAGAAAAGCGTATCGAGCAAGAGAGCCTGTCGTCTCGCAACGAGGCGAACGCCCACGAGAACGACGGCGGTGAGCCGTCTCGACTTGTGCGCCGTGCCAACCACCTTGCCTTATGCGTTCGCATTTCCATGGCAGTAACCTGCGACGAGCGCGCGGCTCCACCGCGCGATCATAATGGGACCACCTCCGCGTGTTTCCTCGAGACACAAGTGCAGTTACGTATCCGTGTGCGACGGGGGGCTGCGGGTCGCGGCGAAATAAATAAACCGGGAGGAGTCACGCCGCCAGCGTTGCTTCAATGAAACGTTGATGAAGCGAACGATAATATTGTCGTCTAATTTGCGCAAGCAGTACGCAAACAAATCAGAACGACGCGGAGAGTAGAAAGATACATAACGTATCTGCATGAATCGCGAATAATACGCACCGCGTGCAAACAGGTATACGCGACCCGCGCGGCAAATTAAAAATATATTACAGTTGAAAATGTATTACATTTTATATGCAGAGTCACGAAAGAGCGATAATGACGAATAATATTTCCATAATTAATTGACGCGGTTAAAGTATAATATAAAATAACTCGGCGGGGATGAGATAATTTTAGATCACAATCCGCGAACGGGCCAGTAAACACGGTATTGATGAGGAGGCACATCCATTATAGTATCGATAATAATAACGAATTAATTGCCAGAGAATAAATTTATGGACATTATCCAGTAATTCGCAATTCGTTTATAACACAGAATTTATCAAACTGCGATGCAATTTTTGCGAGCGCGCGTTGCGATCGCTCGCGTATAATGCGACTCTATGACCCTCAGGCTAAAATAAATCGATATATGCGTTGGTATAAAAGGAAGAAGAGATCTGCAAATACAGAATGCGGATACAACGGACGATTTCAAAGACCTCTCGCTTATATATTGAAAAAGATAGAGGATACGCGTGCGCGGCATTCACCGGTAGTGTTTGCGCGAATGTATCATACCTTGGTAAGAGTATATACATCGGTACCCCCGGGGAGTCACGTCTATCTCACAGTCGTCACGTAGAAGTTAGAGGATCAAAGGGTCAATCTGTTTCTCTCTCACATTCTTCTCTCTCCCTCGATCGTCGCCAAGCGCCAAGTCGAGTTTCTTCTCCCCTCCCCCTCTGCGTCACGTAACTGCGACAATAGTTTACACATGTGTCCCCGTCGCGGCATCGAGACCATAAAGCCCCTCGTAGTAGCGAAAGCTTATATCGCCGTTATTTGCCGCTCGTCCGCCCGCTCGCCACTATTTCTAGCGGCGGCGGCGGCGGCATCTGCGCTCTACAAGGGTTTGGACAAAAGTTTACGACTTTGCGGCACGAAGCAGGAAGGCGTCGTTATGTTAACTCACCGCGTTTACTCGTGTGATTTTATTTTAATACGATTACATTCTATTCTACATCCCGTGTTACGTCGGCCGATTTTTCAGGGATTATGTTTGCGGAATATAAATTACGGAGCGACGATCAGTTTAATAGCAGAAAAAAGTGTTTGAGTAATATAAATTTTTATGACCTTAGATTTACGATATTAAATGGATATTAATCGATACATAGACGATGAAAAATAATTTGCAATTTCTTTCTTTTGAAAATTCGAAAACTTTACTGATAATTTCGCCGATATAGTTGTATGATATGTATATATTAATCAATTTTCTGTTGAATAGTTGAGCAAACATATCAGACGCATCAGTCGAAAATGAACTGTTTAACTAATGAAAATTATTTAACATAACGAACGCTTTGTACCTACTATGAACTAGTTCAGAACTTACTGCGAACTGTTTATTGCGAACATTTATTCGACGTCACGAGTTCCGTTTCGCGTTCCCATACGTATACATGTATGTATACGTAACACCGTGTAACGCTATGACCAAACTTATCGCGTTTCATTCGTAAAGGGACTAATTTTCTGGCCGCTGAGTCGGAACTCGCAGCGCATGAAATCGCATGATATTATGCATGGTATGTCATAGATCAGACTGTTTACTGTTATCACACCGGCAGCGTAACGGGAAACTACGATATGCAGATTGCTAAACTTCCGTAGGATCGCTGCACGTGCATTGCGTGTTATATCGGGTATTAATAACACCGTGTCCCTCGCCGCTTGCCCCAGAGCCCCTTTGCTCGAACTTTTCATTTATTGAAGCTTCCCGGTGTGATTTAAACTCCCCCCCCCGAAACAATCCGCCGTTGTATTGTGCTATCTATCTCGGCCGGACGTGCGGTGCAAGTGCATGAGAGAAGAATGAGACCTTTCTTCAGTAACGCAATAATACGCGACGTATAATATACAATTATGAGCGAGATAAATAAATTGCTCCGCTTCGCATATTCGCCGTTCGTTCCCGCCGTATCGCTGCCTGTAAGAAACCGCGCGGCTACCATTGTGCCGCGCTAAGTTTTTAATATCTGACATTTGCGCGCGCGCGCGTGCACGCAGAAAGCTACCAGCGACGCGTTAGCGCCGAGTCAATTAGATTTACGGCACCATAAATCTCCATCTCGGGGCGCGAGTCAAATTGCAAATCGCTGCCGCGAGAAAGGATATCGATACAATGGCCCCGAAAGGGCATTAAGCCGAGCATAAGCCGGGGAAGGAGGGGTGCAGCCGCGGTCGGTCGCTCGTGGTGTGTGCGCGAAAGACGGTACAAATATCAAATGATAGCGATGGCGACCATTAATCTAATGTCCCGTTACTTTATTGTGGTGTTCAACGTCAGACATCGACACCGCGGCGTGCGCACACACCAGCCGTGACCGACGAGCTGTCCGACGATGTCGAGAAACGTCTTCCTTTCTCCCCGACAGCCTGAACGTTCGCTCGCCACCTGCTGCGAAACCGTGGATTTTTAAGACAATGCGAAATTCTACAAGGCAGCGTTCATCGATTCCGCGTGATTTAGTTGCCTTCGAAAATTGCATGTGCCGGGGTTTATTATTTATAACTGCTCGTGTGAAAAGTATGGCACAGGCTATGATTCAATGAGCCTCTTTGACCAGTAATATATTTCAATTCTCGTCCGTTGACGTAAAAAGTTATATTGATATCCGTTGCCGGTACCGTTTAACTTTCGCAGCGTCATTCGATAAAAATCGCCGGATGACCATAAATACATATCCACCTGATCATTAATCGCAAATGTGGGAAGTTACCTTTGAATTCAGTATGTCGAAAGTCTGAGGGATTGAAATTCCTGAGTTATAGCGCGACGCGGTGGTGTTCCACCACCTCGTCTATATTTCGTTTCGTGACACAACAGGGGGAAGCGTGTACAGCACGATGAAAAGGGCCATGGAGGCACGGCGGGTACCTGCGTGCGGGAAGATTTATGAAATTCTCCTCACGACGACGACGACGACGAAGAGGCAGTGTAGACCCGGCGATAAATAACGTTTCACCTCGAAGACACGCATGCGAGAGAAGTGGCGTTATCGATGCAAATGCACCTTGCCGCGCCTACTGACGAGGATATACGTGATCGCGCGCGTTTCCGCGCGAGCGCGGTCGCTTATTTTGCGCAGCAGCGCGCCGAACGGGCTCACCGAAAAACTGCCTTTTGCCGCGTAATCCCGCTAATTAATTTATCTCGTTAAGAAATTAAGCGCGACACGCCGCTGCTCGCTCGATAATTTACGGCAATTACAATTATTCTCGATCGTAAATCGCGTCTTTACGAGCGCGATGCGTGCGTCCGAAGCGATGCGGCCGACCCGAGTCCAAATAAATGAACATTTTTGCGGTTGACAGCTTCCGTGTTTTCCTCGCGGATAAATCATGTCGTCGAAGTATCCTAACCGCATGCGCAAAAATATAAATCTCATGCTCAACGTGACATTGCTTTGAAGCGACGGACAGCCACGAACGAGCGATCGAAAGTTCCCGGCCTCGTCACGTTTCTCTCTATCGCATCGCTCGTCCGATCGCGCGCGATCGTTGCGTAATTCGTACTTTTCGACACTTGCGACAAGATAAAAATGCAAAACAGATGCGCCTGACATGTGTTCGTCGGTATCAGCGTCGACGACGATTGCAATTACGCGGGTCGTCCCTTTTAATTTTTTTTTTTTTTTTACCATGGCGCGATACAAGCTGACGTAAGTTGCTCTCCTCGTCGTCATCGCGCGCAGACGCCTACAGTGATCATAATTCCGCGTAATTGCCTCGTTTATTAGCTCCTCCAGCTATTTATAGGGGGCGAGACAAGACGTATGTCGCTCGTCGTGATGACATATCGGTGAGACAAGTAACAGGCTTTGTCGCGCACTCCTCTGCGTCGATGTCGATCGGGGAAAATCGCGGAGCGCGCGCTCCATCTTCTCTTTCCCTCCGCACGGACTATTAACTCTTAATGGACTATTTCGCAATATATACCGCGGAATCTCGTTCGGCCACTTCGTTCTTCCGCCCCACTTCTATCTTTTCTTTCGGCAATTCCTCTCCGCCGAAATCTAGTTAAGACCGTGTCCGATTGGGTTCGTGTCGGTCGTCGTCTTTCGATACCGCTCTAATTGGTTTCTTCTCATCTCGTCTTGTTCGCCCTTACATCTCGCGTCTTTCTCCGACGAATCCTTTTGTAAAGCCAGCGTGCCGGAGCATTCGTTTGGATTTAAAGTCGCACGGATGTGCAGAAGTGAGATTGTTGGGCGTGATTTCGTTTTACTCGAATGCGATAAATGAGGCTGCGCTCTATCAGAGATAAGATGTAGCAGCTCTTTCACGAGATAGTACAGAAAATTGCACCAAAACTTATGGCTGTTAACAAAGAAAGCGCGAAAAATTTTAGAAAGCAAAGGGAAAAAAAAACAGAATACAAAATAATTTTTTTAACCTGCTGATCTTTATGACTCGCATTTTTTCGGACTGAAAAAAATATAACTGCAAACAACTATTTCTGAATAGTTCCAGATTGAATTGCAAGAGGGAGAAAAACGCCCGGAAATTTTACTCTCGTCCGCCATTATCGCGTCTGTCGGCGTTATTCAGCGAAGCGCAAATTCGCGATTCATGTTTGCTCGAATGGCGGACCTGCAAAACTTATTTGGCGATAACGCTCGCGTAACCGCCTAAACGATGCATTCACTAATCCCGCGCTGTCTACGGTTATTTCCGGTCATGCCGACCGGTGCAAGAAACTTGGCCGTTGTCCAGAGCGGATACAACGGCTCGTAGTTTCATGCATTTCACCGGTGATCGCGAGGGATTAGACACGAAACGGGCTTTTGCACTTCCGACACCGGCGTGTTGAATCAAGAGCGCGATTCACGCGCGTCGAGCGATCGTTTTTGCCCTGACATCACGGCATTCCGTGTTTCATCCGTCCGTACATGTAGGTTGTACGGGGTATATTTAATTATTGACAACGATCTCTTCATCCACGAGAAAATCGTCGTAATTGATTTATCGGAAATCTGATAAACGTCTCGTATAATTCGCTATCGTTTTTCGAAATTGCTGAAATTTCCGTTTATCGCCCCGGAAGATTTACTTGTCGTACGTGCCGCGTTTATATCCGTCGACTAGCGCGATGTTAGAAGTTTCAATTTGCGCAAACCTGGAGAGTTCCTCCGAAAGACGGTCTCATTAAGGGAATTGGGTCGCCACGCGACAATGAGCCGGCGAGCGTGATGAAAGCCTCGTGCGATCCCTAAAGGACAAGCTGCAATGAAATACATAATCCATCTCGTACGTGTTCCCCTGCAAGGATATCGCGCTACTATCCCGTTTTGTCCTAGACAGCAATAGCTGAGCTTTCGCGAGATGAGTTTCAACTACTTGGCTCGTCCTTGGCACCTTTCGTCGAGCGTGAACTCGACTTATCGTGACTGCCGAGCGATCCGCTTGAGCGGAAAAAACATCTCCCTCCTCGACGAACGTCTTGACGCCACGTACATCGTTCGACTAAACCGTATCCCGTTTCGCGACGTGGTTGTTTTAAGGCTTCCGTCGATGTTCTCTGCTTACCTAAGACGAGAAATAAACTGTCGACCGTAAGAACTGGAACACGCCTTTGAATTATACCAGCTGGCTACGGCACCGTTTCTTTACGACGTTGTTTGCGGGTCGGTTTACAATTTAGGAACAAAGCGTACAGCGGCGAGGCCGTAACATGTTTCTCTTTTTTTTGTAAAAGGAGGATAATTTTGCTTCGTTTGCTAAAACACGATGGGCGTCATGATATTACATCGTAACGACGCGAACGTAAAATCCACAACAAATTTCGTCCAGAAAAAACTTAAAAATGTTTTCTCTCAATATTACATGCGCGTGTAAAATCGCATTTTTTTACTGTATATTCGATGATAATAATTACAATAATAATAATGATTCGGTGAAAATATGGTCGGTCGATCGTTCAATGCGATGATTTTAATTATCTATTCTGAAATCAATATCTTTGAAAATGGAGGGAAATAAATTCATCAATTTATTTACATGCGAAATATAATTAAAAAGATATCCAAAGATTTTTTCAACTTACAATCAGACAAGTGCACTTCTAAGGACGAATATCTTTTCTTTTTGACAAGCGAAATTATTATTATCGGAAAAGTCTTCAGAAATCCTTAGAAGTCTCGCGGCGACTTCGTAAATTCGAAAACAATTTGCGGAAACGAATCCAGGACTATGAAACTTTTATTTCCACATAGCTGAGCTTGATTTCTTGCCGATATCAATCAAAATTTAAAGTTATACGATTGCAAAGTATTTCCACAATAGTCTGATATTGATTGTACGGTCGTATAACAACAGTGTTCACGCTATAATACATTTATTTAGTTTCTAAATAAATGCTTGATTTCATATACGTGGTACATGAATCAAATGATAGATTAAGGAACGATAATTGCTGGCACGGTATAAATACCGGCTAAACCGCGTTGTTTATGCGACTTTAATAAAGTCCCGCGCTTATACGCGCCCGATATCCCGAAAGAGAGAGAGCAGCGTGCGGTTATTTGAAACAAAAATTACGTAATACGGCTATAGTTCGCCATAAATTCGGCCGATATAAGCCGGAATATTATCTCGCGTTTATCACGAAAGCAGCGGCGCTCAGTATTTAGGAGTTAAAGTTAAACGGAGCATCGAGAGAACGCTTTATATTCGTTCTCGAAATATAGTCGAACAACTTTTAAAGAGTTCGACTCTATCGTAGAATTCCGTTAAAGCGAGCTTTGGAGTTTCGCGTAATTCAGGAAGTAGCTTTCTCAGTGTATCCCGCGGCTGTGCGCTGGCTTTTTTAACCTTAGTTGCAACATCATAATGCCACATTTGAAGTTAGTTTAAGACACGGTTTCTACTTTCAGTGGATATCGCAAAGTTCGATATTTTTCAGCGCGTTAACAAATATCGCATTATTCTCTTATTATTTTAATTATTTTGGATTTTATTATCGATTGTAATAAAATGCAATATTTCAGCAGCCGGCGATAATACAAATTATTCGTGCTCTCAAATTCCGAAACAAATTCCTTCGCTGAAGCACGCCATTATTATCTCGGCGCTTTTGTTGCTGTATTTTTTTCAATTTCGATTCCTTTATCGTACCGAATCTTTTTTCTCTGACTGCGGGTTTTTCAATCTTTTCCAATTTCAAGATCCAATTCTTCGCGACACAGGTAAACCTTCAGCGTTCCCGACCGTAAACGCTCGCCGAGAGACGAATGTGACATTCGTATAGAAAATGGCGCGAGTGTTCCTCCCGTTTTCCCATTTACCTCCGCCAGTTTGTTCTACATTTGCAACTCCCCATTCTCGTTCTCTCTATCGCGGCTAAAACGACCGAACTTCGCCTCTGTACGAGTGAAGTCTTGGTTCGTTATACGTGGTTGACAGATGGTACATTCGTAAATTTCAGCGGAATTTATACGATCGTAAGAAAGTCCTTTTGAATTTTCACTTTAAAGCCTTATTATACAAATCCTTAATGAATTAAATTGCAGATTATATGAAAACTCGGGATGCCTTCTTAGATTGCAAATACTACGAACACGGTGAATTAAATTATCAGAAAGATCAGGTACAGTTGCCTTTCGTGACATTCATACACGTACACATTTGTTCGAACATTGTTAAAATTATTCCGGAAAATATCGTAAGGAATCTAAGGAAGATAATTTCTGCGCGAAAATGTTGTGAAGTTGCTTCTGTCGTTCCGCGAGAAGTCCGATACTCGAAGCTGACGTACCGCGTTATGCAAGCGACGCGACAAATGCTGTTATTAAATTCCATTAGAATGATGATGCTCCTGTAATAATTATCGTTATCAAAAGCACGGCGTGGTGGCAAAAGCGGTTAAATCGTCGTCATGATATTACGCTTCACGACTCTCTCCCAACGTAATATTCCCCGCGGGGTGTCGTTTCGTTCTCCAGCGTCGAGTTCTCCCGGCTTTCGGGACGTAAGTATTTCCGAGTCGTCGTGTGAAAAATGCCTCGATAATGCAAGCGGGGAAAACACGCTTGAGAAGTAACGCGAGCAGTTATACATGTTTCTAAATTTCGGTGCTTTCTACAAAAGAATGTAAAAAATATTCCGCTGCTGCAAACTGCATTTTGTTTTATTTAACAAACTCTGGAATAAAAACTAGTTATATTAACAATATTGACAATTCCGCGTTTATTTAAATATCGATTTTCAACGGCCAAGTTACAACAGAACTGTCCAATGTTGGCGTTTTTCTTACTTCGCTGCGATGGGTCCAACAATCAACTGTTCCAATAAAGTAGAAATTAAGCTTCTTTAATTTTCAACTTCGCGGAAAGCGATTTCCGATAATGACAAGCACGGATTGATCTTATTGATTGGTATTACACAAACAATGTGTTACGCGCCGGTGTTACACAACATGATTCACGTGCGTTCTCATCAAACTTTAAGAATCGCGCTTTATACAGCGCGTCGCTGTTATATTGATTTATTGCGCCTGATAAATCACGAATATTGCAGTGAAGTTTACCGGCGCGCGCGAATCGGACAAGTATACGATACGCATACTAAAGAACCACCAAAGGCCGGTTTCTCATGGCTTTCTGCGACCCTTTGAAAAGATTCCGCTTTATTCTATGTCTTACACCTGTCCTCGCGATTCTTCCCTTTCAAAGGCAGGAATGCGAGAAACTCGTTTGACTCGCGTGGAATGTGTCGCTACTGATGTACACGAAATACAATCTCCCGCGTTCTCTCACATGACGTATTCTATCTACAGAAAGCGAACGCGTAAAAAATATCATTAATTAAAACTTTATCTGCGTATGGCTGGAAAAAGCGTTAAAAAAGTATTTTTCAGGATAAAATAATCTTATACTAGCAATATACGACACGTCATATCGTGTACATGTTGCAATAGTCATTTAATCTCTTTGACATCAGTATATCTATAATTATCGCAATAATCAAAGTAATCATGCAAAAAGATCAAATAATTTAATGATCAAATGATTACTGCATTAATAGTTGCGTAAAAAGCGCAGAACGCTAACAACAGATATCTATTAATTACAGAATTTCTGTTATCGACTTTTGTTACACGCCGCGAATAATATGAATCTCGGTGCGTGGAACGAACAAACAATGACGAGTGTGTATTTGCGCACATTTACGAGTGACGTTGATGGGAAAACATGTATTAACTATCTCGTCAAAGTGCGCGCATCTAAATGCACTTCTGCTTTGATATGCCACTCTCGTTCGTCATGCTTTCGCACATGTTTGAGAAGTTATTGTAGCATACGCTCGCCCGGAATAGTACTTAACGTCGTAAACGAAACGTTTACCAAATTACAACTGTTTTGGTGTACTACTGCTGTACTATGCGTAGACTGTGTGCTAAATTTGGATAATTTGTATCGTTTGATATCAAGCCCAGAACTCCGAGTTACTTTCATCAAAATTTCCCCGCGAACTCCGTAACGTGCAAATTGAAACGATATTATCACTCTTGTACGTGCACTTTATCGCTAAAGTTATATGCCTTTTTGTAAGAGGGACGATTAATATTCTTCATGAATATACGAATAATTAATCATGGAACTGCAGCAAATTACGTTCCACCATGTCGAGAATAATGGCTCACGATCGGCACGAGAGAAGGAAAGCTCGCGTCTCGACAAGTGGCGAATGAAAAATATGTCACGATCCTGTTCACCTGCTAGTCACGCTTTTGTCCTTTCGATTGCCTATAGAATCTACGAACAAAAGACAAGAACACGCAAACGGAGTTTGTCAGTAGCATTTTCTCACCGCAAATGCGCAAAGCAAACGAATAAAAAAATCTCCACGTAGTTAAACACCTTCCTGGTATTACACGCACGTTTGAGAACGCCGCTTTCACGATTTAACACATCCGCCGACAGGCGTTTAACATTAAAATAAACTTGGAAAGATGCAAGCGCGTATGACGCGCAACGTCACGTTATTCTTCGCGAGTTTTGCTCAGCGGGTCGCCATTTGACATGAAGTCGATATCGACGTCTTTTCCGCGCATCTGCTATCGCTCCGCAGTCCCGCTCGACGAAGCTGTCGTCGTTTCTTACTTTGGTTCGTGGCACAGGTATCAACGCGGTAAAAGGATTCCGGAGATGGAATTCCCGCGGTCGGCCAGAAATCTCTTTCCCCGAGAGTCGATGGCGCCGCTTCCGTCGGAAAACCGCAACGAATCCGCCTACGATGGAAACGAATCGCGAAACGCGCGCGAGTGGAATTCTAGAAACGTGACTCGATATATTTACAATAATATCGAATTATCGATGGTTGTTGTTCGCGCGCGGTGCTGACTGAGCGAAGGCGTCGATACCGTGATAAACATGCATATTCCTAAATACGAGTGCCGCGAATTCGATCTCTCCGTATCCGCAGACCGGAGACGCGAGCGCATTGATGGGAGCGTGCGGCTGGCTTATGGCAGGCGAGCGTTATTTGCATGCAAACCTGTTTGTGCATGGAGAGCGACGGCGGTAGCGACGACGAGCTTCGGATTTCCAATTCCGCGGGACCGCAAGAGCGCCCGGGTAGGACGATGCGACGCGTAGGACTCGATTCCGATAGTAATGACGTCGAGCGTGCGCGTCGCGCTTTTGATTCACGGATTAAAGCAAATTCTAGTATAGGGAGAGGATTCAATCTCCCGTCAGGTGCACAAAGAGGTAAGTTTGTAAGTACAAGTAGATAACACAACATTATTCGCTTCTATTTATTTCAGCGTTTTTAACGTACCTTATTACAAATCATAAAAAATTAACGCGATAAGTACCGAAGTGACGAGGGAATAAACGATACTTTCACGTTGTCGTTACAAAAGAATCGATCGAATATAGTAAACAGTGGGCTATTCTCGTCTGGTGGGATTCCCGCGTCGTGTTTTCGATCCGGATTTTGTCGTCCGATTTTTGAACAAGACCCGACCGATGTCGTTTGCCCGAGTCAGCAGCGGTTTCGACGAAATCCCGAGGGTCGGTCAATCGTTCGAGTCCAACAGGACATCGCAGCTCGATTGAATGGCGGGCGTACGACAAAAAGGAACGGTAAGATCGATGCGAGCAAAATCCGTTGAGATAATCATAAAATCCACGAGGTACAATACAACCATGAATGTATGGAAGGGAAGGAAAAATGCGTGGAATAATTCTCTTTTTTTCTTCTTTGGTTAAAGTTACAAGCTAAATTATGTTCGTGATACTAGATAAAAGTACAAAATATGAGCGGGGTAGATTCGACCCTGAAGAGCACTGAATTGTGACGCGGTCGAGCGGGGACTCCGATGAGCAACAGCAAACCGATTTATGTTTTGTAACGAGTGCATCGATATAAAAGACGAGAAAGAGAAAGAGAGAGAGAGAGAGAGAGAGAGCTACTCTCGAAGGACAGGCGCGTTTCGTGCACTCCTGTGTACTCCCTTCCATTCCTATCTCGTAATTCTCTTTCGCCCTTTCCTCGATCAACCGCAAGTTGGATTACTTTCCGGCGGCGGATACAAGTTAATCTACGTCTGGATACGTTCGACGTAGAAACCGGACAACTTTTTGATAGAAATGCTCCTATGGTGGGCGCGGTAACGATTGAACGAGACGAAACTCGGGATATCAAAGTTTTGTGTGCGCACGGCACGTGAGTATCGATATGAAATATCGCGGCGCGACGCGAAGTATCGTTTGCCAGTCGAGATTTCCGCCCCGACGCGGAAGTGCGCGCGGAGTATCGCTGCGCCCATTTATACGATACGGAATAACGTAATAACGATAACGACGACGCCATTACGTTCGCTCTATCGAGCGCAACGCGATTCTTAATTCCCGCGGCGTGCGTTACAGAGCGAGCATCCTCCATCTCCCGTCCTTCCACTTCCGCGTGCAAGTCTTTACACCGCGGCTATACGATCCGTGGGCCCTTTCCCGTTCTCTCTCTCTCTCTCTCTCTCTCTCTTGTTCGAGACCAAGTTCCTCCGCCTTCGAGCGAAGCTTTGTCGCCGGGCTGTTCGCAGACACGACAAACGTAATGAGTCACTTCCTGTTAAATCTCGTTAAGAGCCGGTCCACGGAGAGATTTAATATCCTGAGGGTATGGACATCTGGCAATCCTGTATTAGACAGAATCATTATCGAGAAACGGCGTTTCCAAAGATCTTGACGGGATTAAAATCGAGATCACTTCATCTTACTATCTCGAATATGTTTTCGAAGTCATTTACGGAGGAATTTCACCGAATTGTCGATGGACGGTCTCTCCACGGAGTCAAAAATATGAAATATAGTTATTACGAGACAACTTCATTACTTCGAATCGGCACGATGTGCCGCGACGGTCCTTTTCGATTTATAAATTTTTACGGGCGGTCGTAACAGAAGTTTACTTACACGGCACAGCCATAAATGTTTCTCGTCACTGACACGTTCGCGATTTCCGCTGACGTAACGGCTCTGAGTGCGTCGTCTTCCGGTAGCAACAAATGCCAGTTAAGCGACAGGAACGTATTTCGCCACCATTTTTTAGAAGGCGGCACGAACTTTACGATAGAAGCACCTGTCCGCGACTCAGACAAACATCTTCCTATAAAACGTCGAGAGACAAGCAATACCTCTTAATGTCACGAGCAACGAAAGCAATGATGATGTTCCGTTCTCTTTCGCGCTTCATCCGTCCGTTTCCGTGTCTTCTCGCGTCGCTGCGAAAAAGCTTATTTCTTGATTAATATCTTATTGTTGGCGCGCATATAAATTTTCCTCACGCGAATCCGTTCATTGCGCCGTCATTACATTTATACAATACATATAAAAAATGAAATATATTTCTAGTTGGAATTTTCTTTTTTTTTCATGGGCGAGCCAGCTGAATGTTTCATGACTTATTAAAATTTTGATTGCGCGGCAGCAATCATCTCCGGCTAGATCGTTATACACGAGAAGCACTTCCAAGATACTTTCAAGCTCATTGCCCGCTCGGTAAATTACGGAGAGAGAAGACGAATGGCAGACGAAGGTGGTCCATCGCCCTGAGTTTGTCGGAGTTTAGAGACGCGGCTTTGCGAGCGGAGGGGAGTTACGTGACATCTCGGTAATCGCGCCGAGTTTCACGAACTTGAAACAAAAGGTGCCCTTTACCCAAGAGCAACTGTGCGACGCCCAGAACGCGAAATGGATGCTCGCGTCTAAGAGCCTTACTGCAATGAGGGAGAAAACGTCAGTTACCGTCTACCGTGGCAAAAAGTACGCTGTTCCGCGCGTTATCTGCATCGAACCGCTATTTAAATTCACCAGGCACAATTACCCAGATCCAAATTGTCAACAGCACTTACCGTGATTATTATTATACGTCGTCAAAGTTTTCTGATTTACTTTTAAATTTGGACAAACATTTGCACGTTATAAAAACGTTATAAAAACGGCGCTACTGATGTATTGTTAAAATCATAATTATGCATGAATTACACAGAAATATTTCAAAGCGCGTAATTTGACTTTAAAGTATACATGCCTTATTTTTACGATTGCTTTAAATTTCCACGGCAAACTCTGGCGAATATATTTTCGGCAGCCGCGGAGCAAAATCTCTGTGACATTTTCTCTCGCGGAATCTCGGGCAAAGATTACTCGTTCGTTTTACCGCTCGCGAGGATACCGCCAAATAAATAGATTTCTCTTTCAAGGTGCACCGAGGCCGGCGCAATAACCGCGAGGATCTCGAGACCTCTGGGCTCTTTCGCGAAAGAAAACAACCCACTCTCGGCGAGTATTAAAGCGAATATCCACGTATCGAAATAACGTGGAATCTATCTAGTAGAATATTTCGCCGATGGTCCGTGTTTGATCGCGTTCTAAGGCGGCAAACGCCCCGGGATAGTTCCGGATACTTTGCGCGGGAGTGAATTCCCCTGGATCCGAAATGTCCTTTCTTCCTTGTGCAAGATGTCCTTTCTTCAAGAGCGAAAATCTCTCTCCAAATATCTGGAAGGGATAGTTTCTTCCTGCTACCGTTTTCCTCCAATATTTGAACATCTATGTATCGCGCAGTCCTGCATTTTTCCACGGCAAGCCGGATATAATAGCGCTGCGTTTTTTCTTCACATAAATTGTCTAATGAAAATAATTATGATAAATAGAAAATTTTATTCGGCGTAGAATCGAGCGAAACATATGAATACAGCGCTGGACGTAACATCTATGCTCACCTGGTTGTTAAATCTGATTACTCTAAATCTAGTTAGGAAACAATTTTGGAACCGCAAGAGTCCGACCGAATTCCGATCGAAACTGTCCGAACAATTACGCTCCACGACCCAGATAAATTAGCAGCGGTTACCTTTTAGCCCAGATTACATGTAAAGCAATAACTTATACGTCGTACACATAAATTGTCATTGTTTACGCATCATCGCTCGCTGCCTGGTCAAACTTACACAAACGACATTTCTCAGGCGTAGTTGAGATTCTGTTTATCGTGCGACCCGACTATAAAAGCGAGGGACGCGACGCCGTTTCATTGCCTTCGTCTAGAACGAACAAAGGTTTCTCCCTGCGACATCATCCGTGATGTCTCTCGCGACACGCCTAACGGTTCCGCGTTAGATGGATCGGCGCGCCACGCCGTATGGTACCATTATTTCAATTTCACGGCTGAACCGCCGCGGATTTACCTCGGCGCACGCTTAATGAGTCTCGGGATTGTCTCCGACTCGGCGTCAGCGACGATCAGGGATCGGAACGCACGCTGGCTGGTCCGCGTACGCACGAGTTATTCATGAACGGGAATTGCGCGGACAATGATCGCACTACGCCGTTCTCGCGAACGCGAACAATCGTATGCACCGCAGCGAAATTTCTGGTCGAATATCTACATGCGGGTTGTATCCGCGATCGATCTCAAATTTGCATACGCAGCGTCTCTTGTTCCATTTCCTTCGCAAATTTCTTGCTCGATCTAAAGAATTTTTTTCCCGAATAAAAGTTTTATTCTTGAAAATCTTTTCGATGAAATCTTGGATTTTCAATTATTCGAGCTTTGTCAAACGTTGATGTATTTTCTGTCATTTATTAATGTTTAATTTTCACCATAAAAACAACTTCAAAGCAAGCAATTACGGTTTCTTGTTCGTCATTTCAAGACTGGAAGATTAGTTTTCAAACAAGCATTTAACGAAGTTGAATTCAGTTAAGTAAAGTTGAGGTCGCTCTTCGATCCTTCTCACGGATCATCGATTGCGCACATCTCGCGCGCGTCAGTTGTCATGCGCTCGTGTCAACGACCGCTACTCTTAATATTATCCAATTCCGAGTACGACGACATTTGCCCCCAATAAGCGCGCGAGACGGACGCGAAATGTCGCCGAGGACGTAGCGAAGCGATCGCGTGCCCCGAAGTCGGATAATACACAAAATACTTTTCAGCCTATCTCCTCGCTCGATCACGGGAGGGGAGCTCAGAGATAATTTTACGAAATCTATTACAGCGCATAAGTAGCTACCGAGGTGTATCATTACTTATTTGTGCGCGTTATACAAACTGCTTCAGAATTCCGAATACTTAATCGCAACTTTAGATCACGCAATGCCCATTTTTTCTCAGCTAATTATTTCCTTTATCGTTATTGTATAACGCCGTAACATATCAGCCTAATATATTATCCGTCTCTTTCGTGAAACCAAAGATTAGGCAATTATATTACTTATTTTATTAATTTGTGAAATACTTTCAAGAGTATTTAACTTATCTAATTATTTAATATTTGTTATTTGTCCGTAAAATTATAATATTAATTATCGGACTATTATTACCTCCATTTAACGCTATTAGAATTTACGGGCCCAGTCACGTTTCCGCAAAGTCGTAAAATCCACAATGTGTGCAAGTTACAAGTGCTCCGAGGATCAGCGTGCTTCACATTAAACTAATACGCGCAAACTCATCGTCCTACGCGAAGTAATATACCGCCAATCGCGCTGTCGTTACAGCCACCGCTGAAAATCGCATCGTGTAACCGATAAAGGACGATAACCCGTCGCGGTATTCACGTCAGGGAAGGAGAAGTCGTTGCTTCAATCGCCCGTGAAGGCAATCGAAAAGTCGGGTTATACGAGATCCCGGAACGACCCTAAACGAGTCATTAAACGCCACGATCGCGCGAATCCACGCTACGGTAGATTTCCCTTGCAGCCCTTTGTGCCCTTGTCTCGACACGGTCTATACTCTTCTCCCCCCCCCCTCCCCCTCCCTCCCCCCTCGTCGTCTCACCGCCACCCTTTTTCTCGCCGAAGCGTCTTGTTCTGCCTTTAATGCCAAGCCTCTCGGCTAAAACGACGGCGCGCGCTGTCTTACGGCGCTGTGACGCGGCAATTTAGGCGTTTGACCCTAAGGGTCGCCGGCGAGTTCAGCCGTTTAACCTCCGCGCAATGTCTCTGTCTGCTGCGGCCGTCTCACCACCAGCTCCGAGACTCGACTTGGCTCGATTCCGCTCGGCGCGGCTCGACCGCGACGCTCGTTCGCGCACTCGCGCGCCCACACGTTTCCTTCTTCTTTACATGTGCATTCCTTCATCTCGGCATTCCTCCTCGTCCTCTTTCTCGACGACGTCGAACGACTTTCGTTTGTTTCCCCCTCCGGGACTGCGGAAAATACGCATCCGTATATACAGGCGGACGCCGAAAGTTCGATTCAAACGGTCAGCTGATTAGTATGTGCAATTGCGGCGAGCTGCCTTCGTGACTCGGGAATGCAAGGCTGTTTCTTTTTTTCTCTCGAATAATATTCTCGTCTTGGATCACAGCAGAGATGCGCCCTTGAATTTATTAGTGACGATGAGGTTACTTATTGGAATAATAAATAGGATATCAGTAGGTTGTTTTTTTTTTTTAATTTTTTCAAACAACTAGATTTGTAATTACAATAAACAATTGTGCTAAATTATATTATAGGTAATTAGGTAAATAATTGTGCGAGCGTAAAAAGTACGATATCTTCTTTTTTAATATGTATTTAATATTTTTTCATATTATAGATTTTTTACACAATTATTCGATCTGACGCGTTTCAATAGGATACCGGAAGTTCGTTTCATCGCAATTTCCCGTCTGCATTCTCGCGAAATAGTCTGACGGTCGATAAATTCGTCTACCTCGCACCATCAAGACGCAGTGGAATAGTAGACTCGGGGAAACACAAGCTATCAGTAAAACTATCGAGGATTTACGGAATTAACTCGCGGTGTGTTTGGATTCTAGAAACGCCGCGTGTACAGCGCCGTGGGCGTGTAATTGCAGTGACACTGTGGAAATAAAAATTGAGTACTTTTTACCACCGTTGATATTATTGTTTGTGGAACCCGTGCATTAGCATATCATCACGTTACGTATTTTATTTTGACTGACCGCGCGGTTTCACAAACTATTCGTCGAATAAATAAACGCGGCGTATTTTTTAAGAGACGCTTTTATACAGAAATAACAACGTATTTAATAAATGTTCGCACAAAAGTCAAATAAGAGGAGAGCAAAGTCAAGCTTCAGAGTTATCTTTTCTTTTTTCTGTTGATTTTTTCAGACAGGCTACGCTAGTCTATTGTATATTGTTTATTTTGCTCATACAAATTTTTCTAGTTAGTTCATTCGTTAAAGAATTAATTTATCCACGTTAATTTGTATTAGATTTTTTCTAAGCTCTATTATTAATCGACCGGTCTTTTCATAAAAGTGCCACTTCAACGGCCGTCCAAAGTAACCATCACTTCTTGATGACTAGTTCCGAAAGTGTAAAGAAGTGTGCGAGGGCTTCAGCGCGAAAGGAGGTTACTTGAACTGAACTTTATGCGAGCACGGGCGATACCCGCGGGTCATATGCATCGCATGAAAAAGAGAATGTCTGAAAGAACGTGACGTATGGAGAGAGAAAAATGTCGTCCGAGGAGACACGCTTTCAGGGACAATTTATTCAAATTGCAATTACATCGCAGTGCACTTTGCTTATGTGATGACTTATGTAAGCATTCGAGATGCTAAAGACTATAACGCGCGATGCGATAAACTGACTTTGCATCCAAATTTCGCGTGAATATTCTATGACCTGTGCACGAGAGAGAATCTTCCTAAACTATTTCTAAGCGAGTTACGAACGCCGTGTAACGAGCGAAATATTTTTCCCCCATGTATTTATAATACGTATACACACACATACACATACACACTCATACGTTGTCGTCACGACAGTTCCGTAAATTCTCGACGGCACACTCGTAATAAACGTTCGCGCGTGCGACTCGTAATTTTGCTAAATGTTACGACCAATTCGCATCTTAAAACCACCTTCTGTACGAAAATGCTCCGTTGACGAGCACGCGGTGCGATCGCCGAGCTGCACCGAATGGTCGATCTCGTGTACCGAAACAGCCGCGCTCGGCATTTGCATAAAGAGTCACGAAAGAATGATTCTTCGTACGTACATCTGACATCGTGTTCGCGCTCACGTTTCTCCACGTACGAATAAAACGGTTAACTTTATTCAGTTGTCGTAAAAGGACTGCGGCGCGACTGTAGAATTGATTTTCATACTCTATTTTTGATAAAAGATGACCCAATTTTCCTCGCACATATCTTATCGTTATCACTCTGCGACGCAAATGGATAATGGAACTTTATCTCTCCTTTAATTCCACCTCGACGAAATGTTTTTAGCTTTTCCACATTTTTTTAATTACAAAAATAGTACAAATTAAATACGAGTGAAGAGAAAAGCTACTTGGTTTACCGTGAATTGTTTTAACAAGATCGATCAGAGAAATAAATACGCAGAGCATTGTGCCGCGAATTGTTTATATCGATTATTCTCGCGCAATCACGTCGCCGCGATTATCTGAATCACTTTTGTGGCGGTTTAAATAGAGGTGATTGTAGAGCCAAATATTTACGCTGGTGCGAGCCGAAGATAATGCGTGAAACAGCCTAACTCAGAAATGTTACGCTTCTTAAGCCGACCTGAAGCGTGCGCTTAACATTTAGCAAGCTAACGAAGCGAGCCCTGGTTAAACGCGAACCGACCGTGACACACCTACTGTCAGCCGGGCATGTTTACGCATTAATGTCGGCAATAAAATCGGAATAATAATGATAATCTGAAATTCATAAACCGGCGCGCCAGAGCTCGCAGAGGCTCACTCATAAGTTCCGCAAGATACTGCGTCGGGCTCGAAGGATGCAAATGGTTGCCCGCGAGAAGATAAAAATACAGGTGATGGTATCGGGAGTGGCGTGGCATTAGATTAAAAAGCTCTTTCGCGCTTTAAAAGTATTACAGTCGCCTGCGGAAATGTTAGGCGGTCGGTGAACTCGAAGAAAATCGACAGATATCTCCGGCTTCCCGCTCACCTCGGAATTATCGGATCGACGCTCGACCTAGATTCATTACTTTCGTAAAAGCTCATGAACGTGCAGCTGTAAGTTAAATTGAAAGTTGGTTATACGGAAAATACTTGGAAATTAAAAAGACATATTAAAACGCATCGATCAATTTTATTCGCATGAATTTAGACAGAAATCTCATACTTATCTCATCTTAATGAGTTCTGCTGTCGTTATTAACTTGACTGCCGTAAGCTTGAATGAAGAGATAGTGAAAAAATAAATTGAGAAAAAAGGTGTGCAAAAAATTGAAGGATCGGGATGACAAGCTGTTCTAGAATTAACTGCATCTTGATTTTTTCTTCTTCAAATGAAGCTTCATGCAATATCGTGATATTAAACGTTAATGCGCGCAACGCATCATTGTCACGTATCAATGAGATCGGCCGCAGCGTGGGTGTGTTTCTGGGCAGCACTCCCACGCGGTAAACTTTGCGTGAAAGAGAGAGAAAGAGTGAGAGAAATACGCGTACCGGTCGGTTATGGTTGCAGGATCTGTCGGCGTGCGGCGTAATAGAAATAATGAGGCCATAGTGGTCGGTCGTAGATACGTGTCCGAGATGGTGGTATCTACCGAACGGCCTCGGGGCTTCGTCGACTCTCCCGTTTCTCGAGCGAGTGCGTAGGGCCGCGGCGGCGGAAGTACACCTCTTGAGCATAAGGAGACATCCTTGTGTGTGTGCGCGCGCGCGGCTGCATAAGAGCACGTCGAGTATTTCAGAATTAACCCTCGCGGCGAATTCAGATCGCTCGTTCGTTGTCTGTCCGGCGGTCGTGGAGATAAAAATCTTTTGTATTATTTTCGAATAACATCCGCGCTTATTTTTTTCGACTGAGTACAAGATTAACACACTGATATTTCCAATTACCAGCTTTTTGCGGAATATCGATATTACGCTAAAGATAGCGAGGACGAGCTATATGAGCTAGTCGTGATAATTGGAGTTTTCTTCCCGTCCGTTTGTTTCTCGAAATGTCGATGGATGAAAATAGCAACATTTCCGGGCACGGCAGCCTTACGGCGCCGACTAGAGATCGTGATCGATGGACGGGCGTGTCGAACGATATCTAATAATTCAAACTAAATCAGAACGAATATCGCGCGCTAAACGAAAAAGAACCCGCGTGCGCGAGCGCACGACTGTGTCCCTTCGCGTGCTTCGTGTGATAAATAGCAAGGAGAAACGTCCTGTCGCGCTCCGCACTTTTATTCGTTCGCGGTGTATTGTTTACGCGCTTGTAGATTGCATATCCGCGACAAGGCCAAACATGCTTCGAGCCGACACGGTAAATCAGCGTTTATGCGCCCTCGTATGGTTTAGCGCGCGAGCGAGCAGCTGCGAGCTGTTGCGTTAGTGAAACACGAAGTTGAATTGAGATTCTTTTGAAAGAAAAAAATTTGTTTACGGCAGTCAGCCGTGGGAACGAGCGAACTAATCATAACTTCGTGATGTAGCCGCGCGTCAACACCGCAACCGCACTGAATTGATCGAGACGTGCTCTTCGCTGATAAATTTTGATGCAATTGTTCGAGCGAGAAAATCTTGAAAAAAAATATTATCCCATAATATTTTCTAGTATAATTTGAACACGTTATTCAGAAATCATTATTTCGACTTTTGTCCGCGAATATCTACTGTAAATCTAGTTGATGATTTCATAACAGCTTCGAGATGCTTTATTCCAAGTATCTCAAGTTTAAGAAATTTTCTTGCTTTTCAAGAAATAATCCACTTATAAAAAGACAATATTTTTTACTTACAAGGATACGATAAATTCTTTGATTTGAAATTTATAGTTGCTATTAATGTTGCTGAAGAGGGAAGGAGAAAGAAAGGTGTGCGAACTTTGCATATTAACTCGGCTGTAAATTTACTTTGCTTCTTTCATCCTTTGTCAAAGTCAATTATTTCTCCATCAAGATGATTCCTTCGCCACTGGTTCCCGCCGGCGGTTTTGCCTCAATAATCATCTCGCGGATCGATAGGATTCGTCCGTCTTATTTCCGTCTCCGAGAGGAGAGTACGTTCTCTATGAGAAATCAATTTCTCGTCATTTTCCCGACGATCAGATCGTTCTTCTTCTCGGATATACGACTCGCAATTCATAAAGTCGGCGACACGGTTCCATCGAGTTTCACGACATTTTGGCGCGTTTTGTATCACATTCTGCCGGAAGTCCCGAAAACTTGTTAGTATATTGAATTCTCTTTCGAAAATACTCGTCATCGGTCGAATAAGAAATAAAAAGCTGAAGATTATTCAATTTATGTAAAAAAAATGTATTTATATTATAAAATTGTAATTTACTGTTTACGTTTTAAAAACAAAAGAAAAATTTTAAATGCATCGCGTCAAGTAAGATTATGTATCGAGCACATGTTTGGAACAACTTTGGATCTCATGTCTTGATAGAAAATTGAGGTCGATCCAGAAAACGAATTCTGACTTCCTGCGAATTGAACAGCTCTTCCATAAAAGGCGCCATACGTGCCCTTGCTCTCCTCTCTTCTCCGCACCGACGTTGAATAATCTTCACATCCATTCTGTAAATGGAGTAAGTCCTAAGGGTTAGTAATGCCTTTTTTTTTTTTCATTTTTCAAGTCTATTCAATAAAGGAATATGGAGAATGCGATGGGCCCCGTAGTGCTTCATCTGCCTTATTGACGTTTCCATTTGCGTAACATCTTAACTCGACTTCATTCGAATTCATCTCCGATAAAGTATGTTCCGCGCGTTTGTCGACTTTTGAAAGTACGTCTTGAATCCGATTACGTTCGCGCGTACCATATGTATATTCCGTGCCTCTCGCCAGCTCGTGTATTTACGTCAACTTCGCGATTTGTCATCGAATGATGTTTTACGAAACATCGTCCCAAGATAGAAGCTCTTGCCCAAGAACGCGTATCCGCGAGCAATAACGAAATTGCGAATTAAACGCGAATAAACGACGTCGCGAATGGCGGCGATAAAGGTATTACTTTCATCCGGATTTGCGAAGGACACGCAGATTCACGACGCTGCAGTCATTTGTCACGCAATTAACGAGATTTAAAACTCCTTCTCTCAGCGGCGATTCGCGCTTAATGCGCTGCGTCCGATCAGCGGGATAAGTAGCGCGATATCCGTCGTTCCAGGCCGTTTGCTCGACGGCTGAATGCCGCCGTCGCGAGGGTGCAAAAAGGTCAGACAGACAGAGAGAATTTTATTGGAAGAAAGAAACGTTTCTCGTCGTTCTTTCTCGCGACTCCCGGACAGTAGACGAGGGTGCTCCGTTCTCTCCCCTGTGTGGCCCTCAGGCTCGCCATCAATAACGTCCTTTCCATTCTTTCCGAGATAGAACACCACGAGGGGGAGGAGGGGGGAGGGGGGGTTGCCCGGTGCGGGCGGAGCGGAACGCCTTGAAAAAGAAAGGGCACGCCTGATCGTCGGTATTATCTTTCTAAATTGGGCAGCGACGCAACGATATTCGCACAAAGGCTGTACAAAGAGCACCCCGAGGTGTGCTACCGTTGAATATTATATACCAGGGTGAATATACACTCTCGCGACAGCGTCGTTCTTACACCCACACGACGTGCGATTATTATTAACGGCCCTCGAGAGGACGGACGGAGCGAGGGCGGGACGCGCGCGGTTCTCGCGTGCCTCGCACCGGCACATGTCAGCAAAATCTGGTCCCTGCGATACTTCGCTTCCTCACACTCGCTGCTCTTTCTCGAGTGGATTTATAACGAAGAAAAATTACAACTGTCTTATTGTGTGGATAGGTGTTGCGATTTCCACTGGAAATTACGACTTACTTATCGAAACCCTCCATTTTTTCTGTTTCAGGTAAGAAAATTTCCACGTCGTGTTACAATCAACAGTCGGCCGAATTGCGCCGATCGATCCGCGCGAGGATTAATGCCGCGAGAAATTCGGTGAGTGTGCGAATAAAGTTCCGCGCGCAAGTAAAGCGAAACTCGACTGCTCGTTAGCCGTGTCGAACATATTTGCTTATAACGAATGGAACGTGTGTTCCGAATGACGGTGTCAGCGGATTTCGTTTTGCACGGCTGACATTGCCGATTTTCCGCGTGAGATTTTTACAAGTTAATCTCGTAGTTTAAAATCCGAAGCGCGCGCGAGCCGAGCGATCGCTCGGAAGAAAACTAGGAATTTGGTGAATTCATAGAACGATCGCGTACATCGGTGAAATGTCTCGTGATCAGAAATCTTTTTTCCCGATGGATACCGCGCACGTATCACATTTTCCATGTCCGGCAAAAATTTATATCCCCTAATATTACCGATATATTTTACGTAATGTACTATTTTTCCCGAATATCGCGCGAATATTAGCGATCGTTTAGCGACATTGATTACAGTTATCGATATGCAGGCAGCCGGGATATTTGACAAATTTGTATCATTTTAAAAAACAAAAAATATCCATAAATAAAAGTTCGCCGCGCGTATCACGATATATGGGGCTATAAAACTCGAAAAATATGTCGACGTTTTCGAAATAATGACTGTAATGAAAGCAATGCGTCCTGAATGTACAGCCGTAATGCTTTACAGTCGCTCATAGTTGCGATTCGTGATGGGCGAATGTTGTACGCTTATTTGTATGCTGAAAGCCGACGTTCGATTTTCACCCGTCGACGTTTCGGTCACGAGAACGTCGTTCGAGGCCGCCGCAAAATCAACACCGCGATACACGACGGCCGCGTCTCTTATTTCGGAAACTTAAGTGCGTGACAGCAGGCTGGATATACTCGGCGACCGTTTCGAGAAACTGCTTTCAATTGTAAGAGCGATTCTTTTGCCGCAATACGGTCACGCGACGGGGCGCACACCCGGTTGTTTCTCTCCTCCGCGGAGAGTTCTGCGAATGCGCGAGGACCGATTTGCATTTTGCAGAAACTCGAGAAGAAAATAGTCTTTCGCTTACGCCGCGGCAACTACCGGTTTAACGTCTTGTCCGGGAAAAGTGGTCCCGACCGGGCGCGTAGAATGTTACCCGCAACAGTCGCATTCCCCCCCCCCCCCCTCTCACCCCTTCTCCCCGAGTCGTAGCAGCGATATGAAAGATCCTATTATTTTTTGTTCTTACAGTTTGCACATATAATATCTCGGCGAGGGGAAAAACAAACGATACGATTTTACAACGACGTCGAAACGATATCCGCATTAAAAACTGCTGCACCTAAATAGTCCTTTGGATTCTTGTACACGTTTATTGCTCGAATTACCAGCCGTCAGATACTATCTTGATGCCTATCAACGCGTTTGCATTTGTACACCACGCGTTCAAACGGCCGATTTCCAAAGCTCGCGTTAAGCGTTTTTCGCGGCTCACTAACGCCCGCTGATCTCGTGCGTGATAAGTCTGTCGCGTCGAATAGCAAGCTTCCAGTCATCGCGTTATCTGGGTATTCATCAAATCGCGCGTAATGGGTGACAAATCCTCGTCGCGATACGCCTGAGTTAACATCTTCGAATATAAAGAAACAGTAATCTCAAAATAAAATAATTCCCCCCGTTAACTCTTTTTTCGCGAAGAGCGCCGAAGGAACGGGGCCGATTATCGTATGCTGCAGTCGCTCGAGTGCATCGGTGAGGAATGAAAATTCGCCAGGATCATTGCCATTCCGGGGCTACGGTGCCATAATAGTATATTCCTCGCCACCGTACACCGAACTGCAACGCTCGAAGCAATTACGATGTGAATACGAACGGGCGGATAATGCAAGTGTTAAAGCACTTCGCCATATCGATAAATAGACCGATGTTAATAATCGTTAATAGTCTCGTATATTTTTCGACATAGATAAAACTTCGGAAAAAATTCTCGATCGTCTGCTTGATAAAAATCGGGTGAAAACATTTTTACGCAACGGGGGATTTTGCGTTTCTGGCGAGATTCGACATCGGCTAAGCGGAAAACGAACGGCGGACCTGGAAGAATGACAAAGGGAAGGAAAAATAGAAAGACGAACGGGTAGCCATCGTTGTGTATCGTATATATGAGATCGGGGACAAATGGAGCAGAGGATATATCGATGAGTTTCAACGACAGCTATTGCTGTTCGACAACGGGGAGAAATAGTAATTATGGCGAGCGCGATACCACATAGGCATGTCGCGATACTCGAATTACGATGATGGCCGAATCGATTGTGTTCATCCCCCCGGCGACGATACCGACGAACAAGGGTGGCCAGATTCGCCATCGGAAACGATAAACCCTCCCCGAAAGAATCCAGTTGACGAATATCGGGATGAACGATTTTTTGTTAAAAACGAGATTTCGAATATATTCGTGCGATTCGTCGAAATCGCATTAAGCGCGCGTACGAGCGACGCGCGTTTGCCTCCCGTGATCGTAATTTTCGCTCGGCGAGAAAAGTAGTAATGTAAACCAGCGATGAGTTATAAATTTTTCGAACTATCGATCTGAAGAGGACGTATGACAGTTTCGCGTATCGGCTGCGAGTTAATACAGGATTAGCGCAGATGTACAAAAAAAATTATACAATCGAATAAGATATAAGAAGAACCTATTAAAAAATAAATTAATAATAGATTATTTAGAAAAGTATTAAATTAAGGTAATGTTTATATTTAATCAAATTGACGTTTAATCAAACTTTTATTGAGGATTAGTCGGCGTAGGTGTGAATCGGTATCTATTCCGATTCTAGATATCACGTGCAAACGTGCGATTCAAGTGCATATCATTGATGTGAGTCCGAAATCGATTATGCGGTCAATAGATCCATTGAATAGCCTAGGATTGTCAGCCGGATTCAGCGTGTCGATCTTTCGTCCACGCGTCTACTGTCTCCGTTACAAAGCCTGCAAATACCCTTGGATAGCTTGGCGCGTGTCATGCAGCTTCGTGATGCAAACGTATGATGGCATTACGGCCAACACAATGCGAGATCAGTTGGCGATTTTCTGTCTCTCTCTCCATAGAGCCGTAATCATCCGACCGAAGCGACTGCACGGACAAATCGTCGTGTGATTCTCGTATTGTGGCGCGGTCGATTTTCGTCCCTGGTTTCCGGTTTCCGGCGCGGCAATCATAGAGACGGATGCGTTAGATTCGCTTATTATTTGTTAACCACAAACGACCGAAAGACAAAAGGGCCTTTGAGCTAGACATTTTTCTAAATAATTACACAGTTGAGGCTCTCTGATCTTTTGCAGAGTGATGTTTAATCCAGTTCAACAAGTTACCGTATCGAGCGTTCTTTTTTTTTATCTTATCTAACTCGGTAACTCTTAAAGTACTTGCAGCTTTTGTACGCCGTAACATAGTTGGACGCGCGATGCGCGTCTCCGCGCACAAAGTGGAGCTTTCCGGAGCGTCAACATTAAATTAGCATCGTGAGCTGTAATTCGATCTTCGAGAGTCGCTAATGTCGGCAGATGGGGAGCGCCGTCATGCGTAAGTCAGAAACGTAATTAAGGAAAATCCGGCGGAAAGCGGGATGCGCTGTAATAACGAGCGACGCAGGCGCGCATGCGACGGCACAGGGTAATAACAAGCGATCTCTCGCGAGGCGTCGCCGTTCGATTGGGCCCCGGGCAATAAAATTTGCGAGAGAAGTGCAGCGAAGGAGAAACGCGCCAGCGAAGAGTGCTGACGGCCTCTCGAGCGTCATCGGCGTCGCTGTACTCTTGAGGAAATGCTCGGCCTTCCACGCTCGAGCGACACTTTCGCCGATGAACGGTGTCGACGGTTGAACGCGCGCGCGACGAGAGGGTCGTCGAGAGGGTGGCTCGCGAGTGTACGGCTAATATATTAATAGGATGCAAGAGTGCAGCGCTCACTCAGCCGAGAAAGTGTCATTAATCTTTTCCCAGGCGGCTGGCGCGAAGTGCCGGACTTGCTAAATCTGTCCGTCCACCCGGTATAAGCACGTAGCTACTTGCCTGCTCGCCGTCACGAGAATCTCATTTATTCCGATCCGGGACACGCGGAACAAAGAGACGGATAGAGCAATAGAGATATCGAAGTTGTCGACTAAGCGGGATTAATCGCACAAAACGAAAATTAGAAAGCGCAGACTGCGCGATTTCTTTTTCGTTTCGCGCGAGCGACGTCCAAAAGGTGTTGCAACGCGAGCGGCCTTACGGAGATTATCGCCTTAGTTTCCGCCGTCGACGCGAATTGATATCGACATTTTCGACACGATGAAGTACACGCCACCTGCGACGAACTTAACGTCGCTCTGATAAACCACCCTCGGCTAAATACACGAACGGTCACGAACTTTTGCCATTTCGGCGATCCGCCAGGATTTAATAAAACCGCTTAGTTGTTTCTGCAGCACGCTACAACGCGTCGCGATCGCTTTGCAAGCCCCGCTCTTATCCCTCGTAACGCGTGTAACACACCGGAGTCCCTTGTGATACTTACTTATCCTGCCGGTGCGAGGAAAGGATTTTTCGGAACGGCGCCGAGATGCGAAAAGTTTCGCCCGTCTTTGCCAGAACGACATACCTTCCCCGACGCTCAGTGGTTTTCTCGTTGTAGTGCAAAGAAGATTTAATAAATTGGCATTCTTCAGCTTTCCAAGCTCGCCTTTTTTTCGATCTCTCGTGTCCTGTTCGACAGACGCGTCGCCTCGTATACAATTTTTTCTTTTTCAAAATTTGCACTTTGTCAAAATATGATTGAAAACAGACCGTTTTATTTTAATTCAGGATACTTTAAAAATTGGATTTCACCGAACGCGACCACTTTACTGAAGCATTTCGCGAAACGTACATACACGCGTCGGTGGAATTTCACCCAAGGCTCGCCGTTAAATTCAATACACCACGTCAATGTCGCGCGCTCTCTCGTCTGGTACTTTAAACTTCAATTTTGATTTTCCTCAAAGAAGCGACTCGCTCGAGCGTATAAAATATTTTATCCGATGCGAATGCGGAGGCGTGCTATCGACTGTAAAAATAATGATTGCAGTCGCGCGACGCGGTTGAAACGCACTCGGCGACGTGGATTACTGTTCGCGCGCCGAACGCATGTTTAGGATAACTACGCTGTTACCGAGAAATTGAGAGTGCGGCTAACGCAAAGTTTTTCACAGCATTCCCGAACTATCAAGCGCACAGTTGTATTTTTTTGCAATGAATTTAGTATCTGTATTTTTGCAGAGTTTCGGAATGGCCGGTTTGTACGTGTAGTTTCGGAAAGTGCCGCTTACGAGCAACACGTCCGCCTCTTTCCGGCGAAGCGCGCACCTTGTTTTTATAATCAAAAAGTTTTTAGAACTCCGCGGGATTAATAAATAAAATTTCCTTATCTACCGTGAAATGCGAATTTACCGACGAAACGTGATGTGAATTATTGGATAACGGTATTTGGCGGATTGGTGTGGGTGCGCACTCTCTCTCTCTCTCTCTCTCTCTCGTACGTTCCTCCCTCGCAAATGTGGTATGCCACGTGTGGATGAAACAGCTTTTAGAGCATCGGAGAAAGAGGCGTATTATTCGGGAAAACCCTTGGGATAGCGCCTTTTATTTGGTAGGGAAATCTCGGAAACTGCCACTGATATCTCCGGTTAAGGACTACCCCGATCCCGCAGTAAGATCGTTGTAGGCAGAGCGCGGGGCGGGGGAGGGTTGAACGTGAGAGCTCGAAGGGGGCCGGGATAGAGGGAACTGAAATTCCCGGGGGACTCCAACCCAATTTCCGGCTTGGTTCCAACGCGGTTTCCACGGACCCCGCCGCTAACGGATCGTTTAATTCGCTTCCTTCGACCGCGCCGTGGAATTACCGCATTATCGGCGAACTTATTTCGGATTCGCGTCCCCAACGCAAACGGCCACGTCGAACCGGCTCCTCGCCGGTCGATTGATCTTTTTGTTCGACGGTGAGTCTGCGTTCTGTAACCTTTTTGCGCGACCGAGGAGGCACCTCGGCGGCATCGGCCGCTCTCCCGCGCGATCCAATGATCGTTAAGGAGCGATTACGGCGCTTTTTCAAGACGCCCGCGCAGATTCTCGACGACGCTCCGACGAAAATTGATTTTCGCGCTTAACTTTCTTTCGCGCCGCTGATCCCGTCCTTGGCGAGAAGCAGCTGCACCGTCTCGCGCGGAGAGCCTAATAGCGGCGTTATTAACAGAGCGCGCCTTATCAACGCTGGACGTCCCCCCTGTCGTCGAGAGATTTTCTAACTTTGTTCCGTGCTATCCGAGCATAAGGCGTGTAACGACAAGACGAGGACAGCCGTTTCGGGAATCGTTCGCGAGAGAGGAACACGGATTGTCCTTTCACTTTGCCCGATGAACTTTGAAAGTTCCGCCCGCAGAGAAATGAGCACTTTATAACTTCCAAAGTATTGGAAGTCGGGTAAATCTGCAGACCTAAACTCCATCGAAGAAATTGTGGATCATCGATCTTAGCGATCAGCTACCGTTTGGCGGATAACAGTGAATAACAAAGTCGTACAACTAAACTTTATCTATGAGCGACGGGCGTAATTTTAAGTCTACGTGTTTTTAATAAGTTTCTTACGCGCCTGTGAAATTTTACTTACTTGAGCGCCGTTCCTGCGAGCCGATGGTAAAACTTGGTCTTCCCTCGCGCTCGTTGCAGATTCCGCTCACGCGCTAAAAACAAGCCCGTGCGGCCTACGGCGAAATGCGTGCGCTCTCGTCCGTCGCATAAAGTTGCACGAAAAAAAACAAGCGTTAAAAATTCACAATGTAGTTAAAGCCCGCCGCGCTCGCTGCGCTTATTACGATTGCGGTCTATCACGAAGTCATTCCACAATGTCAGCTGCTGATGCTTGCGTGAGTAGTGAAAACTACTCGTCTGTGGTCCAAAGGTAGTCGTAAAAATTAATTTTTTGTTTTTTTTTTTACCGCAGGCCAATGGTTCTCTCTGCAGGCGCGACAGGCAATTATTGCGCGTACTCTGCGTCACCACAAAAATGTCCATCCATCTTGACATTCCTGCTAAAAAAACCATCGGTGGTTTTCGATGAACTTCTACCGAATGTGTATATATAGCGAAAGTGCAAATGGACAAAGAAGTTATGTTACATTTTAACGAAGATTTAATTATTTCTACGGTTTAATTATTATTTTCCATTGTTTTATTTTTGATTACACTTGCTCTTTATTGTTTTATTTAAAATAACGTTTTTTTTTGTTTTCTGTACACATGAAACGCGGCTTTGCGACGAGCGAGCCAGGCCTGTCAATATATTCAACGTGGAAAATCGGAATAGATGCTATTTATTAAACGCGATCGTGACTATTCGACCGATTTGAGGTTAAGTGCTTCCTTTGATCACTTTTCTCCCTTTGTTTCGCATTAAAACGTGTTCTCCACTGAGCTCATATTAAAGGAAGCGAACGCGAAACGCCAAAAGCCCTCTCAGTCTTTGGTTCTATGAACAAATCGATGGAAAACTTTTACCGGCTTACTCATTAAAAATTGCTCCTTCGCAAGAACTTCCGATGCAGCAGCTTACGTTTCACTCCTTCGCTCGAATATCGCGGAGAACCTTCAATGCGTGCATAAAGTGTTAGTGTCCGAATTAATTGGGCTAACAATCGCGTAAAAACATACGTGATCGCAGAAAATATTGACCACGGAAAACAATTCGCGTCAACGCGCCGAAGACACATATTTACGCGAACGTGAAAATTGTTTGTTACGCATACAGAATTGCGAAACGAAGTACATGTTTGTATATCGTTAGTGTACCGGTACGTAAAATTTTCTGTCAGAAAATTAAATTAAGCTTTCAACAGTATTGATATTTTTTAGAAAATTTTTACGAAAAATATGAAGTAAATATTGCGTTAAAAACGAATGTGGAGAGAAAGAGAGAGAGAATGGTCTGAAATCTGCAGCCTCAATTTGAACACGGACTCTCTTTGACCTATTTAAAGTCAATCGTTCTTAAACTGAAACGTCAGTAAGAACGCGATAGCATACAGGTGTGAGAAGCTTAACCGCAAATGCGAATACGTGCTCGCGGCCATTCCATCCCGAAGACGCAGCCGGCCATAACTTTTCGACGCGGAGATCGCAGATCGCGATGTTTGTCTGAGTTACGCCACGTATAACAGATTGCCGGTTATCACGCCGATTCCTGAGGCGCGCCGCGCGCGCGCGTTGTGTATCTCTCGCGTTTACTCACAAAAGTGGTTACCTCAAGGTGCGAGTCTCAGACTGACTCTTTTTGACTTTCATGAATTTTTGATGTATTGCTATCGGTACTCGCGCGCAGCAAGGAACGATTTCGTGAAAACGCTCTTCGATATTATGCAAAGTGTCGCGAGATGATATCTTTAGCGAAGTTTCTCGACGAAAAGCGACACTCTCTAGACACCGAAAACTGTCAAGCGAGCCGTTTTTCTTTTTTCTTTTTTTCTCTCCTCTCTCTTCTTCTCCTCCCCCCCCCCCCTTTCTCTTAAAACATTGTACAACGGGAATAAATCTCTTCAAGAACGATGTTTTATATCGAGATTTAGATTTTTCAAATCCGCCTTCGGGAGGACATACCGGCAGTTTTGTTAGTTCGTTTGTCCCCGCAATTTTCCCCTGGATTGTATTTTTATGTATACCTGACCGGACCTGACCAGACAGATCGTACATCACTATAACGGATCGGAGTGGGACCGGTCTACGTTTTCAAAGAGCGAATAACATGCGACCGGCCGGCTCGTCCGCGATATTTAAATCCGCGCGACGAAATTTCGCAGAGTCAACTTTTCATCCCGCGGTCGGGCAAACTGGGCCAACTGGGCTCGCGCGCAGAAATTGTGATTTTTTTTTCGTGCGGCGCGCGATGGGACCGCGTCGTTTCGCGTTCTCACTTTTTCCGCGCTCAATCGTTCGTCCGGAATCTGCTACGTCAAATCTGATTTATTTGGATTTGTCCCGTGTGTCAGCGCGCGTATCGGCGTCCGCCGCTCGTTTACAATTTTCTATCCCGATATCTTTTCTCTCTCTTTCTCTCTCGACGTCACGCTTCTTGTCGGTAAATTGCAAACTGTCCGCGAGCGTCGAACTTCTCTTGACTGCCGCCGCACTTGATGAGATGCGCTTCGACGTTTCCTTGCATAGCAAATCTTTCGGATTTTATTCCGGAATCTACCCGCCGTAAATTTTTACGGCGCGGCAAGCGATTCGAAAACCTGCAGGCTCTCAGCTTGCAATTTTTTGCCGGCTTACGGCCACCTACGGCTTGAAATGTATTCAGAAAACGAGGTTGCACGTGTGTATACGCGCTCGAAAGGAGGTTACGAAGGTGCACGTTGATGCGTTGCAAAAAAGCTTCTTGATATCATAAATCACGATTCCGAGTGATGTCAGTTTACCGAGGTACTTGACGTAATCGTGTTTTACTTTGGAATGATTTTGGAAAAAAGAGAAATTTGCATGATTTAATGTACACGTTTCAAGTCGCCGCAATTAAACCGGATTGCCTCTCAGATTCGTGTCGTAAATACACAGTTGTATCAATTGATTGTGTCAGCCACTCTCACTTTCTTTAGCCGAGGATAATATTTATCATACATGTTTATCAGCGACGATTGTTCTGCCTACGGTTATATCGAGAGTAATAACGCGATGACAAATTGGATACGGGTATATCGAGTGTCCTTGTCTTTTTTTCATCTTCCCTTCTTCGATTTCGTCTCGCTATTGTTATGGCTACTCCGCTCCGTAAGATAAACCTTCGTCTTATCTAAATAGACGTCGTAAATTTCCGTTCCGTTAAGAAAACGCCGCACGACGATGTTTCGTGTGTATATATATGTGTATATATATTATATGTATGTATATATATATATGCTCGATTATTCAACATCGTATCGAGTTACGCAGACGATATACGTGCTAATGATTACACTGCCGATTGAAATTATAGTTAAGCGATTATCGACTGGCCGACACGGAAACTCACCGAGGCCTGAGCGTCTTGGCATCTTACGCCGGTTGTAATAATAGTGTCGTATAATTGTCACAGGCGGATATTGCACGCGTACGATCCGAATTTCAAATTCACTTCGCACGTTCCGTTAATTACAGCTTGGTTATTCCGCTAACCGCATACCTACCGTAATATTAATTACAAACGATCGTTCCCTTTGCCGCGCGAGGCCTGTCTCCCTCGCGCACGAGTAGCTCTAACTTGATTTATTCACCGGCTAGGTTATCCCTACGCTCTCTCCAACCGACGCCGCCGAGAATTCGGTGTACGATGTATGCCCGAATACTTCAACGTCCACCGCTCGCGCTCCACTCCGGTGATTTAAGCGAACAATTTACAATATCTCCGCGGCCCTACCGCCGCTTTTTGTCCAGCTCATGTTCATTTTTCTTCGCCATTATATTCGCGTCAACCCGCTTTAATCTCCGCTCGCTTAATTCACTTCGCGCGCATCAGGATGATGCGACGGAGATTCTTCTAATGTATCACCTCTGCGAAGACACTCGATCCTCGCGCACGAAATGAAAGTCTTCCTCCGCGGCGTCATCAGTATTATTGACTGTACCTTACATATCGATAATATTGCCCTCGAATTTTTAACTAGTAACGCGTGTAAAACGAGAATAACATATTTGACGGAAGCCTCCACCGGTTGTCAACATTTTACGAGCTTCGCTCATCAACTTTCATAGACTTTCATGGAACGTTGTTGATTTTCGGTGAAATTTCTGTACGATGTGTTTGGATGTATTCCCGGCGAAGAGCGTGGCGGGAATATTCGTGGTGCGCCATTTAACGTGTTCAAACGCAACCGCGTTTGTGCCTTCACCGCGATCACGCAAAATATTTTTCCCGCGTCAGGTTCTTCCGAACACTGCTCGCTGACGCACGAATCGCCAACGATCATAGCTTTTAATCAAACGTTCCGCTCTACGGCCGCGTGTACAGAGGGACCTGCGAATAAATCGCGGCGAAATAAACGCTGTTTGCGAAATGCGGATGGGTCTTCTGTCTCGACTTTGCATGCGAACGCCCATGTTTTTTCACCGCGCCTGTGGATCGAATTTATCCCTTTCGGTTGATCGAACGATCAATGCAAAATAATCGGCCGTGATTCGTTGGTAAAATAAACGTGTGTGCAGCTTTCAGCGTCGGATGTGTAGTTTCCGTGTAATTTTTACGTGCAAGCGTTTCGCGTTCGTTTAACTGCTTGAATCCTGATAGCTCTGTTTTTATACATTTAACACCGCAACGCAACTCCAGCTTGCGTTACATGCTGATCACCAATTTGTAACATTCTTTGTCCTTTTTTAATGTAAAAAATTATGTCTGTATTCATATATGAGAATTTGGATTGAAAAATTGCATGATCACAATTTTTAAAATGTTTTTTTAATGCTTCGATCGAAAAAAGAACTGAATACGCTTAAAAGATTAATGGCACTTATTTCATTCGGAACGTATTTGTAACTGAAGACAGGTCGGTGAAAATTGATCCAATCAAAATCGTGTGAATTTCACAAAATCAACCGGATATCGAACAGTTGCAATTTTCTACGCAATTTTATTTCACTTTGTCTTTGACGATGCGAAAATTACAACTCGGAGTTCGGTGAAATTGTTTTATTTACATAGTTGCGCAAAAAAGGGGCGGTGAGCGTGCGCAAGCGAAAAAGGCGCAAATACATTTAAGGGAGCGTGTCGCAGATTTCGTGGGAACGATGCACTCGGGTTAGTCGAAACAAAGCCGCAGACCTTGGCGACCGCGAAACTCAACACCGTGCTCGTTGCATTCAGACGCGAAGAAACGCAGCGAAGAAGGAAGATGCACCGTGGGTCGCGCAACCGGTGTGGAAGGGAAAAAGCGCACCCGAAGACCGTAGAAAGACCGGCGAACACAGTGGGGGGGCCAAAAAACTGGTTAAATCCGGATATTTTTTTTTAACGTATATTGTGATACTTTTGCGTCAGACTGTATAAGCCCTGGCGGTCATTTCGCTAACCGCTGCGCTTTGCCGAATTAGGTTTTATTTTTTTATGGCCCGTACGATTTCCGTGTTACACGACTCTCTCATGTTTCCCTTTATCCCTCTTCCGGTTCAAATACGACGGACTCGATCTAGATCGATCATTTGTTACGCAGGAAACACTGTTGGTTTTTAATCGGCTCTTTGCGACAGTGTTTTTGTCATCCCGACAAAATATCCCGGCATTGTGGTTTTAATCGACGCTGAACCGAGAACAATTACGTCCTCGAAACGGAACTCGCTCATTTATGTGTATCGATTAGGAGCGGGTAGGGGAGGGAGGGGGTTGAAACTAATTTAACGGTGCGTTTTAATGCGCCAAGTTACACATGCCGCATATCGGCGGCGTGCTGCAACACTTCCTCGTCTCTATCCCGACGGAGCAGCCGAACAATCGGATGCCGGCGAACTGCTATGGAAGCTTTAGTGGTGCGGAAAATTGCGCCGTATCTTTTTTTTTTTTTTTTCCTGTATCGCCGGCTTCGCGTGACGCGCGACGCACGACGCAATCATCGGAGGCAGGATGTGCCGTCGGGCCAAAATAATTATGTTTGACGGGCAGGTGCAGGCGAGAGCGCTCTTTCGAACATCGATAAAAGCGGTTTTTTTTATGACTCGGCCGACCATAACAAAGATGCGCTCATTCACTCGCCACAAAATCCTTTTTGCGTCTCGGTTGATTTTACGTACGGTGCGCGCACGTAAGTTTCGGCATGATTACCAACTTTTACACCGTGTAGACCGATTGGGAGCAACCGTAAATTATGAAACACAGACTTACTGTCATATCGTTTAAAAAACGCAAACTTATTTTACTTCTCTCTGTGACGTTTCACGGGGCGATAATATACGATGTTTTATAGAGAAGCGAAAAAAATTTGCAAAGAGAAGATGGAATTAATTTTTCATCTTACTTTATACACGAGACTTTTCCTTATGCATCGCACCTTTGCGTTGATAGTAAAATAATGGCTGAATCCGGGAATAAAATAATGGCTTGATTCTGATCAAAGATTAAAGGATGATAACCTTTGGCTGAGCTTTCCGCTTTATTGGATTATTATTAGATGGCCACCGACTGAACTTCATCGCTTTAAGATCGAATAATCCAGTTTGCTTTGCATAAAGAACATCATAAATCTATAAGAGCACAGGATCCGCAAGATAAACAAAATTTACGAGATGGAAATATGTTTGCGTCGTGAAAAAAAAATCCACCGACAAGATTGGATATCAGATGTTGCGAGACACGCGAAAAATCGACGATATAATCCCAATACTAACAATCCATTTCCGGCCTGCGTTGTGATAATTTCTGCGTTTCTCTTTGCAATACCAGGCATGTTTCATTTATCCTGATGGAAACCACAATTTATTTACGACGCACCATTTGCCAGTCGGAAAAACACAAAAATTCAAATACTTTCAAATCCCGCGATAATCAAGAAAGCAAGCGTTTATTTTCTAATTAATATTGAAAAATGATTGAAAAATGCAGATGAATGTTTGTAAGAAATGTACGAAACAGTTTATCTCTTTTAATTTGATTATACAATCATTAAAATTTGTAATGTTTAACACAAATGAATAACACCGATGAATAACAAACATATTAATAAATATAATGCATTATATGAAAATTGCATAATACCAGTCACTTATAATTACGCGGCGCAAGTCATGCGACACGATCGAATATGTTACAGCGAGCTTGTCATAAAATCGTAGTCGCGGTTCATTAATGTAACTTCACGGCGATCGCAATTATTCGCATACATTACGAACTCGTATGACACTCTCGTTATACATTAAATTTGCCTATGTTCCGTCTCGCGGACGCGCGCAAACTCTCACTCGAGCGAAGCGAGACCGCAACCACTTTGCGGCGCATCGGCCACAGTTACGAAAGGAAAATCGCGCTTTAACCAAAAATTACGACCCAACTTTTCCCTATTAGAGGATCGTCGCACGGAACGAAGAAGAACGGTGGATTGGAAAGTCGCAATTATTTAAATCGACCTCTCCGGGGAACAGTTCTCGTTCCTTCCCGGCCACAGTTTTTCTTCGCTCAGCATCGCGGGTGGAATTCCGGAATATAAGCGCAGATACAGTTGGCGAATCGGTCACTCGGTCGATCTATTGATCGAGATGTAATTACACCGGCACGTCGATCGCCGCATTGTCCATTTTGGACCGACGCACTAACGCGATAATCCGGGCATTAGATGCCGTGGGCACACGTATGTAACAGCACAAGGGAATTGTCCATTGCCGGCGCGGGCCATACGCTTACCCAAAGAGGCTTAGCGGTTAATTAGAGCCTGATCGACCGTCACGCTTGCGATATGTCATTTGTACTATATATATAACATGCACCGCGTGCAACAGATTGTCAGAGTCGCACTCAATGTACAATGAATCTTTGTTAGCGACTTGAATCTTTTTTTATCCTTCAAATAAAATTGCATTATAATCTGATTTTTTTTTACTATTGTAAAAAATTTTATTCAATACTCGAAGACGCTATTTCTTGGGGAAAAAATATTTCTTTCTCCTGTTTTGTAAATATAAATTATATTAAATATTTTATGGAAGATAAAGTACGCGCGTATTGCTTTATTTTGCAAGTTTTTCGAACTTGACTTCATTATATTGATATTATATTTCAGTGCCAGATGATCAGCAAGTCATATTACCGGGTTGGGACTTTTATCGGAAAGGAAAACACTGACCGGTCGTTTTATTATATCGCTTGTACATGTATTGGCAACCGGTTCTCAAACTCTCGCAGCACGTTGCGACGCAACAAATGACAGAAATATTACAATCAGTTTAAAAATACATAAAAATGCAAAGAGTGGCTTAAAAAATACAAATTACTGCAGAATATTATAATAAATTAGACAGATTTCTGCGGCATTCCAGGTGCGTGTTTCTAATCCATTTTATATGCATAAGCTATATCACATATTTTTATAGCCCACATAAACGTTTGGATCGTCCGCCGTATCTCGGTCGTCGATCTCTAAAGTGCAATCGCGGAGGCGCTATCCGAGAACCGAAAATAAAATGGCGAGGCACGTTATTTACGATTATAATCTTAATACAACGCTGCAAAGAAAATCCGCGCTTTTTGTCGCGTGTTCTTTTAATCTAATATTAGAAATCGCGGTCAAGCCGCCGAAAAAGTTATACGACGAGCGAGCACCATCTGGGTCCGCACGCGATCTAATTCCGCGTCTGGGCGATTTTACGAGCGACACACGCGCGACGCGCGTAGTGTGCGATGCGCGCGAGCTTTTGATTACACCGCTGAGTCATTGACAGCCAAGGAAATTTATAGGGGGGCGGCGGAACGATGGGATTCTTTTTTGCCCGCCGATAAACGGTCAGCTCTGTCCATTAATCCGTTTTTGCGCATCCGCTAGTTCGCTCGCGCGTGTATTGCCATTCCATGGCGGAGATTTACAACTCGCTCGAACAGTTATCACGCGGCGATAACGCTGTGAAGCGCGAATAAACTTCCGACTTTGTTCGAAAAAGATGTCAAACAATTATCGCAACGAATTCCTGTTCTCGAAACGCTCAAAGCTTTTTTTCGTAGATTTCATTCCGCGTAAGTTAAAATCACGAATCGTGTATATATTCGAGTATCTTATGCAGCGTGCCGTCGGTTCATTACACTCTAAACGGCATTCTCGTGCAGCTTTTCGAGAAGCGGCTCTAATGACTGTCACGCACAAACACATCCGCGCTTTGTGCAACAACGGATATTGTTACGCCTTTAAATCGCAAAAGCGTTTATCCAACTATGTCATCGTGAGCTCGTTTTGCGACAAGACAGACGTTACGTCAAAGGATCGCTTGCGTGGTAAGAGCTCGTTAACCAAGTGCGATTTCGAGGAACTTGTATCATGGCGCGTCTTACTGGCAATAGAAATGAAACTTCCCGTGCTTCTCCGCTCGACATATTTATGTCAACACCGTATCTATGCCATAGCGACGTGGAAAGTCGCGAATGCTTTTAAACCTGTGCCGTCAAAGCTGTTAAATGTTAATGCATTTTCACCAGCTGACGCACTTTCGTCACGAACGACGAAATAATGATTCAGAAAGAACGTTATCATTTTGTAATATATCACATTTTGTGTTCTTCACGCGCGCGCTAATCTTTCAGAATTTTTAGCATTTTAGAAAGAAATCTTAACGTGTAAAGAAATGAGAGATGAATTTCTAGGATAGAAATAACGTGTAGTGTTGTAACAATTATTCAAAGAACGATCTAATGAATGGATCTAAAAAGATTAGGGTGATTAGCTGTAATATCAGCTTAAAAAGTGCATTTAAGCGCAGTTTGCATAGTAATGATTGAAATGAGTGGCGGACTTATCAATGCTTTCATCTTTAGAAATGTTATTGTGGTGGTTAAAAACACTACCTTCATCTCTGATTTCATTCGCGTGACACTCTCTACCTTTGATTCAAGTATAATTTATGTCTTATCTCTGTAACCGCACCTGCTCGAATAATAGCGATTTACAGTAATGATTCCCTTGCTCGGCGTTAAACACAATACAATGAATCGCTAATGCACGACCTGCGCCCCGCATCGGTAAGATACGTTCGTGATTTCGCATTTACTTTTCATTTGGAATTGTCTGGTGAATTCAATCGTTCTCGAACAATTGTAAAAGCTCCGAGATTGATCAATATTATCACGATTAATTGCGTGCAATTAGAAGCAGAATCGTGAGCTTTTTCATATTCTCAACATTACAATAATTCACAATTAACGCGAGTTCTGCAAATCTTTATAAGACTGTTTTGCTCTCTTCCGCGGAGACTTGCTAATTAATCTTAGACTGCAATCTACGACATTGGCGCAGGAGTGAACTGCAAAGAGGAAAACTACCTTCTCCGCGTCACGACGGCGAGGCTGTGTTTAAAAGTATTGTCCGTTCCCCAAGCAATTACTTCGAAGTAATCCGTGCCAACAGCCGTTTGTAGCTCCGCGACGCATTCGCGAAAAGACCTTCCCACGGCGGCGTAACGCCGGCTTAATTACGAGCCAGGGCGCTTAGTGCACCCGGGGCTACCGGGTATCCGCGGTTAATCAAATCCCGGCGGGGCGGAGGGAAAACGGCGGTAAGTGACGACGGGAACGACGGTGTGCGGGCGCAGACATCGGCCTCTCTGATCCGAATACAAACGTGCGCGCGCGCGCGTACACGCGCTAAGTAAACGAGTTTCTCCGGGCTGGTCGATCGGTCGAGAGCGAGCGTCGTCGCGGGTACTGCGGGGTCACTTCGGTGTTTGCGAGTTCGAGTTCCACTTGGGAAACCCCCCCGGTAAACCACAAGCCGCCCGCCGTATTTCCCTTTGAGCCGCTTCTCCTTCGCGTCCTTCCGCCACGCTTTTACTGCCGCCGTTCGATCTCATCGAGTCCTTCCATCCGGCGTGCTTCCGGCGACGGAAACGTTACGATCACCGAAGACCTACGACGGAATCTTTTTCTATCGAACGGCAAACCCTTGGTATGTAGTTCCGCGATGGATCTCTCCGCGTCAAATCCGCGCCGTGGTTTCACTCGAAGATTTAACGAAAATATAATGTCAACGGAACAGCCTTCTCCTTTTGTAACAATATTATTTCTTCTTAGCGTGTAACAAAATGAGACGCAAAACAGATAAGGAAATTTCTTGCCTTTTATTTTACTTTTATCGCGCTCGAAAACGGCACGCGAAAGTTTTCATGTTACCGCGCAGTTCTTCTTCTTCTGTTTCGAATTGCACAGAGGTGCTCGCAACGTTTTAGAAGCTTTCCATTTCTGACTTTGCTAGAAGAGCTTCCGATAAACCACAACGACTCGCTCCAATTCCCTTTGAATACCCCTCGTTTCCTCGCTTCCTTTCGTCGCGCGCGCGCGACTTCCATCGATTCTTTCATTTATCGGCGACGACTCCACCGCACGGGCGGAAATCCCACCGTAATCTCTTGTTCGATGTATGGAATTTCGCTGCTATCTGAAAGTGGATAGGCACGAGAACTTATGTAAATTGATACGCGAGCGAATGCGCCGGCCGATTTCATCGCAGGACGCTATTGAATATACATTATTTAATCTCTCTCGAGCAATCAAATGCTAAAATGTCTATCGCTAGCACTTTACGCGCGACCGTGCAAGTGATCGCTGCTTCACCGACCCAGATATTTTCGTTCAAATATACAGTAAACCCGGTGTTACAAAGACGGGTCAATGGACACTGCGATCTCGAGAAGAAGATACCTAACGTGCGCGCACTTCGTGAAAGCAGTTCGGCTGATGTAGAAGCGCAAGCGAAAATAATCAAGTATTTTCAAATTATTCATTAAGCGAATAACGAGCAGCTCGGTAGATTCTGCAGAGTGACGAATGAATATTTCGAATGAATGTACGGAGTGACAGTTCTACGTGGAATAACTAATTGGTATATTTTAAAGGGCCTTTGCTTGAAAGTTCTTACGAACGTCATTTTGTAAGACTGAAAAGTGTCGGACGATGAATAAGCGAAGAGGGAGTAGAAAAGGACGAGAAAAGCCTAATGAAAAGTTTGCTCATCTTTTTGCATTCAGCGTCGGAGAATGCGGGATACGGGTGAGAGAAGGAAAGAGAATGAAAGGGGAGGGGGGGGGAGGCTACATAATCAGCCTTAACTCAGAAGGATGTCGCTAATTTGTTCGGACGGCAGAATCACGACGGAGTTTGCGGCTGGCGACAGACGCGCGCGGGCTGCGACGAGTTTTCGGTATAGCCGACGAAAGTATCGTTGTCGGCGGACGGAAACTCCTTGTCAGAGCAGCGACGTGGCGCGAAAAAGGAGACGGGCGAAATAAAACAAGTGCGTCGTCCGACGAAAGGACGACGATACGACGACCGGCGTCCGCCGCAGCGAGCGGGAGCGGAAACTAATTTCGCGGGGAGGGGATTTTCAGTGTTAATTAAAAGTTCCCCCAAAACGTAATGCCATCCGCCAGCTGATTATGCTCCGAGATAGTCTAACGAGCCGTAGGAACTTCTGCCTCGTAGCCCGACCGACGATGCGCCTCGGCGATACGCGTCTCGGCACGAAATTCCGGAATGCTCGCGTTGTACATGACGCGCAGTCTCTCTCTCTCTCTCTCTCTCTCTCCTACGAGTCTTCCCACTTTCGACGAGAACGTGCTAAATCGGTTGATCCTATCGTCGTTGCACTATCGTTGCAGGGCTATACGCGCGCTCAACTTGATGCACGTGATAACTGCGTCGCTCGCGAGGAACGGAGATATATAGTAGACGGATAGGTATTACAGAAAATTCTATTTCTGAAATGGGAAACTGAAAACATTGTTACGTAACGTTATTAGTAGCGTTTCATTTATATCGCGTGTCAGCGGCGCACTGGCATAGGCAACCGTATAATCCGGATTTATAGGGCGCAGGACGGGGAGAATTTCAGGGAAAAAAGAGCGAGATTCGTGTAGCGATGATCCGAAACGGAGGCGCGATTCAAGCCCACCACCGATGAATTATCTCGACAGCCGCATCGGGACGGCGCGGGGTGGGACGGTCTTCGTCATTAGTTCCCAACAAAAGTTCTCTAAAATCGTTGTACGCGCAAAAGCCGCGCCGCGCGCGCGCGCGCGTCATCATTCTTCATCCTGTTAGATCGGCTCTGCTGCGAGCCGTTGACAGGTGAATCGGCCGTAAATTATTATCAATTTCGCCACCGGCGATTATTTATAATTGACCCAAATACACGCGCGACACACGTGAAGCGTATTGTTATTTATGACAATATGGCGCACACTATGGTAGGTGTATGTTAGTTAGCACTGTGCGATCTCGCGCTGTGTCACCATTGGCTGCTTTCGCGAATTTCAAAGAGTTTTACTTCCTTTCAGGTGCGACATTCAGATTTTTATAAAATATGTACATATAAAGAACATGATTGTGTAAAAGAAGATTTATTATTTAATTTTCTACATTAGGTATGTAAATATTTGCGATAACTGCGCGCCCTTCGTAGCTTTTTACAAGCAATTTCGATGCTCTTTGAAAATAAAGCGCGCTCGTTTTTATCGTTTTCCGCTGCCTTTTCATGTCGCGGCGAGATACGCCTGGTAGATTCCTGACGGGAGCGGCTAGTCGAGCGCAGTCATCCCGTCGTAACGAGCGCGTCACGCGATTGCCCAACAGTGAGGATACCGAAGTGGAAAGTACCGTGAAAAATGAGTCCCGGGTGTGGCCACGGAGCTTTGGACGCGTCGCCCGACGCACGAGAGTTCATGATCGATGAACTCGGCGAATCTCTCGAAAATGCGCGCTCGCGTCGCGGACAGCAGCGGCTTATAAGGCCGGATCTTCTGATCTTTGACTCACAGCTTTCTCCCGCGTGAGATCTCGTGACCGGATCGCTGCGTGATGTCATCTCGAAGCTCGCTCTCATCAGCGAATCGGTATCGCGAACGAGTCGTCTGTCCGAGCGAGAAACGTTCAGGTTTTCTCGCGCACGGTTTCATCCACGAAACGCTCGGTAATTAAATATATAATTTTAACGACATAAAACGGCTGCCGATTAACATGTTGTAGAGTTTGCGTACATTTCCATGGTCGGAATGAATGCGGGAGCGTAACGCAATATCGGTTGTCCGTCGATGATAGTAATCTGGTTTTGAGTAGCTATGAAGAGTGCTCGTGTACTACGTAAATGCGCTAACGAGGAAATGCCACGTGCTTGTGAAATTACATTGCGGTGGTTATCGATAATCCCTCTTTTCGCAATGTAATGTTGATATTACGCGCAATATACCGCTAATAGCGGATAATCATCAGCGAGACAATGCATAGAAATGTATCGAACTATAATACCATTAATAATTCACGTAAACCGTATTTACAATAGTTAAAATACTTGCATACTGATGCGCGAATGAAAAAATATCATCGAAATGGAAGCACCGTGTTTTTCACTGTAGTTTTTCTCTCTCTCTCTCTCTCTCTCTCTCTCTCTCTCTCTCCGAGAGCGTTTTGCTACTTTTTAGTATCGCCATTAATTTTTTAAATGTCAATCTAGTTTTATCGGCGCCGACCGGTTACTGCTGAATGTTAAAACGAGATCTCGGCACTGTCCGCTTCGGAAAAACGGCTTGCTGCAAAGACGAGCTGCTTATCTCTTGTATCTCCGAACAGTCAAGCTAAATAGTTCCGTGCGCTTAGTCCCTACCCGTTCTTTCTTTCGCGACGACCGGGCGAAGAAAAAGAAGGAAGGAGCGCGACTAAACGGCGTCGCTTCGTTCCGCCATTAGGGGAGCGCCCGAAGGTAAATTCGATTAACGAGGAACAGATAATCGGGACGCTATTGAATCATGATCGCTGCGCTTTGATCTCTGTTACATTCACGACGATTTCATTTCGGCGCACCCCGCCCCACCCCGGGTGACGGGATGAAAACATCGAGGATATAATTCGAGGGCCGATCGATAATGGGCGCCCGATGATCGGGCACGATAAAGGGCCCGGGGATTAAGATACGCGAGCCGTCGATCGGATGGATTAAGGGATCACAAAAAGCGAGAGCCCGCGCGCGCGTCTTGTGTTACGAGTCGCGCCGAGCTGGATTGAGGCGCGCGCTGAAGACAAGGCGCGCTCGAGAATTCCTCCAAGTAATTATCGGTGCCGCTTCTCGCGAAATTGCTCCGCGATGAGAAGTAGAATAGAGAAACGGAACGTTTTACACGCGCGCCAAACGCGTTTCGCGCGCGCAAAAGTATCCCGGCGTCCGGAATCCGCGCCGCGTGCATGTGCGTGGCGCGATTTACGTACACGGCGATTTAATTATCTTCCCACGGTTGTGGCAGCGCTCGCCGGGCTCGTAGAAATCTCGTTACACGTGAGGCGTAAAGAAACGCACGTAGGCCGCGTAGGCACGATTTATCATAGCGTTTTCCGGTGCGCGACACAAAGTGACTAATGCTGATTAGCTGCCGAGCGATCTGAGTATATCCAATTACCCCGTCGCCCGCGCGTGTCGCACCTCTCCTCACGGCGGCCCGCATTTGCCTTAATCCTGCGGAATAATTCGCTTCCGCGCAGTCCGTCATGCGCCGTCAGCGAAACATGTGCGCCGAGCCCGCACACGTAGCGTCGCGCTGAAACTACATTTGCACTAATAAATTTTTTTTTTTTTTTTTCGCATTCTCGACTACGCGCCGTGACAACTTTTACAATACGAAACAGCTCTTTCGTTAAAAATATGGTCCCACGTTAACACGGGATATCCTGCGTCCTACGCGCGCGCTTACGTTCCGGTGCATGAGCTCGCATGAACGCCCATAAATTTCGACCGAGAAACGACGAATCAATTAGTCCGCCAGCCGATCCGTTAAATGATTTCGCCGCGCTCGAATCGATTCGCCCGAGACGTCCACGACGAGAGTCCGCCGGTGCTCTTTATCGCCCCGGGAGAAATCGCGTAATCATCGCGCGTCAGCGTATCCCGCCTGGATCGGCCGCCTCGCCGGCTGCGCCCGCTCGAGACACGGATACCCCAGCAGATCCCTATTGTATTTCTCGCGTAACGATGATAAAGCTGAACTTATTGTCGGATGAATCTTAAAATATCCCGTGGAAGATGTGTTGATTTGTAACAACGCGCGATGAAACGTTACGTATTTTCCTTTTCTCTCTCCTGCGAATTCTTCGCTAATTTGCTAAACAGTCGGTTTCAGCCGTGTAACGACGTGTTGAGAAATAATGCGACACAATAATTAGATCGCGTGTCAATAAATTAGAAATCGGAGAAAATGCGACACCTCATCTTTAACTTATCGGACAGCATCGCGCCAATTACAGGTACGAAGTCAGCGATGCGTTAACATCTCGGACTCGCGCCCTGAATGTCCCTAAGCTCGGCTTCACAATCGCCTCGTCCGTCGTGCGCGCTTCTCTCGCTACAACCTCATTATAACGTACTCCTCCGGCGCAACGGTATTTCTCCGCCGACGATGATAATATTATCAGGCCGGTCGAACGTGCAAATTATATATTGTCGGGCTAACGATGCCCGCGCGCGGCAGCTCTGCGCTCGCTCTCGTCTGTTTTCCGTGGCAATGCCTCCGCACATTAGGACGGATCGCGCTTTCTAATCCGTGCTCGACATCGCGCCCGAACGCCGGATAACCCCGTTGTTCGATCGTCATCGCGCTCACGTATCGACGGGCAATCGAACGATCAATCTTGCGTCTTTTCCCTCTGGACAAAGAGATTGCGTTCGCAGACACGCTTTCTCGAGCAGAATTACGGTGGATTTTTTCTTATATCTTATTGTATCGTATATAATTATTTGATTGCCTTTGTTCTTAATTTGAAGAATGTTGTTATAAATTGGAACAAAGTTCGCGCGGCTCGATAATCGACAGCTGCGCTCTCGAGGATGCTCCGTCGGGACGTTGACACCTTCGCTCTCACGGCGGCTCGTCCGTTCCGCCGTGTTCCTCGGGCATTGTGTCCTCTCGCGGCCGTGTTCGCCGCTCTATACGGCGTTATGCGCCGGACAATAATCGCCGATGCCAGAAGAGAGAAAGGTGAAAAAGGCCCAGGCCGTTCGTCGTCGACGCTGCTTTGGACAATGAACGATCGCCGCGCGATGGATCACCTTTTAATCCCTCACTCTTGCATCTCGCGGCTCTTTTTTCGCGAACGTCGGCTCACTGGCCGGCGTCGGTCAAATGGAGCGTGAAACCGTGGCGTGCCCCGTTCGCCACGATTCGTCCGCTCCGGCCCGTTGAGCTCTGCCTTCTGCCGTGCGTCTTTTTTCATTCTGCAAAATCACGCGCGAGTGGCGCTTTCGCGAAAAAATGCGATTGTCGGTATCGAGTCCGCAGCAAGGATCGATGTTTTAGGATCGAAGCCGTATCGAAGCTGCGTTTTGTCGGCAAAAGTAGTTTATTTTTTTTTTGTCGAGTTTTGCTTAAAATACCGAAGTGAAATTCGCAGCGCTGTATTCTGTGATTAATTTGCAGCCGGTTTTTTTTTATTTAAATATCAAAGCACCGATAGTGCAAATGAACGAAAATGAAAGCCTGAATTAAATATAGCGAGGTATGCTTTGTGCCGATCCAGTCGGACGAATTCGCAGTGCAAAGGGTAACATTACGTATCGGCGGACATACTAGACCTCTACCTTTTGCGCGCGATGAACGCGTCAAGTAAAACGGAAACCGCATGAATGCACACGGCCGGGAATATGATGGAATAGAAGGCGGATGGAGAATTTTGGTGGAAGTTATAATACGACCCACTCCATTCGGGAATATGCGAATAGCAGAATGAGTGTCTCTTATGAAAATACGAATCCTTGTTTAAACGTGAGCCGCCTGTACCGCCAGTTTAATTAAGTCTTGTTGCACCGTTACAAAAATACGATTTATATGGCAAATTCAGTCTCCACATGTTCCATGTTAAAGCTTTTGAAAATTCGCCGTGTTATGTTCTGATATTAACGAGGGAAGAATTTCATTCAACGAGATTGTTCGTTTCCTTTATGCTTGGAAAATTTAATATTTATTTTATTAAACTAAAAATTTAATATGAACTCTGAAAACTTCTCTCTTGATTATTTAATAGATCTCGCAAGATTACGCACATTTTTCCAGACTAATTCTACTGTCAAATGTTACTGCAGGGCTTATTGTTCTCGGAGAATTAATCTTAAAATATCCAATACGTATGTCTCTTCGTTTTCCTTCGGTTTATGCTTATGACATGTGCCGGATAAAGATTTTCCCTCCGGAAGGCTAACGTCACATGTAAAATGTAAAATTTCTGATTGTGTTTTCGAGAACTTTCCTTAAAAAAAGTTCTTTTATATCGTTCACTCCGAACGAGCTGGGCTCTGCAAAATCATCTCTCCGAAATGAGGATCGAGGTCTTCCGTACCAGTTACTTTTATAGAATCGGCCACACTCTTCCTCTCTTTATTAAAATCATTTCTACCATATGCACCTATAGCAATTTCGGGCTGACGATATCATAGAAGAAATCCGATGTTAAGCCATCCGCGAATATCGCTACTCGAAAGTTTGTCAAAAGCGTGCTGCCAGGTGTGCTTTGAAGTCGTCCATCGGGTAATTATCGTTTTAATTAATTAGCAGGATCATTCAACTTTCTATATTATTAATTAGGGAAACTACATTAATATCCTCATATAAGTAATGTAAATACTGTATAATTTAGTTACATATACTTCAATATTACATTAAATACAAATAAATTGCTATACAAATAAAGAGCGACAGATTGAGTAAATTATCAGATATCTTTAATAATCTTTAACGAAGCGTGTCAGCGTGCGACACAATTACTCGATGCCAGCGCATTATTGGAAATTATTGTTGTTAATCCGTGTAAAATATCCGTGTGTAATAAACATTCCGGGAGTTTATTTCTTCGTTGAAATTTTCTCAATTTCCACGAGGTCACTCGCTAGGTATTATCGGTTATCAGCCGGGCGTAATGCAAAGACGTGATATACGCTAAGTGCCGGCGTCGTCGATCGCATAAATAGTGTATACCGGAAACGCCGATCGGCATCATCGAACCGCACAAACCGTTAAAAGAGCCGGTCGTATAAAGATATCGCGGAAAACGTCGATACTCTCTTTTCGAAGGAACTTCGCCGCCAAAGTAACGAGAGTATAACGGCGGTAATTCTTTCATGCGAAAAAAAGAAAACGTCTGCAATCGGGTAGAAGCAGACTATTCCGAATTGCGACTAGTTTATATTCAAGAGTCCCGTTAATTCGTCGCTGCTGTTGACGACGACGGGGGCTTCGGATTATCCAGTGCACTGCGCTGCCGCGCTCTCTCTCTCTCTCTCTCTCTCTCTCTCTCTCTCTCTCTCTCTCTCTCTCTCTCTCTCTCTCTCTCTCTCTTTGCTGTGGCATAAAGTTGGCAATCCGTGCGCGGCGTAAACTAAATGCATAAGTAAATCCTATACTTTGCTCCGTCGTTCGCGCTGAGCGGATAGACGAGCGGTGGATCCAGCAAAGAAGAAGAAAAAGAGAGACACGTGTGTGGCAGATATGTGCGTATTGCATTGTGAAACATCTCAATAAGCGAATATGCGTTTAATACGTCGTGAAGCAAAGAAAATGAGCATTAATTTCGTAATATATTTTCATAATAATCTCCTACCGTAATCCGCGATAAAATTCCTGTTTGTGCGATTTGAGAGCGGCAGGACTGACGTCTGGTTATGCGCCTCGTAAAACGTCACAGGGTTCTGGGTATGTTCATATAGGTACAAAGACGTGTGCGAGCGAGCTCGGCCTCTGCCAGATTTATAATTCTGCCATTTCAACGATAGCTACTTTCCAACGATCGCCCACGCCGTCTTTTATGCGCTTGGAAGCGTTCCCAGACGGCGGAGCGTTACGAGATGATCTCGTAGGAAAATGCGAATCGCGAAGGAAGAGGAGAGAAGGGAGCCGAGCGTGGGAGACATGAAATACGACGGCGGAAAATCAGGAGGCACTTCGCGACGCTCCTTAAGTCTCTTTTCAGATTAACACCGATGATGTTAAAGTGGCTTTAATCGCTGCTAAGTGCGTACTTTATTTAGCCTGGTTGTTTCATGGAGTTGCGAGAATAAAATGAGGGGAAAAGCGAGAAGGAATCGCGCGTTACCGGCAAAATTTCTTTACCGCTTCACTGCTAGACGGTTGACGCAACGATTCTCGAGTGCAGTTTAACATGTGAGACATACATTAATACACAAACAAATGTGTAATTTCGTACAAAAATTAGCTTCTCGAATTGATCATGGAACAAATGCAACAATATTTTGAGGCTGAAAATTCGTTTGTGTTACAGTATCGCTGGGATTGATATTAACGCGCGGTATGATATGCGAACGATATTAAACGCTATTAATAATAACCGTACAACGGTTATGAAATATGACTGTAATGCTTTGATTAGCGTTAAACCGACGCGGCGAGGAGATCGGCCGCTATCGCATCGCGATTAAATTTGACCCCGGCGCGTAATTTTGAGCGCGTTTCGAAATTTCTGCACAATTAGCCTTTTTCGCGAGTGTAATTTATGTATGAACAAAACCGCGCTCTTTTCCGCACAACAAACGTCGTCCCACCTTATTTAGCATGCTTTTGTTGCGGCGCGTTTCACAATTTCGTCTAAAGGACCGCAAAATGGTCTGCGTTTTTAATTAAACGCCTATTTAATGAAACCATTTAATTAACGTCTTATAAATGTCCGCCGCTACCTCACAATCACGTTGATGTTCTTTGCTCTGTCTTCTCAGTGCTTCAAATGGTTGTTAACCGTTTGTTAATGACAGCAATAATATCTTTTTTTTTTTTTCAATTTTATCATTATTCTGTGAAAAAGATAGATTTTTGTTTAAAGCTAATGAAGGGATGAAGAAATTTTGATCTCTCAAATGAGCCAACATCACGCGACGAAGTTCATGTGTTAAAGGCAAGTACGATGATCGCATTACGAGATTCATTACAAGGAAACTGTACCATCTGATTTCCTTTTTGACTTTCTCTCACGCTCCACGATGATTCTGGAAGAAGATAATTAAGCAGAACAGGCTTAACCATGAATAATAAAGCTCGGCCCGGTCGAGAGCCGGGCGGTTCTCCTCGATATCTCGAAAAAAATCGGGTCAGATAGCATTACCTCCGTACAAGCATATTCACGCACGTGCGTTTATCGTCGGACGATTAATCGATCGAGATTGCGAGCGAGGGCCCATTTTCTTTTCTCACGATGCCTGCGACCTCGCAGGTCCCGCTGTTAAAAAGAATCGAATAACGTGCTTCGTCGCACGTGTGTCCCGAGCATTACGAGCATTGATCCCATGCCGAGCCCGTGATTCGATTACGTTATACACCCGTGTAATGGCGACAGAATGTCTGCGTTCGCGAAATAATGCCACGGTTCTTGATAAATACGGCCGAATGGCATTGAACTGAACGGACGATAAATCCACTTTTGCAATTTATTGCGTGTTTGCTGCAAGTTATTCGGCACGAAACATTTAACAAATCGGATAAACGTTGTGTTGCAATGCGATTACAACGACACCCCGATATCGGCGCTACTTGTCATCCAATTACGGTAGAAAGTTTTACAACATTCTGTATTTAATAATCAGATTGAAAATATCACAGCCGGCCACTTGGTGTCGTTTTAGTCTAATCGGCGAGTATTTTGGCTGTCATCCAGAAAACCGAGACTCGGGTTTGGTTAGCGCAGCGAAACGTACGATGAATAATCGCAGGAATTTAATTACGTTGGCCATCGCTCGCGCGCGCGAGCGACGTTGCACATAAATCTCGAGCGCGACGAAGACCAGGTGATTCGCTTAATTGAGACTGTGCGAGCGTTCGCCATCGACGCCATGTCGATCTCCTTTGCGTTCTCGTTTTTCCTGGCTGCAGTCCGGATTCTTCTGTTCCTTCTATCATCAAACAGTTGACGGTAGTCGTTCGCTTAATCTCGGGCTGAGCTACGGATCCCGTATCTCGCTGTAATCGAGTTTCAAGGGAGCGAGCGCATTTTCGAGTCGCGACTTTCCATCCTTGAAGTTCTGATAAGCGCTGCTCGCGACTCGCCGGCGCGTCTTCGACACTTGACCTGCGGAATTAAGGACGACGAATGCCTGGCTTCATTGATTACCGTTAACCCCGCCGGTGGAACACATCGCCGAGGCGAAATCTCTCGCCGCGTCCCGTTATGCGATTGATAATGCTCGTCGACGCGCGCAAGTCGATTTATTATGCGCCGTCTATACACGATGTAAATCACACTATGGCGCCGCGCCGTGACGAAAATATCTCGCCGTTTTGCACGATAATCTCTGTACGTTCGTATGATTTATCTCACGCGCGCGCACGGTAATCCATCGCGATCAAATTGTCGGGAGTAAATCCGGCCGAGACAAGTTCGTAGCGCCGCGTATTATTGCGCGGAACCCTTCGGAAGATGAGAGCGCGCTGCAGTAGTTGTGTCTTGTCGTCTACGAGGGAATATTGCTTTCATCCGAAGATAGATCTGCCGGCATTAAATCCGTGAAATTTCACAAGATTGAAAAAAATCAACGTTCTACTTATCTCAGCGTTTCTCATTATTGCGATATCATAATTTGTAAATTGGGAATTGTTTCCAAAGCTCGGCGAGAAATTCGCTCCGTTAAAGTTCGAGAGCTGAGCAATTTATTAGAGAGACGATTAATTAACAAAACTAATTACATTAAAATTTGATATACTAAAGATGAAACGCTGCGTGTACACATCGTAATAAGTGGATGGTGGCGAGAGGATACCATCGAAATTACACCTACGATAGTAGCGCATAACGATCCTGGTTTGAGGCACGAAGGAGCCGCGCGGCGAGCGTATAAAGCAACACACGGCACAAAGGACGGCGCCAACACATGCACGCCGTCCACCATCGCGTCTCGGCCGACGACGACAACGACGACGACGACGGTGATCCTGGATGGTTAGCGGTGCCCATAGACCGACCATATTATGCCCCCGCGCGCACGGTCAACCATCAAGGAGGAGGCCGGCTAATTCCATTACACCCTTTGATGTTTACTGCACCCGAGGGTCGGCCGTCGGTCGCCTTTCTCCACCCTTGCCTCATTTCTCCCTGGACGCGCTGCGCTTTCGCGCGCGCGAGGGTGGTCGCGTGCATACCGTATCGCTCAGCCGCGGGGAATTCAGATCGTGCGGCCTTTCGCGTAATACGCGTCTCGGCCTCTCCTCCTCCCCCCCCCCCTCCTCCCCCCCGCGTTCTCTCGCGCCTCGAGTCACGAAAACTCGCGTTATCCCGCACGCCGATTCGCGTGTCACGAGCCGACAGGGAGGCGCAGTTTAACTCGCGGTTACTGCTACTTCTCGAGACCGCGCGTGTCTTCTCGCGAACGAGATATACGCCAAGTGCTTACCGTTCGTGCCAAGAAGTTCTCCAGGCGTCTTTCGACGGGCAGTTTCGATAAATTTCATGCCGTAATGGTTATTTCATTTTCTATGCTTTACCTTCCGCGAAGGGAAAATAAGCTCTAATTTTTTTGTCAGAAAGTAATAAAATTTTTTCTTCCACTTTGATTGCAAAGATCCGTGAATGTTGCAATGATGACGTCAGAAACGAATTATTGTATTTTATATCATATATTTTACGTAATCTCGCCTGTTAAATACGCGTGTGCTCACACACACACACACACATTTCTGCAAATTAAGCGAAGCCCACTATCGGTGAGACGCGATGGAAGTTAGCGGTAGCGAGCCGGTAGCGTGTCCGGATTCATTTAAAGGTCAATAACCACACGAAATGCACTCAGTTCAAACAGGTGAGTTGTTTGATTCCCGAACGACCTTTAGTCTACAGCGATGAGCGTCGATATACCGCGCGCGCTCGATGCCTCGCGTGCAGTCAACAGCGGCGTGCACGCGACGTTGCAGTTGCTCTTCTGCTATTTCGCTCGCCTCTGCCTTTTTCGAGGGATAGGCTATTCTTAACGAACCAGGTCGGCTATCCCGCGGGATGAATTTATAGAACCAATATAGATCGTTTGTTAATTATGGATGGCGGGAGAATAGGTGATTGGAAACGCTCGGTAATCGATCGAAAGGGACGCGAAGCCGGGTAACACGCTACTCGACGATTGGAGGGCCACTTAGCTGAAATGGGGACTGGGGGAAAAACAGGATTAACGGAAGGATATATATCGTTGTGCTCGTAGCGTTACGAACGGAAACAACGGGGCGAAGTTTCTAGCTGCGGATTGAGCGTAAGCGCGGCTTCATTGTGCCGCTAATGGAAGGTACGCAGATGTAGCTTTTTATTATTGAAGACGAAAGTTTGCAGCTGTGGGATGTATTTCTATTACATATGCGCCATCGTAATGCCATCGTAATTGAATAAAAACATCTCGTGTGTATGAAAAAATTATTAGGCTTGATGAATTAGACTTAACGCGCTAATGTAATCATTCGATAGTCCGCCAAGTACATTGTACAATTGCGAGCTGATTATTCAGCTGATTATTTGTCAGTAAGGACGCAGAGTTTACACCTTGCAGTATATTTTAACTGCATTAACAGCCACGTGGCCGCATTTACGCGAATCGAAAACACCTGAGCCGCGTTTACGTGGGCGTGTTCAGCCGCCATAGTGGAAACACTTATGCACGCTTGGTTCATTAGCGGCGGGCGAAACTGCAGCCGTATAATCCCCGCGAGTTCTGCAATTGTTTCCCGGCTAATTGCCTTATCGAGCCGCCGACCCGCACCGAATCGCTTCACTCGGCGTCGTCGCGTTATAACGCGCCGTAAAAGTCCGCCGAGTAATCGGAGCGCTCGTTCGCGAAAGACGACAGAAATACAGCTCGCTTTTTCTTCGTCACGGCGGCCGGCGTGTAGCGTTTAACGAGCGGCGATGAGTCTGAAGAGAGCGATTTACGTAACCTTTCGGTCGTGAGTGCATGAAAGAAATATCGCGACACGGCGTTAACACGCGATGCCCTTAATCGCGGACGCTTTTAGCATACGATCAACCTGTGAGTCGCCAACTGGAATTCTAGCGAATTTTTCGCCATGTCGGAATGCATTAAAAAGAAGCGAGTGATTCCGATTCTATAAGCCTTCGCGAATGACAGGACTGAAGATTTTTGATAGATAACAATTCGACAAAGGAGAATAAATAATCTTTCTGTTAGCACATTTGTGAAAATATTTCGAGCGATGCAAGTGTCGCGGCCACCTGTCGCGCGTGATCCAATCGTTTAATCCGACGAGCGCGCCAGATGATTCGTCGGCTCGCATAATCGAGAGCGAAGTTTATTCGCGTGCGGGATCACGCGTGAACGCCACGAGCGAGAATACCATCCGGAAAACTGGAGTCCAGCCACCGCGCATTCGCAACCGCAACAACTACCATCGCGGATGATTCACGCGATTGCGATGTGAACGCAATTCCGCATTATTGCTCATCTACTCGCGCAATAATATCGAGCACACTTCGCGCGTGTATGCTCAAACAGCACTACGTCCTTCGAGCGTATACAGGATGGAAGAAAGTCCCCGTGTTCTATAATTTTTTTCTTTGCAAAAAAGTGACTGTATGTTTTTATTGGATGAAAATAAATTGGAAGTAGTATTATTGTTTTTTTTTTTTGCGGGGACGTAGAAAACCCGTGATGAATATATACGTGACAAAAAGTGTTTTCTTCGACATCTCTCATCAGCTCACGGAAATTTAGAGGTATTTCGCATCCCATACAGCGCAATATATCGCGCGGGCGGGCCGCGTGGATAAAAATGCGCGGGTGTATATATATTCCCGGAGTGTTTTCCATTTTTTACAGCTTACTATAAATGCCGCACGGTCCTCGCATTCCTTGCGGTGTATCTGTCTTTTAGTACTTAATCGTCTGGTAATAACGGCTTTAAAGGATCGTTACGCGGAACGTTGGCCACGCACTTTTTATTCGGCGGCAGCTCCGCGTCTGCGTTATTTGCCTTTGCGCTCCGTTGCCTTGATTGCGCGGTGGTGCGAAATTGCCGGCTTTGGAAGCACCGTGGAACGCGAGGAGTGTTGATACTATATCACTCATTTAATGTAACCGAGATTTGTCTTCTCAAAATTAATATGATGAGCGTACATATTTCACGTATTTTTCTTCCTTTTTTTTTTTATTACTGAAACGTTAGTTATTACTTCACTCAGAGCTCGCTAAGGATTTGACCGCAATGTAAAGCGTATTTCTTCTTAATTCCGTCTTAAATTGTCTTCCCATTCACAGATGGAGTCTGGCACTTGCCTGGTCGTGCGAATAAATAACACCGGAGACCGAACTTTTTTCCACTCTTGCATCGTTCGTCACAAATATGATGTAGTGCGTTGTGTAAACCTGCAGCATGCAGAAAATCGTAACAAGCCTTCGAATAGACGTACGGAGTCAGTGAATAGATGAACTTTTTTTCGCACGTCCAAAAAAAAAAAAAAAAATAGACAAACAAAACTTTCCAAACATTGAAAAACGGATAGAAAAATAAAACTTCTCTTTAAAAGGTAAAATATTTTTTCGAACGTTAAAAAATAAACAAGGGCATTTAAATCAATAGATAAAACGGTTACGACTGTGTTTAACTTGCTTTGAATCTCGCAAATCTCTTCAAGCACTTGAAATGTTTAATCGCACCGTTAGCTTTGAAGCGCTCCGAGGTGAAAGTCCCGTACAAATATATGAGAGAAGTACAAAACCGATTGCGATTAAACTTGATTTAATTCGAAATTCGTTTGTTTTATATGCAATTTACTTTTTTTCTGCTTTTTAAGACACAATCTTTTTCTCTCCGTGGACGCTGTAGTTGCACAATATGTATAATCGTGTGCGCGGGCTAAACGATTTCGAGAAAGTAATCGCCGGCTAGAAGAAAGTAATAAATGAAAGCGGGATAGATCGGAAAACGCGGTGAGCGCGAAGAGACGCCGAGGCATCACGTACCGGTCATCAATATCGTTTTTTGTCAGCGGGCCAATTAGTCGGAAGTAACGACATCAGTCGCGGCGGAACAGCTAAACGCGTCGAGATTCTTCGATTCTCGTCTTATTCCGCTCGCCGCGGGAAACTCTCTCTCCAGTCTTTTCTCAAGCATCCGCCGCGAAACGCGCACGTTTCACTCGTTCCGAATGACGTCGCTTTCATCCGGTCGGAATTGCGACAACTTTGCGCCGATGAATGAACTTCTCTCCAAGTACGAAGTTAGATGGACGAGATCTCCCGTGTAAGCCCGGCTGCAATTCAATTAGCGATTGCGCGATTCTATCCTTAGCGACGGTGTTATTATTTAAATCGCGTAATCCCGCGTGAATTCTCACTAAATCGTCGCCGTAACGTCGATTCACCGCTGTAATTTCATCTTCCTCGTAAGAGACTGTTAATCTCACAAGATATCGAAGGCGGAGCTTACGTTATTGATCTTAATAATTATATCAGATATAAATGCGCTCTGTTGCGAGATGTCGCACATTATCATTATGTTAAAAACGGATCGACGGTCCCGAAGGATACACAAATGGCCCCTAAGCCACTATTAATAGCTTCGCTGGAACGATTAACGTCGATTGAATTTCGTCAGCGTAAAGCTGCGAGGGCGCGATTAAGCTCCGCTCGAGACGAGCCTAGTTAAGGCAACCGTATTATCGATTCATAAGAGGAATTGCATAATAGCAAACGTTCCGAAGGGAAGCCGCCTCGGTAGCGGCCGCCTTGCATAATCATCGGAACTTCCGCTTACGATAAGCCTCGCGGCATCCGGTCGGGATTGCAATTCGGCTGAAGCAATTTGTCGCGATAAATCGCGTCCGAGGTACGATGTTATGCATTTTACGTGGAAAAATGAAGGTCCGCGTTCGCGAGAACACGCCTCAATGATCTGGCCATTTTTCGCACATTGAACGTTGGGCGTAAGAAGAGAATCGCCGATAAATCTCGATAATACTAGAAATTTTTTACCGGTCTCTCTCTCTCTCTGTCCAGCTCGGTGCCAGATTTATAATGCAAGCGCGAAACTTCGCGTCACGCTTTTCGCTAGGGACACGCTGTTAATATTGTGTCGCTCGACACACGTCAAGTAACGTTAAAATTAGGCGATTTTGTAATGTAAATGTTTGCGCGAATTCACGCGGATTCGTTGAAATATCGGGCAACGTATTTTCCACGTTGTAAAGTTGCAAGAGATTGTGTAATTGCACTGCACGCACACGATACATGCAAGAAGTAACGATTTGTCAGAGAATGAAATATTTTCCCGAACAAAATTAACTAAGAATGCTGCGTATTGCTATTTGCACATAAATACTCTTTGAAATTATGTTTTAAATTTATTCTATTAATTATTAAACTCTTTTCCTCTCATAATTTCCGTTATTAGAGGTTATTTTTGTAAAACACAATAACAAGTTTCCTGATAAAATATTCGAAGCGCTGTTTCGTTTCCGACGTGAAATATTCGGCAATATCCGCTTGTAAAATACGTGTACGTTACACCAGACTCGTCCAATCGTTAAATCGGAAATGAGTTTCTTAATCCCGACGTGGCGAGTCTAACGGTGAAGCTTTACTATTTGCCTTTTTCCCTTGAAGGTAATACGGATTTTATTACGCGCGTGATCTCAGCCGCTGGGCGATTAGCGCCTTAATTTCATGTCTTCAAAATAAAAGACTGCGCAAATCCGATTTTATCTTTGACGTCTCACAAAATGGCCGTACTAAAATGCATTAAAGATACGTTTCAACAAATGCTTCAAATTATTGATTTATTTTAGCTGTCATAAAAATGTTAATTACACACTTTATTTTTCATCTCTCGACTTGCAAAATACACATTAACACTCATTCTAAATGCAGAAAATGTAAGAAGATAAACTTTCTGCTTTTTAAAATTATCAGAAGAATCTGTCGAAAATCACAACAGTCTCCGTGTTTTAATTTTCTAAACTGTTGAAACTGCCTCTCGCGAACTGGATCTATTTATCCGGTACAAAGGTCATTTTGCGTTTCACTATTCTCGCTCTGTTTTATTAAGGATGATAAATTCCGGAAGGCGTCCCGTTACGGCGTTTCCGCGCCTTATTCCATTGGGACGCCCGAAACGAGACCGGTGGAGAAAAGCCGGACGAAATTTATTCGTTGCGCGCACACGGCGGGGCGCACGTCCACGTGGAACGACGGCTGCACACCTCGTTCTACGCGTGTTCGCAAAACCAGCGAGGCCCTCGGAGTCACTTCGCTCTCGTGGAAAATCCACGATCCCGATCCAACATCGGACGCTGTATCGTTTCGGGTTGGTCGTGCAACTGATTCGTATGAATTTGGATGGCACCCAGTGCTGAATAAATCCGGAAAGCGGACGGTATCGGGACACAAGATATACGGGACATCCCGTGGAACTTGCAAACGTGCAGCGGAATTTTATTTTGTCAAAAATTCTCTTTGCCAAAATGCTGCAAAAATTTATTCGCGGTATTTTGTGATTTTTTTTCAAACCTTTGATATTAAATATTTTACGTGTTGCATGTAAATCAGATTTCTATTTAGATTGGTAAATAAAGTAAGCGTTGCAACTTAATAAAGAAATGAAAATTATGTTTTGATATTGAAGCAAAATCGTATGCATGCAGTGCAAAAATAAGATTCCGTCGTGCATACGCGCGTATTTTTAGAGCGTTTCACGTATAGCCTGTTGTCAGCTTCGATTTCCGGAGATGTAGTGCATTCTGCATTCTCGCCGTCGTTCTTGCAGACCGACGGAATCAACAAAATCGTCGCAGTAAGAACTTCGATGGTTCGATGATAATGGCACCGTGATGCACGACCGATATCGTTTTTATTCGATGGCGAGTCTGCGAAGCGCATCGACGTTATTCACATACGAAGAAATAAAGCCACTCTTGAAGCTCTCGCAAAAACTATTTGAACAGAAAGCATGTCGTTATCCGAATTTCCGAAGACGAATTGACGGGGAAGAGTGATAGCTAAATCTCAAGCCCGACGTAAAGAACGAACGTGACGCGAGCATTATTCTTAATTATCTTCGAAATAAATAGTAAATGATTTAAATCAATAAGGTTAATTTTTAAGAAGAGAATTGACAGATGAGACGTTGTGTCTTTTTCTTCACATTTTGTCGAAATTATTCAAATTAATCTCGTTGTTATTTAAATTCAAATTTTATCCCAACTGAGCATCAATAAAAAAAAAGCATCTCTCGTCGTTTCACGGGAATCTGTCGTATGTTTCATCGCGCGACGGGCTGTCTGATTCGTGGGAATAAATCTCTTCCAGCAACTCCTGAAAATCCTACGGGGAAAATCCACGTGGTAAATCTAGCCTTCTCCTTTCGCAGATCCACAAGATTTTGCGGTTTTATCGCGTTTCTGTTAGAAGACTTTTTCCGAGTACAGGATTTTAGGGAAGGGGAGGGGGGGATTGTGTAAGAAACAAAATGCACATACACATTACAAGATTTAGGATTTACTCTAATTTAATTCGCCGGCAACTTTAACTGCTCTCGCCGCTCTCCATTGTTTTAACATGCTACAATTAATGTCAGCGCAGGCAATGCCTTCGAATAATAGTTCCGCATATTATACATCCTGTTTCCTTTCGTCTTCACCGTAACAGAATCTGTCTTGTCATTAACGATGTTTTCGATTGTTCGAGATGCATAATTGTTCGGAAGCATCGAGCGAGTTTCGCCAGTTAATGCCAGAGAGGGAGAGATTTCGCTACTGCGACATTCTGAATCAGCTCCCAGCAATTAATAGTTGTTCCGTGAGTAACGTCTTTTCTTCTATATCTCAACAAGACGTGTTAAGACGTTGTTGGCATTTATCGAGCGCATTGCTTATTGTTTCTCGAGCGCTCTCCAAGCGGACGAGAGCTACATTTATTAATATACGATGACATATATTTTTTTACAATACACGTCGCGTGTGTCGCGCGCAACAATCAGCGAAATTGCCGTACAAGATCGCGTCACATTTGATCCAACCGAACAAGTCTCTCGAACGCGTAATCTTCGAAAGCCAGGACGAGCCACTTTAAAGGGCCACCCAAGAAATAGGAGCGCTCCGAACGGTAGCTGAGAAGCCGGATGCACGATCCCCTTCATCTGTCGGCTTAACCACCTTTCATGTTTCATCTCTGTACACGCGACGTTACTTGCGAGCGCCGCTTCCTGTTTCACCGTTACACCGCAACTCTGTCGTGTTTTATATCCTTCAGAATAAATCGTAATCCTTCCTTTTTTTCGCGTCGCGATAGGTATCACGGTATTACAACGGTTTTCGGGAGAGCAATGAGTAGAATAACGTTTGAAAGTCTTTTTAAGAATTATTCAAATGTCCCCTTTAACCTTCGCTTCAAATTATATAAGCTTGTAAGTCAATCAGTCAGCGCAAAAAAAAAAGTTATTGAAGCTTCGTTATGAAACGTGACGTTTATCATCGCTGCAGCGGGCTTTAATTTTGCATTTCGCTCGTGATTTACAGTTCACGGTTGTCTGAATTAAAGCGAGTTATCGAGAAACCATGATTTATCGCAATTTTATATCGGCGACAGCAATTATCCGTCGAATCCGTTTTCGCTGATCTTTTAACGACAGTTGAAATCCACTTTTTTCACGGCACTACGACGCGATACATGCCGAAGAGCGATATCGCGTCAGAAAGTGCAAATCGACCACTAAATTGATATGCACATTTTTCCGATTCACTCGCAAGAGACTATCTCGCTCTCGCTTCGGACCTCTTTGTCCCGTCGCGCTCTCTCGCTCGTCTCTTTTTCTCCGCGTTTCCTTCGACTCGCGTTCCCGTCGAGGACCAAAGCGAAATCAATTTAGCTGCGGCGAAAACGCATTTGTCCGCGATACTTTTAATTAACGAGCGGTCCGCTGGCGGCGGGATCAGAGGATCCTAATTGGCACGAGACTGGAACACGAGATGGGTGGACGAGCCCGTTCAATGTACTCGACACTACCCGGGAATAAACTCGCCCCGTACAATGGATCGCGCGAGGTAAAAGGGATATTTTCTATCTGGCCGTCGACGACGAAAGATAAGGCTTTGATTTAACTTAATTACTACCGAGAAATATTGCTGTTCCGCTAATTATCGATGAACGTTGAGCAAGCTTTTTATCGAATACCTCTGAAATTACAAGCCACGAACAAACGTGAAAATTTGTAAGCAGATTTCGAGTGAAAAATGTAGGATAAAATTGATTAGACGGAGAAAACAATTTCGCCGGATCCAAGTGCGCGTTTAACAATCGGATCGGGAAACGTATGTCTTCAAGATTACATTTATCATTGTTGAGTAAGTCGCGCAGATAGATCGAGTTCCTCGCAACTTCTTACCTACCGGAACGAACAAAGCGACCGTCGCGCACATCCTAACGGGCGTGTCGCGATATTATCTCGTCGATCGGAGAGATGTTGCCGCGCCTGCGCTCGGTCCCTTTGATTTTCCCAGAGAAGACGAGCGCGAGCGTCTATCGTGAGGGACAATTCCTCGATGTCCCGGCGAAATTACACCGGGAGCCTTGTCGTCGTCCTTCCGTTCGTCCGTCCATTCGGCCGTGTTCGTCCTACACGGCGGACCTCGTCGCGAAAGGCGGCACGTGTAGCACGTGTCACGTCAGACGTGGACCATCAGTCACAGGCGGGAGAGACACGTTTCTCGGGAGCCGCAACTCGCAGCACTCTCTCTCTCTCTCTCTCTCTCGTTCGTTCACGCGCTGCACGGAATCCTCGCCGATGCATCCCTTCGTGCAATCGCGCATGCACGCGATGCAACTCGTCGGGGAATTGCATCGCGCTGAGCGTTGAATATCGAACGCGGATCCCTTCTCGAGAAGGCTGTATCCCAAAATACCCGCCTTTCGATCGCAGACATCTATAAGCGGCGCTTGTATTGATATCATGTCGCGAGTCTTTTTCCGAGTCTTTCTTACAACGTGAAAATGCAGAAGCGATAAACCTTGATATATTTCAGCACATTTCTTTCTGCAGTCATCGAGAATTAGAATTAGATTAATTGCTTCAGCCGCGAGATATATCGCACGCTATTGCACACTTTTGCATAATTTATTTGCGCGCTATCTAAAGTTGCAGCGCGCGGAATTACAACGGGGTGACAGGTGTCATATATTTTCAACAACCTTTACGTCCATGAAACATTCGCATAGAGGCGGCGTCTACTTCATTAAAAGTTTGGTAATTAGCATTTTTATTCAGTTCAGTTGCAAACTTTACGCGCCCCGGGCTATCCCTCGATATACGGCCGTGCATAAGAAAATCGCGAACGCGCTGACGCAACATTAGCAAGTTCCGCAACGCGTGGTAAGATAAATACGTCCGACAGTTAATTACAGCCGCGAACAAATTTGCATCGCGAGATGACCGCCGTTTTTCTTTCTTTTTTTTTTTTTTTTTTTTTTAACCAACCGAGAATTATCTTATCGCGGTGCGGATCGAGACGAGACCCAGACTCTCGCGGACCTCCCGTGATGCAACGAGAGACGCTTCTTCGGTCTCTCCGACGCCGCGAACAAAAACCGCTTACGTGAACGCCGCACATTAAAGATGGATGACACCGTTTACACATCAGCGATGCACAGCGGCAGTCGAGCCAACATTGCGGCCACGATCTCGTGAAAGATCCACGAAACCGTTGGATTTTTCCCGGGAAAACGGTAAAGCATTACGAGAGGCACGATCCGAGCTGTCGTTTCGCAGTCCGAATGCCAACACAACCCGTGTCAATCAAACGGAAAAGGGAAACACCGAAACTCTCTAGCTGCGCTCCAAATAAAACTCGATCGTGTCTCACTCGACCGGCGCTCTGTTTTTTTTTTTTTTGTTTCGTCATCCGGATCCTCGATAGAGCGTATGTGTGTGCGAGACACGTCTCGCGTCTCCGACATCTTTCTTTACGTATTCGGGAACGTAAGACGTGGCCGGTAATCGAGGGAAGATCCTCACCGGATGCCCGGCATTCGTGCGGTTTCGCACATAAAAGCTCGCGTTCTTTTCTTCTAACATAACGCGTCGGCGCGCAACAAAACGCACGCGATGCGCAACGCGGACTTCTTATCACGGCCGCGTACATGTGTCGCGTGTCACCGGCGTGCGTGTGCGACAAGGCTCGTTACGATACGCGGCCAATAACTCGCCACCGAGCGCGAGCGCACGAAATATTTCGATCAAAAATCCAATTCCGCGTTTCATAAAATATGGAATGCCAGTAACTACGTAATTAACTTTCTATCTGCCGCCTGGAGCCGAGAATAATGAACGTTCCGCGGGGTGAATGGTCGCGTCGCATTGGAATGAATTGTAAGGCATTTAGATATAACTGCACAGCCGGGAAATGTACATGTATATCGGGGATCGACAGAAAAAACTGCGCGGATTTTGACGTAAAATACGACTCGGCTTTTTTTTTTTTTTTTTTTTTATTCATGTACATCCGGAAAAAATACAATATGCAGATTAATACTTTGTATAACAATAAACATTGCGCGCGGTGTCAATCATTCCCATGCCGCGTGGATTTATCTGCAAATAGATTAAATTTTATTGAATTATTTTCTTTCCAAATGTGTAATCAAGCAGCTCACTGTATTCTCACGTACGTTGCACATTCAGCCTGAAGCCAAATTAATTTTCGGCGCGGAGGGTTTGTTGCTGATTGAGATACGGAAGAAAAAAAGCACGCGAAATACACGTCTCTAGTCGACCCTCGTTCCTCTCTAGGCGAGAACGATAGTGGTCCGCTACTCGGGAGTGGTGAGAGGCGATAAAAAGGGGGCGAGAGAGGAAGGCTGCGAAAAGCCAGGAAAGTGGAAAGGCAACGGGAGGGACGAAAGAAGACGAAGGGTACACGATGAAGGCGGATCTTATGGCACCCTAACCGCCGACATAATTCCTGGTAACCGGCTCCCTGCGTCGACGACAGAACGGTTTCCCACTGTTAATCTGGCTAATGACGGCCACCGAGCGATAGCGATCATTATTTTCACAATAGCTTTCCACGAATAAAACCACCGAGTCGCTCATTTATATCCATCAAAAATGTTTTCATCGTATGAAATGAATGTATCGTTACCGTCACAGCCTTCTCGATTTTTCGCAAAATAAGCGACAAAGAACACCAATTTTGCCAACAATTACCGGGACGATAAATACCTGAGTTGAAAGAAGAAAAAAATATGTCATCTCTTTCTCGAATATTTGTATTTTTGTCCAAATCGATTGTTTCGACAATTAATATATTTTTAATTTTCTTGAAATTTTTGCTCCTTTGGAATGGAGATGAGAATTCTTTTGTAGACGGGACAAATAGAACTGACATGAAATGCAGAAACCGACGAATTCCCGTAATTCTTTCGACGATACTTTTTACAAGAAGTGGAAAATGAAGGAAGTTACAAACATCCTTACGCCGCTCGCGCAGCGGCGTGTCAACGTCTGCTCTAAAGCGGTTTTCACAGCTTCCCGAACTGCTTAGGTTCGATTGCTTCCAAACTGTATGCACACTTCAAAACTTTTCTATGTGATACGCATATCACGGATTGGAGGGGAAGAATCGTCAGCGCCGATTTGCACACATCGACGCGAACTTTCGAAAACTTTCGAGCGCGCAAAATCTCGAGCAAACTAGTTCCGCGCGAAATTTTTGCTTTATCTACTTGAAGCTATTTTCACTTTTGAAGAATTATTATACTTCTCGTCGTAAATTTCGTATAGACAAACTTCTTAATTATTAAAATTATTAATCTTAAAGCTATATCATAGAAATTTTTGCGGCTTTAAAAAATTACATAATTAGATTTGGATAATATTGAAAAATTGCAGAACAGTTTAATAAGCTTAGAGAAAATCTCTTAAATGATTGGGACGCGTATATAGCATACACATATTGAAATTCCATGCACAACATTCCAAGTACTCGTAATATCTCGCAATGATTGCGATGGCTTTCTTGCATATCTCTGTATTTCTCCGATATTCCGGCAACGTCTACGAAGTAAATTGCTGGTGCGCTATATTACAAAACAGAAAAAAAATAATTATTTGAAAAATTTCTCCTCTTTGAAATATTATATAAACGCATCATGTCTTTTTACACTTTAATAGGCGATGTTAAGCTTACGACAGATTAAAACATCAAACACTTAAAACTAAATCTGATAAAAAACTCCGTTTATCTAGCTTAGATATTTCTTTATTAATTCACGTGGATTTCCCGTAAAAGTGCTGATTAAATTGGTACAAAAGCTCGTCGGCTATCGAACGGGCTATAAAGATAAAGACAAACGTAAGTAGTACTCTTACAAAAGTTGGAAACCAATGAAAATGGGAAAAAACGTGGAGCCGTTTATCTCCGCCGGTGGGAAGGGGCGAGGCACGATGCAAGAAGATTGGACATCTCGGTAGAGTTAGAGGTATAATAATTTGTTAGAGTACCACGATGTCCCGCGGAGTTACGGAAAAGTTTCAAGAACGAATCATAAAGGAAGAACGTGCCCGCGGAATGTTCGCCGCGAAGATATAATTGGTACGTGCAGAATTCTACAAAGGATTCAGTTTCGATTAATTATTTATTAATGTGTTTAATTTTGACCTTTTTATTACGTACTTAAGATTTTTTTTCTCAACCTTCCTCGATTGACGATTAATTGCCAATAGTAGTTTAATCGAAATAATATGTACGCTTTTATCTCTAAGCAAATTCCATTTGCTTGAAACGCTGAGCTTATTCTTTGCTTTTTCATTGTATTTCCAGTCATAATTTTAATGGCACATAACCTTACATATACATCCGTCCCTTTGTACGCGTATGTATACCGTTACTCGAATCTAATCGTTAAAAGCTTTCCACGGAAATGCGTTTCAATCGAACTGTTGACGATATGCCCCCGGCATCTCTGAATCTCGAGCGTACCGAGAAATCCGGTCGAACGGACACGTATATCTCGTAGTTTTGCTTCGAGTGGTGTTTTTATCCGCTGGCGATTTACGGTATGTATTTTTTCCCCCAACATTTGTCAAATACACGAAATTCCTACGCGTAGATAATACGAAATGCGAAATTACGTAGCGAAGACGGTTTTAAATGACGCAGGTATCGCAGGAATATTTTTACGCCACGGGAAATAATAAATTTGGCGATATAATTTCCTGCGTTGATATTAAAAATGTAAAATAATTAAAAAATAATGTATAATGGCAAAAAGAACATTTCAAGCAGTTTCATTTATCAGCTTTCTGCATTAATTCTGACTTTCTGTACTTAGATCTTGTGAAACTTTTAATCTCCCAGATTATAGTTTAATCAATGAGGATATTATGAAAGTAGCGCAATCGTTTTAGTGCGCGTAAAGAGATTTTAGTACCTCAGAGATCCACGGATGATTTAAACGTCTATAATGTGTAACAATAAGATTGACGAAGTTGCTTTCAATTTAATAAGCATTTTTAATTCCTTATTTTTTCTGAAATAATTCTACAGATGCGCGCCAAATGGTTGAGACGTTTATGATGAATGTAGCATTATCTTCGAGATTGATAACGGTAAAATCCAACTGATGTAATCAATTCATGCTACAGCTCTTCGAGCGTTCATTAATTTCTGATATCCGATCGAATATCAATCACCACTTGACGATAATCGACCGAAAAGATGATAGTCCAAAAAGGTTATGTTAACGCTTCGCGAATGTCCACGGGGCACATCGTCGGCGAGAGTATTATTGCCGAAAGTATCAGTGATGAATCTGGGTTAACAATCAGGCGGATATGAGACCGCGTCAAGATTCGAGAAATTTCTCAGGGAAGATGGGAGTAGCGAAGAAGGACAGACAAGACGGATGAAAGAGCGGAAGAGAGAAAGACGGCTCTCGGAGCCAAAAATGAAACGACCGAAGGTTCGATTACAGCTTCTCCGTTCGCAAAGCCATCGACCGTTTCCGTCAAGCAGCTCCGTCGTTACTCGAACAAAAGACGAAAGTCACGCTAGAAACGGATTCTGTAGTCGCTGGATGGGACGTTCTCGAGTAGCGAACGGTATTCACGAGAAAAGTCGCGCGAGAAGAAGTTGCTAACCAACTGTCGTAATTGCTGCCCAGTTGCCGTTTTCCTCTTGACGCAATATATGTTTAGAAATTTATTTTTTATCATATTTTTATGTGTTATTTTTTAATCATTTTTAAAATACTGTTTGGCAACAAAAAACCACACTCGGACAAAATAATTTGGCTTGTAAAAATATAAGTCTGTGATATTTAAAACACAAATTTTTTTAAAAATAAATTGCTTTGTGTGTTTGGCGACATTGTTATCATTTTTTTTTTCAACATATGCAAAATTTTATTAGATACGGAGGTTTGCTTTTAAATACATCAATTAACTTTTTTCTCAAACAGTGCATATAGAAATTATTGCACGATTTATTTAATCGGTATTTTCAATATAATTGCGAAGCAGAGTAAACCGAAGTAAATGCAAATTTCGCAGATAATGTTACATTGCGTAATATATATTACGGTACGGTATTTCGCCCGTATGCATCGAGGGTTCGTTGCAATCTGCGCGCGGGCGCACATTAAATACGATCCCTGGCGCGCTATTAAATGCTGCACGCGCCTTCATCAGCTGTCTGAACGGATGGATGAGCATGAAGGAACCCGTGAGAGTTGCCGACGTACCCACGTGCTCCTCCATGATGAGGCCCGATTGAAATACAACGTGACTGCGTTCCATAGTCGCGTTGCGGGCGGATGTGGAGGCGTGCGACGCGGAATACTTTTCGAAAGCTAATTTCCTCGCCGGCTTCCCCTCATAAAGTCATTCGCCGACATTCTCCGTACGTCTGTATCTTTGAGATATTTCCGCCGCGAAGCATCGAATCCGCGCAATTTCGAATAATAAGTGCTAAAATATTCCGTGAAATTTCTTCGGACCCCCGCCGTTGTATTCTTATCAATTTATAATATTTGCATTATTCATGAGGACTCGAACATTTAATGAATATTTACTTTACGCGAACTTTATTGAAACGGGGAGAGACGACTGCGTTTTGACTGTCTCAGAAAAATCTGCATTTCGTATCGTTGCAGATTGTTTCTCGAGACGGCCCGGTGCCGCTTCTTTTCCAGAAATTACAACATCGGCTGCGGAGAAAATTCATTTTTGCAATCTTGCACGGGCGCGCGGCCCGTTTTTCCCCGCTAAAGTTCCCCCGTTATAAAACGGCGGAAAGGATGGCGCATAAGTCGCGTTTACGGTACTAAATTTAATGCATTCGCCGGCTCGCCCGCTATTAAGCACCGCACGTGTCTTCATCTGTTTCTTCCACAGTTGAATGAACAGAAGAGGCGCGTATAATGCGAAGGTAACGACGTAGGAGGGCGAGGAGGGAGAATGAAGTATAGCGGTGTGGCGCGCTATATGGCAACGTTCGTTTGCGGTTAATTAAGATTTAACAATTCCCACGGTAAATTTAGCTACTCGAAGAGAGCTTATTTCTCGACTCGCATTCGCTAACTGCAGAAAGTCGCATTTTTTCCCGGTGATGATGTTAATTATGCACTCGGCGAAATATTTCATCCGCTGGATATCCAGAGAATTTCCCTCCCAAGTAGTTATACACGGAAGATGCGCGTGTACTTTAATACGAAATTTGCAGCATAAAAGAAATTGTTAAAAATGTAATCCTCTTTTTTTTTTACCCATCGCATGCGCTAACTTTAGACGGACAACGAGAAAGCTAGGATTTGAGCACGCACGCATTGTGCTGCGGAAGCTGCGAGGAAAAAGCAGCAACAAAACCGCGTATCACAAGTTTAATACAAGCTCCGTCGCTGTGTGCATTTTTTAACAGTGCGTGCGCGCGAACCGACATGCAACCGAGCGAGGTTGTAAAACGAGCGGACAAAACTCTCGCCGGCTCGTCGGAATGCAATAATTTATGATTCGCGACGATGCTTACGAATCCTCCGTTTTCTAATTAGCGTTCATTACGTGCTCCCGACGATCGAGTCCGTTATCCCGGCCGGCGATCGACGTTGAAACCGACGTCAGCGAGTTCGATGTCTCGCTAATTGCGCAGCAGCGCGGCGACCGAAAGCGCGGCTCTCGCGAACGAGATACGCAGCGAGGAAGACGTTGATTATCTGCGCTACAAAATCGTAAACAGCCGTCGGCTTGCGATTTTCCCGTCGGTTCTCTCACTCCGGCAACACAAAATCGCCTCTTAACATTAGCGAACAATAAATCGGGTATCATCACGGCGGCGAGCACAGCTGGCGCGTTCACGGTCGTCCTTCGCGTTAATCCCGACGATTAAACAAATCGCGAGGAGCGCGGAACGCGGAATATCTGTCGCGCGGAATAAGAAGACGCCGGCGCATCCGGCGAAAACTCGGCAAAAAGCCGAGTCGTAGACACGCGGAATAGCGGCTGTACGGCGGAGCCCGTGTGCGCGCCGGCCTGACCGATGTGTTAACGGCAGGAATGCGGCTCGATTTTTGCGTTGCCCGCTCGACCGCCGTCTCGCCGCGATACACCTAGCGGTGTGATGACGTGCACGTTGCCGGCTCTCTTGTTGCCGACACAAGGTGGAAATGCAGCCATCTTTTTTTCCCTCGCGAACCGGCCGCCTTCCGTTTCATTTCGAGCCTCGGTACGGCGATATCGAGCGCCGAGGTGCAAAAGGTCTCATAACACGGCGATTATTTCGCACTTTTTAATGTTGATTTCCTTTTGAGAAAGCCGCTTGACAGCTTCGCACCTGCGATATATTTCGTTGAGCGAGGGATACCGCCAGTGTCGCGATATCGATCGAAACTGTGAATTGAATTATTTCGAAATATTAAATAATACGAGATCCGGGATATTATCAGCGGCGCGCTTGTTCGCTCGCAGCGTCCATTCTAGTTCTCGAGTTAATTGCATCGTTCTCTGTTCATTGCAGGAAACATCAGGACCAAGGCGGTGCTCGATGTCGAGACGAAGAGAGGATATTGGTTGACGGTCTACGCCCAGGATCACGGAGTAGTTCCGCTTAGCTCGAGTCTGCAAGTAAGTTTCGACAATTGAATTTCGTAAATTATCGGAATTTCCGGAAAAACAGGCGCTTGCACCACTTGCTATACAGAAACTAACATTGTCGTTTGCAGTTTCAGTGTACTATTCAACCAAATGGCTACTAATGGCCGTCTTTATTTCGATTTCGCGGTGCTTCTTTTCGCGTTTCTCAGCAAATAATAGCATTTTGTGTCTTAAATGGATAAACCTCCTTGTAGACTCTTTAAAAGGTGCCAAGTAAAAGTATATCTGCGACAAAACGGGATAAACAGGATTAAAAAAAAAATAGTTTAAATGCAATCTCGAAAAAATCGAGATACTACAAAAATCGTCGCAGTTATTTTTTTTACAGTCACAAATATAAATGCCTGCACGCGCTACGAACGCTATTTTATTTAGCAATTTATTCATAGACAATCTCTGTCTCTGTCTCTCTCTCGCGTTCAGGTTTACGTCGAGGTGCTGGACGAGAACGATAACACGCCGCTGACCGAACTTCCAGTTTACTATCCCTCCGTACCGGAGAACTCGCCCGCCGGCGTGAGCGTCCTGCAGATCCGCGCCTTTGATCGCGACGTCTCGCCCCAGCAATTCGTCTTCGCCATCAGCAGCGGCAATCCTGAGGGTTATTTTCTCATCAACTCTACCACCGGTAAGTCTCGCGCGGCGCGGCGCGGCGCGGCGTGGCGCGGCTCGTATCGCATCAGCGGCGAAATAATACGGCCTCGCGGCAGGATCAGGATGACGGGTCTTTAACCACACCCGGTAGCCGGTAATGAGCTCAATTTTGCCGGACGAGAGTTTTAATAGATCCGTTACGTGGAACCGGCAGATTGGCTGCTTCCGTGAAAAGAGTTTCGGGTCGAGTCTTCGTTTTGTTGCCGCCGAATCAAAAGTATAGGCCGTATATTGGTTCTTTAATGAACGATCCTTTATACACGCCACCGTTGCTTCCGTGCTTCTACACACGCGCGGACGCATATAGAATATTATGTTTTCGACACGACAGCGGAACGATCCATCTTTATTTTGACGACGTGTACATCTCTCGGCCGAAAGACGTAATAATGCAGCCGCGCGCGCGCGCGCGCGCTCTGCATAGGTGCGTTTAAAGATACGTTGTTCTTGCTTCACTCGGCCGTACATGCAAATTCATGTGATCGAACGTCGATCCATATTCATCAGTCCTTTATCGTTTCGCTTAGCCTTCCTCCTCGCGTGAGACGCTCGGAGATTATAAAACGACGAGAGTGCCTATCTCGCAAGCTCGTTAGATCTAGGGCGGCACCATACCTTTGACTTTAGAGCGTCCATAAATAACGTAAGAGCCAGTGTTACGTTGTTTAGTGTGACGAAATAATGTATGAGCCACACGAGGAGAGGTACGAGGTATGGAACGGAAAGCAACGCGCCAGTGAAATCTAAATTTTTCAGTGCTACTTTACGCGGAAAGAACGCTGCTTGAAGTTAATAGCAGAGAAGGAATTTTGTGAAACAATGAAATTGCTAGTGTATTAAAATAAACATCACTTCCGCCCGGGGACTCTGAATTCGTCGAGATTATGGCGGTTTCAATTGCTGGCAGCCAGCCAGGCACTCTGCCGTCGCAAACAACGGACATCTTGCATTCTTCGAAAGTCGTGCGCGATCGATATTAGTGCGCAAAATGAAAGTTGGTTAGGCGATTTACAGCGGAAAAAGTCGGCCGACGTCGGATTTGTATTCATCGGCCAATCCCGGAAACTTCGCCAGCTGGCCGATCCCTTTCGCGTGCCGTACGCCATCCGCGCAACTTTTAACGTCCAGAATTGTGCAAAACTTGGCCGGCTCGCGTCGACCCCTTCGTATTTCACATGCGAGGAAAAAAAATCGGACGAATATCCGACTACTGGACGAGCCTTAAAACGCGGATGAAACGCGACTCGTCAAATGTATTGCGGTCGCTCTCCGCCGTATGCCAAGCGGAAATACTTCGCAACAACCGATCAATCGTATCAGCTATAAATGTCATCGGGTTATCATCGGTCAAATAGCACTTGTACACGCGAGTCTTGATCTACATTCAACGCGTGTATCGAAGTTACGTCGCGGAAAGTGCATTCGCGTCGTAATTATTAATTTTCGCTCCCAACGTTTGTATTCATTTATTTATATATAGTTTAGCGGATGAAAAAATATTTTTCCAAAATTGGTGTTTTTCGCTTCACCGTTGCGCCGTGTGTATCGAGATAAATGGACATGCATTAATAGAAAACTAAATGCTGGAATATTTGCCATCCTGAATCGAAACGGGCTATTAGACGAAAAGTACAGATATTATTGCGCACACGCGCGAGTTCGATGTTGTGTGTATCGGAAACTATTAACGCCGACTCTCTACCCCGAGTTTCACCCCGGGCAGCGGCGATGCCACTCCACCAACAGCAATTACTGCGCGTAATACAACGGACCGACGGCTTCCAAATTCCGCGTAATACCGACTAAATTGGTTTCCGCTATCCCCCCCCGAAGAAGAAACAGCGTCGGTTTTATTGCGGACTGATCGTACACGGCGCCTTCGCGCGACGGGATTATTATTTATTATTGAGGCGCTTGCGGCCGTTTACGGATGTCGCTCGGTTTTTGCGCAGCCGGAGCGGTCATATCGAGTTGCCCCGCGCTCGTGCAATACGATCGGTTGCACTAAAACCGGATAAGCGGATGTTTGTCCCGCGCAACGCACCGGATCTCTCTCTCTTTCTTTCTACGGCGGATACGCCGCAGGTTCATATTTACTCGGTATTATTACACGTTGTCGGGAGGATCCACGCAGCTGCGGCAACGAAAGAAACCGTGTTTTTTTTTATAATGACGGCGTTATGATAGCTCGAAACTGTCGTGGGCTCGAATGAACTGCCGGATATACGATACTCTTCATGCAGGCGTAAAACGCGAGTGTACTGGATGCATTCTTTAAAGAGCTGTTTCACGGCGATCTGCACGGTTTGCATGGTCAGAGCATAGCAGAATACGATGTTTTGCCTATAATTTTAATTCCATTTTAAATCTACGGTAAGCTTCTGTCGCGAATACTCTCGTGTATTATTGATCATATAAAATGGACTTGAGTGAACATATTTCACTTCTGCATCCGTGATTAGCAACGTAACGCAAAACCGACATGGCCAACCACGACGATATGCGTTTTTACGCCGCCTGCCGAGAGAAGTTACAGTGCTGTAACGCATAATTGTGCAATTAAGTCGGTAATTATAATATTATAAAAACACAGCTAGGGTGAAACTCGAAACTTTTGATTATGCTAAACTCACGCGCGTTTTTATTTTTTTGGAGAGCTCGCAAGGAAGATTGCAGAATACCGTATGTTCATTTCTAATTTGTTCCATCATGCATACTTCCGGAATTATCTTATCTATGCTTTTGATGATATCGTGTTCATTTTAAATTGGCAGCGTTTGAGAAAATGGACGATTGTTGTTTTTGCCGAGCGACGTCGCGCAAAGTTAATTGCAATATTGTTTCGTGGCTTGTTAGAGGATGCCTATCGTAAAAGCGTCCCATCTTTTTCAGGAAGAGTCGCGGTCGATCGGGCAGGAGCTCGTTTCCGCAATTAAATCACTCGATTAATGCATCACTTCACTTTCGCTACGCGCGATCGCCTCTCTCGCATCCGCGCGCCATCAATCATCCGCGGCCGCGGCCTCTCAATCAATTTTCGCGAACGTCCGATAACAAGCAAGGAGACCGCGGTTTTTTAATCTCCCGGAACGTCGCGGGAAAGGGGGCAACGCCGATGGAAAAGGTCAGCCCGGCAAAAAGCTACTCCATCATGCGCTCCAGAATGCACGCTGAAATAGCGCGTCACGGTATATTGCATGCATATGCTTTACGATTACACCGCCGTTCCTCCGCCCTCATTAACATTATTACGTGGCGCGAGGCGGGGCGTTGTTTTATGATTTAAGACTGTAAACCTTGGTGTATGCAAATAAAAGTTTCATAAACGCACGTATGAAAGAGTCACTTATATCCGGAGTTTTGCAGAAGCGATGAAAATGCCGGATCTTTTGATCTTTTTAATCTTTAATTTAGTTACACGGTATCTTATTCTCGTCAAAAGTTTATGCTTTTTTTTAACAAAGTGCTCCGGATGAAAAATAACGTAGCGTACGAGAATTTTCATTCTTTAGGAATATATATATATATATATACAATATATATCTCAGGTGTTACTCGGCGCATTCGAGCGCGGACTTCTCTAGTTATGGTAACACGTAGCTAAGATACGACGATAGAGAACAATAGTGGTGTTATATGGTAGTACGAAATTAGATTAGATAGATCTTGGTCGAGTAATACGAGGTAATACGACCTCGCCCGCGGGAACGAGCTTACACGAGCGAACGAACGAGCACGTCGTAAGCGTTACACGACCCTCGGTACCTCGTGTAACTGCTCGTGTAAACTAATCGCGCATTTTATCGCGCTTTCGGCGGATAATGCGTCGCCGCGCAAAAATATGTCTCCGCGCGACGTGATATAGCGGGTAAATAGAACGTAAAACGCGGTATTAATTAAACCCCGCTAAGCTCTGATGACTCGGATTCCGCGGGTCGCTTTTAGAAATCCCCGGGTTTTTGTTGACCAGCTGTGGGCGTTGCAAATATGCCCGACTAATTTCATTAATTACGCGAAAAGTGGAGAAATGTGAGATTTTATTCGCGAATATATTTGCTGATTGCTCGCTAATTCGCCGTGTTATTGCTATAAACCGTCACAATTTGTATCAATTTGATTAATGCGTCTCGGGGGGGGTTTTTTTTTTTTTTTAATAATAATGCAAATGCTGCATCGTATTTCTTTTCGCAGAAAATTCTCGTGAATCGTCGTGTTTTTATCTAATTGAACACTTTTCTATGCGATTTAAAAAATCGACGAGTAAACTCGACTTTCAAAAACACTCCAGGTGGTGACCTACTTAATCAGCCTTTTGATTTTTATTTGTGTCATGAAACTTGCAATTTCTTTAATGCGAGACCCGACAGGCAAATTTCATAAAATGTTCGACGATGCAGCGCGCCGTCCGTGAGAGACAGATAATCTTAGCTCGTCATAAGGGAATAATCCCGATAAAACTTTCTCTCGGCGAGAGATGAGCGGCCTTTAAGCGGCCTTCCAGTTGCTCCGACGCCGTTACCCCGGAAGCATTTTTCACTATCATCATAAAATATTACTCGAGCGTTCCACCCGGTGCTTTAAGAAAAACGTCCTCGCGACGTCCATTGGGATCTACGCGCTAGGGAAGATAAATCCGTCGTTATCGCAATCGTGGTAGAGCTCGCCTTTTGCGACACCGCGCCGCGATCAGCGATCGCGCGCCGTGAACGAAAAGCGCGAATAATATCGCAAATAATTCCATCGAATTTCCCGTCCAGCGCTGATTTTCGATAACGAATTTTCCTCCCCGGGCTTATTCGCGGTCGTATACGCCGTTGTTCCCGCGTTGCGTGCACACGCGTGCGCGGGCGCGTGGACGTGCGTTCCTATCAAAATGCGAAGCCTCGGGTCGACATGGGGTCCAGAGAGGATGAGGTACGAAAACGAAAAGCAATTATTTAAATGCATTCTACAGCGCCGGGGTTCTGTGCGTTCGCGTTCGCGGCTCGATCGAACGCCACTTCCCGCAATACCCCTTTTTTTCTGTCCATCGCGACGCTTCCGCCGCTGCCTCCATCCTCTTTTCTCGTACTTTCCATTTAAAGGTAAAAGTACGTTCAACAGCCCAAAATGGTCGATAAAATGTAAAAAAAAAGGAAAGGTGTAATTAATCGAAGCTTCAAATCGACTAAACAAATAATAATGAAAAACAGAATCAAAGATTCATAGGTTTTTCCGCGAATTGTTTTTGCACTCTGGTCTTATTGCGGCTTTTAAAACACCGCTCTGTTACGCAACGTTTCGACACGCAACGGGTGTTTGCTTTCCAAAAAAAACATGGACCTAGTTCGTTTTAATGGCCGCGCTCCGTATCAGTTGTATGAGTTCGTATTCACGCTATGCTGATCATAACGAGGTCGCAAAGCGCAAGCTTGCGAGAGTCGAGCATCGCCTTGCCGGCGCGGCGGATCGAAGCTCCGTGCGGAACGACAACGGCTTCCTCGTAACTCGATTAGCAGCTCGCGTTGTAATATAAAATCTGGGCCGTCACCGGAAGCCGTAAGACTAATAAAAAAAAAAAAGACCGCGCTTGGCTTTGTACAGGCGCGGCTATGTGCTAAAGGGCTTCCCTTTTTTGTTTAGCGGTGTCGCTTTGTTGAAGCTCCCGCTGCGCTTGCATCTCGTGGAGGCTTTACGTAAGCTCACCTCTATTAGACAAACTTCACGCTTTACGCCATACTTATGCCGTCCAAAAATACCTTTCTTTTTTCTTTTATTAATTAGTTCACCGTAATTAGCAGTTACCGCCGCTTTTCCTTGGAAAGTTCTCCGCAAAATAATAAACCGAAAAGAATGCCGCTCGACGTCGGCAGCTCTGCGCCCGCGAATTTTCCCTCAATCGAGTTTCCGAGCGAAGTTCGCGTCCATGATGAAAGGGATTCCGTGGAACGTAAAATAAAGCCTCGATATCGCGGCGGTGCGGTTGAAAGAGACAGCGAGTACTCGCGCGCACTGCACGACAAAATCTGAACGCTATAATTTCGTCGTGTTCGTTCCATCGTGCCGATCTTTGTCTCGGTAATGGAGGGCCTGCCGTTCGCCCGCAATTCGAAAGCCGCACTTCGCCCTTGTCTTCCATCCGAAGGGATTTTATCGAGGGAGAGTCATTGTGCCAAAGTGCTACCGTTTTACCGCCCTGCCGCAGCGCTGAACGCGTTATTTATCAATCGTCGGACATTCCGCTAATCGCTCTGCGGCATTTGTGTTACAGGTCTCATCAGTACCAGCGGCAGGAAGCTCGACCGTGAGAATCAAGCGGAGCACGTGTTGGAGGTAAGTCGAAATTTTTCTTTCCTCTTTCAACATTCTTCCAGCGAATAAATCCGAAGTACGAATAAGAACTTGGGAGTCTGGGGAAAAAAAGTCCGGACGCGGACTTCGCAGCAGGCGACAATTGATTTTAATCGTTCGGAAATTAGGACAAATCGTACTTTCTAATGGCGCACTAACGCTAATTGGTAATAGATTAGCGTCGCATCCGCTTTCCTTGCCCATTCGTTTTCCTCGACGATACTGTCGGCAAAATTTTAGAACTGCCGTTTTCTCTCTTCACTCCGGTCGCTCATCGGCGCTCCCTCAATATTGTCGCAGTGGAAATGAGGAAGAAAATCGTATCCTCCGTGAGATTGAAAAGTAAAATGAGGAAAATCTGCTGCCTCCGACGATAAAAGCGAGAAGGCCAACTTGAGGGCGTGAAAAGGGGTCGTATGAACGCGGGGGGGTAAGAAAGACTGAGAAACGAATGGATGGCTTGGGACAACGACGGCGAGAAAGAGGAGGGGGGGAGTGAAAGGAGCGCCAGGGGAGGAGAAGAAGGAGGTCTTGGGTAGAACAACGCTGAAAAGGTACAGTGGTCCACGCTAAGATGGTGGAAGAAGAAGAAGGGTCGTGAGGGTGAGACATCGGGGAGGCGAGATATTTCTCCGGGGAAAGTCGTCGGAGCCTCTCGGGGAATTTCTACCTGCATCGGGATTAAAGAAAGAGCTCGCGATAGTCTCACGTCGTGTACGGGCGGTAGACATCGGAGCGATAAAAGCAGGGAGAGAGAGAGAGAGAGAGCGATACCAATTTCACCAAAAGGGTATGGAATCGAGTTGAATGCGATTGATAGAGTAAACGGCCCAATCGTACTTATATATGTCCCTCTTACGCTACTTTTTTGTAAAGTTAGTATCCCGCTTTTAGAATTTTGATACATTCAATAGAATTCTGGAAAAGTCGAATATCAATTTCACGCTTTCTTTAAATGCAAAATTATTTTTTTTTGTTTCCATTAAAATTGATTTGAGTCATAATATATTTTTAATAAAATTCTTGAGGCACTAGAATTAAAAAAATTTCTGAAAAAAAATTATTACTTGCCAGAAAATTTAATTTGTTAATTAACGGGAATTATTGCGAAACACATCGTGCTGTCTTGCACATTTAAGTGATTTATTAATGAGTCTCGCACAGTTTCACTTTGATCGCAAAAGTTATAGTATGTGTCTCTGCCTATTATTCTAGCTGTATTGCAGTTCCTAACAAACTTATGCCAGCGTCTACTTGTGCGGTACCACTTTACTATTGTCACATTTAGGAAAGTTTGCAAATAAAATCGCGAATAGTTTTTACTTTTCTTACGTTTCGAGAAAAAAGAAAACATTTTGCGATATTTCCTATGAACTTGAACTTTAGCCATTTAAACTTCGAAATTTCCTAAAGTAGTAAAAAACACGATAACTATGATATCCAAGTGCTTGTGCAAAAAACTTTATAACGCGCAGATTCGCATAGCACTCGCAAAATTATGATTACAATTTGCAAAATTACACGATCTTAATAAATTTAAAAGAATTTGTGCATTAATCTTTTAAGCGTATTTAAAAAAAAAACCAATAAAATTATTTGTGAATAATATAAAATTGTATTGGAAAAAAATACGAGCCGCCATTATAGCGGGAAAGTGTTTCATAATTAACATGCATAATTAACAGCATTCGCTCTTAATTAAATTGTATCTTATCGATTTTAATGGCTATATTCTCGCCCGTTCGCACGTTGCGCACAACTTAAATTTCCAACGCCCTCATCGACTGGCCGAATTAATTCATGGAGGGACTGTGATATCGAAAATCAAAGTGGACCTGTATCGTTGCACTTTAGTGTGTTAATATTTGTTACTGCATAATAGAATTGTTTGACTAAACTCAGTGCTATTTATCTCGAGACAAATAACATTTAAAATTCACGTCGAGACAAATAACGTTTTCCGCAAGATACACAACGCGAAAGACTCCGACATTTAACCCTGCCTCTCGTGTAGGTCTGATTTCGTTAGATATCATTACGGGAATTCTCTGACAAACCCGGTCCGTGCCGCGACCAGGAAATCACTTTAAGAGGCTTTGATCCTCCGATGCGGGTTGTTAACGACGTGTTTGTGTTCGTAACCGAGTTAAATGAGTCTCGGCTCTAGAAACAAGAGTTCGTGAAAACGATCGCTTCCCCCGTGGCCCCTTTACTATCTTCTTGCGAGGAAACTTGGGCAATTTTGCAAAGTCTTTCCGACGTGAATAATTAATGAGTGTACAGAGCGCTTTCTTTTATCTTAAGCCCCGCCGATTATCTCTTCATTATCAATCGCACTGATAAATGGTTCATTCAGCAGCTTCGAGCAAGGGAAATTTATGAAACAATTAATGGAAAATTTCCAAACATTCTTGAATATAGAAGCTTACGTAGCAGGCGAAAGTGATGCATAGCACACAATAGAGCAATCTCGTCATTAAGATGAGAAATTTGATTTTTCCATTGATTCCATGCACTCACAGCTTTTGCAACAAAAAAAAAGAGACGATATTTTCGGCTTTTCTCCCTTATACTAGTTAGAACTCCGTTTTATTTTCGAATAGCATTGCGAATCTATCGCGTCGTAACTGTAACTGTGCTGGCCCGAGCAATGGCGAAATTGATATCGGCCGAAATAGCGATATTGGCAGCATGCGCATCTAAACGCGGCACATATCCTGTCGATTCCGCTTGGATCGTTAGACTTTCTTTTTATGGCGCATCCGCCCGTTCGCCAAACTCGTTTATCTGTCATCGATATACCGCTTACCGTGTACAGCCGATGTCAAAGAGCGGGACGCTGGCTGGGAGCCGGCATTTTGGCATAAAAGGTCAACCGAGGTTGCGCGACCCGGTGACCGGGGCAACCGTGTCCCCCTTTTTCATAATTCCGCACATAATTTACGGGTCTCGACTACATTCTCGTGGTTGTATCTTGCCACCGTCAGAATTTTTTTTTTTTTTTTACCACCACCTATATGTATCTCGCGTCACCAGGCGCCTTTTTGCTGTAATTTGCAAAGCGTCCGAATTTAAAATGAAATATTGACAATGTCGTTTCGCGTTTTCGACGGACATAATGTCGATGGATCGCCACATATCCTTTTGCCATTCAAATTGACAAACAAATAAATCGCGTTAAAATTCTATTACAATAAACCGTATACAAAAAAAAAAAATGACAAAATATAGAAATGTGGCTTAAATAGAAATTAATATTTGACAAGAGACTTTTTTGAAATAATTATTATTACGGCCTTTATTGCTTTATCGGTTGTCATATTTCCGATGATCTTCTTTTGTGTCCAGGCTTAAAACGCTTCTCTCGATATTCGTAGTAAGCTAAAAACTTGCTTACTATCGTAGAAGAGACAGTCGATTTTCTACTAAGTACTACTTGAAGTATCTGCTTGAGAATATTTCATCGGAATTTATGATCGACCAGGCGCACTCGAATGCAAATCGAAGTCGCCAGTGGATAATCCAGGAAGCACGGAAGAATCAATTTTCAGCTCACGTGCTACTCTTGCAGGCGCTACCGCAAATTTTTGAATTAATTTCCCATCTCGGCTTACCTGCTACAGCAGTGAAAGGAGGACGAGCTGTGATGGGAAATTGAGGAGAAATTAAAAGTAATTTAAAAATATAATATTATAATATGCGCTGTCAGAATCTTTGTTCCATTGTAAAACTACTTTACCGTTCTGTTCATTAATTTTAAAATCTTTTATTCAAGTACAGTGTCGACCGTAAATTTTAGTTATTTAAATAATAAATGTTAAAATTTAATTTTTTTTTAATATACGTAAGATGATTGTTATCCAAGTTTAATTTCTTACACGTCGATTAAGATAGCAAAACTTGATCGTCAACTTTTAATATTGCACTCTGCAATATAAATCCGCATCATCACTTCTACTCCACGATCGATAAATTCATATCTCGACGAAAGCATCGCGGGTTTTTGCGTAAACTCCAGTGACTCGCGAGTCATCGGGCTAACTAACCACGCCCGTTAACCATCTGGCCCACTGCTTGCGCGGCACCGAAAGCTTTTTGCCGCAGTTTTATTAATAGGCGTGATTTTTCACGTTCTTCCCCGACTGCGTCGAAAAATATACCCCTCTTTCTCTTCTCCAGGTGCACGCAGACATATTTCAGGTGCGCCGCCGCGTACGGCCGGGCGTTTTCACCATGCGCCACGTATATTAATAAGGGCGAGGTTCGGACAGGGCGTTGCGCCATCCTTCACGTGGTTTCTTCCGCACGTCTGTGCTGGCTGCACTTCTGCTCGGACGCAGTATATAATGCACGTCGATTCCCATCGGCATGCCGTAACGCGGAGATAAATGCCGCGCTCGCTCAGCATCTTCCGAGGATGATTAATACCGGGACGTGTGATTTATCCATAGACGAATGCGCGCGTCTTTAATTAATCCCGTTTGCATTTCGCTCATCGATTTCGAATTGTTTAAACACATTGATGATACTTATTTTGAATGTTTTTAATTTCAAATATTTACAAAAGATTTATGACAAATGTTTTTAAAGGTAGACGACAGAAGAGAAAGGAAAGAATTGACAAATGACATAGGGCTGGGAGAGAAAATACTCGCCAAAGCAATTCTCTTTTCTCACTCTAACACGTCTCGTGCTTTCTTTTTACATTCCGCCTTTTTCTTTCGCCACGAAACCCTCCGCTTTACTCTCGACGCCACTCGGACACTCAGAAGCGTCGCTGAAGTCACTTAATTGACATTCTTCCTGCCGTCTTTCGCACACCGTCGTGAGGATTATTCGTCGTCGACGTTTGATCCTTCTTGCAATGCAACGGAAACTTCTGACTCGGTGCACGTGACGTTGTCGTGACAATGAGAGAGCACGGCGCGACGCTGTTGTCAAAGGAACCTAGAAACAATAGGATAGTGCCTCGTACTGCGCTCGCAGATAAGGAGTTTCGCATCTCAGGAAGCATCTAGAAAAACGAATGCGAAAATATCCACTCATAAAATTGCTAGCATGTGCATAAACTTGCAAGCACTTCACTCGACACGACGAGTGAAAAGTGTAAATATATTTTCCTATATTCGACAATTGTATTTTATGCTTAATAAATTTTTTATTTATTTTTGTAAGATTAGTTTATAAATCTTATAGAAAAATTCTCTGTACAATTGCATTACAAAGTGAAAAACATAATAACGAATAAATTTAAAGAAGCCGAGGCATTTTGTAATAATTTACGGAATTTTACATCGTCTCGCACAGTGTCGAGAGACTCAATACTTAATTAAATTTTACGACAAACGTAACGACAAAGTATTGAATTGTTTTTTAATGAAGCGCAAAAAAAGTGTTTTTGCATGCACAAAGAACTTTGTACAAAAAACAACAGTGTGCAAGTAACACCCGACACTGTCATTCGTCTAATTCCTTCTTCTGCTTTTTTGCTTCCCGCGGCGTATCGCGAATAGAGAGAAAATAATTATAATGAGTATCCAGGAATCTTGACGGCAAAAATCCCGCGGTGCGAATATTTTATGCATTATGAAGACGAACGAGATACAAGACGCGCAAAGTCGGAGGAAATTCGCGCGTGAAAGGCCGCATACTCCATTGTGCTCCGTAAATTCATTATATTGCAATTTAGATCGGGACGCATCGATCGAGACACGATTGATTGTTGAAACTGGCTTTGATCGAGAAATTACGTTTCGCTTATGGGCGGGCTTGGAAAGTTATCGTGATCAAATGTTTCCGGAGGAAACCCGATATTCATCTAGATAAAGCGCACACTCGCCGTAATACTAATTAGTATTATTAATTGTATCTTAGAAAGCACTCCTTAATTAAACGTAAACTTTATAGCTACAATTGAAAAGGAGAACATTACGAAGAAGAAAAGTATTATCGTACGCGTGTGTCTTGACATTCGATATAGTGTGTGCATAATTGCGTCGCTTGGCCTCCAAGCAGGAATTGAAATTATTAACGACCGCAATTACGCACGGTGCTTTCTCTGATAACATCTTTGAAATTCTGCCTCCCTTTTGGACTTTATAGCAATAAGAAATGAAAGCTTAACCAAGCTTAAAATAAATTATAAAGTTTTTTATAAGATGAATACGTAATTTTGTCTTATTAATAAAAAATATTAAAATCTTAATATTAAAAGCTTTAGTATCAATATTAAGTCTTAATAATAATATTAAAGTCTTAAAAATTATAAAATTAAATTTAACAAATTTTTTAATCATTAAAAATCAATTTCTCAAAAATATACTGGCGTACCATCTTATCTCAATCTTTTTTCAGAATTAGTTGCCGTAATAATAATTCCTGCAAAAAAAGGCGTATCTATCTAAAAGTGAAGCGTCACTAATCGCGAATATTTTGGAGCACCTAGAATGAAGTTGGCTTTATTCCGACCTCAGATAGTCGTCCTTTAACGTTTATCTAGCCACTTAGCCACTTCGCGAGGTTTCCATAAGCGTTTTCCAATGCCTAGCCTGTGTGGCTAAACGGCAGTTCTATCCTGCTTTAACCGACTGATTAAATACGTATTTTTCGCAGCGTCACTAACATATACGTGGCATTCGATAAAATACGCTTATTAGTACGGAATATTAAATTGGAAGCTTGATAGCTGTATGCTATCTGCGGTCGCATATAATCGCTTCTGAAAATGCTGCGGTTGCGAATTATGTATAACAAAGCCAAACTCGCGATTTTATTGAGTTTGTACAAATTATCACGCATAATACAATACCATAAACTGCGGTTAAGTTGATTTTAACTTTTGTTTTGGTTTTATCAAATATTAATAAAGATGAAAGATGTTGAAGTTAATATTCCGATGCTTTTAATTCTTGTTATGAAATAAAGAAATTTATGTCGCTGTTAAAATTCACGGTGAATTTAAATTTATTTACCTGAATATAATATCGCAAATTGTTTAAATATTTGTTCTCATATTTAGAATTATTTCTAAATTGTTCTCATATTTGTTCATTTGTTCTCATATTTAGAAATAATTCTAAATATGAGAACAAATGACAGTGCTAAAATTTATGCAGTGAATGATCAGAATTGAAGAATTTGACAAGTGCATTTTTATCAGCGCACTCTGTGATTCCGTTTTACGCTGGCGGACAAAGCAGATTCATAACCATCGACGATCCCAATGAATAATGAATGTGAGCCGTAACAGAACATTACAGCTGCCACGTCTTTGACCAGTAGGCTAACCAAACTATCGCTTTTGCCATTAATCTTTTATGATAATCGATCTACTGTACAGTCATTTCCGAAATCATATTCCGTGCGTGCGGACGTAAATCCTCGGAGCGAACGGTCGCCGGAAACGGCTTCGGCCACGCGAACCAGCGTCGAGCTGACTCTCCTTCAGACAGCCTTCAAATTATGCATGCTTTTCTGCTTCGGCGAGCGAGTGATATTCCCTTAACGATCTGTCGGTTTACTTTCAAAGAGAAAGAGCGGAAGTGAAAGACGGAGAGAAGGAGGAACGAAGGATAGAGCATCGCGCAAAGTTTTCGGCCTGCCAAATAGAACCATTGGCGTCGGCGCGAACGAGATTCGAACGAGAAACAGTTATTTAGAAGAAGCTCCGCAATATTTCCGGAAAATTAACTTTTGCGGAGAAAGCGTGCTGGATATGCAAATTTATTACGGTAATTACGAAATTAGCCGGTCAGCACGCGGATTTCTTCCGGCCACGTAACATGAGAGTCCAAATTATTATAGAAACTTCCCGCAGGCACAGACCGATTATTATTAACCGAGCTTTAAGGAGATCAGAGAATATTCCGATATCCTCGGGATAAGCCCGGATTTTCCGGTTTGTGCTTCCCGCGCCGCTATTAAAGCGGAAGAAAGATCACGTACGCAAAACTTGTCGAGTGCTCGCTTTATTCGAGCGAAATTAAATCGCACTCGCTCGTTTCCGCAACAACGAGAGGACATCGTCGCTGTTCCACATCGTTCCCCTAATTGCGTGGGCGAGTATTTCGATTTTCGAACGGACGCAATATAGGATAACTCTGTTCTCGGCGCCCGTTAGGATTGTAATATCGGCGGGCGGTTAGTACGTGCTTATTCGTTCGCCATAAACGATGCCGTAAAAGTCAGCGCGTGGCTTTCGAGGCGAAGACAATTTCGAGAAGCGTAATGACGCCTACCGGGCACCACCGTCGACAATTTACGCCGTACGCGAAACATCTTTTCAACTGTCGACGAGGCTGATTCTCTCGCGATACGAATCTCCGATTCGCCGACAATTCTCGGTGGCGTTAAATTAAACCGGACACTTTAATACGTAAAAAGATCGTGTTGAACCGAAACAACTTCGAATTATGGAAATATCGTCGCTGTAAAAAATTCATGATATCCTCGCCGACAATCTTATGTAAATTATAACGCGAAATCGAAAACACAGTAGTCGCGGGCCGATCCGGCAATTACGATGCAAGATGAAAAGCAGCGCGCGGCTACTTGCGAAACCGCGTGCGGCATTCCGCGCGAGCAGTTCAGAAGTTTATTACGGCGTCTGTGTTGGCTGTCGCGAGTGCCTTCTCGTAGCTAGTGGCGAGTTCCTTGGATTTAGCCGCAAACGCGGGGTTAAGCCCGGAGAAATCACCAGAGGCCGCCGAGATAATTACGGAGAGCCGAGCGAGAGGAGCGGCGTCGGCGGTAAAAGCGGACGACGGGGCGGGGCGGGGAATGAGGGGGTTCTGAAGAACTGCTCGGCAAAGCACGGCTATTACCCCTAATCACGAGGAAAACACGGTTCCTCTCGGCCAGAGCCTCGCAGCGAGATACAACCGAGCGATGTTTACCGCCGCTGAAACACGTCGCCAAGTTATTCGAAAAGTCCGACGGCTTTATCGCTCGTTGCTCAACCGATGCTTGAGCCGGAGAAATTATGCGGCTCGATCACTGACGCGCGAGAATACTGCTATAGTGACTGCACCGCTTTGTCTTCCGTCGAATGCTGGCTATTTCGATAATTAGATCCTGCTAGAAGGATGAATAACTTTTCATTATTTTTAATTTCCAGATCTCTCTAGATCTCATTCTAGAACTATTTTTTACGACTTTTTTAAGTAGTATACGATTAATTTTTTTAAATAAAATCTGATTGAAAATTAAGATTTTTGGAGATAGTAAAACATGTTTTTTAACCCAATTAATTCAATTTGTAATTTAGCATTAATTACGCATATATTCGGTATTAATTATGTATATGTAATATAACATCCAATATTGAAACTTGCAACAAATAATAATTCTCCAATATTTTTAATTATCTATTAGATCAATCATGAATTGATCAAATCTAGTAATAATTTTTACAATAAAAAGAACTGTTCTGTGTGGAAAAATATACGTTATACAATCACTTCAGCAATACAGTTTTATGCGAGCGGAAATTTTCAGATTACACAACAATCACGAGTGCGATTTGCTCGAGAAATTTGAAGCAAATTATCGTTAACGCGCATTCATCATAGTTGGATAGGCTGTTGGAAAAGAAGACATATTTAGTGTGTGCGCCGGGATAATAATCTTTACTTAGAATTCGCATGTTTGCCGTGCTGACTTGCCTTCTCGGAATCCCGCCACCCTTCCGTGCGGTTTACATAGATCGCGAACCGATATTAAACCGTCTCAGTAGCCTCAAGCGCGCGAGCACTCTCGCTTGCCGAGTGAAATGATAAAATTGCGGGTGCTTGGGGGGGGGAGTGCGAAGCGAGGAAACCTGCGAGGCGCACCTCCGGGCGAGATACGACGACGCTCGGACGGATTTAGCGCGATCGGCCAAGCGTTTAAATCTACCACGTCGTGAGGACCCATGTTCATCTTGTACAGGGTGCTCCAGAAGCGGGACACTTAATATATTACTTCGCCTTGAAGATACGGGAAGATGACTGTGTTGAAACTTATATAGCCGCCGAGAAACGCACAAAACGTGGCGGAATCTTAATGCCGATATTTTCATCAAATTTATTCAGTGAAAGAAGACAGATCGTTTTCTCGTCACACAATTGACGTGGCGCAAGAATAAAAATTGATACTGTCAAAAAATATTTTATATTGCATTTCATTCGAATCTTATTCAGATAAATTCTTGAGGCAATGATCGGCACACCGGTCTCGCGATGGATAAAAAAATGCAAGAAAAAATAATAAATAAAGAAATGTAGAGTAATTTGCTCTCGTACATGGTGTTCTGTTTAATAAATTTGGAGCAGCGCGACAAGTGGACAATTGCACACCGCGGACACATACGGGAGAAATCCATGGAGGTACTTTTACGCGGGAATCCCCGTCGCGTCGCCGTGCCGCAGATGAGAGTGTCCCAACCCAGCGCTCGACGTCCGGTGTATAAAACGGAGTTTCGTACTCCTAATTTAGTGCAGGTGTTACCTCGGAGGATCTGACGCGTAGTCCGCTGCCGCGAGATGTCCTGGGGGACATTGGATTTACGCCGTGGTCTCCGCAGTCCTCCTCTAGCTCCCTCCTGGCGTCCTGCACGCTGCCAGACGGAAATTGCTTCGTGAGAGGCCCGATTATTGCGCTGAAGAACGACGGGGACGGCGGCGGCCCCGAGACAGAGAATTTCGTAACTGCTCCGCTCTCTCTCTCTCTCTCTCTCTCATCGGTCCGCTCGACTCTTCCGCCGGACGGACGGACGGACAGATCGCCCTCGTAATAGAGCGCTCGATGCGATAAATTACACGCTTCGTTATTAGTCTGTGCTGTTGACGCGAAGGGCCGCTCCGGAAAATAGGTCTTGCAGCGCGTGAAATAGAATAAGGAATGTCTTTATTCCGCTTCTTGCATAACTGCGAAAAATATTTCAGTTTTTGTACGAATGAGAATGAGAGCGGCTATTGCCAGACGTACGACTGCTTCGGCGAAAAGACCGATTAAATCTTGCGCGACTAAAATTACGCGAACAGTCAGCGTTCTTAGTACTCGCGTGGCTTATTCACGAAGATTAATTATAGCTTATTTGTCTGGCCTAAAACGGTGACCCGATGACACAAGTTTGACGTTCATTACAGAGAGCTGTTTCTCTTTTCCGTCGATGCTCATATCTGTTAAAGTGACAGTAATTAGAACGGCTAAAAAAAAAAAGTGCTTGTTCTTAGAGATTATTTTTATGCGACTATCTGCGACAGCGATCACTAAAATTATACGGGTTTTAATCCGCTTCGCGCAACGATGCGAGGTATAAAGGCCGAAATCTCGAATTTGCGACATCGTCTCGGATGCGGGGACACTTGGTTTTACGACCAGGAAGCTCCTACTCCTCCTTCTCTTCCTCCGGTCAGCACCGTCGACTGCAGAGATCGTATGTGCGATATTCGCGCATGAGAGTCCTGGATTTCGCAGGACGACGAGAAAGAAGGTAGAAACGTGCGCGATAAGACAACGGCTACAGTAAGCGGGAAAAAGGGGTGTGGCCGCACGAAAAGTCATACCGGCGAAAAATCTAGAAGGATATCGCATTACGCGGGATTCTTTCTTAGCCGTATTTTTCTTCCGCTTTTCCTCCACTTTGCGTCTGATAATTGATAACGCGAGCGCAAACGGCGGAGTGTATTATTTTCGTATGCATTTTACGCATTCCCCTCCCCCGAATAATCGAATGAAAACAATAATTCATGTACATTCGCAACGTATCTTCAACGTTATGGTTGTAGAGTTCAGATATACGAATATCTATTTCAATGCAACGGAACGAGATAATGGAAGCAGATTTTGTATATTAATGAGTGTTTCGATGAGAGATTGAAATTTGCGTAGTAAAGCTGATCGTGCGCTTTCATTATGAGATAGTAATAAATCGAGTCAACGATATGCTGATGCTGTGATTTGATTTGTTGATAGCTCAACGTCTGTGTTAATTCAACCATGAATTAATCAGAATCCGCGTTAACTCATTTATTCGCTGAAATTACCGATGTCGGTTACTAAAATTATTTCCCAGTATACGCATATTGCTAAATTCGTTTCGATAGCAGAGGCTCTCTTGAAACAACATTTGTATTTTCTAATTAATAAAATTTTCATATTTATGAAAATATTGCGCCCATATATTTTCCTTTATATTATTATAATGTAATTATATTACGAAAATGCAATTTCATATTTGATGGTGTAACAGTTAGTGATATAATAACAATTTGTTAATTAAAATTATAATTTATCAAGTGATTTTATTGCTTTTTTTAAGAAATATTTTTCCACTTTAATATAACAACATGCAACTACAATGATTTACGGACGTATTTTATAATGCAATATTACATATCTTTGAATGGGTCGCGCTACGATTTCAAACTAGATGCATTCGATGATGTGTTACGTTGTTACTGATTGGCGATTTCATGCTTCCAGGTTACAGTGAGAGACGATGGCAGGCCTCCTTTGTCGTCGACTACGAGGGTCATCATCGATGTGGCGGACATTAATGACCACAAACCCGAGTTCGAACAGAAATTCTACACGGTTCAGATTCCGGCGTCGCCCGGGACCGACAAGCCCCATTTTCAGGTACGGCTTTCCCTTTCCAGTCCCTCCCCGTGCATTTTTCCAATCGACCGTTCACCCCCTTCTAAGTTTCTTGTAAATACATTTCCACACTGGTGAATGGACCGGGCGAGAACAAAGCGGTCGCAAACAGCGACCCGGATCTTTTCTAAACGACCCTGCTTTCTCTGTTGTTGTTCCCTTGCGCAAAAAAGTGCCAACCTTTGTATATTCCCGTTGTATATATCGCGCATTATCTGTGAAATTGTTCGTCCCGCAATGCGATAATGAATCATTCCGCGGCATAAGCATAATATTCCATTCATGTCTCGTCAGGCGCGATGACGACTTCTCGCGCTATCGCCGACGCTCGCGTATTCCATCGGCGCAAAATTCGCAAGAGCGCCACGCTGTCGGATCGTAAAAACAGCCTGATATATTACACCAACACGAAGCAGAACGCTTGCGACTCCTCCTCTCCCCCCGCTTTGTTATCGTTTTCCCATCAGAGCCTTTTCTTCTCGATGTGATCAAAGTAACCTGTCACCGAGTATCGCATAGAAAGGATAGAGATTTAGTTCACGAGCCCTAGCACGAGATCCCAAGCACTGCCATCGTCCCACCTCTCTTTTTCTTTCTCTCTCTCTCTCTCTCTCTCTCTCTCTCTCTCTCTCTCTCTCTCTCTTTCTCTCTCGATCTCGTAACCTTTTGTGAATACGAAGGTGAACCTCATGAACGAACCCTTCATGAATGTCGCACGTCCACTGCAAACACGGGCATCGGCTAGAGGTCGGCTGGCGCAAATTAAATTACGAGGCGTCGCTGAAACGGTGCGGATCTAATTGAAGACGAGAGAATTTACGACCTTGATTCAAAAATCAATACTCAAGTGCAGAACGCTTACACTTATGCATAAACCGCGAGAACTCGGTCGTGAGATGTGTGTGCGTAACGAGAAAAAAAAGGTGCCTCTCTGTTTTCGCATTTAATTATTAAAAAAAACATAATTATGAACGCGCAAAATTTTCATAATATTTTAATTAGCTTAAATAAAGCCTGCTAATTTTCATTACAGCTTATTTGCAATGTCGGTCAATTTCCATGCGTAAACGCACACGCGATATTAACGTTATTTGCTCACGGCTAAGCCTTGTCACGTATGTCCAGAATTCGTTTAATCCGCTTTGCGTTAGGAAAGAGGAACGCGGATGAAGCGCTTTCTGCTAAAATATCGCGACTGAAAAAATGCAGAGCGCAAAAAAAATTTTTTTCGAAACGACGGCATTAGCTCCGGATTACGAAAGAATATTTGTCAAAATCTTGTTGCTGAAGAAGGGGGAAAAAAAAATGGCGAGGGAAAATTAATCTCGCTTCCGCGTGCATTAAATACACGTCAAATAGCTTTATGATCGCTATGTATGATACTGGATGTAATACTATGCCGAGCGAAAGTCATTATGCAAAAGTGTCAGGCTTCCCCCGCTTGAAAAGGATGCAAAGCACCTCGGAAGTTCCGCGCGATTTTATTGCGTCGAAACTTGAATCGGCTTTAAGTTCCTCTCTCGGGTGACGCGACGACGTCGGGCGTCGCAGGCAGGAAGGAGTAAACGAGGATAAACGATCGGCGCGCAGACACGCTAGAGTCTGCGGGAGAAGAAAATAAAACAGGGGGAAAAAAAAAAAACCGAAGAAAGAAATCGCATCGCCGATAGAAACAGTCCTGAGGCTAAATGCTGTCCTCTCTGGTTCTCGACAGAAATCGAGGAACCGCTCGCGGGAGTTCGACCTTTCAATCGATACGTTACTAGAGAACGGGACTTGGGAGACGTTTAGCCCCGACACCCTGTCAGGAGATCGTATCTTCAGGGTAAGGACACCTTGGCACGTAAAATAGGCGCCTGGCGCGGCGCGCGCGCGCGCGCCTTTCGCGAGCATATACATTTATATATTATATATACATAGCTCTTGTGTACTTATGCTATAATTTAATTATGCGGGACTGGCCCGAAACTTATAATTTCTGCGCGAGCTGTATGCGTTGGTTCGTCAGTGCTTTTATTCCGACTGTACGATTTATATAACCATGTGTCTGTGATCATATATCATTTTTTTTTTTTTTTTACGCTACCGCTGCCCGTCGATAGGAGGGCCACACGCATTTAATTCGCACTTTGATTGGTCGTGCGTTGATAGCCAGTTGATTTGTTAACTATAACACTTGAGTAGCAGAGCTTTAGTCTGTAATTGGGAGACGCTCGGTGTCCTCCGCGCGACCACTCAAGGATTAATTGAATGTCTTGTCCTATTTTGCACACACAACATTCTCTTTATCTATTACGTGTACATATATTTATATAATTCTTCATATATTCTTGGATGCGTCCCTTCTTCAATCCCGCGCCTCCCTTTCTCTCTGTCTCTGTCCATCTTCCTTTCGTAATCCTTTCTCTGTATTTGATAATTCGTACCTCTCTTGTGCTCGTCTATGTATATTGTGCTCCTGAATGTTGTCTTATCAAGGCTGCCGCCTGAGAATGTTCCGTTATCTTATCACTACTAATGGTTGCACCATCCAGGATCTTGATGCGAATATCAAGGATATCGGTTTCGCCTGGGAATTTTCTGCAGAATCCCGGCTTAGCACGGGTCATTTGCGCACCATTGTTACTCTGGAGAGACGCGGAATACTCATTTTCCCAGGATCGCGTTAACATCTGCGAGGAGATGCGATCGAGGAATGCTCGTTTCCGCGTATTAAACGTAAAGTTAGAGGGAAATACAGCAAGCGCGATCGCGTCCGAGCATCGCGAGCGACTCGATATATGCATCTCGAGCATCACGCGAGTTTGAAATCGCAAACAACGCAGTTTCAACGTGAAAATGCGTGCCGCGTAAAACAACGCGCTGAAAGAGATATCGAGATGCGAGTTTCCGTGCGAGACGAGCCGGACGAGTGATTAGTCAAATTTATTGCGTCTCGGTCCGGCGTTTTTCCGCGCGACGTCTGGAAGACACGCGCGCAAAAAGAAAAAAGAAACTGTAATGGAAACAATAATGGAACGCATCGTCGTTGGCGCAGAAACGTGCGAGACGGCGTACGCGGAGAAAAATGTTCGCTCGGAAAGGAGACTGCCGGCGGTGGAGACAGCGGAAAGTAATGCATAGACAGCCATATTTTTTCCGTATACGCCGGACTCACCATATTGCTGAAGATAGCATGCGAATGCACTCACGGAGACGTGATTCTCTATACGTAGCACAGCAGTTTTCGTTTCGTTCGGCTACTACTACTCTCTCTCTCTCTTTCCCTTTCAACGTGTCACGGCGAGCGCGATCTTGCTTGAGACTGATCGGCACGCGGCAGATAGATCGGAGGAGAACGCTGCATTTTATTATCACGAAGGTCTTGGCTCTTTTTCAATGTACCGCATGCGGATTATGTGAATGCCAGTTTATACTTCGTTTGTACTTCGAAAGCTCGCTGTTTTGTGACACCGTGACGGATCGTAATCGCGCGTTTCGCGAGCATAAGTAAAGGATTGCAGCGAAATATCGTTTGTTCGAAGAGAGAACTTTTTTTTTTTCAATTTTTTCTATGAAAGTACTTGAAAGTCATTTTCGCGATTTTAGAAATTATTCTGTTAAACAGCTAGTCGTTGCCTAACACGTCGATTTTATTTACAACGTTCTGTCTATACAGCTATAGATTATACTAACATTATTTTCATGCAACGTGAACTTGCTCCATATTAGATGGGTTTGCCGTAACGCAATGACGGATAGATAATGATTGAAATTTTCGTTAGGTTTTCGCGCATGATCAAGACATCGGTGACAACGGAAGGATCGAGTACAGCATCAAGGCCGGTCGAGGAAAGGGCAAGTTTAAAATTCATCCTACCACGGGATTGGTTTATTCTCAGCGTGAATTCGAGGCTGGTCAGGAATACGAATTAATAGTGAGTAGTGTATTCACAAACAATTTTCTTTATCAAAAGAAGAAGCCGTAATTTGATCAAAGTAGATTTTATTTGAGGCTTAATCATCGGAAAAGCCACACGTGCGAGATAATATTTGCTGATATTCAATGCGAATTTTATGAACTATGCTGAAGATTAATGTTCCATAAAGAAAAAAAATAGAAATTTGAGCAGAAAAATAAAATAGTGAATGCCTGATGTAGCATAATCAGTAACTTTTCCTTCTTATTATTCTTATAAAATTGTATTAAATTGTATGGTACTTGACGTATAGAAGAAGAATGAAGGAAGAAGAAATTGGAGTAAATTTGCATCATATTACGCAAATTATATCACATTGCATTCTAGATTCTGACTTTATAATGCAGCATATTCATGCCAGCATTCCTATGATGTAAACTCGATTTGAATCGGAACTTCCACGTGTGCTTATATATTCTATAGATACGAGCGGCCGATCACGGCGAACCTCAGCGTCACGAGACCACTCGAGTTTCCGTTCAAGTTCAAGAGGCGCCGAAGGAATCGAAGAACCCTCCGGTGTTCAAGACAAATAATCAAAGCGTGAAAGTCACGGAGAGCGACGAGGCCGGCTTTTTGGTCGCTCTTGTGCAAGCCAGTGACAAAGACGGCGATTCTCTGCGGTACGACATTTTAGGTAAGAAGCCGCACATTTTTCATACACAAACCAGAAAACATTGCATTCTTTATCAAATTTGTATCAAAGTACATCTATTTTCAAAATTTGTCTTTTAATTTTTCGAAACGACAGCCGAGTAAAAATGAATATTTTTCTCTTTCTAAAAATGTACCAGATGTATCACAAAATTTTCTTATTTCAATTATAAAAGCAATACGCTAGAATATGCAGCGAGCGAAGGAAGTTACTTAATTTCTACCGGCGCGCCGTCGTAATTTTTAGATGGCGACAAGCGCGATGAATTCTTCATCGGCCGCGACAACGGCAACGTGCTGCTGGCCAAGAGTCTCGACTGGGAAACCCAAAACTTTTACAATCTCACTATCAGCGTAACGGACGGCGTGCACACGGCGCTGACGCAGCTGCTCGTTACCGTGATCGACATCAATGATCATCGGCCGGAGTTCACCGAGAGCACGTATCGCGTGGACATCTCGGAGAACGTGGAGAAAGGCGAGAAAATTCTGCAACTGCACGCGACCGACGACGACGAGGACAAGAAGGTCTTCTACAGTCTGCACGCGGCGCAGACCCAGGCCTCCCTCGAGATCTTCCACGTGGACTCGGTGCTAGGCTCGATCACGTTGAACGAGCCGCTCGATCGGGAGGCCATCGAGGAGCACGTGCTGACGGTGATGGTCAAGGATCAAGGCACGCCGGCCAAGCGCAACTACGCCCGAGTGATCGTCACCGTGCACGATCACAACGATCACATGCCCGAGTTCATCAGCGAGATTATTCAGGGCAAGGTGTACGAGACCTCGCCGATTGGCGCGGCGGTGGTGCAGGTGTGCGCGATCGATCGGGACCGCGGTGAGAACGCCAGGATTACGTACTCGATCACGTCTGGCAACGTCGGCAACGTGTTCGCCATTGACCCCGAGCTGGGTTTCATCCGCGTCGCTCGCGAGCTCGATCTCAGCGTCTCGTCCGAGTACATTCTCCTCGTGAAAGCGACCGATCACGGCTCGCCCGCGCTGTCCAACACCGTGCCGGTGCACATGATGGTGACGATGGCCGACAACGCGCCGCCGCGTTTCATTCAGAAGGAGCTGTCCGCGGAGATATACGAGAATCAGCAGCTGGGCACGTACGTGAAGCACGTCGAGGCGAGGAGCACGTCGTCGTTGCAGTTCGAGATTGTGCAAGGCAATCGCGACGACACGTTCTTCGTGAATCCGAGCACCGGCGTGATCGTTATCAAGAATCAGTTGGATTACGAGAAGACCAAGTTCTACAATCTGACAGTGTCGGCGACGAATATGGCCGGTTCATCGGCCAGCTGCAACGTCATTGTCCACGTGCTTGATAGGAACGACAACCCTCCGCGCTTTCTGCAGGCGCTGTACAGCGGCGAGATCAGCGAAGGTGCCAGCATCGGTTCCCTCGTGCTCACCAACACCAGCGCGCCGCTGGTCATCAAGGCCGAGGACGCGGACTCCGAATTGAACGCCCTTCTCAATTACGACATCGTCGAGGACCTACCGCGAAAGTATTTCCACATAGACTCCAGCACCGGTGCCATCCGCACGGTCATGGTGCTCGATCACGAGACGATACCCATGTTCTCGTTTCACGTGAAGGTCTCGGATCTAGGCAAGCCGAAGCTCTCGTCCGAAACCACCGCCAAAGTCATGATAGCCGTGACGGATGTCAACGACTGTCCGCCCGAATTCACGAAATCCGGTTACAACGTCACGCTTCTGCAGCCAACGTATAAGAATGTCGCCGTTATTCGTGTGAACGCCGTGGATCCTGACAGCTCCGAGGGAACCGCGTTGAGGTATGTGCTGTAAAGATGTCTCGACATGTTTTTGGCTGTCAAGATTTTTAGTTTCACTTTGACTTTTATATTTTAGATCTTGTGTGGTAAATGTTGTACGCGTATAAGTCGCAAAAAGGAATTCGTAAACTATTCGTAAAAATTGATTTTGTGACGCATTTTATGTTTATTTAGATATGACATTATCGACGGGAATAAGGCTCACATCTTTGATATAGATGCCCAAAGCGGCATCATAACGGTCCACAATCCGGATCGTTTGAAAAAGAGCTATCGCCTCGACGTACGAGTTTCGGATGGCAAGTACTCGAACGTGGCGCAGGTGAACGTGATGGTGGAGAAATCGGAAAATTCCGGTTTAATCTTCCAGAAAAACGTTTACGAGGGTGCCATTCTGGAGAACTCGACGAAAATTACGACCGTAGTGGTGGTGAACGTTCTCGGTAGCTCGTTGAATGAGCACATTGTCTTCAGCATTCTTAATCCCACCGATATGTTCGTAATCGGGCCAACTTCCGGCGCGATCAGAACCACCGGCATACGATTCGATCGAGAAGCGTGCGATCACTACGAATTAATCATCGAGGCGAAAAGTCACCCGCCGAACCGAGAGAAGCCCAGAGTGGCTCACGTTATAGTGAACGTCACTATACTCGATATCAACGACAATTGTCCAATGTTCGTTAATCTACCTTACTACGCTGTCGTGTCCGTCGACGCTCAAAAAGGCGATGTCATTACGAAGGTAGAGTGAATTTCTCTTTAATATATACGAAAATGATACATTCAAAATTATTATTCTTTCCAACTTGAATTCTGTACATGAATTTGAAGTATCTCGCGCTTGTCATTCAGGTTCACGCGATAGATATGGATAGCGGCGATAACGGCGAGGTGAGATACGAATTGAAGAAAGGTCACGGTGAACTGTTCAAGGTGGAACGGAAAACTGGCGAAATATCGTTGAAGCAAAATCTCGAGGGCCACAATCGCGAGTATCAGCTTACGATCGCCGCGTACGACGGCGGTGAGTTTGTTAAATGCAAAGTCAATAACTCGCTTTCCGCTTGATCTCGTTTTAAATGAGCTTCTAAATATGATTGCAGGAATAACGCCTTGCTCCATTGAGGTGCCAGTCAACGTGAAGGTGATAGATCGCTCGATGCCGGTATTTGACAAGCAATTCTACACGGATAGCGTGCTCGAGAGTATAGAAGTTCATTCACCTCTTGCGTTATCCATTCAAGCTGAGTCACCTTTGAATCGCAAACTCATATACAGCATTACTAAGGGCAACGATTTTGAGGAGTTTGCTCTGGACTTTAACACGGGTAAGTGAAATACGCAATAAATTTCTGCCTGCATGCATTATCAGACGACAGACGTAAATTTTATATTAGAAAATGATTTTCTGTGAAACATTGCGTAAAAATTGTATGGTACAGTAAAAAAAGTGGTAGAAACGTATAAGAATTGGCGATATTGTTTTCTATTAGTTCCGTAGCAAAAATATCATAAACTGATATTGTTCGAAAAATACAAAACGCGTTTTATTGCAGTATCCAAATATTGTTTTTTGATTAAAAACACGTAAAAGTTAAATTTTTTTTAATGAATATGGCGTTCAGATCTGAATAAAATATTTTCCATTTTTATTCACAACTTGGCTATGGGACTCACACTATTCAACTACATGGAAAGGTTTCTTGTGATATATTGCTAGTCTGGGTATAATATACTTAGTGAACTTATCAGTTTTGCTGCATTATGGTAGTTGGTTACTAAGTTTTAATTGCATAACAGTATTGATCAATTGGGGATCAAAATAGGGAAGTCGATGAACATATTTCTGATCTATAATAAAATTTCAGTTATTGAAAATATTTATTGTTAAAAAATTCAAATCAATCAAGCGCCGATTCTGAGTTCTATTTTATCATTCATTTTTTTCCTCTATTGTTGGCTTTCTAGTTGAGTTGAGTACATATATTTTCCGGTTATATATTTTTAGTGGCTGTCCGTATTCACGTTTATTTTTCATAGTAGATCATTTAGTTGTGTTCGAATCATGATACTTGTTTCATATGTATCTATTACGACCGCTTGTATGAAAACTAGAGATTAAAGTTTTGTTGTATCTCCCTGTTTCGCAGCCCCCGACAGTAACAATGGTCCTTGTGAGTATAAAAAAAAAAATTCTAGTTCTATCGGTCTGTACTGTGTGGCTGCGCTATTGTTGCACACTGCTCTGTGTTCATGCACGATGTAATATCATAGGCAAATCGCTGCAGTTGGGTTGAACGGATTGAAACAATGCGCGAGCAACGAATTTCAATTTGGATAAATTTGAGAGTCAATAACTAAAATCGAGAACGGCTTGCGTTTCGACTTGATAACATCGGATGCAATGTAGAACTTTCAGATTCGAATTTCTCGCTTGCTTCTAATTCTGAGGGACGTTTTGTATAATTTTTGTGAAATCCGAATTCGGAGATATCTCGTAAACATCTCTCAAAGAACGACATCACTTAGATTCACATTTAGAGAGTCGATTCTTATTCTCGCACTACGCACAATGTGAAATTATTTTTAATTTTTACATAAGAATGTAATTAACCGTTTGGAATATGTGTACGCTTATTAATTTCTGCAGTGTTTGATTGCATTCCCAATTAACATTTTTATCGATGCAAATTATTCAATTATCTTGTCAATTACCATAACAATACACTGAAATGTATAACTGCCTATTTCCTCTTATATATATATATATATACATCTATCTTTGTCGTTATGATCTCCTTATTCATTTCACAAATTAGATAAATATAATATTACTGCAAACACAAGTGTATCGATTATCTTTATAAAATTTACATAAGATATATTTGATCAGATTTTCCAAATTATATTTGATGTATTTATTTTTACGTTCATTTTATGTTAAATAATTTTATCATTTTACACATAATATTTTAATTAAATGCACTAATCGTGATATACGGGGAAAGGACGCTTCGAGCTATGAATGTTGGCTTATGAAGAAGCTTGTTGCACGTTGATAGGGGAGTTTTTTTAGTTTCTCTAATTTAAAAAAATAACACATGTGCTTTTGCTCTTTGACAATCCACTTTAATCTTATTCACCATATTTCACGAAATTAATCTTGTTTTTACTCCCCGTTTTTCTACGATCATAATCTAGGCGTGTCTCGTTAAATTATAATCGTGATGAAACCACACGAACTATAACTTGAAGCACTATAGCTACTTACACGCACCATCCGTGCGAGACCTCCGCTCGAGACACATCATAAATATTTCGCCTGTATGTGAACGCACTGGCCACCCATTTTCATTTTCTTCACGAGATTTCAATAGCTTTGACCCGCTCGCATGACATGTCTGCATCTTACGTAAGACCATTATTCCATTTTTATATTATTGCAATTTTTCTCCAAAGAAAGTGTACATTCCAAAGTTTTAAGCCTATCAAATAATATAAGATTCTAGGGCATAAAAATAAATAACATGTACATTGTAACATTCTAAATCATTTCTTTCTATAAAATATAAGATTTTAACAATGTACATTTTATTCACTTTTATGCTTTAGAATCTTACATTATATCATTTGGCAGATCTAGAACTTTATCAAAATGCATTAAAATCTTATATTTTAGAATTCTACATCTTTTTTTTTGTTTAAGTAAAATATACATTTTATTTATTTTTATGCCTTATAACGTTATATTATAACATTAAGTTAGAACTTTAAAATGTACATTTTCTTTACTGCGATGAATTAAAATCTTATATTTTAAATAAAGAAATTGTTTAGAATTCTAAAATATAAGATTTTAATGCATCGTAGTAAAGTTCTAGGTCTGCCAAGTGATATGATATAAGATTCTAAGGCATAAAAATAAATAAAATATACAATATCCGTGTGTACATTTTATTTATTTTTATGTCTTAGAACGCTTTAGAATCTTGTATTATACCATTTGGTAGGTCTAAAACTATACTACGATGCATTAAAATCTTATATTTTAGAATTCTAAACCATTTCTTTGTTTAAAATATAAAATTTCAATGCATCACAATGAAGAAAATGTACATTTTAAAATCCTAACCTAATTAATGTGTTATGATATAACGTTATAAGGCATAAAAATGAATTAAATGTATATTCAAACATTCTAAATCATTTCTTTCTTTAAAATATAAGATTTCAATGCATTGTAGTAATGTTCTAAGCCTGTCAAATGATATAATACAAGATTCTAAAGCATAAAAATACATAAAATGTACATTGTAAGGTGCAGGCATATCGCAATAGCATTGGCAAATCATTCATGGGATCTCGATGTTTTATATAAACATGATTATTACGTCACTGGAGTCAGTAATCTTCAGTGTCTACGAATCCGTTGAACTATAATTTCGCATAAGTTTTACATATAAATTTATGTTATTTTGAATTGGCTAGAAAAAAATTTCAGTGATCACGGTTTTAATGATACAAAAATTGCATAAATTATTGTACATTAATTTTCTTACGCGCACTCACTTCATCGTTCTCAAAAGAAACATGTCAATTCTTTTAACGGATACGTGGACACTCCGCTGCATTGTGCTTTGGGTCTACAATCTTTTCTTCGTATACATTAGGTGTAATCTATGTGGTGGATGAACTGGATTATGAACAAAAGAAGCAGTACGAACTGACCGTACGCGCCACTGACAGCGTGTCAGGCGTTTACGCGGAGGTGCTCGTCAGTATTCTCGTCCTGGACGTAAACGACTGTCCGCCCGAATTCACGCAGGATTCCTACAACATTTCGGTGTCGGAAGCAGCGCCTTTTGGAACCTCCGTTTTACGAGTGAGCTCAAGGGACAATGACACAGGTAAATGCGCTGTTAATTTTGAACGTTGAGTTTGAAATACATTTGTCTGGAAAGAAAACTTTCATATTTGCATTTCCACAGGCATAAATCAACAGGTGCGTTATGCCATTCAAAACGACACGGAGAACAGCACGGATCTCTTTCACATCGATCCCGATGAGGGCATAATATTTCTCAAGCGATCCTTGGACCACGAGACTCACGAGTCCCATCATTTCACGGTGATCGCCATGGATCGCGGCGTGCCAAGTCTCTCGAGCACAGCGCACGTCTGGGTGAGCGTGATCGACATGAACGACAATCCACCCAAATTCGAGCAGCCGTCGTATACCTGCTTCCTGTCGGAGCACGCCGAGCGCGGCCAATTTGTGACAGTAGTATCGGCCAGCGATCCCGATTACGTCGACGAGAAGCTAACATACACCATCGTGGGCGGCAACGAGCAGCAGACGTACAACATCGATCAATCGACCGGCGTTATCTCGCTGATAAACATGCAGAACTTCGGCGAGCAGAAGCTCAGCATGCTCAACGTCTCCGTTACTGACGGCGTCTACACCAGCTTTACTCGTGTGAAAATCGAAATCTTACCGGCAAACCGGCACAATCCAAAGTTCACAAATCCGGTGGTCGAGGTGGTCGTATTGGAGAACCAGTTGCCCGGTAGACTAGTGACCAACGTGCTGGCCATGGACGAGGACTTCGGCGAGTACGGCACGGTGACGTATACGATAATGTCGGAGATGATGAAGGAGGTGTTCGACATAAACAAGCACACTGGCGAGATCGTGACGCGCAAGAAGCTCGATCGGGAGCAGCAGAAGCGTTACGAGATACCGGTTATGGCGATGGACGGCGGCGGCAGGCTCGGATTCGTGATGGTGCGAGTGAAGGTCGGCGACGAGAACGACAATGCGCCGGTGTTCAGTATCAGAGAGTACAAAGCGACTATTCAGGGCAACTTGTCTCTGAATGCAGTCTTTTTGAAAGTTAAGGCGCAGGATGCGGACGAGGACGAGGCGGCCAAGATTGTTTACTCGATTTACGAGCCGCAAACGTCACCGGCCCGGTCTCTGTTCGGCATTAATTCGGACACGGGCGCGCTTTATTTGCAGAAGAGCGCTGTGCCGTGGGGTAAGGAAAAAACATATACTTCAATATTTACGTATAGTGTTAATTTTGTGAGTAAAATAAATTTTAAGATTAATTTGAGTGACATCGCGAGTGAATATTTGTGTTATTTTTCAGAAAACCAATTGTTTGAGTTCTTTATTCGCGCGGAGGACAAAGGCATGACTACGCACCACGCCGATGTACCGCTCAGCATTTACATAATGGGTCCGCAGGACATTCCTCCTTTGTTCGAGCGAAAGGAAGATAAATTCTTTATAAGAGAGGACTCTGCCGTCGGTACGCCGATCACGAAACTCAAAACCGTCACTAATAGCACTGTGACATATCGTATAGTATCCGGCGACGAGGATAATCCGCTTTTCACGATCAATTCTCACGGCCAGATCACATTGGCGAGACCGTTGGACCGAGAGTTGAAAGACAGCCATCTGATCGGTGTTCTCGCCGAAACGGATTCCAGTCCGCCGCTCACGGCACTCGCCGAGATTTCCCTTCAGGTGCAGGACGAGAACGATCACGCGCCGAAATTCGAGAGTAATCCATACGCGATCAATTTGGCTGAAAACATCGAAGAGGGAACGTCTATATTGAAAGTCATTGCGCACGATAAGGATCTCGGCAGTAACGGCGAAGTGCGTTACTCCTTTGGATCCGACATTGGCGAATTGGCGAATGTATTCACGGTGGATCCTTACACCGGTTGGATCTCGACATTGGTGCAGCTCGATAAGGAGAAGCAGCCGGAATATAAATTTCAGGTGATTGTGACGCTAAATGAGTATTCTAAATGACTTGAAAAAAATATATTAGGCAATTATATTAATATAATATTCTTTTCAGGTGGTCGCCACTGACAATGGAAATCCGAAGCACTTCGCGAGAACGTCCGTGCACGTCAAGCTAAAGGACTATAACGACAACGCGCCCGCATTCGTCGACGATCGTTACGAGGCAACGGTGAACGAGGATGCTCTACCCGGGACGGTTGTGGTAAAATTGGTTACTGTCGATAAAGACTCGGACGTCAACACGCCGATAGAATTTTACATCACGTCCGGCGATCCTAGATCGCAGTTTCAAATCAGATCTACCGGCGAGGTGTACGTGGCGAAATCCTTGGACAGAGAAACGATCGATCGCTACGAGCTAGAGATCGTTGGTACCGACGGGAAATACGTATTCGAGACGAAAGTGACGGTGCAAATTTTAGACGTCAACGACAATCCACCGTACTGTCTGAGATATCGCTACAGAGAGATACTTTCCGAAGGCTCGCATCCTGGCGCCTACGTTCTGACCGTATTGGCCACCGATTACGACGACGAGCCGAACGCTAAACTGCGATTCTACCTAACCGGCGACAATAACGACAAGTTCTCGTTGGATAAAGAAACAGGCGTGCTGAAAACCGTCGGACAACTGGATCGAGAGACCCAAGCGAAGTATTCTCTGACGGCGCACGTGCAGGACCGGGACAAGCCGACCTGGGAGTGCTCGTCGCAGCTGGAGATTCTTATCTCCGATCTTAATGACAACGCGCCGAAATTCACGATGCAAACTTACAGCAGTACGCTGCCCGAGGACGTGGAGATCGGCACGCTGGTGACAAAAGTGCACGCCACGGACGACGATATCGGCATCAATCGAAAGATCAGATACGAGTTCATCGATTCGGCGGACGGCCATTTCCTCATCGCGGCGGACAGCGGGATAATTACGCTGGCCAAGCCGCTGGACAGAGAAACCAAGGCTATATACAACGTGAGCATTCAAGCGCTCGATCAGGGCACCCCGCAGCTGATGGGCGTCGCCTCGCTCATCGTTAACGTGCAGGATATCAACGACAATCCGCCGGAGTTCGCTTCCAAGATGTACTTCGCGAAAGTGCCGGAGATCTATGCGGTCGGCACCGAGGTGGCTCGGGTGCTCGCCACCTCCAAGGACACGGGGGTGAATGCCGATATATATTATTCGATCATCGGCGGCAATGAGCACAAGAAGTTCCAGATCGACGCCAAGACAGGCGTCGTGGCCATCGCCGAACAGCTGGATTACGAGCGGGCTCGCGATTACATCCTTACGATCCAAGCTGTCGACGGAGGCATTCCGCCGCTGAGCAATCACGCCACTGTCAATATCACTATCACCGACAGCAACGACAACGCGCCGATCTTTAGCGAGGTTTCGTACAGGGCTTTCGTGAGGGAAGATGCGAAAATCGAGGAGAAAGTTACGCAGGTGAGCTCCTAGCTGAAACAATTATTTTGTGGTCATTAATTTTAGAATTAATCATTTCAGAGAGTCATTTTTCTAATACAACAAACACTTTTCAAACGCTCAGAATTGAACATTTTTTTAAACTGTTGAAATTCAGTGAAAAATCAGACAAAAAATTAAAATTTGTTTGCACTCTCACGTGCATTTTTTGAAAATTTTTTATCTTTACACTTCTGAGCCTTAAAAATGACCACCTTGTTTGTACCTTAAAGTTACGAATTTTAACACTCTTCTACAGTTTGATAAAAAAAAATGTTCTCGATAAGTGCCGAAAACTATAATATTTTGCTTGATTTTGAGCATCTGAAAAGTATTTCCTATTTTTTGTGCTGTACAATTATAAATAATTATTGATAAGAAATTAATAAAAATTAATTTCACATAAGCAATACATCTTAATACAAAAATATTTCATTTTATCAATGTTTCAGGTGTTCGCAAACGACTTGGACAGCGGGGAGAACAGTAACGTGTCGTATTTTATAGAACGTGGCGACAGACAGAAACAGTTCTCCATCGATGTGAAAACCGGACAGATAACTGTCGCGGCGCCGCTAGATCGAGAAGAAGTTAGTGTCGAACACTTTTAAATGTAAGCTTAAGCCAGATACTCCGCATTTCTACATACTTCTACTTTCTCTTTCAGATTGCAAATTACATGCTGGAAGTGCACGCGCGTGACAACGGCGTGCCGATGCTGTCGAACTTCGTAATGGTGAATATCGAGATTCTGGATGCGAACGACAATCCGCCATTATTCGCCCGGACAAATTACACGGCAGTTGTGCAAGAGGACAAGCCGCTCGGCCACACGATCCTGCAATTCGTGGTTACCGACGCGGACATCGAGCCGAACGCCGACCCTTACACCTTCGATTTTCGCTCCGGAAACGAGGGCGACGCTTTTCGACTCGAGCAGGACGGCACTCTGCGAACGGCGATGAAATTTAACAACAGAGTGAAGGATAAGTATGTGTTGCACGTTCGCGTGTTCGATAATGGCAGCCCGCCGTTGTACTCGGACGCGTGGGTTGTAATCAACGTGATCGAGGAGTCGCAGTATCCGCCGGTGATCACCCCCCTCGAGGTGATCATCAATTCTTACATGGACGAGTATCCCGGCGGCATTATCGGGAAAGTGCACGCGACCGATCAGGACCAGTACGACACGCTTCTCTTCAGTTTGGTGCCGTCTTTACCGATCTCGAATACCGATCTTTTCCAAATAGACAAGATCGACGGCACATTAGTGGCCTTACCCAGACTCGACGTGGGCGAGTACAGAATAAACGTCAGCGTGACGGATGGCAAATTCCACTCGTACTCGATCCTGAAAGTCAACGTCGACCTGGTGACCGACACAATGCTCGAGAACTCGATGATCGTGAGATTTCGAGGGGTCAGCCCGGAGGATTTCATGCTGAGCCATCGCAAAGGTTTCGTGAGGACCGTTCGCAACGCGATGAGCTGTCGACTCAAGGACATCGTCATCATCAGCGTGCAACCGTCGACCGACGAAGTGAATCTGATCAAATCGCGGGCGCTCCGTCAGGCGGTGCACAACGATCTCGATCTTCTGTTCGCTGTGAAGAAGATGATGGGCCCCGCGAGCTCGTCAGGCTTCCACTCGTCCGAGAGCATACTCGAGGCGTTGAACCAGCACGTGGAGGAACTGGAGGAATCGACGAAGCTGGTCGTCGAGGACATCGCTCGGTTCAAGTGCAACAAAGGCTACTGCTTCTACGGCGACTGCCAGGACAAGATCATTCTCGATCCCGCGCAAATCACGTCCGTGTCGACCGACGTGATGAGCTTCGTGTCGCCGCGGCACAAGCACAAGATGGAGTGCAATTGCAAGGAGGGTTACGCCGGCGTGCACTGCGAAGTGGTGGTGAACGAGTGCGCCAGGGATCCCTGCCCCATGTTCAAAGTCTGCGTGCCGGACTCGTCCGTGCAAGGGTACTCCTGCCAGTGTCCCGAGGGATACGCCGGTCAGACCTGCGACATCGACATCTCCAAGTGCCACGACGAGTCGTGCTACATCCCGCGGAATCCCATATCTTTCAGCGGCAAGAGCTACGCGCGCTACAAGATCGACAAGACGCTGATACGGCAAACGATCGAGGACCGTCTGAGTCTGTCCCTGAGGATCAGAACGGTGCAGCCCACCGGCAATCTCATGTACGCGGCCGGCAAGGTCGACTACAACATCCTGGAGATCGTTAACGGCGTGATGCAGTACAAATTCGATCTCGGCAGCGGCGAGGGTCTCGTGCGAGTGAGCAGTGTGTACGTGAGCGACGGACAGTGGCACGAGATCCAGCTTGATCGCGAGAGCAACAGCGCTCGATTGACCGTGGACGGGAAACACCTCGCTCAGGGTTCCGCGCCCGGTATCAACGACATTCTGAATCTGCAGTCGGACGATCTGTATCTGGGCGCCGAAGTGAGGCAGCATCCGTCGATCATCGGCTTCGAGGACGTGCAACGCGGCTTCATCGGCTGCATGGACGACGTGAGAATCGCGCGGGTGTCCGTGCCGTTGCACATGAGCGGCGCCAGCAGCGTAGCGACCCTCAAGCGCTTCGCTAATGTGGAGTTCAGCTGCGACACGGCCATCATCCTAGTGCCGCCGGGTGTCTGCGGCTCGCAGCCGTGTCAGAACGGTGGCACCTGCAAGGACAACGGCGGCGACAGCTACGAGTGCCAGTGTCACAGCCGGTTCGCCGGTCTCGCCTGCGAGATCGACACGGACCCGTGCGCCTCGTCGCCCTGCCTCTACGGCGGCCGCTGCAAGATCGTGCCGGAGGGCAGCGATTACGTCTGCGAGTGCGTCGGGCCGAGTCTCAGCGGTAAGCGCTGCGAGTTCGGCAGGTACTGCAGCCCGAATCCGTGCATCCACGGCGGCGAGTGCGAGGAGGGCAACAACGGGCCGATCTGCAAGTGTCAGGGCTTCAGCGGCGAACGCTGCGAGTTCGATGTGAACGAGTGCGACGCGAGTCCGTGCACGAACGGCGGCACCTGCGTCAACGAGATCGGCACGTACAGGTGCATCTGTCCGCCGAACATGACCGGTCTGAACTGCGGCAACCCGGCCTTCTCCACGCCCATCATATCCAGCCACTTCAACATCACGTGGGAGCAGCTCATGTGGATCGGCGTCGCGGTCCTGTCCAACGTACTGCTCATCATAATATTCTTCACCTTCCGGCGGATCAGGATGAAGCGGACGAGAGCGCGCGCCAATAACATCAACAACGAGACGCGAAAGCAGATCGTCCTGAATTCCGCGCGGCCGCACGAGCACGAGTTCAAGCGCAGTTCGAAACTGAGCAATTTAGAAGTCATACAGGTACACTCAGACTCACCTAATCGTCGTGCACATTGTAAAAGCATGAACTCTCCGAGGACTAACGTACATTCGTCCGAAGGCATTTTATTTCATCATCGGCATGAGAAGAGAGTTTTATTCAATATTGCGATATCTTTTTCCCAATTTCACTCACGATCGAGATATAATGCCTTCATCATTTCTCTGCTCTTTAGTAAATCGATTTCGATGCTGTTTTATTTTTGGTTTGCGATCATCGATTTGCCGACGCGATACACACCCCCTCCCGTGCCCACGTCGCGGCGGCGATCCTGTTTAAGGTTTTTGTGTGATTCTTTTTTGCAGAGAGAACCTCCCCAATGCCCTCCCAGACCCGCCTCCTACACTCCCAGCTCGAACAACGAGCCGGCCGCGTACGGTAACTCGGCTGCGGTGGCTCTAAATAACTTGGACACCTTGCGCAGCTACGGCAGCGCGGGCGACGAGCTAGAGAACTTCCCGCCGGATTACCTGCGCAATCTCAACCGCAGCACTCCCGTACCACCCCCGTCCTTGACCCTTGCTAATCCGGTCGGCGGGAACGCAACTGGCAGCGACACGGACAGCCTTCACAAGCCCACCTGGCAGGAACAGATGCAGCTCGCCTCCTTCATTACCGACACCACCAAGATCAAGAATGGTGAGTGAATCGAGCGTCAAGTGAGAGAAAAGAATCTTCATCCCGGCTTCATCCGGTAGCTTCTTACTTTTTTATTTCGCTTGTGGCATGCGCGTCGTTGACGAGGCGAGGCGCTAGGCGCTTCCTCCGTCTCTTCTCTCATCATCCTCGTCATTCTGCCCCCCCACCCCCCTTCTCAAATTTTTCTTACTGTCTTTTAATCTCTGTCTCTTCTGTCGCGACCTCTCCGTACGCTCTCGTACTCTGACTCGATCTTAGCGAATTGTTCTATTAACACCGGCGTATTCGTATTGTGTGCACTAACAGACCTGAAACGAGCGAGTCCAGTGGTACCGGAGCTGACCACTGGAGGACTTCTACTAAACTCTTCTCGACGAACGCCTCATGCGGTTGGATCTTCCGTCACGTCCGTCACGTCCATCGAGGATGATCCTCGCATCGTCGGCGGTAAGTCGAAACACTCCGCTCGCACTTGATCGAGAGTGTCCTGCGAATCGCGCAATTTCTTCTAGAAATTAATCGACCTGGTGAAAAACGTAAAATATGCAAGCTAGAATATAATTTAATAATAAAATTGTAGAACGACTCTTTTCTATTTCAAATTTCGCAAATTTACTGGAGATTCTAGCAAAGAAATGCGTGACTTCCCAGACAGAGTTGGTATTCATATTTGGGTATCTCCGCTTCCTCGCTTGTACTCTCTATGTCCAATTGAGTGCTATTATTTTGTCCTTGCTATTTTCTGCTTACCTCTTCACTGCACATCACTATGCTGCATCGCATGTAGGCGTGTCGGAGTACAGTCGTTGTCTCTGCAATGCTTTTAGGGTATCACTGGGACTGCTCAGACTGGGTCAGGCGGAGTCACAATCCTTTACCTAACATCACGGAAGTACCCGGCAGCGAGGTCCCAGACTCGTCCAGCTTCCACAGCAATGAGAGTAACGAATCCAATACTCATCAGTTGCCAACAAGTGAGTATAGTGCATGCACGTTGACTCTCTCTCTCTCTCTCTCTCTCTCTCTCTTGCATGATTAGCGTAACGTTGGTGTTCACTAATTTCATCAGTACTTAGGTCACAAGTATTTCATTTGGTAGCAAACTATTTAGATATTAAATAATTCCAATGAAACTTTAGCGACTTTATTAACAAATATCGTGATGTGTAACGCTTAATAAAAATTGCAAAATTAAATGTATATTATTAACATTATAACATGACAGAATCAATAATAACGAATTAATACAACAATAAACTAACCATGTCGATGTTCACGCATGGACGAAAAATGTAATACGATATCATAATTGTACATTTTTCGTGCCAATTTGACGTTCCGCTATTAATTACAGCATTCATAGAACTTTGTTACACTTGTTATCACGTTAATTCTTTAGAAATATGCGTAACACTTGCAATTCTGCCGTAGTGCACGGTCCGATAGATCCGATGAGGGATATCGAGACCCTGAACGAGGATCAAGAGTCGGAATACGTCGGCGATTCCGAATGCGGGACCGAATTCTCGGAGCAGTATCACTGCGCCGAGACGCAACGTCTCAATCCTCTCGACAGCGGTGGCGAGGGGGAGTACAAGTACAAGAGCTCCGAGAGTTACCTGCGCCATCCGAACTCGTATCTACCGCATTATAATATTCACACCGACACCGAGAACGAGACGAATCCGCTCAACGGCCGTCTCAGCACCCTCGAATCCGACGAGGAAGAAGACGATGTAGTGCCTTATGGTTTTCCGAGCACCCGCCGTAACCGATGCCACAAGGTGATCGAGGAGGACGAGATCGGCTCTGTCATCACCACGCTGGAGGAGAGAAACTCGCTGCTGGGCGGCGCGAGTAACAGCGATCTCTCTACGAATCTGTGCGAGATCGACGATTCCGAGTACGAGATCGCGGATCAGAAGAGCAACGGACGCCTGTGGCTGTCGGGAAACGGTATCACGCAGACCTCGGTGTGACAAACGATGGTGCCGAAGTACGAGGACAAACTGAAGCGTGCAAAAGCGTGTTTCTTAGTGCTTCTACGATTGAGACGCGCGGATGTCTGTGAATATGCAATTTTGTACATAGGTGTTATATCGCCATAGATAAGACAGTCTGTACAGGCAGCTATGAAGTAAGAAAAGCGTTGTGCGAGCCACCGGCGTGTTTCCCGACGCACGCTGCACGTATGATGTATATCGCGGAAATACATCACGCCTCAAATCTCCTCCTACACGGGTAGAGTTCAAGCATCAGCGTACTTAATTCTGCAAGCTAATCGCTAGTAATTAATCATCTTATAATTGCAAGCAGTGCGTGCGTTACGTTCTATTGAAGCGGATAACAAATTTAGTTTCAATTTTATTTATTTCATTGAAAGTAGAATAATCGACGTTATTTCGTGGCTTAATGAAAAAATAGATATATCTGAGAACGCACATGTAATTCTTGTATATTTCTCTACGTCTGTATTTTCAAGCCGTTTATTAATGTAAATAATTTAAATGCTATCGTTTATTTACAAGAAATGTTAATTGCTTATTGAGTAACGCCACAACGTCAATATTGATCTTTATTTTTTCATTTTGGAAACGTAAAATATAATATTCCTTTCGACTCTACCAAGGGGATGAGATTTATTAGAGAAAAATAAATTATAGCAACTATGAAGACGTGCGTAAGAAATTATCTTGATTGCGAAAAGAGATTCATTACTCGAGAAAGGTAAAGTTAATCACGACCGTGTCGTCAGACCAATGACTATTGTTTAATGACCTATCGTTTAAATTTAACATATTAATCCAGCAACTATAATTCCAGTGCAAAAAGATACATAGGTACATTTATGTATTTTTACTATTTGCTAACTAACTTTATTTTGGTTACGTATAAAATGAACCGACGGACTACTTAATAATGCATATATTAAGTAAAAGGTAGCAGATTAGCGTGTAAGTAAACGAACTCTAGTGAAAAAGAAAGCAGCCTCCTCCGCGTTACGAAACGATGTGTGCGTGGTTGTGCGCGTCTTATGCAATGAGGCGCGAGTTGATAGTTAAAAAAGATATGATAAAATATTTTTACTGTGATGATAATAATGTTTATACGATGATCAAATACTATGACTTGTATCATAATAATTGCAACGTTAATTATCCGACGTTTTATAACAGAAATTAAAAAAAAAAAAGAGAAGAAGAGCGATGGAAGGGGAGCGACGTCCTCCTCCTTATAGATGTAAGCTAAGTCAACGTTCCGTTTATTTAACTCTTTCTTTTTTCTTTCTTTTTTATCTCCCCATTCATTAGTCACCATTAGTATGACCGAGAAATCTGTATACATGGTGCTATTTACATCATGCTTTGTCATCTATTTACTCTTTAATAAGACTGCTCAGCGGGTGCGAAGTATTCGCTCTTTTTACCAATCTGCCATTTGCATTTCATGTATCATTGTTCATTATAGAAACTTGTCCGTACGATATAAAACGCGGTACTTTTTAAACTGCCAATTCTTAATGCCATATATAAACAATGCATTTCCTTCGATTAATTTACATAAAAAGAGACAGAATGTCAAGAACAATCTTATATATATATATTATATATATACACACACACACACACATGCCTAAAATGTTTTTTATTCATTGTCACTTCCATTTAGAATATTTTTCGTTAATGAATAATATTGTATAGTGGCAGCTTTATATTTGGGTGAGGTATGTTTTTTTATACACGTAGAATTTTGTCGAAAAATTCGACTTTATGTTCCTGTTCTGCAAAGGACGCCAGCTATCCTGCTCGTAGGATACATTAGCAAATCACATTTAATAATAAAGCTAAACAGGGTGATTTTTACGTTTGACCAAGAGCAGAAACATCAGTCTCTCGTCCTTGTATAAGTTAAAGTCAGCTGTGCTTCTACTTTCTGAAATTTTACCGTACACATTATAGTTAACATTTTATTCCTTATTAGAATGACATGTAAAATAAAATAGTACAGAGTTGATTTTCCCAATTGGAAGACCCAATCGATTTCGATAAGAAATATAAAATTTCAGTTAGTAATGAAGCACAGATAAAACTTTAACGTATTTAGATTAGGTTTATTTAACAAGAAAAAAAAAACGATAAAGCACATTGGTCAAAGACTGTAAAGTAGGATGGATGTGACAGCGGATTTTTTATAAATAGTGTACGTTTAGTGACCTTGCGAAAATTGCGAAAACCCATTTTTTTAGAATTTCATAATCAAGTAACATTAATAATGATAATTTTTAGTTTCTTCATAGTTCTGTAATCGGAATTAATCGGAAACATATATCAATGATTTGTATATATGATTATTTTAACAATTTTTACGAAATTATTACTCTATATCTATTTATTCGTAATTTATGTTATTGAAAAATTACGAAGAGAGTGAGGAATAAATAATTTTATCACAAATTTATGCATTTTATAAAACATAATTTGATAAAATTATTTATTGCTTACCACTTAAATAATTTGAGAGGTAGTCGTATAATTTTTACAAATATAGATTGTGAAAAAAAAAACAACATGGGTACAATTTCTAAATTTGCCATAACATTTAGCCCTGCTAATAGAATACATATCGATATCATGAAATCTTTTAAGAAAACGAGGAACTTGACTTGTTATTATTGTAAGGCTATAATTAATTTGTACAAGATCAACCTATTGTAATAAAGAAATGAATCTTGCCTACAATAAATTATACCTTTTTATTTACACACTGTTGATCTTATTATTAAAAGGATGCTTGAGTGTCAGATTAACGATAAATCAGACGTCCTCGCTTTTCAGTAGTCAGTAGTACAAGCCAACGTCAAGCCAGATATTTTCTTTTTTGGTTTAAAATAGGATGTAACATGAAACTTATTTTAATTTTAATACATGTAATTAGTATTCAATAAGAAATTGCTGTAAATTTTGAAGTACTCATTACATCTTTCGTTTTTTCATAAACAAATAATGCCCAACGAAAGATTACTTTATTATTGCATTGTTTTTTAACAGATAGAGAACATGTTGTATATCTATATCATAAATCTACATAATTGTTTGAGGAGTAAAGTGATAACAGTATTGAGTATTGCATATAAATTTGTTTATTATCTGTATAATATATATTTGAAACAATATCATTCTACAACATTGCATAAAAATATATAAACACTTGAAAAAATGTCTTGACTCTCATTTGATAAAACATGTTCATGAAGAATTGCTTAGAGTCGGATTGCTATTACGTGTAAGCGGAACCAAGATGATTCGATATGTCAGTTATAATTTGCAGTTTGATCGATGTCGAATCGCAAGCAAGAAGACTAGGAGTTACAGAACGGTGCACAAATATATATTATAAACATTTGAAATTTAATCGACGGCAAATCAATACCGTATAAATTCAAATTCTTAATAATTCTGACAAAACTGGCTAAACAATTAATTATGTAAACACGATCTTCATTTTAAATCATAAATCAAACGCATAGCTTTGTCCCAAATAAAGAGTAATGTATCAATCAATAATAGCAAATTACACTTAATCGATTTAAAAAAATCATAAGATTAGTAAATTTCGTAATTATATTCTTAATATTCCAATATTTGATATAATTTAGTATAAAAATTTATTACATCTTTTAATTTAACAGTGCTTCATACTTTTGGTCAATGCTGTATGTGTGCTCGCAAATTAGCGACATCATTTCTCTAGTTTCTAATTTCTGAAAATAATTAATTAAATATTACAGCGATATCAGAGTTAACTGTATCTCACATAACGATTCTTATGCAATGAAAGAAAATTGACAAAATTTCTTTTTTTTGGAATGCGCTGCACAAGAAGCGTGAATTCGTTAATTAGCGGAAGAAGAAACAATGACACGCCGTGTGTGTGTGATTCGACTACGTCATAAACATGTTTAGAGAGTACGATAGGCCAGAAATAAAACTCGTTTTTAAAACTTAAGGGCTCGTATCATCGTCCATAAGAAGGATTCACTTCGTGCTCGTGTTGTCGAATGAATTTGAAAGATCGGCGAAGAGATTTAGCCGCGCATTCTCGTACGAACGCAATTACTATTTTCTTTTGAGATCATTGGCCAAAGGATAACAATGATAATTATAATATTAATAATGTGATAATAGTAATAACTAATCATATATAATGATAATAATATATAATCATCGTATTATAATAATATAATCATGTTATACTTAGTAATAATAGTAATAAAAGTAACTATCCGTAAAGTATCCTTTATCAGAAGAGATATACCTATAGCTTATGTACATTTTTCCGTGCGTGTATGATCCTCACTCTCTGTCTCCTCTTCTTCTTTTTTTTTTTAAATTACGTATCATTACGATAATTTACTATTACTCGCCACACGGTAGCAACATAAATAATAATACAGCACTGTTATTTACAAATACGCGTTCCCTCCCTCCTCTCTCGCGCACACTCTCTTTTTCGTTCTCTCTTTTATTGCTGCCCCGCTTGATAGTAACATTTTTGCATGCGGATCTGACGGATAGTTCTATGATCGACGATGCACCGCTCGATCATGAACGTCTCTTTTTATTAAACCCTTCCAAAAAACTATAATTAAAAATTATAGTTAGCTAACAAATTAAAGAGAACCAAGTCGGCCGATATTATTCCTCTCGACGAGGATGTGCTCTTTATATTTATCGCCAAGTATTACCTATATATATATTATATATAGATATATTTTATGAATATATATATATATTCATATATATTCTGTGTCGTTTGTGGAAAAACGCGACCGAAAACTTGCTCTTTCAGTGATTCACAGTTATCGTAGCTACCACATCATTCCACTAAAAGCGAATTGATTGCAGAAGAAATTTTCGGTCGCGCAGTTTTTCCACAAGCGCAATTTTTCGCAATCTCTTAACGTGCGCATATATGTTTTTACAAAGTTAATTTTAGAATTCGGAGCGTCGAATCTCTCTTGCTGCGAAATACCGCCGGGTTACAATTCTCGGGGCGGTGCATCGTTTCGCACAGTGCAGAATGATCCGTCTTTGCGCTCGTTCTTCGGGGAACGATCCGCTGCGCGTCGGGAGATCACGTGGAAAAAGAAACTTCCGGTTGTTGTTCCAATCCTGTTTCCTGTCGCTTTGCCTCGAACGCGATCGAAAAGAGCCCGCGCGATCGTCAATCATCGCAATAACGTCGGAAGGGAAACTGCCCGGCCGGTCCATTCCGTGTCGTTCTTCATATTATATATCTATCTATCTACTCTCTTCTCTCTTTCTCTGCGTCTACGATATTTACAATGACAAAGGAAAAGAAAACCAATGCATCGTGCGTCATCGTCGTGGTCTCCTCGTCGATAATCATCAGCTAAACTTATCTCGTTTTTTTTCTTTATTTTTTTTTAAATATAAATATCAAAACCGTTTTCGCGTAGAAATACTGATCCCACTAAATATCTCCCCCTCCTCGTTGGTGGTTAATTGATATCTAAATTTTCGGTCGACTGTCTTAGTGTACGACAGTCTTCTCGCGTTCAAGATTTTTCTTTCATCGTTTCTCCTCCTTAAAAAAAAAAAAGAAAGAAGACTACGAGGGAAGGAAAGGAAAAGATATCGGAAACGTGTAAACGTCGCTCCCGACATTCAGAAAAGGCGAATGTCAAGCGCCCGGAGTTATTATTTCATTTTTCAAAGTGTATATACGATGTAACTTCAGTATCCACCGCGTTCGTACAAATGCTTGTTATCGAAAACAAAGATTTCACAACATTACGAGCACCCGTCGTATATGTCGTGTCCTTTGGGAGAGATATCGCGTTTCACAATAGATTTTCACGAGCGACTCGACTGTCATCACGTCGGAGCATTGTTGGATACGTGCGAGTGCGATGTCGGCCAGTGGATCGTTGTTCTGCGCATTGGATCGATGAGAATGCAGCTCGAGTGAAACGCCCGCCCGAAACTCAAACAACGAGCCGCAGAAGACTCGGGAGCTACAACCGTATGTATCTAAGCGACTTCTTGGGATAATTTTCGGTCGTGTTTCATGTTAAAATATTCATTGAAACATAGATAGAAATTTGGGGCGATTTCGAAATGTGACTATTAAACAAATCGACAGGTGTGAAGGTGAAAATTAACGAAACTCACTTCGAGAGCGAAGACGACGAGAGATACATTTTAAGATGCGGCTTTCACGCAGTTAAATTGTGGAGGTGAGAACATCGGAGCGAAAGCAAATGCGGTAAATCGAACGGGTTCGACGAGCAAGCCAACCCTTATCACGATCGTAATTTCGTGAGGAATCGTGAAGGACGAATTGACATTTTTGGGATACGCGCTCCTCCACCCACCCAACCCCTTCCGCCGCCGCCCTTGTAATCCTTATCCCTCATCGCAGCGGCGGCGGCGGCGGTGGCGGCGGCGGCGGCGGCAGCGGCGGCGGCGGCGGCTGCTACCCTCCTGCTCCCATTCTCAGTCTGGCCGTTTTCTCTCCCTCACGGGTGATATTGATCCTCCTGCCGCGAGGCCCACCCACGAGCGGCAACGTTAGGCTGCCATTCGACCTAGTGTAGGATCGTAACACAGATGGAAACGCGCAAGGCGGCTAGTCCTCGACCAGCCGAGGATTTTTAAAGCCGACGGAGAAAAAGGAAAGACAAAACGAAATTCAGCGTCGTTTTTGCTGGGAAAGGGAAAAATGTGCGCGACGAAAATCCTGACTCGAAGCAGACTGATAATCCTGCCAGAAAAAAAAAAAAAGAACGTATCGAGGAAGATGACGCAGGATGTGGAAAATTTTACGCGCCGGTCGCGAAACGCCGGGCGTTATTGCGGCAGAATAACGTAGTGGATAACGCATTAATTTCCAAACGGATCGATACCGACGCGATAAACCCTGAGTTTATCGCCTCTAAAATTTTCCAACGAACAGATCGGGTTGATTTCGTTTGGCCGATTACGAGTATCGATGTTAAATAACGTGTAAGATTAACGGAGATTTTGGAAAAGTTCAAGTCCAAGTGAAGAGATATTTTGTAGGAACTCAACGCTTTTATTAATAACAATTCGAAATTCAACATGGAATTTATTCTACGTACGAAATGCCCGTGTTATATAATGTTTCTTTTATAAATATTTATAAATAATGCGATATATATGCGCCCCAACCAAGTTTATCGTTGAGAAATTAACACGTCGCAATCATCGCCTCGATTATGTCGTGCTCCGCCACGATCGACTGTCGACAGTGTAAACGTCAAAGCTTCAACGATGCGTCATGTCACGATTTCCGTCTGTGCGTAAGTGCGTAAATTCCTGTACAAGCTTTGCGAGCGTATGCTGAAAACCGTTGTTAATTTTCGAACAACTCGGTAACAAACTCGGGTTAAATTCTTTTTAGGCACTGCGACTTATCGACACCTCCGATTATATCTGCACGGAAAAAAAAAAAAAAAAAAAAGAGACAACGACCCACTGTGACAATCGACATCACGCACTTTGCTCTCTTGGTTGGTCCCTGATGCTCTTTCCTATAACAATGCGCAGTTCCGCCTCCCCATTTCCCCCCCCCCCCTCGCTCGTGTGAAACGTACAAAACGACAAACAAACATCAGTATAATGGCGATTTTCTCATTTTACAAAGGTATTGACGTGAGAATTAGAGCAACTGTCTCCTTCGTTCCCCTTTTTTTTTAGATTATGTTTCGTGGCCCCAATATTTTACAAGACGACAGCATCACTCTGCCCGAATGAGAATTTAAAAAATGATTATTATTATTTCCTAATCCACTCGACGCGAGACTCGCTACCTTTTAGCGAAGATCGCGACAAGCGACAATAAAATCCAATCGGAAGTCTTCATGCACACTTTCGGCGAACGGTCGAGGATGTGCTTTCTGTCTACATATTAAGCACGGAATTCAATATCTGCGTCTCTTATATTACAATATTAATATTCCTCTCTGCCGTGAATTTTGCTCTTTAAAAACGGTACTTTTGATTAGACGAACCACAGATCGCTATCCTTTTTTTGTTATCTATGGAATGTATCGCTATTTGGAAGAATAGTCGCAGATTCCTTTTCTTGTAGCATCGAACTACATTGTGAAAATTATTAACGATTCCGTATACGAACGACAACATAAAGCACAGAATTTAAGAGCAATCGGTTTTATTTGTTATTCGCAAGTTGAAAAAAAAATCCGAAATACGTTAATTATTGTGTCTAATAAGGTAAAAAGAAAGGGTAAATATTTCGACGATACACTCCGCGTGAAAAAAAATCTGAGAAATATTTGTTTTTCCGAAAAACACCGAGTAGTTCGCCGCATCGAAAACGGAATCTACTTTTTTTTTTTACCGTGATTTGTGTGCGGCCGCGATACAGCACATTCAGATAATTAAAACTTAATAAATATAATCGATTATAGCAAATGTGCTCTATCGCTGATACATTCGTTTCACGCCTTTCACCATACTCTCCCTTCTCAGTCTCGCACTAATTCCTTTTGCACGCATTTCCGCATACATCACCGTATTACCGTCATATAATCACTACTTATAATAATATTCATCTATATTATAGGTTTCTTATTTTTTATATACTCAGCTAAACTGTGCGGTCTTAACGTCTCGAATTTCTCTAGTTGTCAATATCTATGTACAATGAAGGTTTCTTTTTATATATCATATTAATGCTAGTAATGCATTAGCAGTTTAAGAGGAAGTTTCCCCGTCCTGTCTTTCACATATAAGAATCTGCCAGATATAATCGACCGGATTGACGCGATTTGCCGTTGACTTGGCATTTCGCGTCGCAAAAACTCATAAAATCGAATGTTTGATAATTGACTTGCTGTTAATTGTATAAATATGTCAGTAATGACATAATTAAATATGCTATTTTCTAACCGTTATTATTACATTATTATTCTTATAAATCAAGTATTAACGCCCGGCCGAGCTCGTCCGTCCGAAAATTTGGACGTGTTTAAGAGACGGCGCAAGGTAACCAATTTTCGCGACCGAGTAAGTTCAATCGAGTAAACTATAATCGGCCTTTATATCAATATCTCTATCTATATTCGTGGATTTCGACGTGAAAAATCAAGAGAGAGGAGAATCGTCTCGTAGAGTGCCCGTCGAGGTCATCGCAGTGTCGTCGACACGAGCACTCGGTAATTTATCGATCGTTCTCGAGACAGTCAGGCATGGCGAACTTGAAAAAAAAAAATAGGAAATTACGGAACTGGCGTTTTTTTCCAAGTGCGCGATTGTCGCTGAATAAGAAAACGAGTGATAGAACGATTTCCACGTACCTCTTAATATCCCACGCTACCACATCTCTGTAGGTTTATCTCCTTTCGCCTCGCGGCGGATTATTACAAAATTAAATTTTACTAAAACATGATTGCCTAGAGAATAGTCGGCGGCCGCGGAAGCGACGACCGAGAATGCACTACGACCGATTTGGGACGCTGTCGCACCGGTTGGTAACTGTCAAAATGTAAGGAAGTACTTGGAACGAATAGTGTCGCGTATAACCGTTCTTATCTTCATTTTCATCTTTAAAAGCAGAAAAATAAAAAAAATTAAAAAAACATGCTACTTATTGCTTTCGTTTAATTCAATTAGTTTAAATAAATCAAATACTTTGTACAAGAGATTTTCGTCAGATAGATATAGAGACACAGCGATATCTTTTTATATAATATAATGTATTAACAAACAAATTGATACGCGGACAGACGAAGTAAAACTCATCCGCATCACTGTGCCAAGTACATATTTCATTAAGAATGGTTGATCTCGTGTGCGACATTGCAAATCGACATAGCGCCCAATATCGACATCTAAAATCAACCGCACAGCGCAGGCATGGTCTCATTACAAAATATCGAGATTGAAACCGCCCGGGTCAAGAGAATTAAGCAGCTCTTGAGCGTTGAAGTTCGACGTGTCCGTAGGAAGATTTTCCAGGAATTCGAGGCTAAAGTCAGCAGCCGCCACGGACGGATCCGTAGTGGTGGGCGGTGGTGGTGGTGGTGGTTGAGTGTGCTGCTGCTGCGGCGGTAAACTGCGCACTCCCGGACTACCCGTTCCGTATTGCTGATGTGGATGCAACGGAGAACCTAAATATACAAATTCGTCAACACGACTCATCTCCAAATTGTTACATTCTACGGATTAAAGAAAAAGAAATGCTTCTTGCGAAAGAAATAATCTTTGCATTAACGTTGTTCTAGGCTTTAGTTCTATCACACGTGTGTATCGCTATATTGTCGATAGATGTGTTCATATTCCTGTGATTCAAATACTGAAAAATTTGATGCGAGATTTTATACGATTAATTATTGGATAATAAATATTTATTTAAACATATCGTTTCTTAATTCTGTATAATGTACTGAAAAAAATTATACGTTTAAATAATTATATATATACTCAAGGTGCTCTGCAAATATCCGTGATCCTTCGCAAACTCACCAGTTCCGGTGACGTTGACCGAATTAACGGAGGATGTCTGTGACATCTGCATCTGCAATGACATCTGATTATTGTTTTGTTGTTGTTGCATAGCAAGTGTCTGTTGTTGGTGTTGTGTCAACAGTTGCTGCATCTGCGTGTTGTTAGCCATTCCCGTGCCGGCTATGCCGCCGTTTTGTGAGCGGATTAACTGCTGATGTTGCATCTGCGCCGCGGTCATTTGCATTGTGCCGCCCGTGCCACTCATGCCGAAGCCGCCTGCGAAAAATCATACGATTTGATAAAATCCCGCGTGTCAATTTTGCGTCAATATTTTTTGCGAACAATAGTAAATAAATCCTGCGAAGCGAGTTTAATGCTTCATGAAATTTTTCCAATGTAATTTGCATTTACCTGTGCGTGTGTGAAAATCCTGCACATTTATACTCCGAAAATAAAATGAAACACACTCGCGTGTTTCTCAATGAAACTCTGATTGTACTTGCGAGACATGTCGAATTTCGATCGACGGACCCGCTCCTCTCGGCGAACGCGGTAGTGCCAGCCGGCGGCCGAGTAAAGGCCCGGTTTCTCGATACTCACTTTGGTGACCTTGCTGGTTGAATTGCGATCGCATCTGCGCCTGAAAGCCCTGCTGCTGCTGTTGCTGCATCAGGACGTGCCGCCACTCCTGCTGGGCGCCGCGGCCCGCGATGCTGTTCCCAAGGCCGTCCGGAGGGCCGACGCTGACGTTGGGCGGCCGTTGATTGTTGGTTCTCGGGTACCCTAGCCGTTGATGCATCTGATGCATACTGCCGATGGCGGCCATCCCACCGCCGCCCATGTACATATTACCGCCGGCCGCGTGTAACGCCTGCTGCTGCTGCTGTTGCGCCATTTGCGGCCTCATCATCGGACCTGCGAAAAACATCCACGTGCCGTAATGCTGCGGGACACAGGTGTCCAGGTTAAAAGTCGCGTGTGAATCAAGAATTCTGACACCGCGTGAGTGTTGGAAATTTATCGAAACTTGCCTGTACATTATCGTGCCCTTTCTAAATAATTCTTTTAAAACCCATCGAATAAGTCGGGGGATTGAATTATTACTAGAACGAGAATCGTATTCAGCAAATTAAAGGGGAGAGCATAGTAAAGGATCCGCAGATTTTCGCTCAGATGGAATCTCGGGAAAACCGGCGTCGACCCGATCGATAGGAGTCTTGTAGAGGTATATAAGGATAGTTTCGACTCCCTCTCTCCGCCTCGTCACTCCCCCGCCTCTTCCCCCCTTCACCCTTTAGCTTGGAGCGAATCCAGCAGAACGCCAGCATCGCGTTCACGTTCGGCCGAATTCTTTTCGCGTTAATATTCAACACGTAATTCATGTTCGGACAAAAACGGATATTTACCTTCATTGTTATTCATCATCAAACAACGAATCTTATTATATGTTAACTGGCTCTTTTCATTCGCTGACTGAACACGATCGATTCTCATATATTTCGGGGGTGCTAAAATAAAAAAAAAAAATAAAAAAAAACATACATATACACATGGATAACGAGACGACATGGGATTATGTTCAGACTTACCTGACGGCGGCATGGGTTGTTGCGTAACTCTGCGCAAGGGTCCGGCATTCGCGAATCTCGCTTGCTGGCCCATTCCGATGCTAGCGTGCATCATCTGCGCCTGGGCCGCGGTCTTGTACTCGGGTGGTGGCGGTCTCACGCTCATCCCGCCTGCCATGTGTTGTTGCTGTTGCATTACCTGCAAAAATGCAAAAAACCCACAAAAATTAGAAAGAAATAATAAAAGAATGATAGAAATTCTTTCATCAAATTCGCGTCAAGATGCTAGAAGTCTTTCGATGCGTTTAAAGTTTATTTTACGCACCGTCATCAAAGAAAGTGTTTCCGTTCTTGATGAATCACGTATACGAATGACGATTCTTCGAGTGTTATCTATGGAGGACAGTCCGATACCGGACCGAGGACGCTGATAACCACGCGATGATCCTCTCGCGCGCGCGCGAGTCAATCAATGCGAGAATCGATGCGCTGAAAATCGCTACGTGCCGATCTTAAGATCGGTTCAACGCGGTTCTCTTTCGCAGAGTCTCGGGAGAGCAGAAGGGCGTTGCTCGCCTAATCGCAGGTTGTTGCTCGGTCGAGAGTGGAAAGAGACGCCGGCTGGTGCGACGAACGAGAAGAGGTGAGAGCGAGTGGGAGGGACGAGAGGCGAGGGAGAGCGAAAGGGTGAACGTATCCGACGACGACGGCGGCGCGCTCGCCTCGTCTGCATCGTCGCCCGCCTTTCCTGCAGCGGTCGTTGTTGTTTCTATTGTCGCGCGTCTCCCTCGCCACGGACTTTCCTCGCGCTCGCGTAACACCAGGAAGCGGGAAATGCAATCCCCGGTGCTTATGCAACAACGCCGAACCGTCTCCGCCGATCTCGGTAATTCGTGCGCAACAATGCATCGAACGTGCGTTCGCAATAGACTATCGATTATGGAAAATTATCGAGAAGGAAATAAATTTGTAGAAATATTTTAACATGATAGAATACGCATTATGCATGTTTGTCTCGCTGCGTATCGTATTATTCGAGAAGACAAGAACAGCCGATGATCTGTTTACGTAAGGCAAATAGACACCTTGAATTGTCTGGATATTATCGATCGACTCCGATTGATTGTGAGTGAAAAGAATATCTGAACTGACTACGAATTTGCGTTTGAAACCATCGCGAGTCTACAAATCACAAACTACCGATCGATTGTGAATAACGAAATAATCACTTGTCTCTTTTGTTCTTTTACAATATATTTATTTCATTTATTTATCCTGAATTCCTACAAGTTCAGTGGACAAATAGAAATAAAAAATTTTCAATCGAAATACGCAAATGAAATTCTATTTTATCAAAAGTAAGATTTCTAATTAGCGCGTTATCAAGTGTAAGTTTGATCATTCGGATGAAACGAGATCGAATCGGTTTCCACAGCTATTACGAGCTCAGAGAATTCCTGGAATTCATAGACGGTCATTGTTACAGCGTTGTACGCGATGATGTTCTTGCTGCTCCGCGCACGTTAACTATCCTAATAGATCGGAATAGATACGGGGCCGATCATCCCGTCAATTCCAATATCGTGAAGCTGCGAATAAGCGCTAATCACGATCGCGCCCGTGTGTCTATTACGTAGGTGCGCGTGTGAAGATGTGAAAGAGAACCGCTAATTCTGGATAAGAGAATATCAGCCTCCCATTTCTTACGAGGTATCCGAAATAAAGAAATATCAAATCCACGTATTAGTCGCACGAGTACTGGCCGAGATAAAATCATCGAGCTGATTCGCACTCCTTCAGATGACGCACCGCTCTCTCGCTTATCGCCCGAAGCCGTCCGTGGAAGAGCAGATTAACCGACTGCGCGAAACGTACAATTAGTAACTGGAGCACGAGCTACGTCCTCTTTGATACCTTAGCATTATTAAGATAACGATCGCGTTGTTGCGACTGTTTTAAAATTTTATGACGCATATCGTCAGGACGCATTGTAAAAGGCGGAATAATCCTAGCGGAATAATTAAAAATAAAAAGATTTTTAAACGTCCACTTTAAAGCTTTCCGACGAGGTCTTCTTAAAAAACAGCTGGCGAACGCTCGAGCGCTGAGCAAACGCATGAAACTTTTAATCCTTTAGAAGAGCGTAAATATACTGTTCAAAGACGCTCGCTGCGGCCGCAGGGCATATATGTACGATGTCCATTGGCTTGCATAGCAAAGTGTAGAAGTATCCAGATATCCACCGATTAATGCTTACAAAAACGTATTCAGTATGCGCGATACAACCGCCGCCGGAAAGCTTCGTATCAGAAACAGAGGATATAATTCATTTAACCTGATTGTCCTTTAAAGAATCGCCGTGCGGAGTAGTGCGCATAAATATCTCATTGTAAAATTCGAACTTGCGTGACTGCTCGCTCTCTCAAAGCTGCTGCCGAGAATAACTTTCGTCACGAGTGCATGTTCGCGTAAAAAAAAAAAAAAAATTAAATTTCTGCCCGGTGTGACAAGCTAAACATTTTTAATTTGCAGAGTGCAAAGGCTAATAAATAACTCTTATTTTATAGTTATTTGTTTCTCTCCGTTTTTTCTCATTTCCGCAAGAGACTGCTGCGCGAGAGTTTAGAGCGCGGAAAGTCATCCGGTGTAAAAGCGTGCCATCGACGACGCTTAATCTCGCGTGAAGCGCGAGTAATCGGCGAGGAGAGAGAGAGAGAGAGAGGCGCTAATTTACAGATATATTCCCGCTTTCCCGATATCACGGACTCCCGCAGGAAACTCCGGGCGCGACGCAAAAACTTTTCACCCATTGTTCCCTGGGCCGCGTGCCCCGAGAAAGCGCCCCCGCGCGCCGCTATTTGTCCTATTTGTGTCGCTTCTTTCAACGCGGCGGGACAGAAGTTGCGAAAGACCTGGTAGCGGTACCTGTTGCATACGAACGTCGCGGGCGCGGGGGCTCGGCTCCTTTCTTTCTCTTTCCCTTCCGTCGAATGCGAGCTTAATGTCTCGGATAATGCGCCATCGGAGAGGCATCGCGCCGCGATCTCGTGATCATCTTACTTACAGAAGGCGCGATCATCACGATGGAAGTTTCAACGGAGGGCGATACCGTTTATCGACTTCCCTTTCAACAATTCGGACGACTCTCGAGCGCGTAGATGCGAACGACGTCGGCGAATGCGCACGGATGGAATGTAATGAGCGCGTGAAGATAAATGTCACACGCGTGATAGCCGTCGCGAAGCGTGTGATGTGCAATGCAAAGGAAAACTGAATATCGATGCTACAATTTACATATTTTTATTACTTAAAAAAAAAAAAAACTACTTTTGCACGTAATTTAAATTACAATTTACATATCTTTGCATAGATTTATAGTCCGAGTTACGTTTAAAAAATCGGTTCTCCGCGTCTAATCGTCCGCGCCTTGTCGCGTTAAATTCACATAAAGATTACATATTTGCGTCGGTGGCGAAATCGCTCGGCGCTTTAACGCCGACACGTTTCATCATCGGAAAACGTGTTCGAAAATCTCTCTCGTCGAGGTGTGCTAGGCGTGTAAAACAACCTGATACGCAAATTTGCTGACGCAAAGGTGAGCAGTTCGCTTACCTGTTGCGCGCGCATCAATTGCTGTTGCTGGAGAAGCTTCGCGTGCTGATGCTGATCGACCTGGCCCGGCGGCACCTGCTGCGGATGGCCCCGCGCTCCTGGACCACCGGCTCCAGGCTGCGGCACTCCGCCTGCAGCCGCGGCCGCCGCCGCCCTCTGCCTCAGGCTCTGCTGCGTGAAATTGATGGTCTGCGACTGCGAGACCGAGCAATAGGTATCGGTCTGGTTGGCGGCGGGCCCGGCCTGATTCTGCGTCTGCTGCTGATTGAAGTACATGCCCTGCTGCGCCGCGACAGACACGACCGGCTTCAGATCGCCTGAGAGTTGCATATGCTGGCCGGCCGATACCTGCAAATCAAAGATCGAACGGCATTTAGCGCTGCGATTCAGTTCGTGGAAGACGAGTCGTAAGTAAATTAAACAATTCTGCTTAGACTTTCGTTCGTTTATTTTGTTAAACTTAAAGGTATCTAAAATAAGAAATGTGGAGTTATCTCTCGTTAGAAAAAAGCCATTTGTTAATTCTATTAACGATATGCTGTTGACAATGTCACGTTGGGAAAAAATCTTGCGGAGAATTGAAATGTTTTTCACACAAATACAGGCTCGGTATGGACAGAATTAACAAACATCGCCGCCGTATCTTCCAAGGCATGCTTTATCGCGACTAGTACACAAGTGTCTTTTATTAGTCAGCGGAGACAGCAGTGAAATATTGCAACTAATATTTATCACGGCAAGTTTTTTCGCGCGGTGGCTTTTTACATGGCGATACCGCACGTATCTCACGTCTGAACGATGTAATAACAAGCTGCTCGCTTAAATCGACTTTAAACACAGGATTCGACTGTCGAACAGGACACGGCCGATGCCAAAGTCGGTCGCCGCTTCTTTAGAAGTGTTTTAACGACACGCATGATTGCATAGCAGCTAACTCGCTAATTGCGCGTACGCGAGATGCGGCAAAAATGTTATGACGGCTATAAAAACCCGCAAAATTGCACACTCGCCCGCCCAGTAATCATCTCGCTTTCAACATCTTTTTCACCAGGCCGCTTGTTTTCTCATCGCGAAACGCGTGACATATTTTTCCAAATCTCGTCCGAAGCAATTTTTAAATTATATTAAAAAAATCATTAAATATTTAAATTCATAGCTAAAGAGAATTTAAGTCTTCGCATCGTTTTCTATTATTACCGAAAAGTTCGGGGAAAGACAGGATCGCGTGGCGCTTCTTCCAGCGGCGATGATATCTCGCCGCGGGAGGGCTAAAAAGTTTCGTTTCCCGAAAAAAAGGCAACTGACATCCTAAGCGGTGACTATTGTGTCCCGTCGTCGTCGGGCATATCGCCGGCAATGATACGAAATGGCTACCGTTCTTCTACATTTCACGTCACGCGACGGAAGAGGAGCGCAGAGAGGATACGAAGGATAAGCCACCGTTCGCGAGCCGTGTCCCGCGGATGACCCTTCGACCCCGTCGGCTATCGAACCCTCATAATCGAGTTTGTATCTCGATACACGCACACACGAACACACGAATCCTTGTCCCCCCCTCCCCCCCCCGAGAGCCCCGCGAGAATCTAAGCACCGCCAAATTGCGTATCGTACGGTCGCGCTTCTGCCGTTTCCATCGGAATTGCACGTTCGACCGTCGAGGGAGTATCGTATTCACGCCGCGCGCGATCCGCGCGGCTCGAGAAAAATGAAGCGCTTCCCCTCAGGTGTGCGAGCGTGTGCGAGACGGTTCGCAGTTAACGCGCGCTTGTACGCAAATAACCGCGTACATCTGAATTCGCATGTAGAACACGGACGATGACAGACATTTATGCAAATGCACAGGTGTAGATTCGCCCTCCTCCGTTGATAGCCGCCCAGTCTACTAAAACGCTAAGATATATAGACGTATGTAGGTAACGCGCACATAGCCAGATCCCGCAGACGCGTTGTACATTGCGAAGAGTTGCGCGTAAGACCGCCTACCGATGCGCGAGGATAATTATACGCGTAGTCAAGGATCGGTATTTAGTCCAACCACTGCGTATATATATATATATATATAATATGTACAGCGTATATACATGCGGGAGTATATATTGTACGGGCATTTGTAGTGACTATGTACCATGGCATTTACACGTATAAGGGAATTACAATTATCACGTCTATCCGTATCCGCCCGATGCACATCCGTACACGTGTATTTCGCGCGATAAGCAGCTATATACATGCACATAGCGTACGCATGTACAAGGTAGTTCAGATCTATTGCCCTCTCCCCATCTCTCTCCCCCTTGAGATTTGACAGATCAATCGAGATACTGTATAGTTCGGAGAGAGAAAAAAGAGAAAACATGAAATGATGTAAAAACAGAAATGTGGATGACACAGTGTACATCTTAAAAGAACTCCTCTCAAACATTTCGATCTATGATTATATCATCTTCGGTATTAATCAGATTGATGTAAAAATAATGCAGAAATGCAAATTCGAAATTATAATTATAACGAATCAGGCACACAAATGTGAAATAGTCGAGATATCTGCGCTATGGCGCGCTGAATTATTCGAGTCCTTTAAATTTTTTACTTTCGAGATATTTAACGCTGGGAATTAAGTAGCTGTGACACAGTATAGAAATTTATGGTTGCAGAATGAATCGATTAGCAAGCGGTTTTCCCAATTGAGTCGGGAGATTCACGAGCAAGCTGCGCGCGAGGTTCTCGAACACCCTGTGTATACATATAATTAAGTGGAGAATACGCGCATAGAAATGCGAGGCACGCGAAGGCACGTCACGCGTATTTGCAATGCGTACAAGTGCGCACGCATCGGCGCATTCGAGCGCGCGCGTTCAATGCACGCGGGCGAAGGGCACGTGAAGGAAAATGCAACGAAAATTTGCACGCACACACTGCGCGCGCGCGCGTGTGTGTGTGTGTGTGTGTGTGTTGGCGCCGCGCGAACCTCAGACCGGATCGTTGGATTTACCCGAGGAAATAGACATACAGCGCGCACACACGAACGTGTGTACGCGTGTGCGTGGTGGCTGAGAGGTCGCGTATCCCGGTAGGACGCATAGAGATATGCCCGTTGGTAGGAGAACTACTCGGCCGTCGGTCGCGCATAATTAGCCTAAATCACGGCGGCGTCCCGCCGAGAGAGCTCCTGGACGCGACATCTGCATAGCACGTGTCTCGTTACCGCGATGCTTATAAGGGTTCGTAAAGAGGGAGACGGAGAGCGAGCGAGAGCGAGAGAGAGATAGTTTAGCAGATCCTCTCGCGTCTACAGGTATCGCAAAGTGAGGAAGGGCGCGCTTCGGCGAGCATACTAATGGGCCGCTGACACGGGGCGCGCGACGCTTTCCGGGCCAAGTGTCAAAGATCCGACACTTCCGGCTAACAATAAGATATCGCCGGTCCGCGCGCGCGTCCGATCGACCAAACTCCGCCGAAAGTCCTCGACTCGCGTGGAACTCGCGAGACAAACAGAACGATTTTCCTCTGGATTTGCATGTGACTGCGTGTGTTACAGGATCGTCGGTTCGGGAATCTATTTTCCTTTCGGTGTCGGAATTCGCAACAAATGAAAGCGCGAAAAAGGCAAAATGTGAACATGCGCAGCTCGAAACAGACGTGCCCATTTAGAAAAATCGATAATTAAACCGAGCTCCGAATACCAATACGCGAGCTCTTGCAATTAAGCGTCGGTTAATGATGTGACCACCGTTAACGAGTAATTCGCAGGAGCCGATAAACCGACAAGGTCCATAAACTAGACTACTGCTCCTTAGAGACACCAATCAATTTATTACATGTGACAATATATATGCGCAATATTAATAAATTCAATTTTTATTTTTAATATCTATACTACTTTGACATCGAATCTTTAATTACGTTGTTCCAATCGATCGATGTGCCGCGGTCACTGAACCGATTTAACTTATTTCCAATGCGTTTCGACTCACCGGCGCCGGCAGTAACATGCGCGCTTAACTGATATATACATATTTATAACAAATTAAATGCGATATCAAGTTAAACAAATAATTGTATAATTTATCATTGTGCAATTCCTCTCTACGTCATTTATACGGTTTCGATTAATATCCATTAACTCTTTCGCATCTCGTACTTCCGGCAAAACGTGCGTTTGCGCCTGCGATTATTCTCCTTATCTGCGGAATCTCCTGGCTTAATCATCGCCACGCGACGCTAAAAATAATCGGACGCGAGTCTTATCTCGTGTCACGTATTCCTATAATCAAATAGCTGCCTTTTACATAAAAAGGGAAGTGAAATGTTTTATCAACTGTCTAGCACGTTTTTACCGATCACTATCTCAAGTTGGACGGATTTTCGACTTCTATCAAGCATAAAAAATAGCGTGCACAGTATATTTTAGATGAAATCCGCAGATAACACGTAAGATATTTTATATACGCATATCTATCGAGTGAGATGAAGAACGAAGATGGCATGAAAGGACCAAACGTATGAGAGGAAAATTTTTTTTCTACACGATGCTGCGTAGATGGAAGCGCATGCTTAATGCGAATACGAGCCGTCATTATTAGCATACTGCACAAGAGCCATCGCGCTGTCACAGTCGATACGCTCAACGATAGCAGCGCGCGTACGTGCCTACGTTGCGACGCACACGCACACAACGCTCGAGAAATTGCATTGTGACTAATATCGCGATGTTGTAATCGCTAATCATAGCGCTCGCGTCCGAGGCGCTCATTCGCGATACGACGATTGCGCACGTGGAGAAATCGCCAAAACTCTTTCTTCAAAAACTCGACCTAGCCTGGTGTCTTCGGCGCAACACAATTGCCGTCATTAAAATATTTTCAAAGTAGAGAGGTAGAAATACAACTTTTTGTCTGCAAGTGTAAAGCAAACCATGCGTGACGCAGTGAACGAGCCTCGACGCGAAAGAAGGAAGACGAAAAAAAATGTGCACACCCCGCCGACAGCTTGGAGAACCGCTGGATAGGTTTTGCCGGGTGCAACGCACCGAGCCTCGCAAATACTGCGCGCTGCAGCGACGAAGGTGCCGCGGGAATGGCATCCTGATGAGTGACCTTGAGATGGACACCTCGCGACGACGCAACGGAGGGACGAATGAAAGAAGAGACCGAAGGCGTTGTATCGCGCGCTTCATATCTACGCGCGGCTTATCCCGCGGATCACGCCGTGCAATTGCGTAGCGAGTGGAACGCAACTACGCGATAGAGAGCCGGGAGAAAAGACGGGAGCGAAGAGCGAGGAAGAGAGAGAGAGAGACAAAGAAGCGCGGCGAGAAAGAGGAGAGCTCCACGGGCGAGTCGCACGAGTCTCCGCGCGGCCGGTGACCTCCGCCCTCTCTTCCCCGCCGCTTCGTGTTTCCTCGTGCACAGGCAGTATGTGCTAAACGCCACCCGCGCCACCACCATCACCACCAAGCCAGCGCCGGTGACAGCGCCGACGTTTCCATCACCTCCCGGTGCGAGCGAACGAGCGTGCGAGCGCGCCCGACGACCCATCCTTCGGCCGCCCCGCCGTCCCGAGCGTCTGCATCGCCAGCCATCCCCTTGGCGGATATCGTCACCCTTCGCATCAATCGGCGCTACCGACTGCTCTCGCGGCGCAATCGACCTGAGAGCGAAGGGGATGCGTGTGTGATCGAGGTTGCGCGCTTTGCTTCACGCTCGGTCTACCGAGAACACAGGCATTAGCCGCCTCGCGACGCCGACGCGTTTACACTGATAATTAGGCGAGCCGCCTACGTCCAAATACGCGCACTCTGTTAAAACCGCGAACGGCATAATAGAGATATCATTGCGAGATCATCAGCGGATTTTCTCGTCCCTCGCGATCTGCTCTCTCTCTCTCTCTCTCTCTCTCTCTCTCTCTCTCTCTCTCTCTCTCTCTCTCTCTCTCTCTGCAAATAGCAAACTCTGCTCGTTACGTGGAAAAGATTGTATCTCAAAGTTATGATTTTGATTTCCATGTAAAATTCATGTTATTTTAAATTTGTAAAAATTTCAGTTTGCTTCCAATAGTTGACCAATGAAAAATCGAGGCGGGAAGGTGTTACACGTACATTTTAATCGCAGAAAAATCGATCTTTCGCAAATAACACCGCCGCATGGAAATGTTTTCCGACCATTATAAAATTTGTTCCTCACTTATTTGCATGCGCAACTGTCTATCGCTGCGCTAGCTACGTGTCAGTGTTGGTCAAGATTGTCGTGACAATTATCCGTAGTTAAAGCTTCTCAGGGAGATCGATCAGTTCGATATATTGTTTTTCCCACAATCTCGGACGACGCACCGCCGCGAAATCGGGAGGCTTCGCGGCGATGCACTCGGGGTCAGCTTCTCGGTTGACTGCCGAGCGAATGAGCGAGTGACTGGCTAGCCAAGCGCGTAACCGGCGAGCGAACACGCTTCCGTTGCGAGACGACGATTACGTCGATAGAATTTTCGAGTATTCAACGCACCACTCGCATTTATCCGCATGTGTAACGCCAATTACTTTGTAAAGCCCGCAATCCTCTTGTCGGGGGATTCTCAATCTTTGCCGCAATCTGTGCGCTCCCATCTCCTTTCTTTCCCCTCGACCTTTCGCAGACCTATTTTCCACGGTTCAGTTCAAGTTCACGAGTAGTTCGACCGGTTCGCCCTTCGAATCCTCGGGACTCGAAAATCTCCGCGGTGGAAAGTCGGGCGAAGCAAGAATCAGTAGTGCAGCCGCGACAGTCGTCAGACGTGACGATCTTTTCCTCCTGATATCCCACCGCTCGTAATTGATTTAGAAATTGCGATTTATCGATTGAGATTGTAGAATTACTATGCAGAAAATTGTATCGAAATACAAAAATTTGATTGAAATATAAATGAGATATTATTACAATTCGCTGAAAAATGCCCAGTGTAAAAAGCGAGTGTATAATATCGTCGAAATTCTATTGCTTCTTATCTCGGAGTGTAAAACCGGAAAGTGTAAAACGGAATACGCGAAGGTGATTGCCCTAACGACATCGCCGAGTTAATTCTGAAACGGAGCTCGGATCGATAATGAGCACTTCGTGGGTATTCCATCCACCTGGACTCTAAAAACTGAATACTCTCTAGATATCTGTCGGTGTAACGGCGAGGGTGCGGTGGTCACGTGACTGTGACGGTGACAGGCTCGGATAAAGCGAGACAGGTCGGAAAACAGAGTTCCGTGAAGGATTTGAAGGCCGCACGCGACTACCGCCTACGTCCCTGCCGCTTTCTCTCTCTCTCTCTCTCTTTCCCTCTCCCGTGCCATAACTCTGCCATTTCTTTTCTCCACCGTCGCTTCTTGGGTGCCATCTGTCTCCTTCGTTCTCCCGAAACCCTCGTTCTCTCTGTTCACCATTTCCCCAACCTGTTCTCCTCCACCCCGCCGGTCTTTTCGCCCCAGTAACGACCTTCCTTCCTTCCTCTCGTCGACGCTCGAACTATCGGATTGCTCGATTCGAGGAACTGCCGGGAAAGTACCGTCGTCATAGGCGTCGCTCTTCGAAGAACGCATCATTATTACATTTTCACTCGCGTCGAATACGGAATTATTTTATTCTCGGTATTTGGTGCGACGAAATTCTACAATTTACTACGAGAACTCATTTAAAAGAAAATTTAATCCAGCATTTCTACTTATCAAAAGTGATCTGCAACAATTGGAGGATTAATTGAAAGAAAAGTTCCGACGTCCGCGCTGATATCAAACTTTATATTTGTCAGAATTTTGGTGGGTTTTTCGATGCGTATTTTTTGTACCCAAGTTTAATATTTCTACAAAACTGGTATACGCAAACACTTATATACGACACTGCATTCGTTGTTGCAACAACTTTGATTGCTGTTACTCGGCCAGCGGAAAAAAAACCATAGATTTATGTCGAATAATATTTATAGAATAACGATACTTTACCCCCGAGCGTAATGCAACTTTTTTTCGTGCAGTCTCCAACTGCGAAAACTCGATCTGAAAATTCCGTTCTCCCAGACCTGTGGTGCGACGCCCGTGACTCGGTGTTCTACGTATCGATAAAGGAAGAATGCGTACTTACGCGCCGCAAGAAACGCGCGGATTCACGCAGCGCGCACAAACGCCGTCGGCCCGCGAGAAATGCACAAGCAGTGGGCGCTATAAGCAGCTAATTGTCACGCATTACATCCCTGAAAGGGAAATTGCGAGAAGGAAGAAGCGAAAGAGTAGTCAAGTTTATTAACACGCTCTAAGCTGTCGTCAGTTTTATGAAAATAAAGCGAAACAAGTAGATATGCTAACGGACGCTAATTAGCAATTGATGTAATTGTGATTTAGCAAACGTAAATTTTACTCCGTAAAATAAGTATACAAAGAATAATAGTTGAAGAATAATTCTTCAATACAAAGATAGATGTATTGAAAGCGGATTCCACCAAGAAATACACTCTACAGCAAAATTAAGAGATCACTAAATTTTTGCAAAAAAATAGTCGATTGCTGTGAAAAAAATCGTACATCAATTTTCCTAGGCTTTAATCTTTAAATCCATGCAATTTGGAGTCGTGAAAAAAATGTTTGCAACTCCATAGAGTCGTTTAAATTTCTACAATTTTTCTACAGAAATTTTGTGATTCTTTGATCTTGCTATTGAGTGTACAAATAGCAGCTAAAAAAGACACCAGCAGAAAGAAATGACCATGAGACACACAGCGGGGGAGACAGGAAATGGTTGAAATTTTTGGTCCTCTCGGAAAAATTCGAAGTCATCTATTGTTTGACGCACCTCAGTGTTTCTTTTACAGTTACAGCTTAAGTTATGCCGACATGAACGTCCGTGAACGACTCGACGTGTCCTCGTCGACGATTAATTAATCGCCATACGCTAGTCGCGACTCGCGAGCAGAAGGTAATTAAGCCGATCGCCGGCGAACATTGTCGCGGTAACAATTAGAGTTTCGCACAGCTCAATAATATACATAAAATTGCGGGAAAATTCATAGTCATAAATTTTTCTGCATCAAAGCTAGACACGTATAGAATCGCTAAACTTTATAAGACAATAATCATAATTTATTTTAAAAAAAACATAAGAAAAACGAGAAAAATAAGAATACATTTTATACAATAGAGAAATTCTAGATCCTCGCGATGATGCAAGAAAATATCCATTACAGGACAAGAAGGACTTATTATAAACCGATTATATACTGAGAGAAACAGATTACTTCAGCAAGGGATTAACCTTGAAGGATGTCGAGCGGATTCGGGATTTTCGGACGTGCCAACAACGAGCCGCCGTCACGTGCAAGTTAGCGCACTCGCCTAATGACTCGTAGGAAGGGTGGACAAGAAAGTAGCGAAGCGGAGAGGTCGGGTTACGCCGTGAAAGGAAAACGCTTGAATACGGTTTAAGCGGGGCGTACAGGCAACAACACGCAGGCACAAGGGTCGACAGGCGTTGATATTCTTGTGTAGAGGAGCGTCCGTGTGTGTCGGCGCACGGGACTTCTCCTGATCGATATTACCGTGGTGCACGCCCGTGTGTGCCCCTCTGTGCACGACTGTGGGTGCATATACATATCTTTTGCTTTCCAAAATTACTTTAAATTCTTGGTACTTAAAAAAAACTATATTCTCTTTTAGAAGCCGCAAGAAGCTACGCTATTCATTCTTTAAATTTTTACTAAAAAATAGAATTTAATTTTTATTAAATCCGTTGCATACATAATTTTATATTAACAATTTTCAGCTAATTTCCAAAAAAATATACATTAATTATAATAAAATACAATATTAAAAAATAAAGCTGCATAATTTCGATATTTTTGCTTTAATTTTATATATGCCGTTCATCTTTTATGTATTTTTTTATACAACTACAATTTAATGTTCTGAAAAAATTATTTTAAAAATATAATAAGCTTTACTACACAATATTATTGATCAAGGAAAATTTGGACTGTCAGCAAACAGCGTTGACAAACGGCGGTGAATCATTGGACGCGATGCTGATCGACGATTTCATCGCGGTCCACGGACTTCCGTGCACAGGTTCAGAGATCGATCGTGCCGAACACACCGTCTAACCTCGTGGCATCCGGGTTTGTACGCGCCGGCATGCCGTCGCGAGACCCAAGGGCGGAATTGCCGGAATTGCGATCGCGCTTGTTGCGCGGACGGCGACGGAAGGGATTAATTTTCATTAGCCCGCCTGTACGTGCGTATGCATACATTTATTCAGCGATGACGATCTCGAGATATTGCGATCGGATCTGTGAAATCATCGAGACCGCTTAATATCCGCTGCAATATTCCGGAAGCCGGTATTGCAATTTGATTTGTCCCGCCGTAGCGACACATCCGCGCGCGCTTCGCCACTTTAAAACACAGAATCGTCAATTACGAATTGAATTGGACCGACGCCGGTAATCTTTCACCCTTCGATAATCGCAGATGAGATACAAAGTAGTTCTAATGAATAGAAATGCAAACTTCGAGGTCGATAATTGAAACGGCAATGACGCATCAGCTACTCGTCCCAGACGGATCGCAGATCTCTCGTCGTCAGACGTAGTTTAATCTGTAAGCTTCGAAATGATATTAGTCGATCAAATCGAGTCCTGTGTGTACCTAACCGGAATGGATATGCGACAGAAGGTGTCGACACCTCCTCTTTCAGACGAGAGTGTGATCGGATATTAGTGGAAAAATCAGGGAACAAGAGCTGATGAAGAGAGAACTGAGTCTATGTATGATTGATTTGTCAGCGAGAAAAAAAGAAGAGGTCGGGTTTGAATGGTGAAAACATCGTATTTTCCAATGTTGTGTGAATTAGCTATTATTTTTTTTATATTTCTATAATCATTTTTAAAAGCGAATCTAATTTCTTAATCATTTTTAAATTAATATTTTATTTATTCCAATATATATTTTTTCCCCATTTTTCCCGCCGCAATTTCTTCCTGATAAATCCAGCTTTTTGTTAAATAGAGCATTACAATATTTTGGATGCATCTTTCAAGTTTCTCTTAAATCTCGACGTCGTTTTTCCAGCAATGTAAATGGTTGCAACGGATTTTTCTTAATCGCGACGTCGTCAATTACGATACTTTAAAGGCGAGTGTCTCGGTCGACATTCTCGGGCTATCGTGGCGATAACGTTGCACCGTTATCGAAGGACCGGTCGATATCGTTGCGAGGAGACTCTCGGGCCGCGTTGCCTGATAGCGGAAAGCGCGAGGGCTAGCGAGAGGGGGATAAGAGTAGAGGAGGGTTAAACAGCGCGAAAAGAATTCAGTAGTGGTTTGCGGAGGAGAAGCTACCCTTTGAAAAATTTTTCGCGAGGGTAGATCAGAGGGAAAAAAACTGACAAACTGAGATACGCCGGATAAAGAGATGCAATAAAAGTACGAGTAGCGAAAATAAGGTGAAAGAGGCGGGGAGGGGGAGGCGGGAGTTTTGACCGACCAACGCGGCAAAGCGAGAGCGAGAGCGAGAGAGAGAGAGAGAAAGAGAAAGAGAGAGGAAAGAGGAATTCTCAGTGCGGGAGAGAACGAACGGCCGAGAGAGAAAGAGACGTGAAGAGTAGCTGCTGCTGTGGCTCCCCGATATCGATTTCCGATAGGCGGCATTTAGTGCTCTGTATATTCTGTCTGGTCCCCATACGTGTCTGATACGAGGACATATACGTATCCGTGATGGGCACGACACCGTGATACGCGGCAGGCACCGGAGAACCGGGCGCGGGGGATAGAAAGGCGGGGACGGGAGGAGGCCGCGGGCGCTGCAAATTGCAGTCAAGCGGCATACAAGGTGATGCAAAGGGAACGGCCGATGCGTTCCCGATGAACCTCGGAGGCGAATGACCCTTTCGCGTGGCAATTAGAGACGCCGAGAAGAGAGATCGCAAGCTAGTGCCGATGGTAGTGAAGTAATATACAAAAGCAAATTTATGGACAAAGTTTCAAAAAGTTTCTCTTTATGATTAATTGCACATTGCGTAAATAAGCTTCTTGATGAAGACGGAGGATTCTTTGAGAGCCCGTCGATTGGACATAAAAGACACGTTTGCTTTTGTGGATATAACAAATCTGAATAATACGAGAGCGCGTGGTTTCGATATTAAAACTGCGAAATTTATACATTTCTTATCGCCCTCGGCGATCCATTCGAATACATAAGTGCATTACGATCGATTTTGTTTCCCAGAACGCTGTGACCAAAAAGTAATCGTCGATGCGCGGAAGCCATATCTCGGGTATTCCCAAGATATCCTCGTCCGATATATGCTCGTGTAATTTATCGACGCAAAAAAGCACTACGTAAGAGATGGCAAAGATCGCCGGCAGTAGATGGCAATTAATGGAGTCTTCTTCTCGCTTCCGCGCCTTTATTAACATGTTATTATTCACGCGCATAAACGGTGTGCCACATCGGTTTCTATAAATAAACCTTCATGTGATAAATGTAAAAATTCTGGTTCTCATTAAATATGACAACTTTGATATTGATCGTAAAGTTTCGCCGTGACGAGTGCGATAACTTTTCTTTTGACCAAAAAACAAAATTAAGAGCAAAAATACTCCATTATCTGTTGTGTTGACTAAGTGACGGTCGTGTTTCTCTCAATTTTTCAGACAGATCTGGTTCAATAAAAGGGATATTTTAAGATTTTACAATGTTCTAACAATAAAGAATTACAGCGGTATCTCTTCATTAGCGACAAATAACGTCTAACGAGACGGACGTAAACATAAATATACAACTTTGTTGATTTTTGTTGCTATATTTCTTTTATAATAAACGCAACACTCGATGACTATTTGCACAATTTGGCGAAAATTCGATTTTTCCTTGACTTTTTCAGGTTTGCGATTTTTCTATGCTTTGCAATAAATCTCTGTTTATTAATCAGCGAGAATAAATATTCGATTTTCGATCGCAACGTAACGAGGTATCGCGAGGAACACAGCGGGGCGCGACTCGATTTACACAGGAGGGCTTCGTCTTCTGGCGGATTGAAAGATGCTCTCACCACGGCGAACAGGCTGGTCGTGCAACCGGGGTGTAATTAGCCCGCACAATAGCGAAGGTGCCAGTAAACTCCTCATTAATCAAAACCGCCGCTTCTAAGAGACCTCGCCCGTCTTCCAGCATCGCACGCTGGAAGAGGAAGGCGCGTATTAATTATTATTCGCGGTTAGCCTTTGTTTACCCCGCCAATATTCCCGCTTTCTCCCCTCATTCGCAGCTTCCTTCTTCCCGGGAATTTTACGAGCGGGAATCTCCGCGAGGTCGCCGCGTTATTTCTTAATCGCCGATCGATACACTCGTCTAATCGCCGATCGGTGCACTCGGCAACGCTTTCGGAGAACATCGCAACCCCTCTCTCTCTCTCTCTCTCTCACCAGCGAAGCTGATGATTATAAATACGGAAGCATCGACCCGCTCGCCGCCTCTCCTTTCCACCCCCGTTGCTTTCTCCACGCTTCGTCATGGTTGTTGTACTCACCGATATCTTACGACGGCTGAGTAAACTTGCCCCAGTTTTCAACTCTCCGCGGCCCTTAACGGCGAAGCAACGAAACCGATTTTCAACTTCAGAATGCCCTTAAATCTATGTGTGAAATTTCGCTAATGAGCAAAATTCAACGATACATAATTATACCGAAAATCATAAGTGAGTCCACACTTTGCGCACGAACGAGAATCGAACGGCTCGTATGACAATCAAAGATAATTTGCGGATTATTTGCGCGACAAGCGTGCCGAATCGCGGATACTGATGATGGCGAAGCCCGGCGGGAGGGGACGGAGCGGGAGCGGTAATCAATGCTCGGCACCAATTAGTAAAACCAGCCCGCGCCACTGGACTGCTTTGAGCCGTTTCGCGGAACAATGCGCGACGGTATCGATCGATTCTTTGGAACTTCTCCAGCGCGCGAGAGCATCGCGCCTTTTCTCGATAGCAACGGACGCTTCTTGCGGCGTTACAATTTCACGAGTCATGTTATCACGTGAGTTACGACGCGATGCCTTGCAAACTTTTCTAGCTGTTTGAATAATTGAAGCGATCGATGATTCCTTAGAGAATTGATCTCATTATTATTTTTATGCCACACTTTACGTCGCGTAATATAACGTTCGAGGAGAAAACCGCCCTCCCGCACGAGATAAGGCAGGATGCTGCACCCTTGCTTACAGGGTGTCATCCCACCGTGTCCTACTTCGTCGACGGCGTGTGTATGTGTGTGTGCGCGCGCACGCCACAGGCATGTGGAGAAGCGTGTCCTTGCGAAGTTTCGTCTGCTTCTCCTGGTCAACGTTCCTACGCCCCCGCTAGCCCGAGTATCGACCGGGCGGAGGATGAGGTGCGATTTAATCCTCTGGGAGTAAAAAGGGCAAGATCGAGAAAGATGGAAGGGAGAGGGTCATCGACGATCCTTATTCTTATCATTTCGCATGAAAAAAAAATGTTTCTCAAAATAAGCGAAAAAGCGCAAAAGTCCTTCACCGAAGAAATCCGCGGACCAATTCTTATGATTGACAAGAATAGTATTGTGAATTGATCGTGAAATCGAAAGGTCTCTCACAGCAAGTCAGATAGTCGCTAAAAACCTTGCAAGTTTCGTTTGTAAAACCTGCTTGTGCTATTGCAAAAATATTAACATTCTATAAATTGTTTTACTATAGAAACAAAATTCGGAACATCTGATTATTATCAAATTATTATTTGTTGTCGCGGAAAGAAAAAAATCTCAAGAACTCAGCAGTCATCTGAATATCTCAAGATCTTCGACTTTTCGATCGAGTTGTCCCCCGTCGCATTCGCCGCTGCAGCCGCGCGCATTTTGTCGCTCCGAGAGAAACTTTCGACTAGCCGGCGAGGAATAATCCTCTCAGGAATATTCCTGCTGGGTGCTAGTCGTCGCCATCGCCGCCGTCGTTATCGCGGTACGGTAACGATCGTCGACGTTAAAGTCATGAGCGAGAAAGGGAAAGGGAGGGGGAAGAAAGAGAGCGATAGAATAGAGAGGAGAGAGAGGCGCGCGAGTGAGACGGGCGAGAGGAGAGAGACAAGGGTGACGGCGAAAGCCGGCAAGGGGTTAAAGAGAGACAACGCAGGAAGGAAGGGTAAGGGAAGGCTTCCACGTATGTATAGGTGTGTCTGCCGGAGAGCTCCGCGAGGGAATGTTAATTAATTAGCGTTGCGGCATTGATCACGCCGTTACTTTGCACCGCGCTGCGCGCCCTGTACACCTACACGCCATCATCGCTCGCAAGAGTCCACCCTTTCTTTCCCTCTCGCTCTCCTCCACGGCGCCGTTTTCTACGCCGCCTCCATTAACCGTCAGTGCAGCCGTCGCTAATGGCAGCATACGCGCCACTATCGGCGTCGTCGTCGTCGTCGTCGTCGTCGTCGCGAAACCACTCGTCTTGAAGGACTCTTCCGCCGACTGCGCCAGACTGTTCGTATCATCGCGTAAAACGCCGCGCGCACATGTAGACGCACGGCGCGAAAATCATCAAGCGCCAAGCGCTATACTCGACGGCGTAGAGCGTGTCGAAAGTAAGTAAGCTCTCTGCAAACAACGAGGCGCGAATTTCGTGACCTTTACCAAAGGGATCAGCCGCCGGCTTTAACTATTTCGAACTTGAGAAATCCGAGTTTTAGAAATTCTCATAGTTTGCCAGTATTTTATAAACAAAACTAATTTACTGTAACTTTTTTCCAGCATTAATAATATGATGCTTAATTATAATCAGACGCAGATTTCATATTTTTATATAATCAAAAATAAATGCGCAATGAAATATCATGGGAATGGAAATTTCTCTGAAAAAAAGCAAATGAGAACCAAGAGACACGATCGTCACAGTGTAAAAATTATAGAATTTTTAAGCAATCAATAATTGAACTTCCAAACTCGAATATTTCTGTTTAATAAATTAAGACTTACATCGTTACGCTGTAAACTTGGACAATCGATCGCCGACGCGTCGAGAAAATCTCAATTTTACACGGAAGGCGAACAAGAATGAAGCGTCAGCCCTACGAGACGCGACGAATTACGCTAGCAAATCCGGGAAAGAGAGCGAGAGCGAGAGAGAGAGAGAAGAAATGCCGTCCGGCAGGACAATCATTTTTTTTTTCCTGCGGAGATTTGTGTCAGCCAGCGAGTGGCGGGGTTCCGCATGGTGGTATCTGGGGCTCGGCATGGAACCACCACCCGTTTCAGTCCCTACGTCTACACAGCGTCCACCTACACACGAGGGAGTATCTCTCCCTCCGTACACATCCTGAAATGCCGCTCGACCACCCCGTTCGCACCTACGCGCCGCCCCCGCGGCAGAAACAGCGTGGCAACGGGGGGATTACGGGGGGAGGGGGTAGAGGACGGGGGCAGGTGACAGCGTAGGCAGAGAGTCCTCGCCCCGAGAGATCTCATCATCGCGCTACCACCGAGAGAGAACGAGGGCGAACCCTCGGGAAAGTCAATACCTTCAGCCAAGATCGCACACCTTCGGAGTGCCTACTTTTCCGTCTCATTCCTTCGACTCGTCCACTTTCTCTCCTCGATGTCGCCGCCTCCGCCGGCGGAAAGTTCGGATTGCAGAGAGTCTTTTTCTTCCCCGAAAGTCACTCGATAAGTGTATGATGCTTTAAAGACAATTTTCATCGATGTTTTATTCACGATGACAGTAATTGCGATTTCACGTAAGTCGATTCTGGCAAACAAAAACTACTGAGCCTTCTATTATCATCGAGTTTCGGGGATAATTATTAATTGTAATTATGAAAGTGATATGTAAAAAAATTATCTATATAATTTTAGATACTCCTCGTGCCTGCCGCGGTAGTCGCTAAAACTTGAATTTCGCATGCTTGAGATTACTTTGGCGATTAAGGTAATGCGCCGCGCGGCCGTCTAATTATTTACGACTTCGACTACTTACGACCTATCGCCGTAATTACGTTTCACACATTCGCATATTCAATTTCGCGGAAATCTGTAATTAAAATCAGAGAATATCAATTTAGATTGCGAAAATGTTCTCTCGTGAAATTATTTCAAAATCAGTCACAAGTGCATTACTTGTCACAATTATTCGCTATCGCTTCACAAAAAGTTTTAATGCAGCGGTAATCTTATTTTCATATAGTTCGCGATATATAAAATTAATTCGAATAATGCATGAAATATGCAATAAAAATGTGAAAAAGTTTATACTTTAACTGAAATTTGAGGTCGATTTTTCTCGCAGCTATTGGCATCTTTGAGATTTTCTAATTTACAACTTGAGATGCGCATTCGAGACGCGTCGCATCATCGCGATTCCAGGTCGTCGCGTCGCATCTGATCCGTTACACCTCATGTGAAGTAGCCAAGTAATGGGAATCGGATACTTCGGCCGCGGTCGCACCGTACTTCGGCCGACGCCGGTACGTTAATCGACGTACCACCACGAAGAAAGACCGTGCGCGCGGCGCGGCGCGGCGCGCTCGCGGCAAATCACCTTTGACCCAGATTAGAGACACCACTTTGCCGGCGAGAGCGCAGCGTCGGTCGGGAGAGTGTATTAAACCGACGCGATATTCGGAATTATGCGCGCTCGCGCAGTCACGCTTGTTAACCGGCACGTCTCGCTTGGCGACTTGTGATTGGCGAAACATATGGCGGTGGGACTCGCTATTTTTTTTTTTAGTTCCTACGCCAAGTACGAGCGCGCTCGTTTGTCAACGTATCGCGTCACGTTGCATTAGCGAGGTGTCGAGACTCCTCGATGACCACCGCGCGCGCTTTTCCCTCCCTGCCGGCGTCACTCCAACTTCCCTCTCACGATTTTCCACTTCGACCCTTCGTCTCCTTACTTCGCAACCACTTTTCGCTAGTTTGCTCGAAGGTCTGGCGCATCGCGATGGATTCATCGCGAGATGACGGTAAAAGCTCGCTGTCTTCTTGAAGAAAATACTTTTCCGATTCTTTGTTTAGTAATACGATTTTCTTACTTGGATCATCATTATAAAATAAATATGCGTAATAAGAAATTGTAAAATTGTTTCAATGCTCAACGTAAGACAAATGGCATTAATTTATGTTCAACTTGTGAATATCATTCATTTATAATGAAATTTATAATGACGGAAGTCGGAAAAGAGAGAAAAAGAGAGAAATACGAAAGCGTTTTAGAGGCATATAAACGCTAGTAACTTTTGAATTCTCGCCATCTCGGTACGCATCGAGGGGGCGATACGGAGACGGTCGTTTGGAACGCAGAGAGGTCGAAACATTAATTTCAAATCGTGGATAAATGTTTACCCACCCGGGTGTACTCGGGTTACGTCGGGGGTTACAGGAAGGGTGGCAACGCCAAGACAAGCCAAGGACCTTAACGTCGAGGCTGCTATGGAAGAACGGTGTTGCTCACGGCGACGGCTATTGGGATTCGGGGAATCGTGTATCGTTGGAGAAGGTATCGGCGGAGGAACGGCGGAGGAGCGTTGTCGTGCTGGAGCGAGAGAAGAGTGGGTGGGGGTAAAGAATTATACTACGTGCCCGGCATGCCAACTCCTCCCGAGGTGGTTTATATGGAACAATCGTACAAGCGAGCGTTAGGGTGGCTTTCGGGAAAGCTGTTAATGGCCGGTATCTTTGGGATATACTGCGACTCTCGAGCCTCTCCAAACAATGACCGAAATGTAGCCATGTTTGCGAGCTGTCCTATCGGCTCACAAAGTCGCATTATCTTAATTAATTTGAGTGTTCTCTTCGATAGCGGTGGAGCTCGCTTTATTGATACGGCAACACGCATGCTATTCAATGGGATATTAATAAGCGGCGCGCTACGTGAGGACTCTAGATTTCTCTTTAACAAATTTAGCTGTTACATCACGCTTATAACGACGTGCGCTAACTGCGCGGAGAATCATCATCACCTGCTGAAATTACGGAGCAATAAGACCAAGATACACCGCGAGCGTCATTGCCGGCATGCGCGCTCACTGTCAACAGCGAAATATTTCGAGCAAGTAGGTCGTAAGAATTCTTAATTAAGCGTCCGAAAATACGTTTCGTGCGTGTATTTCGGGATAAAGCGGCGCGTGAACGGCGACCAAAGATCGAGTCGAGTTCATTGCACGCACGGCGGCGGTAAATATTTTCGAGAAACGTGTCATCGATAAACGAAATCGATGCGTATTTCAATATATCGAAATGCAGCCTCTCGATCCACAAATAGTAATCTCGCAGAATTTTAATTTCATCCGAATAACGCGATCTTATTAAATAAACGGATCTTTTTGAAAAAAATTCGTAATTAGAATTTCGCGTTTGATACGATGAATCCTTGCGAGTAAAAGGACGGCTAAAATTCTATCGCACGATGGCGAAAATAAATTCAGCGCGATGCAGATAATTTTCATACGGTAGCCAACTTTCGGAGACGTAATCCATTTGAAAGTTTCACGTAATTACATTTATAGAATTGCGTTGGTGGACGGTATAATATTATCGAGTCGACATCTCGATCATCCACTCGAGATCCGTCCGGTATCGCGCGTGTTTAAGAAATGTCGTAAATGAAATTTCGCTAACGGAATATTTGACTTGTCGCCAAGAAAAGCTTTATACGATATATCTAAAGTTGTGCATACGTCTCCGCCATATTACACGGCACGCATTGATAATAATACTTTCAAGTTCAATGCATAATTATGCAGCCAAGAAATATTTTTACCCCAAGATTGGTATTAGTCACGTCATATTTGTAAAAATATATTCATTGCGACATGCTCACGATAATAGAATTCGCGATTAAAATAAACGCAATATGAAAATATTAAGTAAATAGAACTATTTCTGCAAGTGAAACTACAACACAAGTCACGTAACGTTCGCGGCGCGCAACGTTGTAAAAATAACTCGGAGAGACGAAATCGAAGGTGGTTCGTTCCGTCTCCGCGCAAGTTTCCTTAACTTTTGTAAGAACGCAATCTCCAGTTTGCGCAAATTCTCAAAAAGTTCCGATCATACCTTTTTGCATAATGCCAGCAGAACTTTCCGCGGCTCTCGGAAACTTCATATGTGTCTTCCCCATTAAATAAAGTACAAATTTTCGTGCGACGGGCATTTCCGCCGCCCGTCCTCTCCTAACCCTACGTCACGATTTTACGTTCAGACAAACTGCAGCTGGTATAGTTCGTGTAGTTCGTGATAACCCCATATATATTTCTTCAAGCACGAGAGCATAATAAAAGCGCGTATAATCAAACTATGCGAGTGCGGTATAAAATATGTAGAGGCTGTGAAACGTGGGATGAATCGCCGAGGACATAAATCCTGGCTGGATCGATAAATTATGCAAAAATATACGCAACATTCAACATAGGATACGCTTAGAGAATTAATTATGTTAAAAAGACGGACATTATACGTTGCATGATTTCCCACGTGGCTCGTTACATACTGTTTGATACTGCGGCGTGGTCGTATTGCGATTTCGTGATCGCGTCCGCTGATGGAGATTCGAACTTCGAAACTTCCTTGAGCAATATCGATTTATATCGCCGGTGAGGCCTCGCGATAAATAAGCTGCGGAGTTACACGAATATGTTCGAAGAACATGCATATTCGATAAAAAAACGATCAGGATGATCGATATGTACATATTGATTTTTTTCAAGAAAAATCGCGCTCGAGACAAAGCCGCAGTACGAAACTGCGTTGAACCACGTTAGATGCTAAACAAAAGACATTAAAAAGCTATACCGCGCACCAACACAATACATAATTTAATGATCATAGAGATTTTGCGATAAACACAAAACGTAAAAAAAGATTATTTGCAAAAACTCGAAGCGAAAGCTTCGTCGGTGTACAAAACCTGCGATCTCTTGGGACGATCGCTAAGTTATCGAGCCGTACGTTTAACGAGATAGCAGTACTACTACCATTAGGAAAATGAAAAGTGCACCGGCTAAGCCTAACTTATGACTTTAATTATCGCGTAGTCATTATGTGCTATTGTCCGCTGTTGACTTCGGCCCCTTTTCATAAAAAGCTACAAGCGACTCAACTCCGTATTGATTAAAAAATTCACGATATTGCAAGTTTTTACTGCGTTTTATTTTTTTTGAATAAGGTAAGTGCGAGTAAACTGAATCGATTTTTAAGGATATTATAGAACAATCTGCTTCGTCAGCCGATCCCAGCAGTTCTCCCGCATTCACCTGACATACAATAGCGTAACGTGCATAAGGAAAAGCGGAGTTGGATAGAAAATCGCACAAGGATGAAAAGGACAACCGCTTTTCCTCGAACACGCGAGACCATGCATAACTGGGCGACCACCACTGCTGCAATGCGGAGATGTCGGCATTTTAATTGAAAATGTTATCCGCGATACGAGAATCCGAGTCTCGGTAGCTAACATTTTGCGCTTCGCTTACTCATTTCTACTTTATTAACGCGTTGATGTTATAGGAGTGAATTGCTGATCGTCCTCGGCTTTTAATTGTTTAACTTATAGTTGCTGGAATCCAATACATTTCTACACAAGTCCAAATTTAAATATACATTCTTTCATTAATTAACTTTGAAGGCTGAAATGCTTATTAGGCGCGAGTTTCTCTTCTCGCAAATTTTAAATTTCCGATATAAAATGTCTCTGCAATAATCGTATCGCTCAGAGCGATCCAGCGCGAAAGCCGCCTCGTGCAAGTATCGTTAGGCTCCAATATTTATTAAAACAAGGAAGAACAAGGGGGGGGGGTTAACCGGGGTTAGAGCGAGAAGGGAGAGCACGCGGAGGCAGACACGGGGCGGAGAAGAGGAGATACGATACGGCGAGTCGTTTTAAAATACATCTGGGAGACGGCGCTGCTTTTCAGAGAACGAGGAGCTTTGCGCGCGATGGAATGGCTCTCGCAGTATATGACTGCAAGATGAACGACGAGACGAGATAGACGGGCGCGTCGGGTAGGCAAGGCAGGAGAGAACGAACGGCAGGAGAGACCGGACGTAAAGGGAGACGCATTGTTTACAGTAATGAAGGCGTAAATAAGTGATGAGCCGAGCGACACATCGATCTCGCTCGACGGGCCCTGCCTCCGGCCCGCTGCGGCACTGCCCTCGACGAATTCGCGTCGTCCCCGCGTCCCCCCGTCCGCCCCGAGAGTCTACAGAGACGCGGGTGTGTTTTACCGCGCTCCGCTCTCTCGGTTTGACAACCTTCTTTCTGATATCGTTCGGCGAATGACACGCCGGCGGCGACGTATGCTTTCTTTTTTTTTTTGCGGAATCGCAATTAGAATTAGAAGTTTATCGCTGCGGCGAGATCAAGTAATTTGAGGCCGGACGGTAAAAATATTTACCGCCGCGAAGCTCGACGATAATGAAAATTGCTGCTGCACACCTCTGTTCCTTTTAACTGACGTGTATAAGTTCGAATATTGCCGAAAACGTCTGTCCTTTGCTCTATATATTATCCGTATGAGAACGTAATCGATATCGGTAATTTACGCGACTTGTCCCCTCGAGTGCAAGTAGCGCAGTCAATAGTATGGTCAGACGCGCGGGGAATGTATGTATATGCAGAAATATATAACATATCGTGACACGCTGATTATACGGAAGGATTCTAGATGTTATCTACAACTCTAGATGTCTATCCGTCTAATTGTATAAGCGCTCAGCTCTTGTAGCATACAATTATGCTTGTAACGAAGTAATAGTCGTTATCGCGAAATAAAAATACATAAGCTAAAGCGAATAAAAAAATATATATAAATATATGTAGAAAAAAATATTCTTATATTTATAGCGCATATTTTTATCGTATAAATAATCAATAAAAGCAATTACTTTAGCAACTATACTGACGTAATATTATTGCTGCAACGCGGAGAGTTTTCGAAACTGCAGCTCTGAAAATATCAGCTCGCCAGATTTTGCAACCAACATGGGTCAACGTTACCGTCGTCGTCGATCGATTTATCGCGTCCGCGTCTCACGAACATATTTACTCGATTAAAAGCATTCATTCGGCATGTACGTTTTTAATCTGCTTTCGACGTATCGGACCTGTCGTATGTTTGTGCCGCTTACAACGGGATCGGGCTGGGTGTAGTAGCTTCCGTCGTCGTCGCGAATAAACGAAGCGGCGATCCACGCCGTGTCCGCCGCGAATGAAATTAACATTGAATAAGTGTCGCGACGCGCGCTTTATGCTTCATTGAATCGGCTGTAAACATCCGCGTGTAGCGCGTAGTATATCTTATTACGCGGGCGCGTTTTGTATATATCATTTGCAAACACGTGTCAAGTTTGTTATCGGTTAAAAAAAGATAACAAAAGTACGTGGGATTTTATGCAACATTGTTGAAATGCACGCGATTACAATGAATACGCAATAGCGTAACAAGTGCATCGCGGCGGGTATAATTTTAACGCGTATCGATTTCCGCAAAAAACCGTTGAAAAATAAGTTAATATATTGTTGTAACGAAGCGAGAGCTCAATACAAACGCTGCCGTATCAAGGACGAAGCTCGCGAGCATCAAAGTGACTGTGAATTACGATCAATACTGTCTTAATGGGCGTAATAAAAAGTATTGTATCGCTGTCATTGGATCACACATATGCGCGTTTAAATTATCCTTTCCTTTTTTTTTCACCTCGCGTCCTTACGCGGATCTACGAAGAAAAATTTGTCCCACTTTATACGTAAACTACCTTGACTCAATTCCGACAAATAATCGCGGAAATAGACATGAATCATTATATTTTTCCTTAAATATGCTGCGACAAATAATCGATAGCGAGATGATAATAACAATATCGAGACCTTTCTAATTAAAACGGAGGATCTTTTTCTAATCTTTTCAGATTTTCTATTTTTAGCTTTTTTTTAAAAAAAATGTATATAATTTTTTGGTTTTCTCGGTTTTCTAATAAAATGACGACTCCTCGTATATCTTTCATTCAAAACATGGTAAAATATCAAATGTCATAACGTTAAAAGGTATCGGTGTCAAAACAACCAAATATATTGAAAGCAAAGTGTTGAAATCAGGATAAAATGTTGTCTACGATCGCAACACGCGAAGTATCGTGCGCGAAAACAGTCACCAAAGAAATCAGCATTGAATCGCACTTACGTCATGTTCCATACGGGAAGACAGTCTCCGGTATCATCGGGAGCATCTCGTCGCCGTTCGCCACGCCTAATTATCATATCTTCATGCGCCGCGTACGAGGAGCGCGCGTAGGTATTAGAACGCACGCAAGACGAAAGAACGCTACGCACTTACTAAATAGACGTCGACAGTTTTATTCAATTAAGTATGATTAGTGCTGCACTGGCGTTACGGTATATAGTATTTTTAGAAAATGAAAATTATTAAAAAATGCAGGTGAATAAAAATTAATTAGAAAAATTAAATTAATAGATAAATTAAACACAAATAAAAAAAAAAATAACGCAGTTTCTTTTCAACATAATTACATCGTTTAAAACAATAAGAGTATAATACGCTCCGCTCTTCGTTCCTCTTCACATTCTTTGCTTCTCGTTTATGCGAAGGTTGTCGCCAAGCACGGACGCGCTATTGCACAATTGTGTAAACGCGTACGAACGCGGATAACAATGTTTGAGTCTCTTCTTTACGTTCTTAATCAGCGAGCTGTCAGCTTGAATTTTTTTTCGGAGATTTTAATAATATAAAAATTTGGAATTCTATTATTGCCGGTGAAAGCTTTATAATTATTTCAATTTTCTATTCTCATATCGCCAATAAAAAAAATGAAATCTTTTGAAACGCTTTAAAAAGCGTTAATTTTTAGATCGCGCTTTAAATCAATAACTATCGAACATAGTGTTCAACAATGAGCAAGTCACTGACATTCGTTAATTGACAGTGCAACTATGACTATCTCAGAAAGAGCCGAGCAGACAGCGCGAGGTCAGTCGCAATACGTGTATACGCGTGCGGGAGTTCGCCCCGCGATGTTGATCGAGGAGGAATTAGTAGCTACTGCGTTAAAAATAGCACGGTGGCGGCGAATGATTCCGCGGCGGGTGGAGAGGGAGAGCACTGTGAGCAACGTCGAGCTAAATTCTTGATTTACAAGTGGAGCGGAAGTGGCTATCGCACAAAGCCATGGTGCGCGCTAATGCACTCGTAAACGATTTTTATCGTCGCTTACGCAAACAAGTAGTCGTAGCCTGTCGCGAGTGGAAAATAGAGCGGTCTCTATGGGGGCCTCGTCTCTATGCGGCTGCTATCGTCAATGGTTAAGCCGTACAGTATCTTTTCAGATGCTACTCCCACGTCCGACTTCAGAGATAAACAAAATCTATGCGGAATCAGAAATTAAAGTATCGAAGTGAAAGATATCGTGGTTAATAAAATCGTGAGAATGATTTGTAAGACGATCACGATCACATTGTGCATGAATCCGATTTTCGAGAAATTTAAATCGTCAAAAATTAGTCTCTTAATCAATTCAAGGGAATGTTTCTACTATGCGTTCTTATGTTTGCAGATTTATGCATCGAAGAGGGCTTGCGACACTGTTTGCAAAAAGGCGCCTGCTCGATCGAAAGAACGCGTTTACAAGCGTGCCATCTCATGTCGGTCGGAGCCCGAGTTATTTGCAGTCGTGCGATTGCAGCCAGATCGTGGCCTCTTTTTGCGCCAAACACAAGGGGAACCAGAAACATCGACCAACGAGGATGGCCAATGCTGCGAAGAGAAAATTTATCGCTTCGAGCCGCGATCGCGTCCTTCATTCTGTCTTTGTAATCCGCGCATCAACTCCAAGTCGACCGAGTCGATAGATCCTATTATATTACGATCGTAAAATGTGAATAACAAATCAAATGCGTCATGAATACATTTGGAAATTAAGTAACAAAGAACAGCGAAGAGAAACAGAGTTGAACAGAGATAAAACGGTCAATGCGATGGAATCGAGCGAAGTGTCTTGAAATCCAAATCGCACCTCCGTGCTTGCACGCGCTCGTATTTACCGGCAATGGCGACATTAATACATGGCGACCTATCTTTAGAGACGAGCTAATCTTGGTCTGCGAGGAAAGAAACGCGGCGAAGCGATCGAAGCGAATACCGCGCGCGCAAGCGAGAACCCGTCTGCGCGTACACGCTGCAATCCGCGGCGCATGAAGAGGGAAAAAAATAGGCGGCAAAAAGTGGGAGTCTCACTGGAAGATGAATCGCGATTTAAGAGCGCCATCGCCGCCAGCCTCATTGCTACACGCCGAGATCGGCTACTATTTTTGAGAGATGTTTATCTGGCCTGGATCAAATATATAGTTATGAGTTCCAGAAGGCGCTCGATAGTTCCCCGAAGAGGTCACTATTGGCCGCCGCTCCGCGGAACGTCGCACCAAAAATACGCGTGCTTGCGGTCGGGCTACTTGTCGACGCGTTCGTTCGACTGCTGCGATATCCTCGGCGGCGTGCCAGAGCCGAGCGATCGCCTGGGATAGTGATGGCGCCGATACTCTCGCCGCAAGAGGTTTTTTTCAACACTCGCTTTGAAAAAGCACTTTTCCAAGCTCGCTAAAGCTCTAGAATTATCGATTTTTATCTCGGAAAAAATTATATGAAGATAAATCTAATTAAACGCACAAAGTAATCAGCAACTGTAAACGTAGTTTTACGTGTAAAATCGACAGATTGCATCTAAATGTAAATTTTTAGAAGACTTTTCGCTTAAAAATTTTGAGTGGACAGCAATCGCTGCTTAAGATTATCTTCAAGAGAAGAAACACTCGACGCCTTTGAACGCCGTGTAAAACGGCTACGTCGTTTGTCTTGTGGAATTTGTTAGCAATGTATACTAAGGAATATCGCCGCGCGTCGAAACCATAACAAAAATACCCGCCGACGCCTTATCGTTTCGATAAAGATCCCGTCTTTTCTTCGCTTATGAAAGCTGATCGTTTAACTTTTCTTTACGTATGCATTTCAAATAAATTTATCTTGTAAAAATTTTAATTGGAATTAATCACAAATATATTTAATTCTAAATTAAGAACTAAAAAATACCGCACCCTATTTTATTCTTCCTAAGCGATAAGAAGTTCGCATTAATAGAAAGGAAAAATTTTCTCGGAACAGAAGCATTCGCATAACAACAATTAATGATTCCCATGAAATTATGCAGTGCATAGACAACAATATCATTTGCGTTCGGCAAGGGACATCTGCATCCGTTTGTACTCCAAACAGCCGCGTGCTAACGCCCTTAGTGTTTCCGCGAGTCATGGTTCGCCGTTGCTCGGATTAACATACACTGCCTATGTACGCAAGTCACGCCGGTATTCGATAGGGATTCACCCAGCTCACGATAATCCCGCTGTCGAGCTTTATCGGGCGACTTTGTGCTCGCAAGAACGAGGACTTCATCAGCAGTTGTAGACAGAGTTAAGCGAGCGTTAAGCCGCGTCCACGCGTGCGCTCGCAACGCCAAGTGCCGGAGTGAAGAATCGCGGAGGGAAACTCTCTCGTTCACTTATTCGTTCATTCGCTCGCGCGAGACAATCGCGCGCGAAGTCGTGCGCGGTATAGTTGCACTTGCGCGGTGTCACGGTCGAGTTAAAATTAGCAAGTCAACCGGATTCGCGCCGGACGACGAGAGGTGCGGAGGCGCCTCGGCGGCGAACCCGAGAGCGCAGGCAGAAACAATGACGGCGCACACGCTCGCACGCCGGTGTCCGCGTTCCGTGTGCACGAGTGCGCTCCTCTCCGCGGCCTTGTCCGCAGGCGAAATTTCCGCGCGGCACGCCGCGACGATGACGAACGCGTTGCGTTGCGATGACGATCGACGCGCGTCACTGAATTATATCGCGAGCATTTATACATCGATCGAACAAGCGGCACTTCTTTTGCATTCTCATTATCGAAGATTATTCGCTTGCATTGTAAAAGAGAACGCGATGTAAAATTCAGATTATGAGGATAAAATTGTGCAATCTTACGTCATTATGTAAATAATGAAAAAATGCATCGGCAAAATATTATGATGAGCGTGTAGAGCTACCGTTTGAAAGCAATTACTCGCGTAATGCAGTTGACGTTCCTATGTGCGATTATGTAAACACAGCATGCGACATTATGATGCTCCGATATTTTTCTATCCGCTGCTAATTGTTCGCGGAACGTCCGAGCGTACGCGGAAATTATTATGCGGACGGAGCACGATGCATACGGCGTTATTTGTATCTCGTTAATATGGGGATGCCCGTGGGAGTATCGACGAATTTCATTTCTAGCGCGAAATTGAACCGAATTCGCGAACAGAGATTAATGCGTTTTCGTCCGATAAAAATAATGATTCTCCAACAATATTCTTCGGTCATTTCCGATATTCCGGTATTCCAAAGGCGGGCTGCAAAGCGCCGTCGCTTTCGGAAACCGTGCAAAACTAATTTCCAACAAATTCACCGAGGAACTAAGTTCGCGAACATGCCGCGATATTGGTCACTTAAGCGAGAATGTCTAGTCAACCGGCGCGACTTATGCGAGAACAGACTGTACGGGGCCGACGCGATGTAGGTTGCAAACATGGATATCGATTTCAGCACGGTATGCACGAGCATTGTGGAATGCGCCTTGTACATTATGCCCGTTCGTATTGGTGTGCGAACGGCGGTCTACAGACGTCTGTATCGTGATACGCGAAATCTACGAGCGCGCCTGTAAAATCGCGAGGTAGTCGCTCAAGTATTGCGGAATATATGTCACACGCAAAGTGTATTAACCACAATTCATATCAATGAGATGCAAATTAATGCAGGCATAATTTACGATCACGTTTGTCGGATTGAAGTTTCCAAAAATTTTATAATAATGAAATCATTTTCTATATGTTTTCCAGTTACTTCGCTGAGCTGAGTCTATAAGACAGCACACGTATGCTTGTGAAACGGACTTTAGATACGCGCGAGCAGACCAGCACGCGGACGGACGGTATACCTGGCCCGTTCGCGCATGACCCACCCGTGATAGTAAAACACGTATTTGCCGGTTAGGATTGTAGAACGCTTAGCGCGTGGCGCGATAGGAATTGCGCAGCGTGCGCGAGGATATACGGCGACGCGGCGGCGTCGCAATTTGCAACGACGCGGCGATTACGCGAAGTGTCGGTGCATCGCCGTGTCCTTCTTCGATAAGAGCGCGGCGTTAATTTACGCCACGCCATTCACGATTTATCGTTGCCGCTTGTGTCGCGCAACGAACGTCGATTCTCCCGAGCGTCGTGTTGGATTTCCTATGCACATATATATATATATATATTTGTCATTTATCAAATATGCAATCTAAACATATAAAATTAATCGAGGCCATAAAAACATATGCGAAATACTGACGTTGCACGTAAACGCGAAAAAAAAAACGTGCGAAATTGAAAGCGATAAAATACTCATCGAACGGAAGCGCGTCAGCCTGTCGCATAGTTAAAAGTCAATCATATGTTTCGTAAAATTAACAGCGCGAGGGTGATACTTGGCGAATCGCGTTTATGTGTCGAATAACATGAGGTATTCGGCTCGACGACAGACGAGTGCTGTTTCATTATCGAATCACGTTTCAAGTGGTACACGCGCGGTGTAGAAACAAATTGAGAACAACGTTGCACACACGCACACACACACACGAGTCGAGCGGCGCGCTGCACCGGCTGTTTCATGGCTCCCGTCGCCGCGTATGAGTGTGCAAATATAAACGCGTTCTAGTATATCCGCTAGCTGGGGAAATACGGCGGATACCCATACATGGCGATACACGGAATAGCGGTTTTTTTTTTATCGGCAAGCAACAGGGATCGGCGTCAAAGTGTTTCGCTGCTAGTCAACAAATGTACGGAACAAAAACAATCAACAGCTTCGCCCAATGATTACGGACATCTCGACAGAAGCGGACTGTAAGAGCTCACTTGCGACGCGCAACGAGACGCCGTCGACTGTCCGACAAAATGGGCAAGCGGGCAGGAAGGTGGACTCTGCATTATACAAGGTCAAGATGAAGGTCACGCGAAAAGGAAACGACGTCCTTCTTGCGTTCATTATGGTATGTAGATTTACAATTGCCGGCATCGATAACCCTTTTCAGCTGTCGCGCATATCTCATCGATCTCTTCCATGGCGAACAAACGACACCAGCAGGAAACGTGTCCACCCCAAGAAGGAGGGAGAAGCGTACACCCGATGCAACGATTATCATTTCAATGCGTGGCGCGACCACTCCTTCGGTCGCTCCAATACGCGCCTCAGAATCGGCGATTTGAATATTTCGTCAATTAAGCCACGGACGCTGCTTTACATAGGTGAAGTCGAGGTTACTAGCCATACGCAGTTGTCCTGTTTTTACTTCCAACGATCAACGTCGATCTTATTTATCTCATTTATCGCGGCAGTATCTAAACAGAATACCGATCGCGCGGTTCGGGGTCAGCACACCCGCGGTATGACTGATCGAATCAAAATCGATACGCCTATTGTGGCGCAATATCATATCACAGCAATCGTTTCGAATTTTTTATACGTAAGATAAAAAAAGAAAAATGAATTGTTACTTAAATAAGCCATTAATCAACGTAGTGAAACATGTTAATCAACTTTCAACTCATCATAAACTTATACTGTTTAAGAGAATGAGAAGGGTACTCGTGCAGAGACGATAAGAAGGATGCTGCAACCCTCGCCAGTTACGCCGCTGGAAGCGTTTTCATCTGCGTGAAATTCCCGACATAGCTCGCGATACGAAGAAAATTCCACGCAATCCATTCCACGCGTTATATCCACTCTTCTTGCGCGAAAGATACTTCGCGACCGTCCATTTTCCCCGCCGCGATCGAGCGGGCAGAAATCCTGACGGATGCCGTCAAAATGCGTCAATGATTGCACGCCGATAACGAGCTTCGGTAATAAATTCTTATTGAACATTTGCACGCACTTGCTGCAAAACGCTACCACTCCCGATTCCTGTAATTAGCGATGAATTAATATTCGCTGCGAGCGTACGGGGGCGGGCGAATGTTTCGAAAACTCGCTCAACGCCCATAAACATATACGCCCTTTTACGAAGCGGGGATGGAGGGAAGCTTCGCAAATCGTATCGATCGCGTTGTATTTACCGAATGAGTTTTACGAATTACAGCGCGGCACGTTTGATTTGCACGGCATTTCGATACGTCGATCTTCCCCGCCCACGATGATACTCGTGTCGCTCTCTTTCCCGTGTCCAATTAAATTTATACATTCCATACCAAGTATAATGTGTGTGAAATAAAAAATTATTTTATCAGTCGATAAATGAGTAATATTAAAAATTTATGGTGGCAACGATCGAACGGCATTTGATAAACTAAATTTTTTTAAACTCTTAATTTCACCGATTTTCTTCCGAAATTCGAGGAAAGATCCGTCGGCGCGATTTCAACGACTTCGAAATACACCACCAAATATCAGCCGAGCAAAAATTTCGGTGCTTCGATAAGCGAACGACGTGTCCCGTTTCGATGAACTTCCGTTCCGATAACGGCACCGATTCAGAGAGTCCGGCGACGAGAGGTTAGGAAAAAAGAAATGTGGGAAACCTGCCATGTAACGGTATGTAAATCGATCGCATGACATCGCGTGGGTCCTGAAGCGAAATTCGGTTTCCGGTGTACGCCGTGTAAATGACGTGTTGACGCGATGTAAAAAAGGTCTCGTAGGAAAAAAGGCATAGAAAGCTCGAGGAAAATACGAAAAAGTTATCGATTTGATTTCGCTTGCATCGCGTTTCAGTCGCGACTCTCGATATTCAGACATCAAAGATTACAACACTGATATATTCGGTTATCTTTTTATTTTTACGTGCTCTCGGATATCCCGACGAAGCGTATCGCGCGATCCGCTGCTGCAAGGTTCAATGATTCGGAGCGCTGAAGAGAATGATTAATTATAACTGCACGGTATCGCGCGCGCTGATCCCATTATCGTATCGTATACCAAAAATCTCTGCCGTCACGAGAATTTCCCGATATCAGCGATAGCAATGATATCATTGTTGTATCGACGATATTTACGCGAACAAGATTGCGCGTATCGATTTGAATAAAATCGCCTCAACTGCACGGTGGCTGGGCGAGAAATGAAAATCGGCGACACAAAATTGAGTACGGCGAAGCAGTGATACTCGCGAGCAAGTATAAGTCGGTCCGGAATAGTGGGTTTTGGCTAAAGAGTAGAAGGGGGTGGAGGCGTCATTCGCCTCGGCGCATTGAGATGCAAATACGCGCCACCTAACGTGATTTACGAGGGAGAAACGTGCTCGTACGAGCGAGCGACTAGGAGCACCCGAGTCCAAATCCGTTCGGCGTACGAGCAGATAAGATCTGTCCGAACAGCCGCCACAATGGACCGAGGAGGCTTTTATGGCGGCAGGTACTCGCGCGCGGCGCCGGGAAACCACCGATTTTCTCTCGGTCAGCAAGTTCCCACGGATTGGCGTAAAAGAGACGCAGCTGACCATGCGAATTTCTGCGACCCGTCCGCCAATTGTGACTTGCTCCGAAATCTTTTGTGGATTTTGCGTGATTCACGCGAAGATTCGTTTAATTGGCAGTGAAAGTAGCTTCGGTTTTAGATTTTACTACATTATACGGTCATTGCAAATTTTACTGATAATTTTTATCGATAAATAAAGCAAAATCGAGCTCAATTGTCGCGCCAGCAATCTAACAATTAGCTTTTATTGTTCAGAAGCATGTTTGCATGTGTTCGTAACGATTATTCAAAGAACCTCCCTCGTCGATAGCGTTGCAAATTAAATCGGACTCTTAATTTGGAGCAGCGATCCCTTTTTTGTCATCCGTCCATTCCTTTGTACGCATGGACGACGGATTATCCTGTCGACGCGTTCGTCGCGAAGCGGCGTCGCGTGCGTATTGTCACGAGCGCAGCCCCGCGACTACCACTCCGGAGCGTATTGACGCGGATTGCAGGCGCAGGTTAAATCGAGCAGACGGCGGTGGCGTCGCGACGCCGGCTGTGCGCGGCCGCACAACCCCTCGGCTGCCTTCCCCACCGTCGTCCGGAAGCGTCGGCGCGGAGAGAGGGGAGATGGGAGAGTGCGGAGGGTGGGCTCTGGCGAGAGGGAAAATTTATAAAGAGGGACCACTGCCGCCGCCGTCGGCGGGAGGAATGAGACTACTTGTTGCGCGTTGCGGCGCCCCTGTGACGCCGGCGTTCCCTCCCAACCCCCCTCGTATCTCCGCGTTTCATCGACGACCAACAACGCCGCTACCGCCGCCGCCGCCGCCACCGCCGCCGCCGCTACCCCTTCGACGCCGCCGTCGCCAACGACGCCCCGCGATGCCGCCGACAAAAATAGACGCGTCGTCGCGGCGCAACAGATATCACTTGGCTCGGCCTCGAGTAGCTCTCGGTTACTTCGTTCGCGCGCCGCCCGTCTTGATTGCCGCGATAACGGCGATTGGCATCCCGGCCGGGAGAAGCCGCTATGTCGAAACTCGGAAGCCCGATGCGGATTCCAGAGATATTTCGTTGAGAGTTTTGCGCTAATTCGCGGTAACTTTGTCTTGCTCAATTCGAGAGAACACTAAGCGCGACGTATTGTATTCACATTTCGATGATTGGGAATCGAAAAGGCGGATACGCAAATAATAATAAATTATGTATTCATGTAGTTTACGTAATGAAAAATTATACTTTTTTTCGTTAATTGGACAATGCATTCCGCGATATAATTCCGCGACAATTTCTTTCCCTTCGACATTGCGAAGTAAATTTGTTTCATGCGAGTCTCGTTCATTCGAGAAGATATCGATTTTGCGCGAAAGATCGTTCCACTTACCTGTATCTGGTTGCCGATGTGCAGTTGCTGCGCCTGATTGATCTGCAGGGTCGAAGTGCCGGGTCCAGAAGGAGGCCTCGGTGGTGTGGAAGTCGTGTTGAAGGGTCCCTGCGAGCCAGTTTGATTGGGCCCGCCTCCTTGCGATCCTCTGGGAGGCAGATATCCCGGGCTGCCGTGATTCGGCATCGAGCCCGGACTGCCGTATGGCGAATACTGTTGCTTGTAACCGCCGGTGGGTCCGAGCATGCCGGGTTTGCCGCCGGTCGCAGCCGGCTGGGGCCTTTTCATGTCCGTCAAACCCGCCGCGGCAAACTGAGACTGTGAATTGACAAACATATCGTTGGTCTGTTGACTCTGGAAGGTCGGCGTGCCGTTATTTTTGTGATACGAGCCGGTTCCCGGGGCCGTAGCTTGGGTCTGTCCACCGGCCGGACCTGTGCTGCCGGGACTGCCGAGATAATCGGACGCGCCGCTGAACTGAGAAAATTCGGCGTACGGAGACCTCGCTGTCGGGTTTCGCGCCGCTGCGGCCGCTGCGGCTGCCGTAGGATTGAATCCGCCCAGACCGAGCTGCTGACTTTTGTGCTGATGCTGCTCGGCCATTTGCTTGAGCGTCTGCGCGGCGGGACTCATCTCGGATTTGAAATCCAGCCCGGAGTAAGGAAGTCGGGCGGGTGAATATTGTGAGGTACCGAGAGCGCCCGGGCTCGAGTTTGCGGGCATCGCGTTGCCGTTGTTGTTGTTAACATTGTTGCTGTTGACGCTGTTGTTTACGCCATTGGCATGTGCTGCTGCTGCTGCTGTTGCTGCTGCTGCTGCTGCTGCTGTTGCTGCTGCTGCTGCTGCTGCTGCTGCTGCTGCTGTTGATGAATCGCATCTTTGTCGTCTTCAATTTTGATCTGCCCGTTGTTCGTCGTCGAGAGCCCGTTGTTAGTATTGTTGCTATTATTGGCTGCGGCAGCCGCCGCTGCCGCCGCCGCGGCCACGGCCGCAGCATTGTTCGTCAACGTATCGACGCTCTTGTCCTCGAAATCGAAGTCTTTCATAAACTCGGGCGGGAAATCCGATATCTCGGAGATGAGATCCTTGAACGCGTCCGATGTGATAATTTCGTCGTTGGTGTCGTCGCCCATAAATTCGGAAAAGCCGGGAAATCCGGTGCCGTTCGCCGCGGCGTCCTTCTCCAAGGCCGCGGCGCACTGCTCCAGGTCGACGAACTCGTTGTCGGGTTCCTGTTTGCACTCGACCAGATTACCGATATCGACACAGCCGATGCCGCCACCGCCGTTTCCGTTGCCGCCGCCGCCGCCGGCACCTGGACCGGGACCGTTGGGACCGCTGCTGTTTCCGGGTTGCGGTCTAGACGCAGACGCGTCCGGGCCGGGCTTCGGCGAGGAAGACGCGTTCAGGAGATCGCTCTTCACCGACGCATTCGTTAGCGCTTTTACCGTTACGTTCGTAGAAATTGCCTGCGCTTGCGAATTGTTCGCCGCCGAGGTCGTAAACTCCAGCTGTTGGACAATTTGCACTTGAAACTTGGTGAGACCCTCGTTTCCGTCACCGTTGCCACCGCCGCCCCCGCCGCCGGGCGTCGGACCCGCCGAATTCGCGCCGTTGCCCGGCTGATGCTGGCCGTGGCCGTGATGAGGCCCACCGCCACCACCACCGCCCGGACCCTGCTGATGCTGGTGAGGCGGCTGCGTGCATTGCAGCTTGACCGGCGGCTCGCCGAAACCACCGTCGCCACTAGCGCCAGTGGCTGGCTCTAACTCCTCGGCCGTCCTCTTCAGGAATTTCTGCTGCTGAAACGAGAAGAAGACGGACAGATGAGTCACCACCGAATAGATTCTTCGAAATATAAATAGGAAACAAAGAACGTAACGCGTTACGCTTGTGTTTGATTTTTTCAGCAATCTGCCGGCAATAAACATTTTCGAGAGATACATTTGTCGCGTCAATTCTTTTTACCGATTGCATAATTTTATTATTTCCCCTCGGCAGTATCGATCATCGTTTGATCAAGTTCTTCGAGAAAACAGCGGTCTTTTAAAGACTGCCGCTTTTTCTGTACTCTGTTGCTCGACGACCGATCTGACGCGAGGTATTTAACTCGTCGCTGGTGTCGCCGAGCTCGATTCCACAGCTTTTTCTACGATTAACCCGGGCAGTTTCTCACCGTACCTGTCAATACTCGCGACGCTTTTTCAGCCGCTGTCTTTGTACGGATCGCCGACGGTCGCCCGCAGAGCGCCGTTTTGTTTCGAGGAGAGCCGGGTCCTGGCGCGGCGACTCGTAAATCTCGACAAGCGAATCATCTCCCGAATCGAAAGATCGACGGCACGCGATTCTACGTGTGACGCGTGATGAATTCAAATAACTTCCATCGCACGCAACTGAATTTTTTATATTACTTCGCATTGTTCCGACGCTTTACATTTCAAACGTGCGTATTTTATGTATTATCGTATTACGTCGCAATATTTTAGATTTACAGCGCTGCATAGTTCATATCAGTGTTGAGCGATGGGTAATTATTTTTATGATTAATTTTACAGTGGACGTAATTAAAGGGATCAATGATTAAATAATTATTACTAATATTAATTATTAATGGGCGATCCCATAATTACAAATTACTGTCACCGTTATTAGTGTCGCTTCAATAAAATATCTTAATGTATTCAATCAATCATAATAAAAAATGAGATCATTTTTTTGAAAAATAATGCGTCATCCTGATTTCGATTCACTTTTCGAAAATCATTAATCCTTGATCGGAACAAATAATCGAAATGTGACAGAAAATTCGAGGCAATTATTGCTGGATTCCAAAGACGAATCCGCTTAGGCTTAGGCTATCTGCCGCTGGCGAGGATTTCTGCGAGATCTCCAAGTCGACGACCTGTTTTCGGCCGGGTAAACAAATTGACGGCTGTAGCGCGGGGAAGAGGAAAAGAGGGAGGACGGAAAGATTGGAAAAAGTTTTTCCGGGGTGCGGTCGCGGGAAGCGCTTCAACCGACGCACACATATACACACAAACACACACACACACACACACACACACTAATACACACAGGTGCACGGTTGCGCGAGCGCGTCGGTGTATATCTATACATTTGTCATGATTTGAACCGGGATAACCTCCCGTTTCATCCCAAAATCGATAATACGTATTACCCTCTAATAGAGAATCGGGCGCTCTACGTTTCCCTCTGCTTTTCCCCCCCTCTTCGCCCACCTCGTCCACCCGCCCGTGTCCCTCCCGGCCCGAGCTCGAATAATCTCGCGTCTTCCGCAGATGTAATACGATATTCCGTCAGCTTTCTCTACCCGCAGCATCCTCCCGCCAATCGCAGGACCAGCATGCTCGCCGCCGTCGTAAAGGTGGATGAGACGCTTCCTTCGGTACCCGGCAAACGGGCCGTCCTCCCCTTTTACGTTCCGCGGAATGAAGCACATTATAGTAGGCATAAAGAGAAATGAACTCTCCCCATCCTCGCAGCCTCGTCTCCTTGATGATATCCCGACGAAATATAAAACTCGCCGTGCGGTATTAAGAGCTGTACCTTGCGAGCGAGTTGTAATGATCGAGAATTTATGATAATTCTTGCGTCGTGCATTAAGTAAAGACGTGTTAAAATTGTTTCAGACACTAACGATTATTAATCGTAAATACATATTCATCAAATTCAAATTTCGTACTTCCGAAGCTAGTTTTGTCTCGAAATGGCGCATAAATATCGCACAAGTATTACATTGAGTACTAATCCTTTACATTCGTGCGATCGTGTGATATTGTGTCAGAAGCAGAGGCACGGCGTAAGTCACAACGGATGCGAGAGACGCTGGAAAAAGGTTTCGGTCGGAGAAAGCTCTCGCAACGCTTTCGCAAAGCAATTTCGCAGGACAAAAGGTGTGTGTCGGGGATTGGCAGATAACGGCATGCCCGAGCCACCGTTCGCGTCAATATTGCACTCCACCCACTCACCTCCTCGCCCTCCGCATCTCCTCCTCCTTTCATGCATCGCTTCGCCGCGGCTCCGAATAAAAAAATACTTTAACCTGCGCTCCCTTCAAACTAATTACTTTCCCCGAGTTTGCACCACTTTCAGCCATATCGAAAATACGAGATCATTCTTTCTTCTAATCCGATGCGAGGATTTATCGGTGTTCAAATCACTATTTGTGTGAAAATACATGCTAATGATAAACGGCTTTTACCGGCAAAAATGTAAACACTTTACGCTGAAATCATGTCCGACGTCCATTTTTACTTTAATTATCGCTGTAACAGAAAAGAAATTTGTTGATCGCGAAGCAAATCTGATTGCGCAACGCTGCAAACATATCACGAAATACATATTTTTCGTCAAAGAAAAAAAAAATATGTATTTATGTTCATCTCCAAGATTATCCTAATACCAACTTGAATCGCACACTATAATATAATACTAAACACTCAGTGTGATATTATCATCACGCTACGTTACTCGGTTAATCGGCTATACGAGTCGCCACTCGACGAGCGCGGTGTAGACTTGCCTTATCTCGAGGTTGAATATATCTTATCTGCGCTCGCGCCAGATAAATCGTGCATTTTCGCAATTTCGTAAAGCAAGTTATTCGTGTGAATAACAATGTTGCGATTACAAATAATAATGTGACTTTCCAGCTTTACGCTTCTCTCTTTCGAGTCTACGCGCGATGAATCGATCGGTTGCGCGATGCTCGGCGATCAGAAATTAATACGCAATCACGGCAGTTAGGGGAAGCGAATAGACCGTCGAAGGAGAAAACTAACAGCCCCGGGGGTGGAAGCATCGCGTTTGCCGTCACGCTGTTGGCTCCGCAATGCGTGCTTCGCGGCGAACTGATTTCATCCACCCTATCCTTTATCACCTCCCTGCGAAATCGGTTAACTACCATCAGACTCGCCCGGATGCGAGTTTGCCCCGAACTCGAGAGCCCGAGCATTATGCCACTTCGTCCGGAAATAATACCCCGCGGTGCGCGCAGATTCGTGCGCGCCCTGCACGAATGAATGTTGCTCGGGTACAAAACTGTGCTCCAGCGTCGTTAGAAACTGAAATCATCGCATCACCCGCCGCGTCATAATTCATTGTGCAATATGTGAGATAAGTGCAATAAGATTTTTGCGATGCGTATTAATTAATTCTCCACGATTGTTCGCGCGGCTTCGAATTCGCGAGACAAGTGTGGGCTTTGTTAAAGCGTGCACCCGAACGCCGTCACGTCCGGACTCCTTGCGCCACACTTGCGTAATACCGTGGGAATGCGGTTGCGAGCGACTCCGCGAAAAGGGCAAGCTTGGATACCTTATTAACTCTCTCGCCCGTATACCGTTCTCCGTCAATTTCTAATGAAAGTTCGCTCGTGAAATACCTCTCGAATTATGATTGTTGTCGCTCCACGAATGCTTTCTTCTTCGGTGATCGCGTTATTACGGGCCACGCCACGAGAGTGAAGATTAGACGCGAAAGCCGGCTTAATTCGTGAAACCGATGTCTATAAACGTCTAAAGCGGAAGACGCTAGGCCCCTCATAACGTCCGCCACTTGCTCCGTACGTAATAGGTGGCATGTTACGCCATGATTAAGTTGCGAATGAGTCAGACCTCTGGAATTGACGTCTTGAATTCGTGTCACGTTGTTATTGTCGGACCATTCCGCAATTTCTTTACAGATGCTTCTGTTTCGTTTTTTTAATCGTACAGTAAACACAATTCTGCATAATTTTACAAGAACACTCAATTTCGAATACGTAAAAAATATATTCTTATTATTTTTTATTCATTTTTCCGAAGAAGTAGAAATCTCTGCAATTATAATAATAATCAGTCTGAAATAATAAACTACTGTCAATTATTTAAAATTTCACTCGTTTTTGCTACGAGATTCTCGAGTTTAGCTGGTCGTGTATGGCATAATTGGAGGAAAAAATCTTATTATTTTCTATCAAAATTTTCTGTTTTTGCGGTACGAAAACATCGTCAGAGATGACAAATCGGACGTCTCGAGCGAATCTTGGCACGGCGGCAGTGGTGCTTCGAGATAAGAAGCATGTCACTAACCTTGACGTGTATGCGAGAAGCGTGCTCGTATATGTGCGTACGTGTGGGCGGATACACCGGTCTATTGAGCGTTACATTTCGTTAACAACGCTCCCGCCAGTCGCGTCGCGACTGTTAACACGACCTAAATATCAGCCGGCGAGAATGACGATGTTTCGTGACACATGGTCGTCTCACGACTGACCCCGCTTTTCGCGTTCGAAAAACACCTTTTTCACTTCGCGTTTATCGCTTCCGTGTTTTCTCGCTTCCCTGTTTTCTCGCTTCCGATAAGACTGTGAGAGTCCTTATACGACGTATGTAATGGGAAAGGATTTGTCAAACTTTACGACATCGCAGGTTTTCGATTTAGAGAAGAAGCTTGAGAAGAAAGAAAAATTTTAAATTATGTGACGATAAAAAATTAAACAGAATTAACAAGTGTAGGCAAAAATGTTAATTCTTATCTTTGTCTTTTCTCTCGACTTGAAATTCTTCGAGAATACTCCTCGATCACACAGCTTGTAACTTCACCGAACGGAATCGGCGCACGAGAATCGTAATCTGCCAACTGATAGGCACTTACCGCTTCTTGTGCAACGATGCGTTTACGTAATCGCTGTTTCCAGGATAAGCTATCGCGCGAATTTTATTCAGATCGCAATCCCTCCTTGCGCGAAATCACGATCGCGTACCGCTCGCTGCTTTTCGCTGGCCACGATATTTTAGCGAGGAATTTATAGCATCTTTCGTATCTCTTTCTCTTTCTCGCAGTCCGATATCACACCGTCGCTTTGTGACTGCGCGCGATCAATGAAAACGCTCACTTCCGGCATTAAAAATACATGGTCGAGTTTTCTTATTCGGGGAGCGAACGCAAACTATGTTCAATTTTACAATTGAATTTCACGAATTTTCGACAGGTGCGCGCCGCAACCGTGTGTTTATGACAAATTTTAGCGACCGGCGAGGGCTTTCGCGCAAAACCCACCCACCCATCGTTAATCAGCCGCGCTTTTTTTTCTCGCGTCGCGACAACGCAAAATGATTTAATTTCGGCCGAAAACCCGTACTCTAACGGAAACGGTAAAAATGACTCGCGATATAATGGCGCGCGGTATTTCAGCGTCGATGCGAGGCGATTTTTCCGCTGCATCGCCGTGAGTGCGCAATCGACGCGCAACGCAAGGGAGGGAGAGAGAGAGAGAGAGAGAAAGATACAGAGCACCGGCGGAGGGGCACGCACGATTACAGATGCAATTACGATATTCATCCGTGCAAATGTAAATGTTCGCGCCGGTGCGCTGCCGCCGCTACCGGTCGCGAACGCGCAATTCGACGCATCGGCTTTCAAAAGAAAAATGGATTCCCCGTTGCGCGCATTATCCGCGGTACACGCGTGTGCGCGAGCGCGCTTTTGAATAATCGTTATTGCTGTAACCCGTTGGGCACACGTTGTCGAGTGAGCGGTTCAAACTGTCACGCCTGTTTTAAAGAATCACGCGCTTTCAAACCACGTCGGTGTCAGGCGCCACTTTACGCGGTGCTCGTGCCGTCCGTTTGCATTTCAATAATCAGATGTAATAACGCGGATTGTGGAGTCGCGCGTTAAACCACTTAAAAAATATTCACGCTGACGGACGGAAGTGAATTAAACGAGAGGCAATCGTGCGAGATGAATTAAGCGAGCGAAACGCGAAAAAAAAAAAGATATTAACATTTCGGACAAAAGTTTACTTAATTGTGCGAAAATTACGTTTACACGAACATTGGATGAATCATAATTTTCATGAATGTTTCAAGAGAAAAATGCTCGATAGAATAGAATACTTTTCAGCAATTCTAAGACATTAATTTTCCTGGCAGCGCTGCGAGTGAAATTATCGGAATGGTGCGACCTACTCTAGAAAGTGTCTATAGATGAAGCGCTGAACGTAGAATGAAGTAATAATGTGCGCACCGCGTTGCAAATATGTACACGAGGTTACACAACGTTCGCTCCGCTACAAACGACAATGCGTCGATTCGTGTCGCGCGCGCGCGTGCTGGCGTCCTCCTAGTTTCTACGGAATGAACTGTCCATCTGCCTTGCGGCCGACCCGGTCACTGTATCAACGACTACATTCATAAGAACGAGAATACTGTATATACGCATCACTCTCACTCCTAATTATTACACGTCACTGGATATGCATGTAAAGCAGCACGGTGCAAAGTGTTAACAACTGCTTAACTAATGCGCTATTTTATATATCTACTAAAAAAAAAAATAAAATTCAAATTGATTCAAGAATCGCGCATAGAAACGCCTCTTTTGCCAGGTTTAAAAGATTGTATAATTTCTACTGTGTATAATTGTGTGTAATTATCATCTTTGTTGCGCTACGTGCTTCGGTTCAACTTTATAATTAGCGTTAAAATTAGAGGGACTTGTCTGATTATAAACTTACGAGCGTGGAATCTATTTCGCATACCTATCGCATCTCGGCAGGAATGCGGGGAGAATCGAAGGAGCATATATCGCGTTACGACCCCAAAAAAAAAAAATCGTGACGATTATTACAGAGAGCGGCGGTTACAGCAGCCGAAGCCCAACGGTGTATCGCGGTATTTGCCGGGCTTCCGCGAGCATCGCGTTAATCCAACGACGGAATAGGCGTGCTATATAATTGCGGTGGAAACGGTGCAGTTAATAGGGTGTGGCAGCCTCCCGGTCCCGAAGTTATTACAGCTCTGTATTATTGATACAACTCCATTACGAAAGTCCTCGGAGACTAGCAGTGGCGTGACGCCGTACCTTCCTCCCCGCGGCCATCGTTATTTTTGCAGCCTCGAAAACTTCACGATCGACCGAGATGTCTCCTCCGAGCAAGGCTCGCGCGCGCTGCTCTTTAATGACGTTTTTAATTATTAATTATTCCCGGTAATTACGTAGCCGTAAATCAAAGCAATTTGTGCCGCGAAGAAATCTTCCTCTCCCGACGTGATGGATACAAGGCATTACGGAAGGGATGCGCCGTTATTTCTCTCGTCTATGAATTCTTTGACCAACTTATTATACAATCGATTTTTCCTCAACGAACGTTTAATTGTGCGGCATTAAATATCTTTAAAGTAAATTATCATATAAATCCATTAAAAAATGCTCTTGAAATTGAACAAAGAAAGAACGTCTTGTCTTTCTAAATTAATTCCGATTTATTTGTATCGGATGTAATGAGAAAAAAGAAAATGGAACGGCAAATAAAGACACAGGCTATAAATCCAACGAACTGGAACGAAGGTTTCGAATGGGACGATGCTAACAATGAGGGTGAAGGAATCTATCCGGAAGCCGTGGACCATCGTCGCGCGAGCGGAACACAAGAGGATCGTCGAAGGAAACTTTTTGACCCAATTCTTTTTTCCGCAGCCGTGTCCTTGGGCGAGAAATTTGCAGTGGCCTACAAAGCGTAGGATTCTGCCGCGCGAGGGTCCGAGAAAAGGAATCACGTACGACATAAGTTCGTCTCGTCGCCGCGCGACATCGAGATAAGCTCGGTTAAGCATCACGTAAGAGCGTCTCTGTTTCGCGCAAAGCCATATTTAGACCGTGCACGAGTGCGCGCGCTGGTTACTTTTGGTCGAGTTGGATGACGTGCTGCGAACGTGGGCGGGAAAGCTTATATGTACCGAAAACCTCGCTTTCTCAGGCATAAATTCATTAGACTCGGAAAGACCCCTTGTTCTCTGCGATTGACCGTCGCGTAGGCGCGAGAGAAAAAAAGGTCTATTATGAAAACGCACTAATTGAACGTTGTTGTTGTCGGTCATTAACTCTGTGTGCTTTTCTCTACAATAATACTACGATTAATTTTAATAAAATAAATCGCTCCGTATTAACTGGAGTTTCAAAAAATTTTTCGTCCATTTGTTTTACCTTATAATAAAAAATTATATAGCTAATTCTTAAAGTTACTTAAAATAAATGGATTAAAAATAGTTTTCTTTTTTCTTTGTCCGTTATTTAATTATTTTGGTAATCTCTCCGAATTCGCGAACAAGAGAATTTTATGAAAAATGGTTGCAAATGCCAGACCACGAATATAAGTACACAAATAGAGAATGCGAGAATATGGGGCTTCTACTGCATGCAGAGATTATACTAGCATTCGCATAGTGCATTTCATAATTTTGAAAAAAAGAATTTATTAACCTTCGCGCATGCAAGCGAGATTTGCTGAATCCAAAAATCACTATTTTCTAAATGTTACATCAAGTAATGTCTAATGGGGAAAGAAACATATGAATGGATACGATTAATATTTAACTCGGTAATAAAATAACCAAACAGATCTCTCACTGAATATTTATGTGTTAATTTAAATATTACGCTTACATTAAAATAATTGTAAAATCCAATAAAAACCGCTTGTCCGTCTGCGTTATAAAAAGATTTTCCTGTATAAACGATATTTCAAAGCTGACGTAATTGTTCAACAATGTGTTGTTAACAAAAGAATATTTCAAAACGGATCTGGTAAGACACGAGGCGAGCGCGAATGTGCGCGGCGTTCGCCGCGATACAGCACACGAACCCATCGACGAGGTTGTTCTCCCTTGACATGTAAATTCGCATAATTATAATTACAAATCTCACGTAGCCAGACACACCGGAATCACGTGATCGTAACGCGCGTAAGTGCCATAAACGCGATATGCGAAACAGTCGCTCGGGTCGGTTTGATCTTATCGCGATTGGCGTCTCGGTGACACTACTATGCTCGAAATTCTCTTCGAGATTCGTTGCAAGTCCAAGTATTTTGACAAACTTTATCATTCTTCGTTATATTAATGCACGTTATAAATTTATTCAACAAAATTCGATTTAATGATTCATCATCCATCGGCAATGTTTAGAGATTAATTCAAGAAATGCATTTGTGCATATTATCGCACGAGGAGAGATAAGATATAACTTTTCGTTGAGACTTGTCGCGAATATTTTTTTACAATTTTACATGCAACACGGCACTCAGCAGGGGATAAACTCCTTTCGCGAAATTTTCTACGTCGCATCAGTCAGTTGCATTGTCAGTGCTCGTATCACCTCCGTCGAGAGAGCGAGAGGAACGCGCATTGACTAGGAAGGGGCAGCAGATAAAAAGAGAGAGAAAATGTTACGCAATCTTGTCGTCGTACTTGTCAGTAATTGCTTATTTATTGCGCTGTCACGCGCTTGTCTCTCTCCGTCACGCGCATCTACGTTGTCGACGAAACTGTCCTTTTCGATCGGCGCCGAACAAGCTTGGCAAGAGTGAAGAGTGAACTTGAAATGCCGAATTAAATTGATAACAGAGAATCGTATCATTTCGTAATATCGCACGGGACAATCACCCGAATCAAATCCAAACAGTAAACTTTGTTTCATGAATTTTTCCTGCATTTACTCGCGAAAATACAAATACAAATAATACTTGGAATATTATTCGTGCTTCGCTCGATCTAGTTTCTGTGAAGACTATCAGCAAATATCGATTTCCAACCGGACGTATACATATATATATATATATATAGAATGTTCAATAAATTGTGATATAAACAGACAATTCCTTGTGAAAAAAACAAAATATAAAGCGTAGAACAAATCTCCTTAATTGCTTGCGTATTTCTGGAAAAAAATTTGTATTTTTCACTTGTTTCTTCGTGAATCGAGGAATCGCGAAAAATTATACCACGATTCACTGGACATTTCACATGTAACGCAGTGTTCACCGATAATATATACGTGTAACGCCGAAGAAATTCGTCAAATTATTCATTACGCGCGTGGGAGGCGTCCACTTGCGACGCGCGGCCGCACGCACGCGATAAGTTTTACGTATAATTCGCGTGGTGCATCGCCGATTGCGTGCACATTACGATATTAAGCGCTCGGATATGCCCCGCCGTCGCTTATCCGAGTGTCTCAGACATTGTGCTGCAGTTTGCTCACGGCATAATACCCCGTCGGCTCCCTTGCAAAATCGCTCGATATGTCGCGCCCGACATAACGATAACTCCACATTATCGCCGGTCGGAGAAAGTTTCACCGAAAATTACTCATTGCATATTCTATTCTGTGTACCTTTAGCGCGTGTAATCTACTCATTAAATTTTAATTCTTACACATTTGCGCGGTATCTAAAATTAATTCATTATAATGTAAATTACACATTAGAAACATTAAACAAATCCCCGGCTTTCCACTACGCTTCCGATTTGCAACAATACATTTAGAGAACCCTGTTTACTATTAATTAGATAGGTCAACCTAGTCTGCGGGTCGACCTATGGCTGAGTGCGATTTTTCGCAGAATCTCCAAAAAGGAGAGGAAGCGCAAGCGAGAGGAAGAGCAAGCAGATCGATCGGGGCTGCAACCGCCGCTCGAGGCTGCAGCGCGCGGCGCTTTTCACCGTGGCGATAAATTCTGGAACTTGCAAGCTCGGGACACCGACATGCGGGGCCGCCGCCGCCACTGCTGCCGCTGCCGTTGCCGCTGCCGTTGCCGCCGTGCGAAAGCTTTCGTGCAAAATATTTCAGCACCCGGGGCGGCGCAACTCGCCTGACCGTTCATCAGGGCGTCGAATTGATTATTGAACAAACAGTGTGATATCCGTCTCGACTTATGCCCATGACTGTTCTCGGAAAGAACTGCAATATGCATGACGCTCGTAACTGCGATACCGTGGTCATGATTTTACATTGTTCGATAACGCGCCATTCCCCAAATCTCATTAAAAGTTGGATGATATCAATAGAGACGGAAAATCGCAAATTATCTGGGAAAAAATCCGATCGACACAAAATTTTTATTTATCAGCGAAAACGCGTACAATTGTGCTATTTATATTGTCTACATTTTTTTTCTTGGTTTAACGAAACCGCGCGTGAACATGCTTTTTCGTGCCAGGGCAAAATTTAATTCCGAATTTACAATATGCACATGTTAACATTGCTGTAATTAGAGATTCTCGCCGTCATGAAATGGAAGGGTATGTGTGAAAATAAACTTTATATTAAAGCAAATCGATAATAATTGTCCAAAATTTAAAGTTAATTATTTAGAAATAAAGTACTTTAAGCGTTACCGCACGCGTAATTATACTACCCGAAAACACTGTTCGAACATCCGCAATCTTTCCGTAACATTCATTTCATCGATAATTCGTCGACGAACATTTCCTTTCGGCGTTAAACTTTTCATCGAAGCGTTTGATTCGCGTTATAAGCGCACGCCCACGAGGGCAGAAGAGCACTTAATTATTCACAATGATCCTTTATTCATACTTGCTATCCCGCGGTGAGGCACAGAAGTGCTTCATTAAAAACAGTAGCGATGACGAATATTCCCGACGAAATTTTTCGTGTGTACATTTTGTAGAAAAGCAACCTTTTGTTCGATATATTCGCAGAATATTCAAATAGGTAATTTTACAATAATTTCGTTAAAATCAATTGCTTTTAATAGACAAAACGGTACTTTTTTAATTTTTAATTTTAGAAATAAAGCATAGTATTGCAAAGTGAATTTTGTTGTTCAGCTATGCAACGTCGAATACAATTTAGAAGGCAAAAGCAATTTATAACCTGCTATACTACTCTACAGTGTTCTTGTTCAGCGTCAGTGTTATCAACATTCACACAAATAGCAACTATCTTTCCGGAAGTTCGCCGATGTTTAATTCAACGACGGATCGCCTATATCGCTTACGTGTCACGTGACACAGTTTCACTTCGATATACTTCGTCGACTAGAAAAGGACGGTCAATCGCCTTCCCGGAATGAGAATCGAAAACGATGCCCACGTTCGCAGCGACACCCTGTACAATACGTCAACGACTGAATACCAACGAAGGGTTAACGAGTATAGGGCATCGACTTTTGGGACGCGTTGCCGTGAGATATCGATCCCTTCGACCTCCTTCGCCCTTCGCGACGGCGTTCGCTTGCATTGAGGAAACGTTTACATTCACACGTCAACGTTTGGAGGATTAGTTTGCACGAATATCGAAACGCACGCGCGCACGCACACAGGATGGTAAGGGAGGACTGAACGAATCAGACGAAACGTAGAACGAGGATGAAATCATCGGTCCGATCTCGGCGAACTTTACCCGCGAGAACCAACTTCCGGCGCGAAAGTTGTCTTTAAGTCTTTGTCGCGCCTAGTGCAAAGTTTTCGGAGCGATCGATGCGCAGGCAGCTCCGCCACGACCGTCGCGCGTCTGGCCTCTCTATTGAAGACAATCGAACCGGTCTTGCCGTGTTTATTTTGATTACACATCGATGCAAACCGATATCGGGCTTATCGGAATAGTAGAGTATCGAGTACCGGTGGAATATTAAGTACACGGGATAACATATACAACGCGCTAATATGAAATGTGATTTTCATATAATGACTCATATAAAATTCATATACATTTCTGCAATATAATTTCCAATCGCATATGTATAAAGCTACTACATGTGACGCTTTTATCATTTCGCAGTAAAATACGATATACGATATGTCTATAGCTTTATTTAAATCGCGCGCGAGTTGTTTCCGAAACATATTGCCGCGCGCGGTTCGGAATGATTATCCGAAAATAACGCCGCTTTAATCTCGCCGATTCGATCTCGAATAATTCACAATTCGGCCGCGAGGATTCCGTCGAATTTCTTCTCGTCGTCGGTGGAAGGCGCCCGCGCACGCGGAGCTTTATTAACTCCCTGTGATTTACAAGCTGCCCTCGCGGATGATTCCCTTCGTTCAAAATGAACGCGCGCGAGTTGCGATTTAATTGCGAAGGAGCACGGACGGCGGTGGATGATTTACAGCCGTTTCTGTTGTGGCGTCGTTCCCGATACGCCTCGTTACGAATTCTCCATATTACCATTTGTAATGCCCGATCCGGGCTCGCGAGATCAGCGCGCGCGCGCGGCGAACACATCTCGATCGGAGATAAAGATTGGGAAGATAGAGCGAACGCATAAATAATCAAGCGATACGCATATACAGAAATGCAGAAGCGAAATGAATATTTTTCGAACTAGTAGTAAGTCTTAGGCTCTTCTTGTTCCATTTTTTTATTATGGAATGCGGGTAACATTGTTCGAGCCGTGGAGCGGCAGTTGAGAAAGAAACACAAGGCAACTATTCCTGAGTATAGCCGGCGATACGGTATTATCGATTAAGCATTACCGAAGCCATACTAAGGATATAACTCGACCAGACAGCACCACGTGTGTACCTATAATTATTATTGCCTTACGATGACGCAAACAATCTAAGTCGGAAGCTCGATGATCGAAGTCTAAAATGTTCGCCTCTAGTATCGAGCAATGTGTAATTACAATCTGTCCTCGAACTTCTACCTACGGATAATTTTTTCCCAACATGTTGTAATATGTTTTCTTTTCTTAAAATTCAGTTGGAAGACTAAACAAATGTGTAATTTTCGAATTTTTCCCAATATCTTCACTTTCGACTACAGGAATCGATATATTTTTTTTAGCAAAAGGATCGTTTTAAGATAAAATCGTCGGTTCATCGGAGGGAACCGCGTCTCGACCATTAGCGCGTCTTGGAGGATCGCCAGGTGGTGGTCCGAGGGGAGGATCAACGAGCCGCGAATTCGCAAACTCGATCATCGGTCTCGTTCGTCGTGTCGAGTGGATCCGCGCGAGGGTAAACGAGCGACAACGTGGGCGATACGTGCGGACTCCGGTGGGCTCGGTATACGTAGCCGAGCGCGAGTTCAGGCCAAAGTCTAACAGACACGACACACCTCCGACCTTCCTATCGATCTGCGGCCGGAGGTTTTACGCGTCCTCCACCCTCCGTAAGCTCGACGACCCTCTTCCCACCCTCTCTCTGTCTGACTCGGTCTTTCTCTCTCGCTCTACCCCTTGCTCTCAGCCGTATAACCCTCTTTCGTCCCCTCTCTTTCTCCTTCTCTCGGCGCCCAAGTCCTGGCGAGAAGGAAAGGCGAATCTGCCTGCCGAGCCCCTCGCCATGAGAACGAGTTTCTCGTCCACCTCCTCCTCCTCCTCCTCCTCCTCCCCCTGCTCTACCAGCAGTTCCTCCACCTCCTCTCCACTACCTCGTCCTCGGCACTCGCAAACCCGCACCCTCACAACCCGTTTCTATCGCACCCCTCGTCACCTACGGGTACGCGAAGGGGAGAGAAAAAGGAGTCGGAGCGGCGCGGCGAGAAAGAGAGCCAATAATGCGTCTTTACGACTCCGCGCTTTCGCAACACAGCCATGCCAGCTATGCGGCATCGCGGCCGTTCTCGATTTGATTTAAAGACGAGCTGCCGCTTTAGCGCCCCGCGCGCGAACCGAGATATCGCGTGGTGGCCCGTCAGATCGACCACCGCGTAAAAATATTATCTCGATTTCTCTCTCTCTCTCTCTCTCTCTCTCTCTCTCTCTCTCTGAGAGTACTAGCCGCATGAAAACCCCTGTCAAATTTTCATGAATTTAATTTCAGTTGTCAAAGTAGAAATTACAATTATTTTTTACAAAATTATGTCTCAATTTTGCAAAATATTTACAAACTTCCAAATTTAGCAACTTTAGAAAAATACAGAAAATTGTGGAAAGTTTTGTACGGGATATGTTTTACGAATTCGCAATGTAAAATTCATATTTAGAAAGATTCAAATCAACAAGAAAGAACGGTAAAATTTAACATTCGCGACATGTGAAACTGGAAACATATTTCCAATGTTAAAATTCTTCAATCAGATTAAGCTTATAAATTTTTTTTCAATTACACACACACACACACATTTTGCTTCTTCAGCGTAATATATTTCCCATAGCAGTTTACTCCGCTAAAATTCAGCATTCAATATCCCCGCAATTGAGTTTTCGTTAAATAACAATCTCCGCCAAATACACCGTCAAAGAGTCCGAGATTCAAAGCAGAGGAGCGATAATTCCACGGCACTCCGTATAAATAAGCGTGCGGCGATGATGCATGGACGATATGCGCGGGAGACGTGCGCGAATAATGAATTCGGTCGATCTTCGTGAAAGTGGGAGCTATCGCGAAACCCGTCAAGGAGACGCACGATCGCCTCCTTCTCCTCGCGCTCGCTTCTTCTCTCGAAATATCTCCGTTACCGGACGAGAGCGTGTACGAGCCGCGTGGCCAAAGTCCAGAAAACTGAAACCAGAAATTCTCGCGATATTTCTGGACATGGGCGCGCGAGAATTCATGGCCGGAACGACTTTTCGTCACGCTGGAAATTAATCGAGAAATGCGAAGGTTTATCGCGTCATAAACTACACGCGAACGCTTCGCGTCGCGAATTGCGCGCACCGGCGCACAGTGTTTCCTCTTCCTCTCCTATTGTTTTTGACTAAAAGTCGGAGAAAGGAAAGCGCTTGTTCCATCCAATTAAATAATTTCTCAATTAATAATTCGTGCCTTCTGTGGCCCTGCTAGATGCAAAATATCACAGCATTTACAGAAGAAGCGCAGCAATTGAAACGTGTTTGCAACATTCCGCATAACGTTGCGTGAGAACAAGAATCCGTAAAAAAAACTGATGATAGCGATAAAGACTACAAAATGCAAAATACGCGTAAGAGCGAAAAACAATTGAAGTCAACGAGAGGAAGCGGGGGGGAGAACTATCGCGCAGACTATCGCGGCTGCGAGGAGGAGAGCGCGAGGTAGAGAGAAAGAGTGCGTTCACGCGAAGGAAAGAAAAAGAGAGCGGTGAATGACGCCGGGCGTGAATGTATCACCGCGTGCGCGTCGCGGCGCGCGTCGTTGCGCATCCGCGCTGTACGGGACAGCGTTATGCGCGAGTCACGAATCACGATTATTTCGGACGACTCTCTCTCCCCGCCGTTCTCCGCAGCCCCCTCCTCGCCCTCCTGTCACTCTTTCTCTCTCTCTCGCCCGCCGCTGCATCGACCATCTTCGTTACGCCGATGCGCGGACTAAATATATCTTTTACGGACACACAAGAGACTATCGACAGAACCGCAGAGAGCGAAACGTCGGATTACCGTTTAAAGCGCATCCTAATAACCCGCTCAAGGTCATCGAGCGAGTATTTTCGTGGTCCAAATTTCGAAGGCGGGCCTTTTTTTTTTCGAAAAACTCGCACGTGTCACAACGAACCGCGACGACTGACGTAAATCGGCAGACGTTGCAGCGCCCAAAATCGATCGCAAGGGGAGCATGCGATTGGACGTTATAATCAGCGTGCGAAAGAAACGATCAGCAGAAATGCAGGATTTCAGTGTTTGTGCGATTCTGAGGAAACCGTCGACATAATAATATCGATAGCGCGGTAATCTAGATGCGGTTTCAACGAGACCCACTCGTCTCCAAAGTAAATTTATCGCGGTGTACCGACGGGATCGTTGCTTGTTTGGCAATATATTCTCTCACTTTCTCTCTCTCTCTCTTTCTTTATGCTGTAAGGTGACGATTTTACTCGGGACGTTAATCGATCGTTCTTCTCCAATTTAAGACATTATTGCCGCAACCAGTATTTCGCTAAACAATAACTATAGTACCCAACTAAGTATAAAAATTTACGTAAGCTATGAATGTTGCTAAAATACTTATTAAAATTAAAAGTAGCAAAAAATAGTGATATTGTTTCAAGCTTTTTTGATACGGCTTGTAGAGTCTAGAAATTGAGGAAAAGGCTATAAATACACGAATCGATTTCATCGATCTACAACAATGGCAACGTACGCCTCTTGCATTAATACGCGCCGCGATTCAAGTTTCCTGTGGTATTAAAAGAAGGTACCAAGGACACCCCGAAATTCCACGTCAGAATAATATTCGACCATCGTGGAAAGAGAGAGAGAGAAAGACAAAGAGAGAGACAGAGAGATATGCGTCGACTTTCCTCAATGTCACTACGCGTCGGGCGCGAATTGTCGTCGTCCTCGTTATCGCGCTCCTGACGTCGCCGATAACGACCGAGCGCGTATGTACATACGCCGACTGCAGCGTCGGCATCGATCGTCAATAGAGCGAGATCCGCATGCACAGAGACGCCGACGGGAGAAGAGGAGGAAGAGGAGGAGGAGGAGGAAGAGGAGGAAGAGGAGGAAGAGGAGGAGGCGGCCACCGCGGCACCGTAGCTCGCTCGCTCGTTTCATTGCCGGCAGCTTGTTCGTTTCCGCTGGCCGCTTCGGCGCAGCACGCGGCGCGTAATCAAGTGGTATAAATAATTCCGACGCGCGCAGCCATGAGCCGGCCGGCCGTCCATCCGTCCGTCGCTTCGTGCGAGGCTTAATCCCCTGTTATGACACGCCAGAAATCGGGATGCCACGCCACGCATCACTGCGCGTAAACTGGAAACTGCCCGCAATTTGACTTCTCGCCCCTGATATGTGTGCCCAGTGATTTTGACTCAAGATTCGATTATGAAAATAAAAAAAAATAAAAAAAAAATAGAAAACCATTGATATCTCGATATGTCTACCGATGTCTATCTTGTATACTTTCGAATACTTCTCGAATAGCGTTCGTTAAATTGTAAATGATACGGATACAATGTTATTGTGCACGCAACTAATCTGACTTAATTTAACTGACTTGATGAGCGAGTTCGATTCGGGCCAATCGTAAACAGTATTTGAGGAAGAGTACAATACGGAATTTTCTCAACGAATACCATAGACTTGGATTAAGAGAGCTAGCTTTACACAGATAATAGCTATGAACTAGAACCTAGCAAGCCACGCTGAAAGCACAGTTACGTTAATATCGCTAGACTAATTTTGACTCGTCGGTGAAACGCGGAAGATAACGGAATGTGCTGCAGATTTTCACATCGCGTTTTTACGCTCAAGTCAAATTCAAAACGAACCAGTTGGCATTCGTACAGTTGTAACGCTAATTCTACACGTTTGGTAATAAAAATATAAATTACTCACACCTAAAAATGTATCTGAAAAATTTTATTACACCTTTTAATTCGCCAACGTTGATTGATTTTGATTGTCCACGCTTTATTCGAGATACTCCGTTTCGACGATGCTCGCAAAGTCGATGGTTTCGAAACTGTAATCGCCTGTCTATCGAAACATTACGATTAACGAGGATCGACGAATCATCGAGGTAGATTGCGGTCGTAGACTCCGCGAAATACCGGAGGGCACCGGAACGGTACGGCACATCGCCGCCGTGTATGACTGGCCGATTCTACCGACTAACGCCCCGGATCGCGAACCGGTCATTAGTGCAACGGAACCGGTGCATCAGGGACAGAGAGAGCGCGCGGAATGTCCGCGAGCAACGCGGAGCGCGATGGACGCCCCTATTATCGGTCGCTCGACCGCCAGAATGCCGTTAGACACCGACGGTCAATCTATTGTCCTACGTGTGCGCATGCAGTTCCCCGCAGGCGTTCCCGCGAGCGCGAGAGATGCGCTCGGGCGAACGACTATCTACGTGCGCGCGAGACTTTAACCGGACGACAGAATTAGCTCGTCGCGCGTACACGGTACGAGGAAAACCCGCGGCACCCGTCCGCACGCGTTATTCGTCCCGGCTATCTCACGCGATATTATCACATTTACGTTATCGCATACGAATATCTCGCCTTCGCGCGATCCGTTTAATTTCGTCAAAATTGTAACGTTACGAAAACAAGACGGATCCTGCGCAATCGTGGATTTGTCACGCGGAAATAAAATCATCGACGAGGGAAATAAGAATCGAGCAATTATTCGCCCTTAAGTAATTTTTTTAAGCACAGAGCACAGGAGAGACAAAGCCCAACATTTGAAATGGAATGTGAACGGAATTGAAAGGGCGGCTCAAGCTCTTCCGCTCACGCTTCAACCTACTCCGTTAACTCTCTCGCGCAATCGCCAGGAAACAGTTGATCTTATATCCGCAACACTTTCTCCGACGCGCCAATTTTCGGATTTAATCCCATTTAATTTCGACATCCCGCCGCTGTAAATCAATTAAGCAGGCGATAATAAAGGCAATGAAGCGCGATGCGTTAAATAAAAACATGACGCCCGATCGAAAAGCCTCGAGTGTAATTTCAAAGCCGCGGCTATATGAATAAACGCTCGTGTCTCTTCCACCGTCGCCATTCAATTCGAGGGAGTCGCACGGCGGTGTTGCAATGCAAACTTACGGTACGGATGCACCTGTGTGTTATGCTCCGAGAGACACGAGGCACAATTTCAATACGAACAAGCGCCTGTACGGTGCGTAATACAGTTATGACGGTCAGCAGTTTCCGGTTTCTTTGTATCTCCGAGAGGAAGATGGGCGGGAAATGTGAAATATATCGCAAACTTTCATGGCTTCTTTCTTACGGTCACACTCTATTGTTAAACACGGTTAAAATATGTCCGACACGATTTTCGCATAAAACAAACAAAAAAAAAAGCGACGGAGTGCGACATGTTGATGCGAGACTTCGCACCACGTCCGAATAATAAATTTTAATACGCTTCCAAATAAGCCAAAAATATACATACCATCATTCCAGATAATATAGTGTGGCACGAACGACGTGACAGAAGGAAGATTTCTTTTCATAGAAAAGTTTGGGCCTGTGGCCCTGACTCGGGTGGGTCCACCATTCTCCTGCAGGTCCTCCGCGTCCTTTGTGTTGTTAAGCAGACACGGAGTTTTCAAGATACAGATTTTCGAAAGATGCTATTTGGTTAAACTTTTCTTGTCATACCCGTAAATATCAACGAAACTTGAATGTCATCTTTCTTTCACTCGTCTGATGATACACGTCACTGCTCTCTTTCGCACGATTCTCCGCGTTTCTGATTCGTAACGGTATATTTTTTGACCGTCTTCAAACAATGGTAGGCTGCAGCTAACGGCTATTAAGAGCTCAACATCGTTCGACTATTTGCGAGGAAAACGTATGTCCACACGAACGCTCAATACACTTGTTCGGATCTCGATCGTGTATTCGATTCGATTATACCGTTATCTCGATGGCATCGAATGACGGCTAAACGCCACTCGAACCGCGGAAAAAGCGCGACAAACCGCACCGGAGAGTTCTCGCTTAATATATTCGTGCTCTCGCTGCCGTTAAATGTCACTCAACCCTTTTTCGTACCGCGTTCACGCTCTCAGAATGTGCGCAGCGTCAATTTGCTATCGATCGTCCGTGAAATATAATGCCCATCTAACAATTTGACTAGCTATCACCGCCGACGATACACCAACAATATCGGTGTCGTTTCTGCTCGACGCGCGTCACGCACAGTCCGTGGAATTTTTCTCAACACTCGTCTTATCAGCTTTGTGCTCGAGTTACCGATCTTTCCTCACCGAGAAAGCATGGCACTTGGTTCGACATGGCCTTGGATGCCGCTAGCTATTCACTGACCTATGAACTCGCCGAGTTCTCACAGTCGGCAACGATACATATCGACGATAACGACGCGTCAGCCGCGAAAAACAATCGAAACGTCGCGACTGTTTACGCTTCTCGATGACGCACAATACAGTCTCCGATTTCTGTAAATTCCCAAGAGCAATAATCACGAAAGGTCTTTTGCCACAAGTTTACACATTCCGAAAAAATAATCGACGCGAATAAATGAAAGACCGTCTTCGCGTCTCTCGCGAAAACAGTTCTTTCGACGAATCTACAATTTCTGTTCCGTTTTAGATCCGAAAACAAACCTAAAACAGTTGAACGGTGTCTCGGAGAAAAAGCTCGCGCGTTACTGACGCTCGTGTTATCGCTTCGTATCGCATCACGACGTGGTTTCGTGCCAGAAAACGTGCCTCTCCGTGATCTTGCGGATCGCAAGCGTGGCAACGAGGTCGAGGAAATCACCGACGACGGCCGCGCGCTTCGATTTTCCCTCGTAAATCGTCAACAGGTGGTTTTCTGAACGGCGACGCGGAATACGCGGCACGGATTCTCGGCCCTCGGACGTAGCCGCGTCGCGACGTAGGACGTCGCGCGTGGGCTTCTCGCGCTGCGACTCGCCGCGCTGCTCCACGGTGAAACAGCTGATCGTTCGCGCGCGACGTCGACGCTCCTTTTCGGCGGGAAGGAAAAAGTCACCGTCGCACCGCTACACTTGCAGGTGTCCAATCGCGCTGATAATCTGTCACAAGTCCTCGCGCCTTCCCCTCGTCGTGACGAAATGGAAGAATCGTTGCAAAATTTCAATTATGCACCGCACCGCACCGCACGAAATACTGGACTGTTATAATGTCTCACTCTCGGCTCTCGCCCTTCCTCCGCCTAGCTGTCGATGTTTTGTTCGTCCGTCGCCGCCTCGCCTGTGTTTGCGCCTACCTAACTCTCGTGAGACTATTTTCGTCGTCGTGTGGTAGGAACGGCACGTTAACATGCACCGTTTCCCCCTCTACCGCATCCCGTTCTTTCCCATTTTCTTGCCTTCTGCTCGCACACCTTTTCCCCGTCTCTTCTTCTCAAAATGCCTGTCCTATTCGTGTTTCTTTCGCACGGCTTTGGATCACAGCCGTGTCTTTGTTGTCGCTGTCGTTGTCGTCCTCGTCGTCGTCCTCCCCGTTGCCCCTTTGCTCGCTCGGTTTACAGTACAGAGATCGTGCGCGCCTCCTCCCTCGCAGCAGACGCACAGCAGAAGGAGGGTGAGACGCAGGAAGGCGACCGGATTCTTTCATACGCAAACATTGGCTGACGACTCCCGTCGTGCGGCGTCTCTCGGCCCTTCGACACGCTCACGAACGAGCACAGGTAGTCGTGCTATGTTTTAACGAAAGGACACTGTCATCAATCCCGCCAAGGCACTCGCGCAGCACTTGGTCGACTCACGGCACGAGTGCGGGATAACGTTGTCGTAACTACTAATCTCGCTGTCTCTCTCTATCTCGACAGCGGTGGCACATGTACACGAGAGTCCGTGCCGTAAGAAAAAGAAAGCTCGCACAAAAAAAAGAAAGTCCAAAGAACAATAAGCCGAGCAAGCGTTCGGAAATGAAGCGCACCGAGGAGAGAAAAGAGGAGTGCAAAGACCTTGTGTGTTTGCCCTGTCGAAGACCGCGAGCGATTGACTCCCGCGCGTCCCGGTCTCTTCGTGGCCGCGGCACGCGTGAGAGAGGAACACGGGAGGGGATTCCCGCGGGAGGAGGGGGGAAAAGCAGCGACGGCTGCCGCGGTAGGGCCAGGAGGGCGCACACGAGAGAAAGAGAGGTCGGAGATAGAGGGTGGGCGAGAAGGAGAGAGGGGTGAAGCGGCAGCGTGAGTGACGACGGGGGTGGCAGGGAGGAGGCGGTGAGTATGGCGCGTGCCACTACACGCTAGCAGGTGGAGTGCGCGTGCCCAGAAATCTCTATCTCTCCCTCTTCGCGTTTCCGCTCTCTTCCCTCAATTCGCCGTTACTCTTTCCTCTCGTCTTTCTTTCTCCCTCTGTCTCTCTTTTTTCGTCGCCTTCTGTCGTCTCCGTTCTATCGCGCTCGATCGCTGCGTTTTTCCGTTTTTCAGGACGTGTCGCCTTCCGTCTTCCGTCGATAGTCTTGTCTTCTTCGTTTTTACTCCTCGCGGTTAAAGCATCCGAATTGCGAGTTCTCGTTGTTTCAAGATTTCGCTTTTATCTAGAAATCGAGGACTTGACGTTAAACGCAGAACGTTTTGCAGTTTCCCGCGCGTATCATCCGGCGTATCACGCGATTATAACAGCGATACCTCGACTATAACGTCGCCGGCATGGTAATTTGAAATCGGTTCACGCGATCGAGCACGATCCCTGAATTCATAATATTTACAATTCATAGTCAGATTATTCTCGTCGCTCGATAAGAGTTGCAACGAAAATCTCGACGGCGATTATTTATGTAACCAAGTTATTGCGACAAATCTGCGATAACATCGTAGGATCTTGCGAGGTTGCGTGTCCAAAACACATATCACTTATGTTTGTGCTCGCTAAATGTTTAGAAAACAATACCTTGCAAAGTTTCGCTGCGATGATTACACGCTTGAAATTTGAAAACGATCAGATTTTATCGGCAGTCAAAATCCGCGCGGTATCAATAATCTCGCAGTTCCGGTCCAGCCTGTTAAAACAATCATCCGTTCATCACTTCGTCGAATCAATGTATCGCGCCACGTTTTACAGTCCACGAATGTACACTGATTAAATTGGTGCACTGACACGATATACGAATTTATCATTTCTCGAATGCGTTTCGATAAATTTCGCTATTGTCCCGCTCGCTAATGTCGTGTATCGCGACGGAGAAAAGATCGGTCTCGCGAGAGCTGAACCGAATGAGCGCGAATGAGCTCCAAAGTTACCGGGTTACGTCTCGCGGACGCGTCTCGTTGCAAGGCCGAGGATGCCTTCGTTACATTACGTACGAGCTGTCACGCTGCGCACGTGGTTCGCCAAGAGACGCGGAGCGACGACGTCCTCCCAGTACGAAGAACCTGACGCTCCGAGAAGCCGCCAGCCACTGACTACGTGCTTCGTGCAACCGATGCTAGGCCTGTTCCTCTTTGCGGGGAGGCACGCGCGGCTGTCGGTTACATTCGGTCAGTCTCGACTCCGCTCGTTCTCTCAGGCCAACTTGAAGCGCTTCGCCGCCGCGCCTGACTCGTTCCGATCTGTACCCGAGGCCGCATCGCCGCGCCGCCGGCCGTCTGTCCGATACCACCCAACTCTGCGACTTCTAGAACGAACCTTAGCCCCTTCTCTCTGCCCCGCAACCCTCCTCGCTCTCCTAACTACCGTGGGTGTACCGTAACTGCGTACGACCGGTGTATATCGCTCTGATAGTACAACGCTGCGAAACAGTCAGTGTACTAGGAACGCTATTTTAATCGCTTAAATTATCGTTACGGTGTTCCCAATATCGCTCACGCACGCGTCCAACTGCATTCGTCGTCCGGTTAGGCGAATAAACAACAATTTTTTTAACCTTTAAAAGTGAACACTAAGCACGTTGGGTGCAAATTTAAATTATTACACCGATCCTTTTTCCCCTTCGACTCTTCGCAGCGCATCATCGAAATAGTGTCATTCAAAGAAATGAGTTATTTTAAAACACTTGTGAGATTAATTAAACATGATCTCATAATGTCGTTATTTAAAACAGGAGAAATGTAATATTTGACGAATGCCAACACATTATAATTTTTTTTAACTTGCATAATTAAGTTAAATAAAGGGTGATACGCGAAAAGCAAGCATAGTCGCAAGAGCGACTTAAAAGCCTCCCGCGCAGCTGGTTGCGCGGAGCTTTTACACAGGCGCATTCGCGCGACACGTCGCCTGTACACTTCCAACCTCCTCCACTTCACCGTTGCGTCATCACGGCTTCGCAGTGCGCCGGGATTCAACGGGGATCGCGCGGAAGCGGGCGCGCGAACGCGGACGCGCGCGCCAGCGCGAGCGGCTGAGTGCGGCGACGACGCATCTGTACCGCTCTGCTTACACTTACTACAAATCCGTCTCAGTGGCGCTCATCCGATCAGCGGTCGATGCAGTCGGCGACCGAGACGCGAAGCGACGATGCAACGTGTCGACATATGCACGGCGCATCGTTGCGCGAGTCCATCATGAATTAGCCAGTGGCTCTCTCGCGCGGGGAAACGTCGCGCCGATGCACCATTACGGTGCGTTACGAAATAAGAGAGTACGATTAAAGAAATCCGAGTAGCATAAAAGTCGAGGCTCGTCGATGACGTTTCCCCGATGATGCTTCTCGACGTATACTTAACTCGCGGATTGAAACAAATGTTTAATTGCGCAACACGCGTGATTAGCCGCGATACGCGCGCGATTACGGCCACGTTTCATGCTAATGTAATCGATAGGAAGACGATTATTTGTCAATAGATAATTAGACGATGCGGCGCACCGCAAAGGATGCAGCGCATTGAATGGCGGATGAGTAATTGCAGCGCGAATATTACCCGCGATTGCGAGCGCCGTCATTGGTACACTCTGTAAATGAGAAGTAAAATTGGTGGATGACACGCAAACGTCCCGCAGGAACGTGACGATAATGCCGGGGCAGCGGAGGACGCCGAGGCTTTTAATTAAAAGTCCAACGCGGTGCCATAAAGGCGATCTTTCGCGGTAAGCAATGCCACCTACGCTGTTGATCAGTTTCGCTCTTTCTCTCATTTAGCTCGCAACGGCAATTCGCTCGAGTTCTCTTTTATCTTTTCCTAAACATATATTTGCATGGTAACGCGTAGCTGATTTGTTTTTAAAATTCTTTGCTGCGATCAATGTAAGCAGCAATTTACGTCCGCATTCGATTAAAACAACCGGGGGTCACATTGTTTTCGAAACAAATTGCCGATACAAATCCGATCGTCGTTGTGCCCGTCGCTCGATCTCGTCCCGCGAGTGAACGACGTATCGAAAATCGCGTTCGCGAATAAACGCGGAGGGCGGCGTATGTCGACGACGACGTAATGTAACCTCTGTTAACGTAAGATGATCTCGCGAGATAAGAAACGACATCGCATCGGCTTTCGTTGAATCCCGAGGCGAGGCGAGGCGCGCGCTCGCGAGAAAGAGAGAGGAAAGTGCCTCCTCGGCACCGAGCGAAGCGACGATTATCTCTCCGTTACTACCGTCGACCAAGTTTCTTCCTCGAAGCATTCCGCGCGACGTCGGTGCGCGTACGTGCCGAACGGCGGCCGCGAAATAAACGAGCCGAGGTATACGATCGAAGGTCGATTGTAAACATTTATGACGACGTCGCGGCTCCAGCTATCGACGTTTATGTTACAGATATACGAGCCGCGAACGGTTGAAGGCCAACTGTAAAAATACGAGCCGATCTGTGGCTGTAATAAAGATAAGTAAAAATGTACGCCCGGCTTTTTTGAAACCGAAAATAATGTAGCTAGCAAAAAGCAAGTTTCTTTCTTAAGGAAAGTCGCAGATGTTTACGCGCGATGCAACGGCAATGTGTTGAAAAAAAGTGCAATCGTATCAACGCACACACACACACAGACACATAAATCAATAATTACACGCGATCGAATGTTAAAAACTCTTAACACATCGTGAATTAAAAATGTGCAAGTTTGCCTCGCTTTTCCTACAATTTGATATGCTATATTTAATGAAAAAAGAGTAGAGCGTCTCCGTTGTTGCAACGAAATAGCAGCAATGCAGCAACGGTGTTTTTCTACGTACAGAAAGTCAATAAAAACGTCAAAAATCTGATTGGATCACGTTCCTTCCTGTGCGAGCACTCTCTCCGAAATCTGTCAGCGCGTTATCAAAAGTTCGACGCGGATTTTTACCTCGGTCGCCAACGGGATGAAACGTCCGCGGGATACAAATGTAATTTTCATAGCAAACCAAGCTTCGCGTTACTTCCGGATAGTGTACGCTCCATCGAACATATTTTCGGATCAGAAAGCCTTCTCTCGGAACCAACGGTACTGTTGAAAACAACGAATGATCCGGGGAACGAGATCGCGGGAGAGCGTCTCGTCGTTTTCCTCTTTTCCGCGTAATACTTTTCGTTCCGTTTCTGTTTCGTTCACGCAGTGCGCACATATAGTTTAAAAAATACCGAATAGAAAACACAGATCGCGGGCGAAAGAAAGGGCGAAGGCGATGGGTAGCCGATGCCGTCTCTAGCTGATTTGTGAGATCACTCGTCTTCTTTTCGCGACTTTTGCAGAATTTAACTCGTGAATTTATTATACATTGCGATCATAATTTAATAAATATTAATAGATTGAATAATTTTACCGACATTTTTTCGACATTATTATAAAAAACTCGTTTGAATAATCAAGCAATTAAATATTTATTTTTATATACAAAACATGGTAAATAAGTAAACGTGAAATATAATGCCGTTTCATATTTTAGTAATGAATAAAGCCTCTGAAAAACACTTAAAAAGAGTATTTGTCGATATTGTCACGCGCGGATCGTTCATAAGAAAAAAAGGTGATTAAAATAATAGTGACTAACGTAAACAGACTTGCGTCGTCGAGAACGTCGCGCAGCAAAGAAAAAAAAACTAACAAAGATTCCAAAAGAAAGTGACGACAATGGAAGGGATTGCCTCGCGTTTCTTTTCTTCCGCGGCTCGATTTCGTTCTCCTTCTCTCAGAAGATGCAGCCGTGCTCGCGTCTCGTCAATGTCTCAACCTGACGACCGATAAAATCGCGGATTGACGACATACTCGTCGAAATTTCGCAATCCGAGCGATTTCTCGTAAAAATTAGTTAATATGTAAATTATATGCAAATAAAGAAATTTTTTGTATTTGTATAAATATTTAACGCTTCAACTGCGATCAAGTAAGATGTTGCAATTATTTTTGAAAAACGGATTAAAACATGAAAAAGTGATCACGAAATTTTGGTACTAAAAGTTATAAATATATTTTATGTTTAACAGTTCAAAAAAAAAAATATGGTTTTTATTTTAGATAAATAAAATTCGGAATCAGTGGCCTTTAGAGTCACGAAGCTACGTATTTATCTCACAGTTCACTTAACCAAAATACAGGCTATCTCGAGTGTTATTATCTTGAGGAAATATCGTTTATGTTGCGGTGACAATCCTGCTAAGTCGTTGCGATGCGAGGATCGTATGTGACGTTTAAGAAACTACGGCTTAAGTCATTACGGCGCCTCATGTAATTTAATCGCAGGAAGCAATTCCAATTTTGCATGCATATCATCGTATGTTGCGCATGACAGATCATAATACGCATATTCAAGAATGTCAGTAGATTTCCTATAGATGTTTTATGTGACATACGTTCATCTATAAATAGCTGTATCGTGTAGAAAATTACCGAGAAAGGCTTATTATTAAATATTTATATAAATGCAAAAACGTTCTCTATTTGTATTGTCGATAAATTTTTCTACTGTATATAATTAGTGATTATTTGAAAAAAATTTAATTTGTTATATTCGACTCACAATAGATATCGAATACATTTTTCACCGCCATTTAAGAATATCCAAACTATTGAGAGGACAAAAAATTGTTTGAATGAAGTAGCCTCATTTTTTAATCAAGATCAAATTGCATGAACGCATTTCTGCTTCATCTCGCTACCTCGTACTACCACTGCTCTCTGATTTATCTCGAGGCGTGCGCGTCGTAATCGCGCGATTCCAGCGAAACCTGCCGTCAGCGAATTCCTCCGGCAAACAAAGAGTCGCGTTGGTGACCAGAGAAGGACAGAGCGCGAAAAAGAAGGCCATGTGGAAACGAGTCGAAAATAAAAAGCACGTCTTCGTGATGCGAAACGCTCTTGGCTCGTTATTTTACTTAATTTTCAGGTTATTAAAAAAATATCTAACGTGAGTGAATAACAAGGAAGCAACAAGAATTTGAAAAACGGTGTAACAAATATATATAAAATAGTAAAAAAAAGAAAAAAATTACGATATTTTTAATAGTAAATAAAGTTGGGTAATAGTAAACGTTGATTTTTCGCGAATTATTTGCGAAATCTAACACAATTCGACGCTCAATTGTTGCTGTATTTAGCACTAAAAAGTAAGATATTACCAATTGAACTCGAGCGAACAAATGTTAATGAGAATCGCTGCTTAGGAATGACATCCACTACTTACTTGTTTTCATTTAGACACTTACGAGCATGTGTGAACGACGAACTGTTTATATTACTGCGACGCGCCGGAGACTTTTGCTATCGACAAAGGCCTACGTAACCGGATCACATTCGTCATCAACTAACCAGTTCCGTTCTCGGTAAGTGATATATCAGAAAGATCAAGATTTGAAAGCTGTTGGCAAATTCACAGAGTAGATACGCATTAATTAATTTCGCTAACTTACATTTGCATGGCAGATTGCAGGCATATGGCGCAGATGGCTGAATGAGTGTACAATCTGCTGATCGCGACTTACCTGAAAGAAAAATAAGACATTGTAATTAGTAATTTGAAGAAATATATCAGCATGGTTGACAAACGTTAAAAAGTACTTTTTTTCCTGATTTATTCAGATTAAAAGCGTAATAAATGTCAGATTTGAAATGTGTTTATTAATATATCCTGCGTATCAAATATCTCTCGCGTGTAATATCACATCAGATTACATTATCAACGGTACGCAAGTCGGACATACACGTGTCACAAGAAGCTAACCACTATTTTCCTAGCGTGTCACGGCAATAATACATGGAACAATTTCGCTCGTCATTGTTTTCCATACGCTTATTATCTAGCAACATTCATTATCATTCACAATATGTCCGTATAAATATCACATCGGATCTGATAATAACTTTTCTACAACTGCGTTAAAAAAATTCACCATGTTATCGACTAGAATCTCGTGTCACGACGGCCTATTATATTTCGTTGCATCGCTAAGCTTGCGATGGTGACATAATTCACGATAACATAAACGATGATGTGTCATGGATCTCTTGTGATAAACTTTTCCTTGTGCACATATATTTCAAAATATGTTACTCCTATTCATTTGTAGTTAAAAAGAAGGTCGATAATTTGAAAGTTATTGCTTCCGGTCCAATAAAATATTTAAATGTATTTACATTCGATAATATCTCTTATCTTGTTATTTTAGGAAAAGCTCGGTCGCAAAAGAAATGGGCGATATCACTAAATAAACTGTCAAATATTAAACGCATCATAATCGATGTGTTCTTTTCTGGTCATAGCTTGTATCTGGGGCACACCGGAAGCGGGAATCATTGTCTCGAGTAGTAAAAAGAGGGAGCAGCTAAGAAAGCGAACGAAGACGAAGAGGGGAATGAAAGAACAGGACAGACGACGATGATTGTAGAAAAGACAAAGAGGATAAGAGGTTCAAGACGAGCAACAGTGTTTACCCTTGATGGTCGGCGAACGCTGATTCCAGAAACCATACCACGATTATATCTCGTCCGTTCAGTCTTTCTTGCCTGCGTCGGCGCGTTTCACCGATGTTCCTCTTTCCGTGCCTCTTTCCCACCGCCTTGCTTTTTCTCTCTCCCTTTCTCTCGAAAGTGCGATAAGTCGCTTTTACAACACGCTCACTTCTCTTTTCTAAACAGGAATGTGACGTTGTTCTTTATGCGTAAGGACGGGGCCAAACAAAACCGTTTCCACGGAGACCCGTTGATATCTCGAAAGATAAAATGCATTCTACAGAAAGAAAATCCCGATAAAAGACAAGGGACAAATTGACCATCATAGGTTCAAAGGAATGTCAACCGACCGAAGGCATCGAGCGATTTTACATTTGTAAATTTTCGGAGCAATCGTTCGGCATTTGCAATCGACTCGAAATTTTGTTTCGCGAGGGGATCGCGAAACATTTTAAACTGCATCTGTCGAAAAGCAGAGCAGCTGGTTGCAGTAGCAGTGGAAATCGAATTATCTCGCAAAGCGGAATCGAAGCGCCGCGAAATATCGAGAGATCGACGGTCTCTCGCCCCGACGGCGTTGAGAGATCTTCTCGGATAGCCCGGAGGTTCGATTTATCGGCGAAGGGATGAATCCGAGTGCAGGAGCGCGTAAACGAGCGGGGCGGGCGACGCTTGCATAAAGCAGTGGAAAATTCGGGTTGAAACCTGTGAAAGCGGGGAAAGAAGATCAATAAAGTGGTGTGCCATACTGTCGGTGCCGCCGGTGTGTCGTTGTAGTAGCGGGTGGCTCACGCTGGTGTGTATTATTAAGCGAAGAGGTGTGGAGCCGGAGAGAGAAATGGGAGAGGCGAGAGAGAGAGAGATGAGAGAAAAGCGAAGAAGAGGAAAAAAGATGGCAAACGAACTGCAGAGAAGGAGAGAAAGAGAAAAGGACTGTTTGCTGAAAAAAAAGCGAAAGAGCAAAAGAATGACGATACGAAGCCAGGTGGAGGGACAAGGAAGCCGATGGAAAATGTGGAACAGACGTAATAAAAACTTGCGGCAGAAAAAAGGGAGTGAGAGAGAGAAAGAGAGAGAAGATTACTGGAGTAACATCGTGTATCAACCGATATCAACCTGCAGGGATCCTAAGATAAACTTGACGTTGTCTTGAATGTAATTCATAGATTCCATCTCTAGATTGAAATCTGATATTTGAGCGAGAAGTTTGGCCCCGTCAAAATATTTTATCCAAACTTTGCTAAAAAATGACACAATATTTAATATAACAGATAATATTTCACGCAAGAAGAGAGTGAAACATTTTTTGCGACTATTTGGCACAGCGAAATGCTCGATTGCGAACTTCGATCTCCGTGGCTTGACTTCTGAAACGGCCGAATAACAGAGTTTCGCCGCGAAATAATCGCATCGGCGCAACCGGGCCGGAAGGTAACGACATCGGACGGCACTAACGTCGATCGCGGTGTACGGTCTACTTAGCAATGCACTTTTCTGCATGGTTTACACGCAAAATCGGCGCAGCGCAAAACGAGGCAGATTAGAAATTCGTTCCACATAGTTATATCCGCGGAAACGCGCGGCTCGCGCGGGAGCAACATCCCCGATTTCACGCGTTTTTGTCCGGTGACGGGCTCTGACCGTGCACGGCCCAGCGCGTATAATATAATTTTGGATTGATCTAACGTTTCTTTTCCTTTTTAAGACGTCGACACGAACGAGCACGGGCGACTCGCGAAGCGCACTGAGCACCACTGGCCGCCGAGGTGCTGCGTTTCCCCTTTATGCAGCCAATGGCGTAACCGCTTGCGGTATCAACGTAGCGGCAGAATCGACAACGTCTATTAAGAGCGTAAATCTCGTAGCTTTTAGTGCGCCATGAAAGGTACGCACTGCGTCTACACGTCGTTCTGCAGATTTACGCCATCCCGTTGTCGCGCTATTATGGCGTAAAGCGACATTGTTTCATTAGGTATCTCCTCGTCGTAAATATTATATTTAAGTAGCGCATAATCAGTCTTGAATTTAAGAGCCATTCGTATGACATGCTTTCTTTATATGAATAAACTTTCACGTCTTTGAATTCCGCGGCTATTATATCGCCGACTATTTTCCATCGAACCGACCTCGCCGCGAATCACCCCTCGATAACCCGCGCTGATGTGCTCGGCGGCACAAGTTGTACTCTATAGCCCTTCGTCAACTTCTCGCGCAAGACTCGTTTCTCGCTAACAGAAGGGGAAGAAAGGGAATACATTTCACGCAGAGAAGCTTTCATGCGTTGCCGGCGTCAGTGCTTTTCCTTCCTTCCTTCGCACAGAAAATCCATAAGCCAGCACCGGGCACTTTCTCGAAGGTTGCGATCTTGTTAATTTCCGTAATAGCTGTGACTGATTTATCAATTCCGAGTCTTTTAAACCAGATTTACGCTAAACATAATATTTCCCCACTGTGGGACGTGTTAAGTCTCGGAAAGACTTAATCTGATGGAAAAATTAAGGCTCTCCTTTTTATTTCTATTCCGGCGTAAAGTGCGGAAAAGACGGCCGCGAATTTCTACATTAATTCAGACTGACGTTCCGAGACGACTGCACTACAGTGTAAATTAGTCGCCTTTCATTCGCGCGCAAATTTCATGGCGATCGTATAGCGACGATTAATACTTTCTTTCCTACTTTCCTTGCCGCGAGCATCTAGCGATAGATTCAGTTGCTCGAGAGTTTCGCCAACGGTTTTACGAACTTGCGCGTTTCCGTTATTCCAATTTATTATTACGCTGCACAAAGACTTATTGATGCAGGACGATAGTTCTAAACGGTACTCGCAAGAAATGCGGCTCTTGATGCGAGAAATGTTCGGTAAGATGTTTCAAAATTCGATGTAATGCAAGAAGTATTATAATTGATAATAAACTGAGAAAGTATAGTCACTTTCTCAGTTACCGCCGAAAATTCACGCTATTGTTTAATATTACAAGTTTTACGGCGCTGCGAGGCATCTACTTATTCTGCTCCATTGTTCACGCTAAGATGTAAGTGTGTATATCGATACGCTACTTTAAGAATTAACGCTATATTCCGACAGGGGTAGGCTTTTTCGGATGCGGCTCAAGATTTAATTGCAATTCCTGAAAATTTCTTCTTATCGATGACGAATTCGAATGTATGTTTCCCGGTGAATGAAAGCAGTATTCTCGAAAATGTTCCACCGCCAGGAAGTTAAACTGGGACATCGCGCGTCTATCTCCCTTTCGCGGCGGCATCGGCGCGCATCGCTCGTTCGTTCGTTAATCCCAGAGCGTCGCGACTACTTTGCAGGAGGTTACCCTCCTTCCGTCGTCGTCCTGATGCCGGTGGTAGCGTCCTTCTTTCGTACCCTCGCGCGCTGCTTGTCAGTGGTGGCGTGGGTGGCAGAGGGCGGGTGGAAGAGAGGTACCACCATGTTATGTAGCCCCACCACCGACTCCGTCCTGACCAACCGGCTGTTTACTGTTTGGCCTCCCGGGATATCGATCCCAGTGGCGTAAGAACCCGCAACCCAGGGCTACCCGACCAGGGAGAGAGAAAGAGAGACAGGGAGAGCGCGCAAAAGCAAGAGGGAGAAAGGGAGAGAGAGGAGAGATCGGCACGCGGTGGGTTTCGGCCGCGGGCGGTTGGCAACCGACTCTAGTGTTGATACAGCACGATTCCGACACCGCCTCCTTACCCTCGGACTCGGCTGGCACTCAGGTAAATTGACTTCGACTGAGTAGCACCCGTCTTTAATTGAAGATACGCTTCGGCACGGGCGAAGCAACGCAGCGAAATCGCGAACCGAATTCGGCAAGCCGTGAGATAACGCGAGGAATAAGTACCTTTCTGGAAAATCGGTGTTATTAAACGGTACGGCTAACAGTTTTTGTAAAAATTATCGATCGTTCAGTTTTAAGTAGATTGCAAAAAAAAAATCTAGACTTCACTTTATATGCATAGATTCTCTTGTACGACATTACGTAGTATAATCATTAATCGCTCTCGTTCGGAACGAGAAAGGAGACCCCTTCACGGCCATTTTACCGAGACGATCGGCAGAGTGGAGTGGATCATGTTCGGAACGGAACCGGCAGCGGCCATTGTTGTGCCAAGAGGGTTGAAGAATGAATCTTGCCACGAATGGATTTTGGGTGGGATTATGCCGTCCCACTTTCGATTCCATTCGATGGCAGAATTTATCGAGCTACCAACTTGGACGGTCTTCCCGCTCAGAGTAATCTCCGGTTACGTAAATCGTGCAATATCAACGATGCGAATTTAAAAATAATTTTCGTCCCAACGAATCGACAAATAATTCCTGAATATTGCCATCTAACTTGTTTTTTTTTACGATATATTTCAATAGACGTACAACTTCAATCTATAAAAAAATATATCTGTTATTAAAGAAAATGCATTCCGAAAATGTTATCGCGCCAATTAAAGATTTATGATTCGACAAATGCTTCAAAAATGCGCATTGTTTTGTCAAGAGACCGGCAGCAGAGATTCGTAATTCGCCGAAATGCACAACGCGTGTATGTGTTTGACAGCGGTGCACATATGACGATGCGTGCACTGTGGTGTACTGATACACGTGTCCCGCGGCATGTTGAACACGCGCTATCTCAGATGCAATCTTTTCGATCCTCGATTCATACCGATCGCGCCGCTACTTGTCTGGCGCACGAGCCGATCCCCTTACACGGGAGCTACGCGTCAACGATTGGCACGAGTTATTTGTCAATCCGCAAATATCTCGAAGCGCGCACGTTTACATGCTGCAAATAATTACACAAAACGTAAAAAAAAATCATCGTTTTTTAGCACAAAATTTTTTATGTCCAGCAAAATCAAACACTTTTCAAACTGTATCTTCAAAACTAGAAATAAATAATATTCCTTGCCGATTTCTATCGGAATTTTAATTAAAGAGAAAATAATTGTGTCTCCGAGTGAAATTTCTACTGATGTAAATATGAATCGACGCAAATTCGCCGAGCTAAAAATAGATACAGTGTTGGTTAGATTTGTCGTATACCAATTGCATTGGATTGCTACTCAACCGTTATCTGTGCCCGGTGTCATCCGCGAAGCAAAGAGGCAGGAGAAGACAGGAGAAGAGAGACGCTCGCTACGTTGCACGCGCGTGCGATCACGTGACGTTACGGTGACTGCACAGCGACCGCGCGATGCGCCAGCGCATTTATTATGCATGTACACCCGCATATATCACGGTGATACACATTAAAACGACGCGGCCACGTACATATACTCGTATTCAACAGACTTCTCTCTCCGTCGACGCAGTCGCGTTTCGTAATAATAAGAAAGCGCGCGTACCGCGACGACCCGTTCGTATAAGCGTAAACGCAAAGACTGCGGAGACCCTCGAACGATCAATATTTATTCTTCAAGGATGTTTCGGTATTGCTAACACTATTAAATATCTTGAAAAAAGTATGTTTGAAGAACTGTTGATAACGTCAATGTAATCTCCGAAATCCAAATAAAATTCAGCAAATAGCTTAGAAAAGATCGTCCTAAGTTTAATGTTGTTAGCGTAGCGTCTATATGACGATCAATTTGATCGTCATTCGGAGAGAAACGTGAAAAAAAGAATGTAGAATCCACGGTTAACCGTGCGCTGTAATTGCGCTTGGAGAGAACACGGGAGTAACGAGAGAATGCGAATTGAAGTCACGGTGGAGAGACAACGAGGGGACAGAAAGGCGAAACCAGAGAACGGGTCGAGTGCGTTTTGAAATTTTTGCAACCGTTGCGAGAGGACTGCCTTAGGCAATCCCGCTCGGTTATTCGCCGGGAATACGTCGGATGTACGAACACGCCTTTCCCCCGGCTGTACATGCCAAGAGCGAGCGCGCGGTCCGCCTGCACCTCGAGTGCATCCGCAACGCAAACGATGCGGCTACTTTATGATCGATCTCGGTGCCAGCCACGATAGATCATAATCACGCAAATTCGAACTGCACCCGTATCGAATGCGAACTAGACATTTCGCTTTCGCAACAACCGCAATCAAAATATCGTAATGTACGTGACGTACGTACGCCGGCAGTGGCTGCGACTTGCAATTTTTTTCAACGCCCGAAGCTGTTTTACGAAACCGTTCGCGTGAATTAAATGCAGAGGGGTCAGAGGTTACGTTATCCGCGGCAGCATTTTCCACTTATCTCATTTTCTGCACATTTTCTGCTCGTGACAGTGGCCACCCTCTCGCGATGACACGGTACTAGAGAGGTTCCTCTCCAGATGTCCTAAACATTTTTCACATTGTGCAATGCAGTACCTTAAACGCGGTGAAAAAAAAAAAAAAAAAAAAATTATCTTTCTGACATCGTTTATTCAATTCCATTTTGTTCCAAGTTATTGGACAAAGATTTTTACACGCGCGCCACCAGTCGCGAAATCACTAACAATCTTACGCCATCTTCTACGTTGCAAATTAATGCGCTAGAAAAATCATGGGGAAAAAAATTAGATATCACAATTATATCGATAGAATAATTCGCGTTGCGGGCTGTTAATATCGGAAGATCATAAAAAAGAAGCGTTATATCAACCATTGCACAAGATAATCCGCGACAAGAGGGTCAAGACGCGAAAAAAGGAAAGCCGAGGCTGCTCCTTGGAAGGAAAAGGAGCGAAGGGAGACGCCGAAGCCGGGTTAGGAAAAGAAGCCGTGCTATTACGCGCAGCGCGCGGTATGAGGAGGCAATCTGTCGGCTAAGCCGTCTCTTATTACCTTGCCACCATCGCTGGCGACTACCGGCGGAATCCGCGTGAAAATATATACCTTCGTGTGGCGTACTCTGTGTACACCAGCGTGCGTCGCGCCTCGAATAGAGCGGCGCTTTCGCGCAACCTGTTCCCTCGCGCGTCAGCCGGCCGAGTATCGCGGATGTGCTTTACGCCGCGAGTACCAGCGTGTACCTATCTGCACCACGCGCTGCATCCCGCACGGCCCGAGTAGCTGCCGCAAGCGTGCAGCACCGCCCACGAATGCGCGGGTGGACGCTGCCCTTCTTTCCGTTCCGTGCGTAGATTTAATTCTACACTCAAAGGCCATTACGAAGGCTAATTGCCGAAGGCATTGCATATTTAAATTCCGCGAAAAGTCTGAGAATTATTTTATCGTCCTCATTCGTCCTAGCCGCAGTCACATCCTAATGGCATTAATCGCGAAATACGATGATAATGTGAAAAAATTGCTCGTAAATCTTGAATTTATTAATAAGACTTTCTCGGTAATAATGATAACTGATATTTATTAAATTCATACTTTATCGTGATAAAAGTTCTTTCCCTGACGTGCACGGGAGACTCTTTTCTCGGGACTGCCACTACGCTGTATTAAAATGAACGAATCCATAATGCCGCACAATACCATTGCTATCTCGCTGAATCCTTTAAATAATGGATTAACCACTATCCATTTCGCAAGTGTCTTTCTGCCGCGGCAGCATTAATCGTGCAAGGCAATAAGGAAATCGTCCCGAAAGCGAAGATCACGCGCTCATATAGACGAGCGCGAGCAGGAGAAGCGGAAAGAGAGGAAGACAAAGACCTTCGGTGATAAATTTAACCGCGATCGACGGTATAAATCGCGAATAACGGTAACGCGCTGCGATTATTATCGCCACGTAAGAGCAAGGTGGATTAATAGGGACAGATAAGCTCGTCCGTAGCTAGCGAACTACAAAATGCTTGGATTTCCGATGGGTCGTTACCATCGTGGGTGCATCATGCGATCGTCACGGTCAACCGAGTTCCTGACGGCTGACAAACGAGAATTCCTCACGAAGATCGCCGATACAAGAAGCCCGCGCGCCCGCACCGGTCTCCGCTCTCGACCGGTTTCCGGGTGAAGGAGGAAAGGAATTCCTTCTTATTCCTTAAAGTATCTTGCGCGGCCGCGGCGCACGGAATTTCCACGCGCACGAATACCCTCTTTCCTTTTATTCCCTTAATCTGCTTCAAAGCTTCGCGCAGTGGATTGATAAAAGTATTGCGATCTGTGCGAATTTTAACAAAAAAAAAAAAAAAAACTTTTACGAAAAAATTGAAGTTCGCTGATTAAATGTTTGCGATTAAAAAAATTTTTTTTCAAACGATATTCTTTTGGAAATTTTTGAAAAATGAGGAAGACGAATTGCCTTTTTCTCCGGAAAATGAATCAATTCCAAGACAAAATGTTTCATTAGAATTTTATGCGAATAATTATATATTTATTTTATATATGATACTTGATACCCGCGCTGCGGATTACACTTGCCATTTCTGGATCGGTGAGTTATCTGCAATTTCCTCGATGAAAATTGAGCCGGTGGACGAACTATACATTTTCGGAATGATACCCGCGCTGCAATATTATCGATGACGAAGCACTTTTTCTCTAGAATCGCGACATTAAGCAAGAGTGACAACGGATCAGTGGAGATGAGAAAGGTGGGTGATATTAAAATTTTCTATCGCGGTGTAAAATACGAGATACGCTCGGTCCTCGCATTCGATTAATAAGAGGGCGGAAGGAGCGTGTGGCTGGGACGATCGCGTGTAAGATTCTATCAGCGTGCGAGACAATGATCCGCATCTAAACATAACTTTTAAAGCCGAGCGCTACATCGCACATAAAAAAAAAAAATATTTGAAAATAGAAAAGACTACAATGCAGTTTAAATTAAGCGGAATAGTTAAATTACTCGCAACAAAATAGTACACTTGCTCAACTTAGTTGAAACCTACTTGAAAAGTAGACTGCAAATCCGGGGAAAAATTTACCACAAGGAAATGTAAAGTAGCAAAAATAAAAATCGATATAAATCAAAGAAGAAAGAAAAGGGCGCGGACGAGCCAACGCGAGCTGAAAATGCGGCGAACAACAATGTGTACCTAAAAAAAAAATGGATACATTTCTATCATTAAGCCTATTTTTTAAATAAAACCTTGTTCCACAGATAGATGTACGAAACGCATAAAAGCGCGCATCACGCTTTAAGATACTTGATGTACAAATGCTATACACCTCCGCGCCGAGGGATCCGCTTATCGAGATTTAGCTCACTACCTGCGCGGGAATGGCTTCAGGTGCATAAACATCCGATCAGCTAACCGAATGGATTCTGTTATCTATTACCTTCAAGTTCCGAGAATAATGGCTAGCTAACAGTCTGATAAGTGAATTTATGAATATATATCTCCACGACCCTTCTTGCTCGGAGCAGGGAAGATAGGTTGCGTAATCGAGTAATCCGTACACGCCCGATTTGCGTTGCGCTATGGCGCGTTTTATTTTCCGCGGCGAGAGCGCAAGCCTGCACCCGTCAAAATCCTGCAAGCGTGCACGCGCAGAAATTCCCTCGGTAACAAACGGGCGTTCAGAACGCGGCAGATTTCGTCGGAACGGCCGGCAAAATAAATATTAAAAAAAAAAAGGAACACGCGAAACCGGCGAACGTGCAAAGAGGGGCCTGAAAAATGCGACGAATCGATAGTTCGGCGCGCTCTTTTGTGTGTGTGTGTGTGTGTGTGTGTGTGTGTGTGTGTGTGTGTGTGTGTGTGTGTGTGTGTGTGTGTGTGTGTGTGTGTGTGTGTGTATGCACCTATTCCGGGCGAGGTCCACCTGCCTGGCCGCTAGAAGTCTGAAGCCGCGCCGGACTCCTCTCTTTCACTCCTTTTTCTCTCTCGCTTGATATGCCCTTGTCGATAAATCACGACTGCCGTTATTAAAGGATCGCGGAATCGGCGATAAACCGAGAGCGGAATGAAGACCGAACGAGAGGAATGAAGCGCGAGAATCACCCACTCCGACGAGAGATAGAGAGATGATCGAATTGAATTTGCGCATCACTCGCACTACTTCGGAAATTTATAGACGCGCGAAGATGTTACGTAGTTAACGGCAATCGACGCCGATTGCAGCGATTATGAGAAGACAAAAACATCCTTTATGCAGGAAATCATCGTTTTTACCGTGTTCTGAAGGCAAAAAACTTATCTTCCCAGAAATTAAGCGCGTAGTATATTTTTTAGAGGAATACAGAATCGGAATAGATACAGATTAATATTAACTATAAATAATATCATGAATATAATGCACATAAGCAATTCTACTGAAAATAATGAATTTTTGACACGCGCGGAATAAAATTAATTTCCAAAGTGCATTCCAATTCATCTTTTTACAATGGCTACTTAATTGTAACGCATCGCTGTAATTCCGCAATTTGTACATGAAAAGTGTTACCGTGTGACTTGGGGTTTAAGGGATAACGCCATCGGCAAATATTCGCGCTGTGCGTTGGCGTGCACGCGAAATGTCCATTACGCACAAGTTCCATCAATGCAAAGCGATCTTGCTGGTTATATCAGACTGAAACCGAGACGGTTCAAAGCGGCGCCCGGAACCGCTCTCTCGCTTTGATAGAAGTAGAAGCGGAATTGCCGGGCTGCAAAGGAGAAGAGAGAGCCGGGCGGCGCACTCTCGATGCGGCGCTATCGACTACCGGGGCTCGAGCTAGCTTTGTTAGCTTTGCGTTGCTGATGAGAGATCGTATCATCGAACCCATCGCCACCTATCGCGCTCCCTCTGCGATTTCCCGATTGCTTCGGGACGCGAAGACATCGAGCCAAGGCGCATGGTGAAACGTCAATAGTCGCGAAATCGGGAGGCCAGCTATCCTTCGCGAAACGAGAGCGCTCGAGATTACAGATATAGAAATTGATCCCGGCAATTTTCGTGGGAAAGATGATAAAAATCAGCTTCAGCAGCAAAATTAACGAAAACGGATAACGTGGATCGGCAAGAACAATTAGATTCGAAATGTTGATATTTAATTTATAATGTCACCTATTGGAAAGTCGCGAATGAATCGATGAACTTTCCGATATCCTTAGCGGAAAAAGACCGAGTCAAAATTCAGCAGGTAAGTGAAAGGAGCGGTGAGAGCGACGGTGCGAATTAATCGTTTCTTCAGATACGCAACTCCGCGTGAACGATATCATTACCTCCGTAAGTGTTAGCCGGAATGTAATTACGAAGTTACTTATCGTCGCGCCGCGGTGTCCGTTCGTCCGTTCATCCGGCAGTTGCATTTCTCGCCAAAAACATCGCCGACGAAAACATCGCGCAATGCGCGAATGGCAGCGCGCCGGTCCTCTCGTAAATCACGCGCGCCGCGCGCGTATCGACCCGTACCGTAGTGTACACTGTCGATTCCATGGATCATCCGCGACAACGCGCCGCGAAAAGGCTGCCACAAATCACCGGTACTTCTGCGTTGCAACCGGAGCTGTATATTATCGCGGCTATTACCGTAGTCTCGAACGCCCGTCGTATTTTTGCGCGAACGGGTCTCGCCGTAACTGCGCGACCATTCCGCGTTCGTATATTTGTCCAATTATGCGTAACAAGCCGTCACTACTGCGTATCCCGCCGTGGCTCGCTGCCCAATTTGCAAAATGCCGGACTTAAAATATTTCCTTAATCTCGTATTATTCGACGGAGTCGGTGGAGAACTTTTGGTTTCACCTAACGGAACACTCCGAGATATTTCCAAGATTATCGTCCGCCACGACTGAAATGAGAAAACAGCGCTTAGCGATTTGATTTGACCGCGCAACCCCCGTAAAATTTGAGAAATTACGCGACTCTTGATCGCAGAATTTCAAATGTAACTGAGATAGTAGATCAGGAACATGCGAGAGTACTGACAAACGAATAAACGAGATCGTTTGTCCTGGAACCGTTAGTTTTATTTTACGGAACCCCGGGGTGCCGCGGACCGCCACATTTGCGAAACAGTGCGATAAAGCACTTTTAGTATTGCGCGTGTTGCAAACACGCGCTGAGACCGTCAACCGTTGTGACTGTAATCGAATCCGGGCAGGTTTGTTTCGATGATACGCCCCGTTGCAAGCACGTATGCGTATACATTGTAAGCATTTTCGACGTTAATCGAAGAGAAATCGCGGTCAACCTTGTGCCGGGAACGCGTCATCGGTACCGCAAGGGACAAAGAGGTCGTACGAAAGAAAGGCTCCCAAAAATGATTCACCAAATCCATGTGCACAATAATGTCGCGATTGTCATCGGCATCGGCTTTTGTTACGTCTTGGAAACAGTAAACAACATCCGTGCCGTGAATACGCAATGTCTCATTATACACGCGTTGTCGTCGGAATTATGTGGAAAAATTTGGTTAAATGTTAGGCACGTGTTTTTCGTGAGTTTCACAGAACATCGTAGTAACATTTTCATTCTAGACCTTCTCGGAATTAATCAATGCGGGCTGCGATGATAATACTAATGGTGATTTAAACAGCATTACTAAGGATATTAAATATTATTCTTTTTCCGACTGTATTTGATTTCTTTTTTCGTAGAATTTTTCTCTCTCTCTCTCTCTCTCTAAATGATGTCTTGCAAAATGCCACGCATGAGACCGAAACATTAAATAGCAGTCGTAAAAGCGCGTGGCAGCATTTATGGTAGAACGAAAGAATGGAGAAAACACAAAACGTTCGAGGCGTCTCTTAAGTCGTCAACTTTCGCAAATGAGGGCCAGACGACTACAATCATCTGAAAATAACGCTGCTTTCCCTTTCGGCGCGCGTCGTGCATACAAAAGCGCCAGAATGCATCCAGCCAATAATCGTTTTCCGGCGAGAAATTCGGCGAAACTTGGATTGTCTACTTGGTGAGTACTCAGCATTACACTACATGCACTTGCGCATGACTATCACGTACTTTTCATACGACTGCACGAGATATCCATTTCGCCAACTAATAATTGCGCACCGAGTCTAAATTTAGATTAGATACAGTACTTTAATCACACATGTGCAGAATGTAGCACGATTCATGATAAATCGAGAAATTTCACAACTTTACAATAAAAGTTTCAAAACTTGCCTTTTTAAAATAAGAAAAAAAAAAATAAATAGCATCACTGCATGTAATTAATATAATTTATATATATAGATGAAATAAAGTTAGCATAAATCACTTTAAATAATATATTGATTTAAATAATATATGCGAATATGCTTGATATTAATGAAGTAATTGCATTTTACTCTACGTATTGCCAGTGATTCATTTGATTAAGACATGGATACTCTCTCGCATTGCACGAAATAAATTTATGATAATCGTTCATGAGATACCAGGCGTTCGCGTAGGACGAACCCCTCATTACTCGAGCACACGTGGGAGGCCGTTTGTTCACGATTTAATAATTCGATAATTATCAATCCTTATACAGCCGGAGTTAGCGATTGTTGCCTCAAAAACTGATTTGACTTTGTGACGTTTAATAGCCGTCGCCGGCTTATCGAGATCGCCAATAAGTAATGTGACATTAACGAGCAACAAGTACACATTGTTATTTCACTAGCAGAGAGAAACGGCCGTTTCGCAAATGACGATCGGTTGGACTTTTCGCGATCACGTGAGCACGGCCGTAGCTTGACACTCGTAGCATATGCAAAGTGTTGCGAATCGCTCTTTACGAATGCATAAAAGTATGCGTTTAAGTATACGCTCTCGTTATGTAACCTGCTTTATCGCGCTGCCTACTCGACGACGATCTTGTAATGACAGGTAAAACCACTCGCAACCTGTGTCGCCCTGTGTTGACTAGGTGCCAGACGCACCTAATACTTTTCTCATGAATGGTGATCAGCTTTATGATTTATGCCAGCGGCGCTCGCTGTGTTCGATAGTGGTAATCACCCGGCAACCCGATCGACCTGGCGCTGAAACCTGGCTAGCTGTCATTGCGTAAACCGTGTCGCTATCCCCGTTGCTATCGCATCAACGTCGCGACTAAAGTCGTGTCTACACAATTCCTCGAGCGAACTCGTTACTCATGCGCAATCACTTTTCATGATTATCAAAATATTTCCTTAAAAAGATATGTAAATTAAAAAAAATTTTAAATTTAAAGAACAGTACAAAAAAATTCTTACAAGAACGTTCTTCCGCGCAAAGTTTTCTCGAAAGCTTGTTAGTCTCTTGTGTAAATTAAAATTGAGATGTATACGCCTCAAATTATATTGTAAACTATCGAACGGGAACGGTGCGCGAGGTGCAGACGTGAAATTCCTTCGAGTTTGCATCAGAGACACTGACATTGGTTCACGCATCGCAACTTGAGTTCAACGCGTCCAAGTGTAGACTCGACTTAACATCACGATCGGCCAGCGTAATAGTCGATAACGCTAGTCGCGCGGTATGCATTTATCGAATCAACAGGGACACGTATAATTTCCCCGCGCGTACCATACGATGCGCGCGGTCGACTCATTGTGTAAAAGTCATGACACAAGATCTCCGCGTAAGTAACCCGATAGCCGCGCATGCACGCGCGCTCTAATTCGCGCAAAGTGGCGCAAAATTTTCTCGATTCACTCGGACGATTTCATCGTCCAGTTACGAAACGAATGTCGGTTAAGCGTGTAACTTTATAAATTCATAGATAGAGCCTGTCTTTAATTATGCGGTGAATGATTGTATCAATCGTTGCGCTAGACTTACAAACGTGCAATCGCGAAAATTATTAAAGACCGTTTTGCAGCGAGCTCATAGAGTAACGATAAGATTGCCACGACACGCGCGGTGTGTATACTTTGATGCGCTTGTGAATATTTTAGACGCCAGCGATCGATCTATCTCAACCTAGTCTTACGCGAGTCATGATACGCAAGTCCATAGAGCCAGCATCGGGAATTATAATCTTTTCTCGTCGGCTTTCACACAAACCATAGTCTAGATAAATGATTTTACAAATTAGCATTTACTCCCCGCATCCGTAATATTTACTTGACTATTTAATCATCTACGGATCATTCAGACGTAAATTCAGAAAGCCACAAAAACTTTCGAAAAATTCTGAAATTAAGTTTATTGCAGAGGAAACAGATTTATTGCCCGATTTACAGAATTGTTGCTCAAATGTTGTTCGGAGAAGCTGAACATCAGAAAGACGGCCTGTTATAAAGTTTTGCATGAAGATTACTGAATTTGTCGAACACAATATAAATTCAAATTTCTTAAAACACAATATCTCAATGGAAAAAGATGCGTCTTACAACGTCACTTAAGTGATTTATCGATCCTAAAGTAAAAGTGCATTCATCATTGTGTTTCACTTAATATTGAGATTTTAGCGTCTGGCGAGCCGAAAGCTACGGGTGCAACGAGACGAAGACTTTCACGTGGACCAACGAATGACGATGACTCGTCTCTCTGTACTGTTCTCCATACCGTACTCCATATCAGTGTCCGTATTTATCCACTGCTCTTCCTCTTTAAGCAGCGCGTCTGGTACGAAGTGGTACCAAGTGCCCATTGTCATTGTCGTCGGCATCTTTCGCCTCTGCTTATTTCGTCTCATGGCAAACGGGCGTTTCACTTTCTCCGAGACAAAACGGAGGACGAATTCCAGTCGGAATTCCAGGCATGAGGGTGCGGACTGATCGCTCGTGAACACGCTAAGCCAAGTTCGTGGACTCGCGATTAAATCAATCTCTCTCTCTCTCTCTCTCTCTCTACGAACTTATCGCGCCGCAATTCGACTTTATTTTGTTACAACGGCAAGTGAAGAAACGAACTTATAGTATCAAATCAACAGTAAGTCCATTGTTATATAAATAACTGAGTAATAAAATATGTCTATAACAATTAGTAATAATATTTAAATGGATATCACTTTCTCAAAATTTTAATACGAAAAAATTATGGAAATACACTGCAGGCCAAAAGTTTGAGACCATGTATAAAATTTTTGAATATATCAGTGTAATTACTTAAAAGTTTGACTCAGTTTATTCAATAATTTTTTGTGAATTGAAAGTAACCAACCATTATTTAAGACAGCTGTGGTTACTTTAGCATTTAATTTCGAAGAGATGATAGGAAAAAGAGACTATAAAACTCTTCATTTCAATATCATAACTTAACGTTAAAAATCTTATTATGTTTTCATTTCAAAGAAGTCGAGGAATGGTCCGAGAAAAATGTCCAACATCAAAAAATGACCTTTGGGCTATTTTAGATGACAGATGGAAAAATCTTTCATGAGAAAAAATTAATAAATTTATAACCAGGTTACCAAGATTAGTGAAAAAAGTAATTCAAACTAAGGGTGGTTACTTTTTTATATTCTAAACATTATTTTTATAGAACTTTTTAAGATTTTATGACTCTGTTGTTTGATTATGAAAGAATGTTTCTTCTTATTCTTAAATAATACAAATATAATTATAGCAAACACTTTTAGTTTTATTTCTTAGAATAGATATTTCCAATTACTGGTCTCAAATTTTTGGCCTGCAGTGTATTTAATACAAAATATTAAAAAACAGCAATAAATATAATTTTTCGTCAATTTTCTAGATAAGATTAACCACAAACTCCTTAAAAGCCATTATCGAAATAGAAATTAACATAGAGTAGTATTTCGATATATAACAAGAATATTTCGATATCAAATATTAGGTTTTAAATCTTTGTTTATACTCTAAAATATAAATTGTTCTCGAGAACGAGTCGGACAAAGGTCGGTATTTACTTTCATCACGAGCAAAGACCCAATCTCGAATTCCTCTGCGACTAGTCAGCGACGCCTTCGTAAGTAATCTGTCACATCCGTCCCGATATGGCGCGTCAAACAAAAACGTCTATGCTCGATCCTTTGTAAACGTCGATCGTAAACATCGTCGTGATAATAATCCAACTTTCCCTGCGCATTTAAAACGCTTGAAAGAGCTGTTTATTGGCACGTTCGTCTCCACGAATGTGGCATTGTGAAGGTAGCCACGCGACCGTTCTCTAGCCTGACACGCAGACGGAAAGTCGTGGAAGATCGTCGGCGAGGAAGGAGGGCGAAATGAAAGGCTGCGTTGCGTCGAACGACGGAAATCGCGCGTGCCAGAGAGAGGGACACGTTGTTCAACAATCGAAATCTCCTTCTTTAAGATTGTCGAACTCGACGTTTCACTCTTATGTTACATTGTCGATTAACATTTGTAGTCCTGAGTTTTTTTCTTCATCTATTATTATTTGCAGATATGTAATCTATAAAAGGAGGCGATGACTTGCCGAGCAGATCTTATAATTCAATCATCTGTTTCAAAATAAGATTTATACAACCCCCGCCGGATCAGAATATACAGAATAAAATTTCTATAATGATATCGCCAACGTGAAATTAATGAACTTCGCTATTTATTATCCATTGTTTTTCGAAAACGATCGTGTCAACAAGTCTATTTTTGCTTTCTTTACGCAGTAGCGGAAGTGAAAGATCGTCGACGATGCATCTAGAGACGAGCGCAGTAAGCTGCTCTTTTCTCTTCACTTTGAGCTCCGTGCCATTCTCAACGACGAGTTATTAGCGAAAGCCACGTTCTCCTCAGAATGATTATGCCGATCGTAATGCCGAATGGGAAGTATTGCGGGACATGTTGTGAAACTGCTTTCATAATATTTTTATTGCCAAAGTATATGCATTATATTTTAATGAGCAAAAATTATCGATTATTCAAATAGCGCAAAAAATATTAGGGATGTTTTTTTGACCCGCATCGAGAAATGAAAGAGGGTGAAAGTATAGCAAATATGCAAAGCAACAAACAGGCGTAATTGTTCTATCGCGGTTTCCTTTGAATATTGAAAGCATATATAATTGCTGAACGATATCTATAAGCACAAATAGAGGATCGAGAATAAGACTTCCGTGCGGAATTTTTTTCTATTCAATGCATTTCTGCATTAATGAGCAGCAAACCTAAAGCTTGTAAAATAATAACAAATTTTATCGAGTCTAAAGTAGCAAGATTTGCATATCGAAAAGAGCCTGCTTTATTATTAATAAGTTTAAAATAAAATTAATTGATTTATGAATATATTAGATTCTGCATATTCATATATATTCATGCATTATTCATTTATATTTTCTAAAAAGCCCAAGAATTTTCCGAGAATAAATCTAAAAACTTTTAATATCGAATAAAGTAAAAAATTGGCGAAACTCAGAGATAAGCGTAACAAATGCAAAGGTGGGAGACGCGTTCGCGTGACTAACCCGGGATCGTCTATCATGAGGAGCTGCTTTTTTCATTCGAGCCGCCTGTTCCGACAACACGTCGCGCTCGCAGGGTAACAGCTTCAACACGACGCGCGGCTTTCGCCATAGTGAGAGGCGTGTGCCATTGTACGCACCTTTTGATCTCGGCGTGGCGGCGATACGTACGCGGGTCTTGCTACGTGTCACCGTTGCATCGCGGTTGCTCCTCGAGGTTCCCGTAGCACCGTTGCAACGCGATCCCGTCCGGGGAGCTCACCGTCCACCGTTCACCGTAACGTAATAACATAACGTAAAAGGCGAGTCGGGTGTTTCGTGCAATCGGATTCGCGCTGGCCAGCGCCCGCTAGTTGCGCCATTCTTTAGTTATAACGCGAAACGCAGATCTGGTGTAAGTAACAACCTCGCCGCTCTCGAAAATTGCACCAATGCGAAAGAACGCGAGCCCCACATTTCGTATTCTTAAGCAATTGAATCTTCACCTATGAAGGTTTTTCTCGGAAAATTTCGAAAATTCAGAAATTCAAATGCTTTCGATAATTTTATAACAATTGTCCAAATATTAAAGTGATTAAGAATTTTATAATATTACCCTTGAGTATGCTTAATTTAGAATTTTTAATATGTCATCACCGCGTGTGCATAGCCATTGTATAGAATCAGCGATGACTTCATAAAAATATCAATTAATCACTTTCACGTAACACATACATTCAAAGATTATAAATAAAAAAACGAGTGGCAAGGGTAGTGGCTTCATTTTTTTTGGCATCTGGTTGCGACCGATACGCGCCAGCGAGCCGACCGTATTGTTTGCTCCAAAAGTAGGTGAGTCTCTCATTTCCATGAGTTTCGTCAGCTTCCTCCTTTGGCTCAACCCACTTACTTAGCATCGATTAAACGGTTACATTACCGAACCGGCACGGACAGTGGACCGGCACCTCCTCTCGGGTTTCCAAATCGCGGTTGCGCACCTTTGTGAAACACGGTAAGTAGGCGTGGGATCGCCAGCGACGATTACATTCCCGCCATAGATCGATTAAATGACGCATTTTGGCCAAGCGTGATTAAGGTAACCCATAATTGACGTGACATTAATCAGTTGTGAAAATTTCGTCTGATGGAATTTAGTGGGTGCGACACTGCGGCGTATCATTTCGTGAAAGGTCAAACTATTAAGAGTTCTTGCAGTTCCTGATAGATAAAACAAAGTGAGGTTTAATATTAATAGAGATTTAATATTAATAATTTAATATTCATTGAACCAAAGAAAATATCTGTGGAAAACTGAGATGCCGCGATTCTAATTTGTTTTGCGAGAATTCCTTTATCATATTTTGTCAGATTTCAAGAGCTTTAGAGTTTTACAAAAGCTAAGTTGTACAAAAAGTTTTGCCTTGTGAAGAATAAAAATCATTTAGAGTGAAATTTTTCAATTAAATATAAAGCTGCGATTCTCAATAGTTCATGAGTTTTTATGACACGCCAGCTTCAGATACACTGGTTAGTATGTTATTGTAAGAATTTTATAATAATACTCGTTAATTAATAAAATTGTTTGCGCTAAAGTTAGTGTACTATTTCATAAAAATTCAAAGTATTGAGAATTCTGACTTGATTTTTAATAGTTCTTAATAGATAAAACAAATAATTAAAACCGTTCTCGCGTAATTCCGTAACTCTATTAAAAAATTCAGCAAGAATTCTATAGATAGAATATTTTTTTATAAAATTTATATCTCTTTCAAGAAAATACCTCGTAACACGTATGTGACAAAAATTGTAAATAAATTCTCGCATTGATTCAATAAACACTAACTGCTTTTATTTATCAGAAATAATAAAATTATTTTTGAATACTGTTATTAAGATCAGAACCCTCAAAATAGTTTACTGAATTTCCACGAAATGATACGTTAGTTTCATATGCACTGCTATTTAAATACTAAAACTTTCAATTTTTTAATTACTTGCAACAGTATCGTAAATACAAAGTTTCAGCTGTCGGATTAAAAATTCTCAGAGGAAAAAATCACGGACGACTTGAAAATCGTATTCTGAAAGGAGCGAGAAAACGACTGAGAAAACTGCGCATGCACGGAAGGAAATCCAACAAGCTCGAGTGCTCCACCGGTGCGGAGGATAAATTTTGTTTTACTCTTTTGCCATGCGCCAGCAGCACGTGTATACGCGCGTACACGTGTAAGCGTGTGTACGGGATGGTCTCGCAAAGGCGGAATCGCAGAGGCAGTTTCCAGGCGACCCCGGTGCGAATGCGGAGAGGCCGGCCGCCGGTTCTCTCTCCGGCATTTCTAGTAGCGTCTATCGATCCTATCGAGGCCGAGGGCTTCGACGACGTCGACGGCCACCGCGCCGAATACATTTTCGCGCCAGGTGTTATCGAGGCGAGGTCCGCGTGTGTAGGCGGCACGATACATACACGTATATAAAAGCGCGCGTGGTGAAAAAAGGAGGAACGGTCGCCATTGCTCTCTCACGTGCGCGCGAGGCTACCGACGATGGCACTATTTTGCATTTCGCTCGATACCTACGGTCGGGAGCGTCGGTCGAACGGCCGAACAATGAGTCGCGTACGTGCGGATTTCAACGTGCAATGACGCAAACGCAATTTAAGACTGAATTCAAGCTAAAAAATCGCCCGTGTTCCATTTTCTCGGTTTAGCAGGAGGACTCGATATGGAAAATAACCCGATTCTTTTCAATTCGATCGGGGCTCTCGCCGCCCCGAACTGCGAAGTCTTGAAAACTTCGTCCGCCCAATCTAATGATGAATAAATTATAAATACAGTACAGTCTTATAACGTATAAAGCGGCATTTCGGATTATAAGACAAGTTCGAAGTAATGAGTATGCGAAGATCGCTTAGCCAGATTATGCAGCCGCGCGCGGAGCATCGTTATTTTCTTATCGGGTTTTTCTAAAAATTCGGGAGGAGTTCCGAAGAAAATTGGATCGGTCGTGCCCAGAAATTTCGTGCCGTGCCCTCTCGTCGCCGTCGTCGTCGTGTTATTTTGGTCAAGCGAGAAATTACCATGACAAAGCCCGAAATTGCCATCGGCCGAGCCGAGCTAAGCAGCGTGCGCCGCTGAAACACAGGGTGGATGCCGCGTGTGGTGGCGCGTGTGGTGCGGCGACGACTCGCCTAATTGCAGGTGACGTGCGCACCGAATCCGCACTTTGGGCCGGAACACACACGTACACGCTGTGCGCACACGCAGCGTCCCCCTCTGGTACAGAGGAACTTGCCCGAGAGTCGATAGTTTACCCGGAGGCGATTCGATCCGGAGCCATCGCAATTAGGCGCGACGAGTCGACCACGCGGATTCGCGCGAAGTGATTATTCGCGGTGAGCGCGAATAATTTGCGTGGAAACAAAAAAAAACATCATAGCGACCGCAAAAATTTTGCCACTGAAAAAGCGCGAGAATAGCAAGTGAATCTCGAGTGCGAGTAGCAGTACAGAAATATAATTCCTGTATATTTTCTCGGAAAAAGATGGATGTTATACGGGATGCGCTGCGGAACGCTCGCGAATCCCCTGAGCAAGTTGGCTTTTCTTGCTCGGCGAAACGATTTTCGCTCTATATATCGGCGGCCTCGCGAAGGTAGGTAGGTTAGAAGGCAGATGCATATACCTACGTATATATCGATCTGCAACTATGTAGGCGCCTACGTACATGAGAGACCGTCTATTTACCTCGCTACGCAGTGGATGTACATAAGCGTAGCTTCCACTCTTCTCAACTTGGCGTCGCGCCTGCAGCCGCGGCAGATACATAGACGCGATCTATATAAGCCAAACACACATACCGTGGCAGCGGCTCTTTCACTGTCCTACATTGAAAATTGAAGGTCCTGCGGAAAATAGTACGACATGATGTAACGGAAGAGGCTGTTTATATCTCGTTACGCACGCCCACTTTTATAATAATAATTAATCATATTTGAAATCATCTAAGTAGGATTGTTCATGTGAGACTTTAAAAGATGGTTGAGATATAAGATGTACATCGATTCAAGGGCGTTCCACAAAAATCGATACTAAGCTTCTTCAATTTGAAATTCGAAATTTTTCACTACATTTTAATTTTACGTTTTTCAAATAATATTGTTAAACAGTTTTTGAAATTTAACGCAAACCTTGCGAAAAAGTCTGCATTTCAATTCCGATTGTACACAGAATGTTCAGTAGTGGGAAAAAAATAACTCCGCAGCTGACAATAAAATCTGCGGATGTACGTGCTGCTTCTGACTGGACAACAGATCAAATCCGAAAACAAACTGTGATAATGAAAATTGAAAAAGGAACTACAGTGAGAACCGGCGAGGCAAACAGCAGAACTCCGTAACGATCCGACATCAAAATTGGGCGAACTTTAATATTTTTATTTTCAATGTCCTCGCCGTGCGTATCGAATTGCGGAATCGCGAAAACGTTTCTCTCTGTTCCCTTGCCATCTGAATTTCCCTTCGAAACATAATACAAATAATGTTTTTTAGTATAAAAATATGAATCATATCGTAAGCTGAAGAAATATAAATATAAGAGTATCAAGTCTAATAATTCCTCAAAAAAATATTATTTTATTATCGCGTCATGTGGACGATCCTCGCACACACGATCGAGGCGGAATATCAAAATATCGTGCGGCTGAATCGTTATGGCTTCGACGATATCGCACAGAATCGGTCGGACGAAGGAGAAACCGGAACGATCGTCCTGCGAAATTGTCATCGTAAACTGCGTTGCTCGTTAAAACGCTAAATCGCGCAGGCGGCTCGCCGGTGCTAACGAGAAGTTCTAATGGTGCAATTAAGGAGCACCGGCAGGTGGGCCCGTGCAAACGCATCGTTGTTTGTTTGAACCCTGACCTCGGAGTTTTGACGGCGCCCTTGACTGCAAACGATTTCCGGAGACTATAGCGACGGAATGACAAAGAAGCAATAACGAATGGACAACGTAAATTAATTTTTGCAAATTTTAGTCTCACCCTGCCTGCTGCATCGAAATTCAACGTCGATACTTTTGGGGAAAGAAATTTTATCCTAATAAAGATGGAAGGATTACTAGCGAGGAAACGTAAGATCAACGGTGATATGCGACGTTAACAGTAATTTCAGTATGTTAATATCGTCGGTCGCGTCGTCGTCGGCTCGTAGCACCTGCATTATCAGATTACTCGTGCAGCTGCATAGGGATCGCGCTGCACTTTATGAGCAGTTTATGCGCAGCTCACCTCCACCGAGTGTTTCGGATAAATCATATTTACTAGCCGAAACTGTCGGCTCTTGCGTCACCGGATCGCATTTATTCTCGCGACGGGAAGAAGCATACAACAATAAGAAAGCGACTGCTACGCGAAATAAAGTAGCAAAATTTTCACCAAGTCACGCATATTTCCGCAGCATTCGCCATGCTGTGTTTTCTTCGGGCGCAGAAGACGTCTCGATAAAAATTCGAGTGGGTTTCGACTCGCCTAAAATTAAAAATAATTGTTCTTACTTCGCGGAAGAAGCTGCGAAGGAAACCGGTTCGACGATACATTTTTTTTGATTATAGGAATGACCGAGGAGGTGGAGCTCGCAATATGACGCTAAAAAACCACAAGTGACTCCATAAAATATCTATCCGATGGTGCACCTCGGGCGAAGGCGCGCCGCCGTGGAGATCGCATTATGAAAATGCATCCGTCAAGTCTAATATTTCGTGGGTGATGCAGTGGCTTACGACCTGCCATAAAATGTGCACTATTGCGCAGGCACTCGGGAATATTTGCGAGAACCTCCGCTAAGATGCGCAAGACAAACTCTACTCACTTAAAAAGCTATATATTTTTCACTTTTTTATCTTTATCTCTAATACGCTTTGAATAGTTTTGGAAATATATAATCTTCGGAACCGGACAGAACTATTTAATTCTTTAAGAGCAGAAATTTTTTCAGCAAATATAAGCACGACATGTTTATCTCGATACCGGTCAAAAGCTAATCTTCGAGATAGTTAATCGTCGGCTGTGCATTCCGTTACAACCTCTGACTGGCAGCCATAAATTTTCCGGCAACCTGAGAGCTCCGTGGTATTTTCGGGGAACGAAGATAACAAGCTGGATTGGTCAGGAAAAATAGCGGGCCATCTACCAAACTCTCATCGCACACCCTCGTGAAATATTAGCAGGATGCAGCGGCGATGATGATCACGCGCGTACGCGAATACATATGGACAAGAAATTCGTGACCTAGATAGCCTGGAAGACGAGATGGCGTAACATTCCTGCAACCGTATTACCTATGTTACAAAAAAAGAATCGTGCCGTCAGATATGCCACGACTCGTGATCTTAATGGCGCGCGTGATGTATGTTCGAAATTTTGCTCTACAATTTTCTAGTCAAAACTGTTTTTTGTATTTTTTCCTAAAAACAATAAAGAAAATTTTGTAGCAATGTCTTTTAACCTTTAACAAATTCAATTATCAGAATCTACATATACATTATTCAATTTCGAATGTAAAGTTTTGATTCGGATAATTAAATTTGTTAAAAGGCATCGATCGAAAATTCTTATTTTATATCATTATTTATATATGTTAATTAATTATCAATAAAGACATCGCGCAACTTATCAATATTGATAGTTTCGAGTTTACTCCTCGACGTACAACAAATTCAGATAAGCGATGATTTATCAATCGCACAAAAAAACTATCGGAACCTTCGGCAACGTCCGCGTTAAGTGGAAAGGTCGACGTATGTGCAGACCGCCGCTGCGGTGTACTGTTAATCGCGTGATCCCAAGGCCGCAATCGCGCGATCGCGGTGTCGTCCTCGAAATGTGAGCCCGAATCTCGCATATATTTTCGCATTTGATTTTCGAGTTCACACGATTCGCCGGTTCGCTCGACGCAACGCCAAGAATAAGATAATCGTGAATTACAAACGTAAGACAATTTTTCATAATTTAAAATTCTAAAATGTAGAATGCTTGCCACATTTTATATAGATACTTGCTATCTCTAATGCGTTCGGATGGATCTGCATGTATGTTATAAAGGCCATTCTTTCTAGACACTGCGCAGTGCGAAAAGCGGAATGTAACTCAATCCCGATTCCTTCAGAGTCTAAGGATGAGAGAAAAAGAGTGAATGGTCTTTATTTCTTTCTGGCCGAGCCTTGCTACTGTTAAACTACACACTATGCCATTGCACGTGAAATGCAAGAAGTAGTAGCAAAAGTAATAGTAACAAAATAACACTAATAACTAAAATTAAAGAATATCTCGTGAATAATCTTGAATTAATGGTATGAATTAAATTTTCCTAATCACTGCTTTGGCTATCCGCCCCTTCCATCGCTTTCCATCCCATGAAAGCTCAAAAAGCGGATGAACAGCACCGATCGCAATTAATAGTGCGATAATACGATATTATACATCGACGAGGGAACAATACACGGTATCATGCACGATGTTATAAGAGGCGATATGAAAGTGACAGTTTACAAAATTGGCAAAGCGTAAATTCCCGCCATTGGCCCTATCCGGCACCAACGAAACAGCGTTATCGGGCACGCTCCCAATATCCGACTACCGAACTATAATTAAGCTCTATTCTTTGTGTGGAAATTAATTCAATGCCGGGGACGGTGCGGCGAAGCCACGCGGAAATCCGCGTGCCGGCCGAGCAAACGCCGGCCGACCGGGGCTACCATAAAGCGCGATCCTAATTTGGTTTTTCAACGGTTGCCATGCGTGTGTGGACTCAACTTTTTGTTTTTTAATCTTGACGCTATTTTTGCCGGATAAAACGCGAAATGCGCAGCCTGTTAAGTGATGCGCAATTTAAAACGTGTCGCGCGCCGCTCGATTTTCGTGCCACATTTCACGCACCAAATATTCTGTCGCTTGATATTTGCGTTAAATTTATACATTGGTTATTTTTTCGAGCACACTCTCGCGAAATAAACAGAATGATAATCGCGCCCCGGGTACGAGTAAAAGTTCTCATATTTTCTCCCAGTTTACGCGAATGTTTTTGTCCAGGCGTTCGCAGACACATCGGCACAACGTGCAACATTTTCGTAAAAGCTTATAATTCTTACTTTAAGCACGTACTTTTTTTAAACAGATTATACAGAATGATCTCGTAATCGTTTTTCGAGCAGCGAGTATCGTCAGCGGCGATAACAACTTTGATGTTTAAATGCGTGAAAAAAAAAATGACGAGGAAACGTGGCCGGGAAGACGTGGACTCGCGCGAGTGCAGCGCGAAACGCTTAGGCGCAGTAATCGTATATTCATGCTCGAGCGCACCGATGGAGTGCGCGCGCCATACCGAAAATATCAATATGCACGGAACGCCGCGCGAGTCGTGATACAGGAAGCTGACTCGCTCGCTCCGCTCGCTCGCACGACTCATGTGCATGTGCGTAACTACACGCACGCAAGGATACATACGTTCCAGCGATATTACGCACGCATTTACACGTTCTCGGCTTCCCCTCCGTAGCGCTACGTCCCTACTACCTCTCGGCAAGGCAATGCAAACCCCCTCTGAGTGCCCCTCCCGTGTTCGCGCAGGCCCCTCTCCGACGACGCGGATCCCACTATCTCGTCATCCCGCCGTCCTTCTCCTCTCCGTTCCTCTCGCTACCTGTCGTCTCCCTTTCGGGCGTCTCTCACCTGCGACGAACAACATCGGTTCGTCGTCTATAAACTCCGTGGGTCTGCTCTCGCGGCGTGGAAGGACGGCAAGATGCGAAACGAGAGAAGGAAAAGGAAGTTCGCGACGAAGGGGAGGGATAGAGCAGACCGAGCGCCGTCTGAAGAACCTACCGCTATCTTTCCGCCTGTCCTTTCTCCGCGCGCCGATCTACCTGGCGACCTCCTCTCTTCCAGGTCGGTCAGCCTGTCTCGCACGAGAGTGCTGCTGTGCTTATCGCGCGTCGTTCTTACTAGGCATGCTGCCGGTAAGAGAGAACGCCGGTACTGTCCTAGACAAAAGCCGTCGGGCTGCTTGTCGCCACGAGTCGACTTCCATATCATCGGCGTCGCGGCAGCGTGTTTACACGATCCCGACGCGACGAGAAAAACGAAATCCTGATAATCCGTTCGATACCGACGAAATTGAGACTTTCAGCCCGATGAAATTGAAATTTTTGGAAACCGATTACATCGCTTGAAAAAACAATGAGACACCGTATATTACAATGCAAAATCCGGGACAAACAGTCTCTCTCTCCGTGCGCAACGATTTCAATAAATATTATTTATAGAAAATTCATAGAAATATAAAACAAAAATTACACCTCGAAAATTTTCGTTTATCACCCACGAGATCAGTTGTTACGCTTTTACAAGAAGGATCGCGTAATTATTGAAAACGATGATTTTGTCGAAGATTATAAAGGTCGAAAGAGAACTGAAGATATTCTAAACTGGACATTTTTCTTATCTCCCAATAGATACCAGAGAGATTATCAACACGATAGAGTAGCTATTATTCTTTTCTTCGTCCCATTTTCAGGCTTATCGACAGACGTCGAAAGATTTTTGGCGGCCGTTCGTTCCGCTAGAAAATATTCGTCGCACGTCGTCTACGTTAAGTTGGCTTTAGCACAGGAATTGATGCCTATAGTAATCTCGATACGCATAATTAAAGAATTTACATATCTAAACTGCCTATTGCGACGTATAATTGTAACACTGAAATATCCTATGTTATTACGCAAATGGCCTTGCTGCGTTTCGATCTGCTTTGTACAACGTAACTATTATTAATATCTCACTCTGATGCGATTGTTATTAATATCTAGCGTGGAATATCCGCTATTAATACATAACGGTTTCCATATAGAGACTGCTCGATATTGCCCTTAACGAAGATTGTCCTCGCGGCTATCGATATTCTATTTATAGAATGCGCAATTATTACAAGCTTCTTAGCACGCGCATTAGGAAACAGGGGAATTTTCCCGGCGTTCGATTTTCTAAGACTTTTGGATACAATAGGCTGAAGTCAAGGTTGAATTTAATTTCTTCCGATCGCATAATTTATTAAACGTCCGCACCGCTTAATCTTATTGATCGACGAGTCGAAATGTAACGCGTTCTTCGCGTAAAATTGTCGCAAGTTTAGAAATCCTTCGAAAGTTTTGTCTTCTTACAATTGTCTCAACAGCACGGCTTACGAAATAAATCTTGTTTCAAATGAAAGTACCAAATTCTCGCGCAGAACCAGGACAAGTCTATTTCGGGTTTCAAACGTACCTACTTCGTAGATACAGTCGCCGCGTGTGGCATCATTGTGCCTGAGACGCGCTCATACTTTCTATAACGTAATTGCTCACCGGGAGCTCTCTTCACGAGGTGGAAGGTAAGAGAAGACGGGTGGGCTACACACAGGAGAAGGTCGATTCGTTGTTATTACGTGACACCGTTACGCAACCGCCGCCGCCGCCGCCGCCGCCGCCGTCGCCGCCGCCGTCGTCGTCGTGTCGTTCGGCCGCGTGTCTTCGCACACGCACGCGTATATTGCAGACAAGCACGTTTCATCGAAATTACCCAATATTCACAAAATTCGCGACAACTCGAGAACCCCGCTGCTATCGAGACGGCTTCTTGTCTTGCGACACATTTCACAAATTTTACGTCCTTCGAAATTAATCGCCGTTCTCTTAAAAAAAAAAATATCATCAATCAGTAAAAATAAGTTTTTAATTTTGTTTCAACGTAATTTCTCAAGATTCGCAAGACTCAGATCAATCAATATGTTTCTACATCGTGATTATTTAGCTTCGAAAATTATTTAGCTCGAACCGCTTTGAACAGAATCTTAGTGATGATGCGTTTCTCTTGAAGAATGTCGAAAGCGTATAATTCTATGAGCTACTCGGGATGCATCGGTACTGTTGACGGTCGAACCGACCTTTTAGCCGCTCGTCGGACAAACAAGCTGTCCGACTTATAGCACGATCAAAGCGAGACAGAAATATACGCGCAAGAATCAGACGAAGGGACCGAGAACGAGAGAGAGAGAGAGACAGCGAGAGGGGCAAAGAGGGAGAGAGAATCAGATGGTTGAGGTGGACGGCGACGGAGGGAACGACAGAGAGTATCCGCTAGAACGCGAGAGGGAGAGCAAATAATAGAAGGAGGGCGAGGCGGTCACTTGTTGCGATCCTGTTAGTTCACCTCTTCGCCAACCGCCTCTTCGTCTTTGCTCCGTTCTCCGTGCTCGTCGTCGGTTTTCTGCGCGTCGAGACACCGCGCTGCATCACGTCGCGTCAAAAGAGAAGCGGTGCCGCTAGACGAACAACAAGGGGACGTGCGTCTATTTTGCAGGGTGCGCCGCCGTGCACACGTACCAGCTACCTACCTACGGAACCGTCTACAAAGTGGAAAATGTACGAGAGCTACTAACTCGAAGAAGCTGGAAGCAGCTCATATTGTTATTCATATTAGATAATATTATCGTACTATTCGTATCGTATACCATAATATCGCATATTAATTATACGAAAATACAATTGGACACAAATCAGACACAATTTATCTAAGGAAAAAACAGAAGACTCTGTGAACAATAGTTATTGAAAAATGTATCGAGAAAAGTAGAACCATCGGATTAGACATGAAAAACTAAATTTAAAAAACAAAAGCATTCTACATAAATTTAGTATATCGACTTCGTCTTTCGAGCAACGTGCAGACATTTTCCGCCGAAAGAATTTTGTACGAGAATCTCGTATCATCGTCAATGGACACGTATCTCGCCGTATGCAGGCCGAGAAGAGCCACGCCGTCATAACAAGGTTATTACCCGCCTAACTCCCGAGAGCGTACATAATGTACCTTACCAAGATTCGGTCGGTATATTCTCTTTCTCCCACGTTTTCTGTCTCTCTCTCCCCCCCTCTCTCTCCCTCTCTCGGCTGCTCCATTGCATCGAGAACGCGCCGAGAAGCATACTCTCCGCACAGAACTCGTACGGCGAGTCGCGAAACTATAGGCGCGCCGGATGCGGCCGATCGTCTCGCTAGAGCGGCCGCGAGCCGAGTCAATACATACGCGGTCCAACGGGGCTATGAACTATTGACACGCATAGCGGGGGCTTATTATTGGCCCGCCCGAAACAGCGCGATACAGCACCGCCGCGGTCGATAGTTTTCCCGGAGTGTCGGCGCGACGCGACGCGCGGCAGTCGGGGGATCTAATGCCGGCCCCGTATAATTATTGCGTAATTAGCAAATTTGAGCACCACGGCCGGATCGATAATCGTAAATTATCGGGATTGGTCAGCCGAGGCTGATGCATTGCCCACGGCGAAGCACACCGGCGCGGCGCGCGGCCGCGCGCCGCGATATTGTTGCTCTCTCCGCCGTATCGTTATATGCGTGCCTGGACACTCGTGTGTGCCTTTATTGATGCACTCGCGCACGTACCTGCCTCTACGGACAAACTACCAATCGGGTTTTCGGCTTCCGCGGCGTTTGCCGGCGCGCCTATAGTTGAACCGCGATCGCGTCTTGGCGACGAAAGAACTTCTGCGATTAACGCGATCAAACGGTCCGTGATTTTACTATGCACACTTTATCAAATTTATTCAACTTGGCGGTGAACATTTTCTCGAAATTTGGATAGTAGAATACCGCTCGTGTACTCGACAACCTTTTAATTTAATCCCTGGTTAGTTTTTGATGAATGAAGATTATTGAGCGCGCGCGGCGAATAGTCGCAAAGTTATTTCCCGACACAGGATACATAGTACACTGAATTCTGTCCTCGGTTTATATTTTATGGCGTAAACCGCCGGAGAGCCGACGATATCGTTCGACAAAAACGTTATCGAGACACGACACGCGCAAAACCGAGCGAGCGGCGAGCCTTGATTACGAACATTTTCGCCTAGCAAACCGACGAGTTCAGGGTTTTGCTGGATCGCAACAAGCGACGCGGGGTCGTGGCACGGGGATGATGATTCCACGCTCGGTTAATATCTGCAATCGACGCCCTCCTCGCTCTCGCCCCTCCCCGCTCCGACGACGATCGAGCGCGTGCACGCGTGTGCGTCGCGCGCGCGTTCGCGGCGCGCGGATAATAATTATTTTCGTAATTTCCTGGCATTCCGCGCGACGAGCCCATCAATCCGAAAATCGTATAAACCGACTGTCACATTCACGCCCAAATTCAAAATACAGAGGGATGGTCTCCGGCCCCAGCGTCGCGCGCGCGCGCGCGCGTCCTCGCGGCCCGTCAAATACCATTTAATCCCCCGTGAAATCCGGTTTAATTTCGCCCGGCACAATATCCCCGGGAGTCTGCCGTCGAATTCGCCGCCCACGCCGCGGCGAATCGAAATCTTTCACCGTCATCTTCCGCCGGAAAATGTTTCGTTTTCCCCGTGTACGAACATCGAGCACGGGACCGAGCGAAATCAAACTTCGCCGAGGTAGCGGTGCGAGATCGATACGCGAAACGGTCGTAAAAATGTTTTCCGTCAAATCCGCAACGTCATCTTATTTCCCGCTATGTATTTTTATCTAACTCTTGCTTCTAATTAATTATCGCAATAATTACCCATTGTGATTTTATATCGTTGCTCTTTCGAGAATACTCTTTCGGATAAAAATTTTGGCCGAAAAGATATATCACCGATATATTTATTATTGCGTAAAGCAATGAAATATCAGTCGAATCATTACATGATTTGTATACGATTTCGCAACAGAAAGAGATACAATCGTACGGCCGATGTGTGCTTCCTCCAAATTTTGCGACACTGCGGGTCGTTTCTCTCCTCTCATTCCCGCGCGCCAATTTATACCGCCGCCAGTTTCTCGACCCCGTATGTTTGTATATGCTAACGCGCTACATGCCGTAATATCAGGCCGCGAGAGGTGGGCAACTACGAAGCCGGCAACCGACGGCCGATACTGTACGTCGCGCGCGCGATAGAGCCGCGTCCGATATTGAAAATCCACCGGCGAGAGGACTCCCTCCGGAAACGGTGCGTCGACGCGTCAATCATGCATATGAGAACCGAGTTTCGAAAAAGTCGCATTTTTTTGCGCGCGACAAGCACATATCTGCGACGCGATTCGCTATTCTCTCAACCAGACGCTTATTTCGAGATATCAAAAGTGTGTATAAAATAACAAAATGTAAAGAGTAACATAATTGTATTAGTAAATAATGGACGAGTCATGTAGATACGCTCCCTTCTTTCGTATAAAATAAATATCTATCTTCAGAAAATATAGAAATTTTTATCGCAAACAAAACGAATTTGTATATCTTTATAGAAATCGCAATTATCGCGAAAATCAGATTTATCTGTGATAGATAGCGTTGATTTACAAAACTCGTAGTTACACGCTCGAAATGCAAGATGGACTGAATATGATAATAACGCAGTCGGAGCACAGATAGATAAAATCGTAATACTTATACATGCGTTCTATATGTCGCAGCGCGATTTAAATGTTACAAAATTCCACGTGCCTTGATCTTTGATTCGCTTTGGCGAATCGAATAATCTTTTTTTGTTTGTATAAAAAGATCCATAGAAGTAATCATAAAAGACGCGCGCGTGATATAAAAGAAATTGAAGACAATGATTGAAGCACGATCGCGATACCAAGCAATCTTGTATCGCGGATAAACTGCGTTGACAAAATAAATCAATGTTAGTCCTCCCAAAAAAAAAAAAACACACAAGTCCCATTAAAATCGAATTAACTGGAGTAAAATTAAATACACAATTTCATCTACGATTCGCAGCCTACATTTTAATAGTAAAATTTCTCAAAACTGAATGATTGCAATTCCAGACAATTCGATCCATTCCATTTCAGTTGTATGTCCGCTATCGTGACTGCTATGTTCGCACGCGTTTGTATGACACGCAAGATCACGCATAGTCGGTGGTGACGATCGGTTAATTGCCGACTTAGCACGCGGAGGATCTCGCTTGAGTAAAGAAACAGCGGAGAAATAACAACGACGGGGAGTTGAAAAGCAAGAATGGCAGGCGAACGGTGTCGCGTGATCACGATCGTATTCTGTATATATTCTAGAACATGCACGAGTAGAGAGCCGCGCGTGTGATCGTCGCGGAGCTTGACCGAGGTGGCTACTCGAAGCGGGTTAGAGAACGCCGGCGGAACGGAGCGAGAGAAGGCCGATGTGAGAGTGAAGTCGGAAGGAGAAGTTGCGAAGAGATCAGCGGGGGAAGGATGGAGGGGGGAGAGCGAGGGGAACAGGAGTGCGATAGCGGCGTGCAACGCGGTGCGTTACACCTGCGGGAGTGCAATCGCCACTACATTGCACCGTGTGGGCGCGGTGGAGTCATCTCTCGGCGATCTCCGAAGTGACCTGCCTTTCCTACCCCCCCCCCCTCCCCCTGCCCCCGTCGTTGTCGTTACCCCCCTACGCCGACCACGAACGAGTTCTCTTCCTCTCTTCAGAGGCACGTCTCTAAACCTAAACCAGCCTAGCTTCACCGTACTTCATCCTCTCCTCTGCGAGCGCGCGCGCGCGCGCGCGCGACAGTGCTGTCGTACCCCGAACTTCCCTCACCCGACCTGACACCCCACCACCACGGCGGCTTCGACGAGTGTCCACTTCGCCTCACGTTGGGGAATCACCAGGGTGGGGTTATAGCTGAGGGAAGGGAAACACGTCGTGCCGCGAGAGGAGGTGGAGAGCGAGAACGGAGATACTGCTCCACAACGCTGTCTTGCTTTCCTGCTTCTTCGTTCACGGTCACACCCGCAGTAAAGCTCAACCTTAAGATGTCTTCAACTTGAGGTTGCATAGGGTCAGAACTCATCGCGAGGCTCAGCCGCGGATCACGAAATAAAGCGGGAGAAAAAGAAAAAAGTGTAAGGATTGACCTCGATAGCAGAAATATTGTATAACACACAATCGCTCGGTTACATATCGTAATTTAACGATTCAGAAGATCTAAGAGAGCCCGGTTAATTTTCAAAAAATATTGTCGAATGTTTAAAGAATATTTATGAGCTTCTGTTTTACGAAATGACATTTCCCGTTGATTATCATACTGTTAAATAAATGTATAGTAATGTTTTATTCATCATAAATGATTAATAAAATAATTTGCATCGTATACATCTATAAATCAAGATAATTATACGTATCGCCGGCACGATGCTGTTATATTTCTATTATAATGATACATATTAAATATTGAATCTTGAATGGAAATAGATGACAAGCATAAGACGTGTTAGCGATGTAACTGTCTCTGCTCAGTCTGCTGTTGACAATCTATAACACAGTTCTACAAAAAATAGCTTTCTTTCGAATGCGAGATATCATCTATTATAGTATTTTTAATGCTGAATACAATACCGGTTTTAAAAATGCTCCATCACGTCACAATTTTGAGAAATTCAAGGTCAAAGTTGTAAAAAAAAGGGCTATTTGACGTACCATGTTAGAACACGTCACATATCAGAGCTATAACATGGTAAAATAGTCCTTTTTTACAACTTTGACCTTGAATTTCTCAAAATTGTGACGTGATGGAGCATTTTTAAAACTGGCACATTGTATTCAGCAGAAAAACTATAAAAGGACATATCTCGCAGTTTTGTACCTTTTTTTTGTTAAACTGTGTAATTTGCAACAGAGATTGAGATAGAATTCTATCTGAAATATTTTTCATGTAATAGAAAACGTTTAAAGAATCGGAATACACATATATCACTGATATACATTCTGTAATACGTGTATTCTGATTTTTCAATTATTATCCTCATTACACGATACTTAAAGTTATAAATAGAACTTTATTCCGAATTCTGCCGTAAATTATAGATTATCTAAACTTAAAAAAAGATACAAATTTCACTAATGTAACGATAGCGTCGTTATCCGGAAAGAAATATATCACTTTGGCAGAAAGCGATTGTACGAGCTTCAACTTTATCGCGTCATCGTGAGACGATTGCCGATGCTGCGACTGTTGCCGCGAGTTGAGAACCGCCGAGGGTACAGTATCAGGCCGGCTCCACCTAGCATAGGGTGAACGGGTCGCGGAGGCCGTTGGTTCCTCATAGAGTTGCTCTCTTCTTATTATTATTACACGAACACGCGCACATGGGCGCGCTCGCTCGCTCGCTCGCTCGCTCGCAGGCAGACAGGCACGCACGCACGCACGCACGCACGACGCTCGCACGAACGCACGCACGCACGCACGCACGTACGTACGTAACGAACGCATGCGCGATCAGTGTCCCGTCGAAGGGGTCCGGAAACCGAAGCAAGTGGGGAGACCGAGACGCGACAAGAGGGGCGGAAGTACCCCGTCGTGGGGTGCACGCGGTGGAGAGGAAAACAGGTTGAATCGCGCGCGAGGCATCATGCTAACCGAAGCCGCGGTGGGGGGCAAAAGTGATTCACTTTCGGGGGGATAGGGGAAATCACAACACGAGGGGGCGACGGCCGTAGGGGTGGGAGAGCCTCAAAGTGGTAGGAGAGATGGGCGCGCGAGGGGTGGTCAGCAGAGGTTGCCGCACTTTTACTCCTGCCTTACCGCGGATTACCATTATCATTATTCCTACTCTCGGTCGGGCGCCACACTGACAGCTCTATGTCAGAGCCACCGTTACGATCGGCATGTTATGCGTGCTTCTCTGTCGTTCAGTTTTTTCTTTCTGTCTTTCCTTTTTTTTTTTTTCGCTTCGTTCCGCGTGCAGTCGTTTCCTTTGTCCTCTATATATGACAAAGGGATCGAATGCACCGCCTCGTGCAACTTTTTATCTCAAGTTATACGATACGTCACGACGCTTTGACCCGTATTATTCGCATTCTACATTTTACGTTATAATTATTTAATTTTATAGTGATAATAATGGCCTCTGATGACGCTGACTTTTTTGAGGAATTTTGATAAATGTATTTTATATCCAGCGACTATGATATGTTTATTTGTATGGCAGAGTTAACGCGCGGAGAGAACGAGATATAGTCAAAGGACCGCGCAAAACGCGTATTAGAGTTATATGCGAAGAGAGAGATGCTCTTTCCCTCGCATGATTATCCGCGGTAATTTTCCTTTGCCGACGTACTATTTGTTTACCGAACATTATCGTACATAGTTGTGTTACAGTAACCGCGGGCAAATCCGTCGAGACTCCATCGCCCGAACTTGCATCATGTTACTTATCGATAAGCGTTCTCTATTCTTGTTTAATACTCGCCAGATGTATTAATAACGAGAGCAACGCGATATCGTTGTGTAAAGCTGCGTGGTTACCGTTTATCACTTGTTACAAAGCCTATTTTAAACGATTCATAATTCCAAATAGAATTGTATCCGCGACTATGCGCGACGAATATAATTACAAACAAAAGATCGCACAACAAATCAAATTATAATAGAATTTTATTCTGATTTATCTAAAAATGAACTTGAAACACAATTCGCAATTGTATTTGATATGGCGCAAAGTTCCGGAAGAATTCATAATTATACGCGATATATGAATAATTTATTTGAAAAGGTGAGTGACCATTGTGAAAAAGCACAGCAACGTCAATAATTCCGTGATTTTTCAGAACGCGAGGTAATAAATACAAGGAACGTGAAATGCATCGAAACGTATTTCACTAATGTTTGCCGCACCGTTGAATAAAAAATTGTCAATTATTAAACGCGAGTTACGCGTTTAGCGATATCGTTCTCACGGCGCACGGATGCACGATGCGTTAACCGAGGACGGTATCGCGGGACAAAACGGATTTATGCAGTCGGATATATTTATCGACTGGTCCTCAATAGCCGACTCGTGCTATTGGTATTACACAGTGGGCGATTATGCGTCCGAGAAACCCGACGTTCGGGGCGAAGGACCTCATTGCTCCTCGCGAGTCGGGAGAGACGGGATTATCGTGGTCGTCATATTCGTTAAATCATTCGAGATCGGTCATACAGAATGCAACCGAGTGCAAGGCGCAATTATCGTTCATTCTGAGCAGGGGAGAAGAAGCACTCTCGGCTTCTCTCTCTCTCTTTCTTTTCTCTGGTTGTTCCTCCTCTCGCGCCCATCCCCGCGAGTTCCTCACCTTCCAGTTTCTCTTCAACCTTCGGAGTCCACGACCTTGGCGCTTCGACCGGTCGCCGTGATTTCGCCGTCGATTCCGAAGATGATATTCGCTGACCAATCACGACGAATGCGAGTAATCGCATTGCTACATTACATGCCGTGTTGCGAGATTATATTGCAATATCATATTGCAATAATTTCTGATAAAGAAAATTGCGGTCGTGTTTCGGTCTACATGCTGCCCCCCCCCCCCCGCTCGCGGACACCTGCGATCCCTCGATCCCAAAATTACCGCTCGACACAATTACCGCCATATCTTCGGTCTTAGCTGAATATTAAGAATGGGATGTGCACCTTTCGGACAAGCCTCGCGACACGCTAAATTAAGAAAGTATTTTTAGACAATGTTTATTCAGTTTCAAACGAGTAATCACTGCGACAGCGAAATCATGACGGTGGGCGCATAAGCGAGGAAAAGACGCTCATCATGCATTCTCGCAATCAGCAGCGGTTGCAAAATAAAATCGTCCCCGTGCACACACGATCGGAAGGCCACCACACCCACTCGGTCTCGGTGCGCGCACCAGATCGCGCCTTTTACCTGTCATCCGTGAGTAATAATCTTGTAAAGCCGCGCATCCCATGGATGGGTTATGGGAGGACGCGCCCCGTAGAAGAGAGGACGAGACGAGGGAGAGAAGAACGAACGAGGAGCGAGAAGAAAGGATCAACAACCTGCGGCGCGCTCCTTTCCGCGGTATCCTCTCTCCCTCCGGCGAGACCAGTGAGCTACGCTGACAACGGCGAATCTATTCGCGCTCTCTCCGGCGCTGACCACTGGCTAAGAAACGTTAACAAGCCTTCCTCTCGATGAACTTTGAATACTTTGTAGAACAGTTAAGAGATGGAAACGTTTATAATCCGCGCTTCAGTGCAGATTTGAAAACTGGCACCAATTATCGCGATTAATTTCGTACATTTGATATCGCTGTGGAATAATGACAAAAATATTCGGCAAGTTTTACGATATTAAGAGCATGCGAGTCCAGCAAAAAAATATCTAAAGTAAATTATTTTAACTGCTTGTAACAGCGCGCGAAAATTTATAGTTCGATCGTTAATAGCGTACTTTCGCACGGTCTACAAATGTAATCGAAATTCGTCAAAATTGCTTAGAGGCTTAGGAAATGTGCGAATGTTACTCCCGTGAAAAGCATAATACGGAGTACCTGCATCGAGCATGCACACATCCCAGCCCGCCATACCTAACGGTCGCGAGGAGCTTCAGCCATTATCGCGGCGATTGCCGAGTACCTGCCAGTGTTAACTCGTGGCCACGCAGATATCCGCGCAGCGAGGAGGTGCGCGAGTATCGGCAAGGTTAATGCCACCGAGAGAGAAGATCGAGAGGAACGCTCGAATCCTAGTTATCGGCCACACCCGATAGGACGCGCGAGAAGATGACGAGGAGGCGAGAGTGTTTATCGGCACTCCGCGCCGATCGTTTGCAGAACTGCTCGTCTACGCGTCTGCGTTAATCCCGAGGGTCGTAACATGATCCATGTAATTAAGTACACATCTATGAAACATTGTAATTTGCACTGTCTGATTAGCGGCGCGAGATTGACGCGCAAACGATGAGCATGTAATACATACGAAGGTTGATATTGCAAATGGCCGTGCAATTTTAATTTTTCGAATGTGATTCTATTGGATAAATAAATGCCAGAATTATATAGAGCTTATTTCAAACGGTCATATTTGATGCGAGAGAAAATCAGGTTTACAAAAAGTGCAGGCTGCAGGAATGCGAGAACGCCGAGAAAAGTTAAACGTGAATTGCTCGTGATTTTAAAGAAATCTCGAATGAACGAATGAACAAGTTTCGCTCCGTTTCCGCCCGTGATGATTAATAAATAATTATTCACGTGTGTCCAATTGTTCAACTGCTTCTTACAAGAATTTCTTTCTAAATGATGCTTTCCACGACGACGAGGTATTAATAGCCATGAGAAAAGCATGCGTATGCAGTTACTTGAAAAGTCCAAAGTTGATATCTATTCGCTGTATTATCGTTCTTAAAATAGAGAGCAACGAACTTACATGGCGCGACAGCACTCGTGCCTTAATTCTCTCCTTCATAATACTGCTCGCACAGACGGCTAAACTAGAGTATTATTCACAGACTAATATTAGAACCGCAATGGTCACCGCGAAAGTCAATCCTGCCACGAACGCAGCTGGAAAGAAATCAGACAATGTAATTTTCGTTCCAATTATGTTCGGATTCATTGCGTTAAAAGCAACAAAATAGTAATTTAATCTGAAAAAGATAAGAGTGAACCGTTCGTGACGTCACGCGATGACTATCATGTGTAGAGACAGTTTCCTTTACAAGACGGAATAGTTTATACTAGTAATATTTCAGAAATATAGATAGACAGACGGATAGAAAGGCGCGACTGTGAAGTCGTGGCGCTTTCACCGAATCAGAGATACTGAAGTATCTAAACAGAAAGGTGGAAGTACTTAGAAACTTCGATGTATAAATAGCATGTGTCTTGTTATACAAATGCTTTTTCACTTCTTATTTTTTTAATACTTCTCTCTCTTAATATTCACGATTGTCATACTTGCGAGTTTTACGAAAAACATGTATGCTCCGCGAATATAAAAAACTATAGAGTATAGAATTTAATTAATAAACGTATAAAAATTAAGAATTTTTATTTTAGACAATAACAACTATATTTAAATAAAAATTTCAAATTTAGTCACATAATTATTTAAAATAAAATCTAGTTGCCTGAAAATTTGAAAAATTGATAGATCAAGAATTTTCTCGTCGATAGTGAGTGGAATTTTTCGTGCTATCGTCGAGTTAATAATATCTCAAATGACAACTCATTCGAATACACGGCGAGATGAGCGCCCCTGCTTACGAAGGGTGCACAACTCCGGCACGGTATTACACGGCGTGTCGGTATGGGTCGGTATACTAAGACTTGTCTCCATAAAACCAGCACAGCTGTTTCGTATCTTTTTCTCTCGGTCGGCCTGCCGACTCTCATCCCTTGCATCGGTGTGTCCCCTTCCGTTCCATCTCGGGCGCATCGCGCATCGACCCTTCCCGCTCGTAGACGCAAATCCTACGTGCCCCCTCGATAGGAAGAACGCAGGGATACACGATTCAAACTTAGCACGCGCACGGTTGTTGGAAACATTCGTATTATAGTTTCAATTTCTCTTTGATTTTATTAGTATCACTATTAAAATGGCAGCGCTATTATTCCTGTTTCATATCGAAATTGAGATATAGAAGCAAATCAGGCGACTCCTTTGCATTCTATTTTTACTTCTTTCTTCATAAATAGAACAAATTAATGTAAGAAATAAATAATATAAAATAAATTAGTGCATAATACTTTAGATAAAGTGAATTTTCTTCTATACTCTTCAATTTTTGTTTCGTGTGTGATTTCGATTGCAACATGGCACGAGTATCTGATATCTTAATATGCGAGTTGCATAAAAGGTTTAACGAGAACTTTTAGAACCTTCTCTTGACCCAGTTTACGCTCGTTACACTTTAAACCTCTACTCTGAGAATTACTTTTGTTATATCAATTCTATTACATGGCATACGAAAGTTACGACAATGTAATGACGATGATTGACACACAAAAAATCACTTTGTCCAATGATAGTCCAATCTTATCTTACAAATATTTTTCTCCGAGTCATTCGAGACATCTAACCGTTGCTTGTAAACAAGTGCATAACCGAATCGTTCTTAACTTATCAGTATTCGATGCTCCTGTTTAATACCAAAGAAGAAAAATTGTAAACGACACAGCATAAACTCAAGGTTTCTAAGTCGTAAAAAAATAATTTCCAAGGTAACTTTGACGATTTCGAATACTTTCTGAAATGTACTACAACGAACTGAGCACTAAATAGAAACGAAATAAAACATAAAAAAACTTTTACCTGCCGGCAGTATTATAGATACTACAAAAGAATTTATAAATTTAAAAATATCTTTCTAGAAAGGCGTTTTGGTTTGCAGAACATAATTATTTCCTGTCTTCTCCGAATATGTACACCCGAACACGTCATTTTCCTAGACAATTGTACAAGAAAACGATGTGCCGGCACGAATTCGTTCCGCCACCAGGCAGCACCAGCACTCGGTAATTTTCAAATCCTGCGCCGGCAAGTGCGAATGTACTGCAGCTCTTTCGCAGGCTTTTCAAACGGGAGAATCCCTTTTTAAGGATAATGGTGGTTTCGAGTTACGCCCGTACGCGCAGTCATCGAGACGCGCGAGTTCGCTTACGATAGAAGATGCAATGTTACTTGCCCAACGTGTAATTCACTTAATAACGTTCTCTCTATCTCTCCGTCTCTCTTTTTCTCTCTCCGCGCCTCTCTCTTTCTCTCCCTCCCACTACCTCTTGGATTTCCCTCCTCGCGAACGCTTCGTGCGAGAGTTAATTACCTGTTACACACTTCGTAGAGTAGAAAATGCCAGTTTCTAATCTCCGTCTATGTAAATCGAGCTCGATTCCTAGTTTTTTCGAATATAATGGAAAACTCGCAAGTGACAGGAACAATCTCGAGCGGTTGGGCAAAACATTTTGCAAAATGTAAAAAAAAAATATTACCAATGTATGTCTAACGTTAAACCTACTTTCTGACAATAATTGTTTACAGGCGTGTAAAAGAGCAATTAAAAATTTCACACTATTACCAGAAATAATAATGTAAGACTGATATAAATTGATTTTTATCGATTCTTTCTACATGCGGACCGTAATTTTTTTCATCGGCATGCGATAAAGCGGCGATGCCACATTTGTGTTACTAGAAAGGGTCTCTACGGACGATAGGAATCAAGCGCGCCGACACCGTCGGTCAGGACGGAAGCACACGGAAGAAGTCGGTCGTGTCCCTCTTCGTTTACCCCAATAGCGATCAGTGAGCGATGAGCGAGTCGGTGTTCGAGGACATTCCTCCCGTTATGTGCAAACGACGTTGTACCTATTCTTCGCGCTTATAACGTCGCGTCGCCACGCGTCCCTCGCCCCTCGGACTTTCGAGCGGATGTCGTTCCACGATTTGAGCACCGCTGTACACAGGAAACGTTTGTAGTGCGATTAATACCGAGAGGCGTGTACTACCCGGATCGCGTACATCGGCTGTCAGCTGTCGTCGAAGAGGGTCCAGAGCACCGGCGAGCGAGCGAGCAAGCACGACCTTGCCGACCAGTTGTCTTCGCTCCGGTCGGCTAATTAATGCCGCAACGTCGCGCGCGCGCGCTACGTGCGTCACGGCGACAGCGGCGGCGTCGGTGATAAGCCCGCGATCGCGACGCCGTCGCGTATCGACGCGTCGTCGCCGAATTAGTTAGTATTACCAAGCCCGAATGAATTCGACATGCTCGCGTGGGATGTTTCAACGAACCTTTGACTTCGGGACATGACACGCACAATTAAACCTCGGGGTTCGTCCGATCGGCCCCGTGTAATTCAATCAATATAATTTAAGATAATTTAGGTTAATTGCTTGCAATCCCTAATCATTCGTCCAATCTAATTGTATTAATAACAGTAACGAATTAAGCACGGAAAACCGGAGCAAAAGGGTATCATAGACATTAAATAGCGAGTACCGATTTATCGTTAAAGGGCAGCGAATATGAGAACGAATCAAAATCAAGAAACTATGAAAAGATGAAGCAGGGAAAATCAGGAAGATTTAAAACAGCGAAATAAAAAAAAATCATTCAAATCTACCTGCTGCATATTTGAGAGAGCTCAAAACGAGTTTGTCTTCTTTTAACTGTCTTTGAAACTTTATCATGCAAAATTCAAGATATGTTTAAATTGCGATTAAATTTTATTACATATTTCATTGGATCAATAGCACACTGAAGTGTGACGTGTTTAGATCTTAATAATAAATGTAAAATCACGATGCATCGCACGCGCACCCGCCGCGATTGCGAAGAGTGGGGAATCGATTAAACGAAGCCGCGGCGGAGTTCCCTCTCGATTAAAGCAGTCTGGAAAAACTCGTTTGCTCAAACTGTGTCACTGTCACGGTAATTGGCGAAAAAGTCGAGTTTCTTCGCTGCGAGAGAAGTCGTATCGATACGCAGCGGCGCACGTTCCTCTCCTCTCGCTTCGTCGCAAAAAACCATCGAGTTTTTCTTTAATTCAATCACTGAGCCTCTCGTTATCAGAATATATGTATTCATTATACATTCATGCATACGATTATAAAAACCTGCCGTCTAAATAGATCTAACGTGTCTATTTCTGGAGAAACTATTCAACTTATGCTCGTATATATCATATTATATATCGTGGATAATTTATTCTTGCAGTCCCGTAAATTTAATCACAGATTCTTCGCTAAATACAGACTTTCTCAAGCATTGCTTTTATACACAATTGATATCTGAAACATTTATATATAATTAGCGTACTTATTTACTTTCGCTCTAGCGAAACAAACATTTTATCGTTTTATTGAACTGCCAAGTGATTAAAAATTAAACAATTCTTTCAATGCGATATCAAAGATCTGACCAATATGATACGTAATTTGCGACACGTTCCACATTCCTACAAGACTTTAGTTCGCGTTGCGAAATGCGCGCGATAGTCGCGATAGTCAAAGGCACTCTATGCTGCACTGAAACTCTAGGAGCCCGCTCTCCGGTCGAACGCAATCTATTATTACGGACCACTGTGAGTTTAACGTGCCTAGCTTATCTGCGTTCACTGTCGGGTGCGTACTATTTCCCGCGTATCCGAATTGCCTCGAAGCGTTTTATGCACAGATTCACGGTAAAGCAGCGTATTTCTCGATTAGTGCATCTACGAGAATTAGTAGTGATACGAGAAATTCAGAATGCGATTAACGTTACACGTGTAAGAATCAATAGCACCGTACGTAAATACGTACACAAAACCAAGAAAAAAATTGACACCGTTCAAATGTCTCAAATATTCCACATTTGATTTTACAAAATTCATTATCACGATTTTCAGACTCCACCGTAGAACTTTTTTCAAACAATTTTAGATTCGGCAACTCCAAATGCTATCCAGTTTGCAAAAAATCCGGAAAATAATTCATGAAATAATTCCTGCTCCAAATGTTTATCAAAATGAAAAAAGTGAACGATGAGCACAACAAAATTCGAGTATAATTCTACATTTCATGCTATCGTATCCTATTAAAAGTTTAACAGTATCGAAGTGCCGATATTTCATTTTGAATAAATGAGATAATATTTCGGCATATACATTAACTTTTAATGATTCGTGAGATATTTCGAAATCAGTCTCATACTTTGCTGCTGTTTATTTTTAAAATATATGTTATTTTCTACAATTAAATTTTTATAATTAAAAACGATCCGTGCTCCTCTACAGATTAAATATTTTCATCATCAATAGTGACTTTAATTTAAAAAATAAATTGAAAAAATGGCAAGTTTTGGAAAGTCTGGACTTGTTCTCGATGTTAAGTATCAATAGAAGACAGTATCGAATAGTATCGACATCTTAAATCTAAACGTTATCCCTGCACGCGCTGGATGATCACGCGGTCCGGACCACGTGGACAAAAAAGCGAGAAGGAAACGGGCGTGGACGAGAGGATACGGACGTTTACCACGATCACAAAAACCACAGAGCTGGTAAGCGGGGGAGGAGAGATATCGACAGACGCCTAATTTGAACTCGCCGCGAGCATATAGCCGTCTTCATCGATCGACCGTCACCTTGAATTAAGTGTCTCGGAAAGACCGACTATTCGGTCGCGGTAAAGAAAGAAATATCTTTAATCGGATGATAAAGACAACGTTATAATAACACAAAACGTAAAATTATAGTCCGCTCTTGTTGCATTTATTCCGTACTCTTTTTCACCTTAGTAAATATTTAAAGTACGGATTAATCTCAAGGATTTTTGTTGAAATTCGAATAATATACCTCCTTGACAAAGTTTCTTAATCCGAAATTCGAAACACGTGGAACATCATAACGTGCCACGAAATGGGAAACGTCGCGCATGGACGTTTGGCTTTAATTTTAACACGTGCCTTTTAACACGTGCCTTTTAACACGTGCTTTTTAATACGTGCCTTAAAACTTCTAGTTTAATTTATTTCAATATATAATGTGATGTATAAGGTAAACGTTTACAAGATTGAAAACTTTTAAGTACTTCATACATAATTTTACGATATTTCACTTAAATGGATTAATAATAAAAAACAACTTTACCTTCCAAGCTTTCCAAATTAAATATCTCATCGAAAGAGAAAGTGAGTCACCCAAGTTGATCTTGATGACAATGATTGAGGAGACAAAACTTATTTTTGCGTTATTCTTTTAAAGAAATTCTTAGCGTCCAGCTTAATTGTGCAAATTTGTTAACCTATTTTTTTAATGCTCTATTTGTATCTATTTTTTTATAAATGCTACAAACAAAATTCCCAAGTAGCAAATAATCGTCATCTTTGATTATTGTAACAACAAAAAGATGGCAATCGCTTGCTATTGGGGTTATTATTAATATAAACATTCTGATAAAAATATTAATATTTTCCTTATTAAAAAATTAATTTTTTAAAAGTATGTTAACAAGTTCACAAAATTCAATAATGTTCCTCCGGACAGCCGACACTTTCACTTCATATGCGAAAAAAAGAATGTAGTTTACAAGATGGTGATTCAATATCACATGGTTAAAACAATTTCATTATATTGTTAGAGTCGCACGTTCATAATTCACTTTACACGCACAACTAAATTATTTTTTAATTTTCGATTATACTTCGGCAATATTTTTTTTGTTAAAAGAATTCATGCAACTACTTAAAAATTTCCTATGAAAAACAGCTTTTTCTCACAACTTTCTCTTCAAAAGTGAGATAATGTATGACAAGTTTAGGAGATTGCAGCGCCTCTAGCTTAGAATTTCTTTATGACGGTCAAACGACGTCAAAGACGTTTGGACCAATCAAATGATTACTTGTGAAAAATTACCTGTTAGTTTGAGCGAACTAAAGATACCTATTTCGAGTAAAACTAAAGATACCTGTTATTTCGAGTAAACTAAAGATAAAAGTATTTTTCAATCAAATGACTCTAAACAGGCACGTATATGGTAACCTATTAAAACTATTGTGGCAAGAATGTTCCCTAAAAATGTATAAATTTTTCTGTCTTTTAAAAACAGAACTTTCGGACTTTTACAAAACGCTGAAGAGAATATTTGGAATTCATATTCAATCGAAAAATTTTTTGTTCATTTAGCTCTCCACATAATAAAAACTATAATTATAAAATAAAGTACTATTTACACATTCCTTAAGCAATGAAATTAATAATTTTTTATATCTCTTCATTAATAACAAAAAAATATTTTTAAATAAAAAAAACACTAAATGAGTAAATTTTTAAGAACGACAATTAGCAGAACGTCGAATAAAAAATTGCAGTTTGTTCATATATCTCTCAACAAAAGAAAAAAAAAAATTAAAATTAACCACACTTACATACTCTTTTAATAATGCAAGTAAGAATTTTGTGTATCCCTTCATTAATGAAAAGCAGTATCTTTAAGTGACAAGGGAGAGGATGATTAATTGTTTAAGAGCATATAATTGTATACTCTGCTCATTAAGTTTTTGTTACGAGTATGAGCTAATAGACAAACGTTGAGAAGCATCTCGGTGAATGAGATTCGGGAGAGTTCGGGATTTCACCGACGTAGCGAGTGCCAGGAAGCGTAGGTGCAGGTAGCTTATAGGTTTAGATGCACGGGATACAGAGCCACGATGGTCGAGAGCAAGATAGAGAGAGGTCGCGGAACGAGGAGCGAGACAGAAGGAAGAGAGGGGCTCGCCGGCGTGTGGCGTCGAGTCTGCACTGTCGTCCTGCAATAACCGTTCGCTCTTTGTCCGCTCAGCTGCCTCCTGCTCACAGTGGTTGTCAACCGGACACGAGTAGTACGATCATTGCCTACTCGTCGTCACTCGGTATCGTGTAAAGACTCGTTTACGTCTCATTACCCTCGAGCGATGTTGCACAATATTGCGTACGAATTGTTACGAACGAAGAAAGATGTTCATTATTCTCGACGAAATTGGCCGGTCGGATAACATTGGATTAAAACATTCCTAACGAAGACTAATGATAGCTTATAATATTGAATCAATTAAGCTGATTCGTTTACTAATTAGAGAATAATTAAGTGGTCATATCTGATCAGTTAAAGCTAATTGATAATCGTTTATCTCTTGTATAAGAAACTGTGCGCGCGGTGCTTCATGGAAAAATTTCAAATACTCATTTAACATATGCTATCTGCTTGTAGCTAGTAATTAATCTTCTTGTATATATGTTATTCGTTATTTAATCGCGCGCTATAATCGTTTTTTATATTCTCCGTGTCCTTCGCGTAATTACAATGTTGTATAAATGTTCTCAATTTGCTCATGCAACGAGGAAGTTAATAATCGATTAATCTGATTTTTTACTTTTGCATTACGCGGATATTTCATACGAATTTCATATTTAAAATCCATATTTATAAGTATTAATACTTTATAAGCACGATCAGATTCTAAAATTTTTGTTGCATGTTGTAATAGAATGTTATTTCATTTATTATGTACTTACATTGCAATGGCGATCAGAACTTCGAAGTATATGGAGATCTCAGTAATGCGGGTACTCACCTGAAACAAAAATATAATAAAAACATAAATATGGTGTCTTTTTGAGATATTACTTATTAAATACTTGATATTCATAATATTATCTCACGCTCTCATAATATTATATATTTTTTAAATAACTCTAATTAATTAAAATTTTTTCTTGCAGTGTTTTTCAATTTATTTCACATTTACGTAACATCAGTGAGAAAATGAGTGAAAAAACAAAAGATGAACGCAATAAACTTTTATAATGATAATATCAGACAAAAAAAAAAGAATGATTTCCGCTATAATATACACAATTAATAATGCCTTACACTTCTAATTTAAGACTTCGAACCGTGCGCATTGTGTCTAGATACGCGTGCATTGTGTTTAGATATGTATTTATACATCTTGATACAAGGCTATTTATATATTTCATAGTTTGATATCTTTAAGTGTTTATCATCTGTGAAAGATTAAATATAAAGTTAAAATATTAATAATAATTAATATGTCCTAAGTAAATTTGTACATTATCATAGTCTTTTACTCGTTTTCTAATTTTAATATTATCATGTGATAAGATAAATATAAAATAATGAAAAGACGGAACAAAAAGATAAGAAATTACATAAAAAACCGAAAGAAAAAAATACAGAAATTAACTGTACTTTTAAATAGACTTAAATGATTTAAAAAGTTCACTAAAAATATCTTTTCTAATTTAATCAGGCAAGAAGACATTAAAACGAACGTCACGATATTCAAGAGGTAGGGAATAAATCGTGGAATCGTAAAGAGAGAGAAAAAAAACAATAAGAGCGCGAGGAAAGTCCGTAGGTGTATAGGGTGGTCAATATCGAGCGACCTATCCTGACATAGCATCCCTTCGCACTCCCCGCTTTACGAGTCTTCTCCTGTTCCCCTTTTCCGCCCCTCTCCGCCCGCTTTCCACCTCGCGACTACCCACGATCACCAATATCCTTTATCACGATCTGCCACTTACGTGACTAAGTAGCGTGAATTTGTTTTGATAGCAGACCGCTGCGCGTTTATCGTACATGTCATAGTATTTCGCACGATGGCTATGTGTGAAGTCGGTAATTATTCAACAATCCATTAATTATTCCATTAATATCCATTAATATTAATATCCATTAATAGTCAAATTTGCAATACCTTTTCTATTTCATGCAATACCTATATGCACTAATTAGAAAAGTCTTGATAAAGTATAAAATCCCTATTGTCGATATATGTATGCGCAATTGACACGTGCACATTATATTTATATTATACGCAATTGCGATAGATATTCGCAATTTGAAACTCCATTTTCGTAAAATAGCTATAGCTACGCACATTGAGCGATTAAGCGCGATTTATCTGAATATTTATCCCCGTTATTGTGCACTGCTTTAAATTGATTGGAAAAATGGAAATACTAAAGGGAATAAAGAGAGCACAAGAGGCATTGTGGCGCTTATCCCCTTTGGTATTTTCACCCTTCGATTTTCTCTTGAAACAACACAACACACACAGAGTCGATCTGTATAATTTGACATTTTAAAGTCGCTGTATTTGCAATAAGTAAAATTATCAAAAATTTTATCAAAAATCTTATCAAAAATTGAAATCCGTATGACATCATTAATATAAGTTCAATTTTCTACGTTGTGAAGATGTGGTGAAGATGGAATTACATCTCGAAAATCGAAATTTGCCTAAAAATCACGCCACTTTGAATCGTTTCCTACTATCGATACGTCGCCACACTGCGGAGAGGGAGGAGCTGGCATCGATCTAGCGACGTTGTGCAAAGAAACCGCGAATTCGGATGTCTATCTCAGCGGATAGACCGCGCCGAAGTCAATTTGATGCCGGAGTTACGCACGCTTGGAGAACGAAATTAAACAAGCAAATCTAATTTCCCCTCGGTGACACGAGCGCGTCGTAGGATCGCAAGCTCTCCCTATTTCGCGAGCAGTTCTCCGCATTCAATCAGCGTTAGAAAACATCGGAAAAAGCAAACAAAGAAGTTGGTATTTAGAGATAGAATTTTTTGCAATTATATTATCTCGCATTCCGAGATAAAAACATTTCGAGATGATGAAATATGAAATATTTTTACTTCTGTCACTAGATACTTTCCTCAGTGCATCGCGATTATGTAATGAAGCATTATAATCTGACACAAAGCGCAAACGGCGATTGATCGATAGTCGTTATCGATGATTAAACCCTTAATCTGCATAGTATATTATTTTGTTACATCCCGCTTGGAATCAATATCATGGTCGATTATGCACATCATCGGTAAAGCGTATGCGGCTGTGTTCAATATCCAAGTAACAAGCTCCACAATTACAGATATAGTCAATCGTTTATTTAGTAGTCATTTAACAAGCAGTGAACAAAGTTCTCATTATTAATCGTTACGTGAGCAAGATTATAGTAGAATCGGATCGCAACAGTACACGTGTAGCGTCACAGATCGACCTTTGCTACAAATTGGAAAATTACAAGACGAAAGTGACGTAATTGTTTTCTATTAATAAATACGCCCTTTTTTCTAAATTAAACGGAAGAGCAAGCTTATAACGCGCGAGGTACGATACCCGGCGTGAAAAATATATGTCACTCGGTGTGTCTCGTCTGTCAAACGTTTCTAATGACTAAGATTATTTCGTTCACGCTGCTTCCGTCTCAATATGACACGAATGAACGTGCGATGAGTACGATCTAGCGCGCGTATAGCTAGGCTGCTAAAGTAGGATGCCCTCGAGCGGTTTATTTAACGATTTATTACATGTGCGCGATACTGTGCGAATATTACGTAACACGATAAAATCACAAAAATACACGAGGACGAGTTATCGCGTTACTCGTTTCGATTTTTCTATCCGTGCTCGACAAAAGTTTGAAACAAAACACTTTATCCGATTAATTAAAATTTTTTGCCATTTTGTGCGCACATTGAAGCAAGCCGAAAATATATAACTAACAATTAATGTTTCGTCTGTGGCATGAAGCCGGAAGTTGGCAGCTGAAAGCTGACAAAGATAAAGATTCGTACATCGATATTTTTTTAAGGTTGTTCCAACTTTTTGCCAGATTTCACCTCTCACAAAGCAACCTCGCAAACGCGAAAATTCTGATTTTGATGAAACTTTACAAACCTACATATATATAGGGGAAAAGGAAGGGTAAATAGATGAATTTAGAAATTTTCAGTTGCAGCCCAAAAACGATTCCAAGGGATGAAACCACCCCTCATATATGGAGCGACTCTTTGCTTTTCGAAAATTATTCGAGATATTAAAAAATGTTTCGTACAAAAGTTTTATGATAAGAACAACCTCTATTTAACCACATTAATAAAATTTTGAAAAAACTTTTCAAAAATTATTTCTTCTTACCATGAAACATTTTTTGACATCTCGAATAATTTTCGAGATACATCGAGAAAAGCAAACAGCCGCTCTACACATGAGGGGGTGGTTTCACTCCTTAGAATGGTTTTTGGGCCGCGACTGAAAATTTCTAAATTCATCTATTTACCTCCCCTACATGTGTGCAAAGTTTCATTAAAATCAGAATTGTTGCGTTGTCAGTTACTTAAAATAAATATTAATAACTATTATTCTATCTATTGATAAAGTTTATCTACGAGTTAAATTGTTATTACCAAGAGGTAATTTTACTCGGTATTCCAACCATCGAGTAGGGATCACTCATATTTATTTTAAGTGACTGAAAGGTGGAATCTACCAAGAAGTTGCAACACCCGGCCTTAAAACAGATAGTTACAGATTATTTTTTCTACTTTTGAGCCCCCGATTTATGGCTTCTTGTCCACTGTAATGAAAATATACTAATACTTGGTTTATGTACATACGTCGTTGGTATGTTCTTCCCAGTCTGTATCAGAATACTCGGAGAGCCAATACAACCCTCCTCTCTACCATCCCTAGCACGGTGCCAACAGCCTCGGGCTCTCTACTCTATTCTAGAGTTACATCGTGCATATAGATGCGCTGCTATCATTGAATCTCTCTCTCTCTCTCTCTCTCTCTCTCTCAATAGATACCTGTCTGGCCGTGTTAGGGACACTTGGCGACCCGAGCTCGATACACTACGAACCCTCGAGAATGCCTAACGATACGATAACCGTTTAACCCTTTAACCGCCAGTGCATTGGGAAAGTGTCTACTAATGCATGCGCTTCGAAGGCTTTTACGGGTTGTTGATTAAACAACATTCGAGAGGTAACATCGTTTGACAAACTGCAAAATGGTCAAATGTGTCACTATTAAGCGGTAAAAGCGCGCGATACGAACCGATATTTTTATTCATCAGATACATTGCAAATATAACATGTTAAATCTCGTTGATCTCGTAGACAAATTATTTTAAGCAATCGCTACATTATTACAGTTTGATATGACGTCGAGTGATCGCGTATAAATAGAAACTGTCAGCTTTTGTATGACATACGGCGATATGCAGCGACACATCATACGCAATGCTGTAATCGATAAACGAGTTTCTTCATAATTAAATAGAGATGGTTTTACATAAGAAATCTGTTTTTTATCGTCTTAACAAGATGCCGCACTTATCTGTGTTCGTACAATTTATTCTTTTCATTGTTTTGACAGCGTCAGATTTTGTAATTTTGTACAAGAGTTGCCCTCAACAGTTAATTAAATTAGTTGCAATATTTATTAATGCAAATTGTGTATATCTCCCGAAAACAAAACAAATATTCATCTATTGATCCACCTAACCGTTTTTGAGAGTCAGAAAGAAATCAATAGCAGCACGATTTGAGGACCACTGCCAAGCCAGCAGCCCCCGTACTATGAAACCTTGTTTTCTTTCTTCTATCATCCCCTCGTTAGCTACCTTATCCATCGGTAGGATGCTACGAAGGTACGTCGGTACGGTATTCGCTACCATGTGAACCATAACTATACGATGCCGCGCAACCCTACCCCAAGCGTAAAACATTGCCGCAGACACCATATGGTTATGAGCGCGGCTTTTGTATGGTGGTTTAACCTCGTTTCGCCAACTTTAAGACCGCCTATCGCGGGAGACAACGTCGCGAGCCGGGAACGTAAAAACCAAAAACTAGGTCAACGGTAATTTCATGTTGTGATACATATAGTGTAGATATCAGCAGTAGACCTTTAGTGGTAAACTCAATTCTACGCGTATCGCAACGCGAAAATTATCGGTATTACACAATCGCATTACATAATGTAGAAAATATATTTCTCATATATATGTCTCAAGATACAGATTCTGTTAAGACAACAAAATGCGTTTTAGCTTGGATAAAGTTTATCGCTAAGCGGCGCAAGTAAAATCCTAACGAACAGTCTTCAGTATTCGACGACCCATATTTCATTCAGCACTTTTATCACAGATCTCGCAAGACAATCGAGCAGACTTATGCAATCGGTGAGTGGATCGTGCGATACATACTATGCAACACGAGGAAAAGTTGACGAAAGTGTTCGGAGTGCAAGCATAAAGAACATAAGAAAAATAGAATTTAATCAAATTCGCCTAATCAAAAATTTTAATCTGAATTCTACGAAGAGAGATTGGAAATAGATAGATGATATATTGCACCGACCAAAAAAAAAGGAGATCGCGCGTTTGCAATTAAGGATGGATAACGCGCTCGAGATAAGCTCAATCCAGGGGATCGAATGGAAATTCTGACAATCTCGTTAACGCAATATAACGCGCGGAGTCGAACCCGACTCGCATCTAATAATATCCAGCGTAGCAAAAACGAACATTGACTTACAAAAAAGAAAGACGAACTACCATGTTACCGTGTCGAAGAGTGGAACATGCGGATAATGGGAAATATACGCCGCATATTCAAGTCAACGAAAGTTTTTGACGTCAAACAGAAAATAAAAAAAAAAAAAAAGATTATAATAATAATGTAATTATAACAATTTTTTAATTAAGTATTGACCATGGTCGTTATCGTCCTCATTATTATTATTAAATTATAATTAGATCTTTGTTTATATTAATTATTTTTACATTATTCAGCAGAGTGAAAGACGCAGGGTCTCTGTATCATTTGCTGCCATTTGAGGAGACTTGTTCAAAAAAAAAAAAAAGGTATGTTCATCTATTCTTGTCATTTAGAACCTGTCTGAAAGTGACTTAGAACGGTACCTATCTTCCACTCCATTCCGTCCGCGCTATCGCTATATAAGACGCAGTTGAAAACCGCTGCAGAACACTCAGCTGGAGCTCTGACACGAGGTACTCGCCGAGGAGAAGAGGGACGAAGAGACGGCAACAGCGCGGCGCTCGACGGACGAGTGGCACCGCTTCCACGCGCACGCTAAGCGCACGAGCGAGCGTGCGAGCGAGCGAGGGCACATTCGGAGGAAGAGCAAGGGCAAAGGAGAAGGAAAGCGAGCAGAAGAGAAGCAAGCGTGTCGAGAGAGAGAAACACGCGCGCAAGTGTGCATTCGTGTACTCGTGCATTCGAAGGGGAAAAGAGAGACGGGGCGAGAAGGAAGGGGAGAGAGCCGATCTGTTTGCGAGAAAGGGAGAAAAACAGAAACGGAGAAACGAACGAGAGAGTGCATCGCATGAAATACACCGCGCGCCGTACGAGCGCACGTGCGCACGAAACGCACACACGACTATCCCACTGAATCCCTCCTCCAACCTCCTCCACGCGTTCCATATATATATATATCTCTCTCTCTACGCGCGATTCCGCAGCAATTGGTAAACGAGAGGCACGTACGAGTCGCGCATTTGGCTCGATCGCGCGGCTTCTGTACGCATTGCGTCGTAGCGAAAAAGAATACGGCGCCAGAAAGCCGCTGCCTTGTACACGGGGATATTTTTGCGACGACTCGTGCCGACTTCGTGTCCCTCCCTCCTTATCGATACGTTGTTTCCGAGTGTCGCCGTGTCGCGTAGAGTCCCAAATACGCCCGAGCGTTTAATTCATTAACTCTAAACTAGGTCATGTTGATACGTTGATATGTTTATCACAAGAAACGCGTCTTCAGATCTGTATAACGCATAGAATGTTTGCTATATTAATTACTAATTAAATAGTTATTTATACTCGCATATTCGTTTGAACATGTACTCGAGAGATTAAGCTTCTAATATTTTAACACTGTATCCAGTACAGAGTTTATCGGCGGGTCTCTCGCCACGAATCTTTGTCACGCCGTCCACAGAGAGCGGAGAAAGTTTCCCGTGCGAGTCACACAAAAGCGCGGGGGACTCGCTGAAGACGACGGATGTGCAACGTATGAACGTTGCGCAATATCCGTTTTACCGAAGCCGTCGATTGTGAAAAGAAAGGAAGCCGCGGTGACCGTGATTATAAATATTGCCGAAACACAGAGGGTTACTCATTAAACCGGCGATTTTCATGCTGGAATAATAAGCGTTGCAATTTTATGCCGAGTGACCCGGTTTCGACTCCGCGCGACAATAGGGGGTGTTGTACGTGTGTATGCAAGCGAAGAACTTTGAAGTTTGCAACTAATTGCCCAACATATGCATTTCTACATTGTCCGATCTCGATTCTTTTTCTTGCGGTAAAAAGTTGAAAAGGAGTTGCTTCTGCGTGAACGATCGCAAACTAATCTTTCAAAAGCAAAAAATTTCCACGACGATGGAAATCTAATTTCATTGTGTCTAATTTCAATGAACCGTCAAACGTTACATATGTATTTGATAAAATGTCTATGTCAAAAGAATTAAACTGATGAAACGCGAAAAAGAAATAATTTTTTAAACAAGATTAATAAATAAATTAGTATGTACGAATTTATCGCTCTACAACGGATCGATATCAGCGCCTGTATTACTTCTTCAAGTATTAATCATTTAGCAGCGAGCGGAATGGCGAGTCTTATTTATCATTAAAACGATATCTTTGTGGTCGAGCGTTTCTCGATCTGCTAAATTATTAACATCGCTAATGAGTCTCCGGCAAACGTGTACATATCGTCGATAGTTTTCACCTCGTACGTAGGATTATCCAACTCAACCGGCAATGTATTATACTTTCATAATGTTTAATAGACTCTATGAGCGTCTGCTTATATGGATATTGGCCTTGTTTATAACGATTATTTTGGCACGCGTATTAAGTACCCATATTCGTACTAAGTGGCTTAGCTCGGCTGCGCAAATGTTTGGTTGTATTGTAGTATTATAGTACTATTATGCGTAATACTATTATAAAACTATTATAGAATATCGTATGAGTTTAGTAAATTAAACTATTGTCAAATGTTTTATCTTATTATTAAAGGTGTAATATAAATAGGAATAATCTTGCTATCTATAATAATTTGAAAAGTAAATTGGTGCAAATTGTGCATAAATCAAGTTTCAAAGGATTATTATGTGCCGGAGAAGATTATTAGATGAATGCTTCATTCTGCTTGTATATGCTTATTTTCATGGGTGTTGCATGCATAAGATCCGCGACTGTAAACGACGAAAGAGCGAGGAATATATTTGGGATTCAGGACGACAATTGCATTATTATTCCGATGGTATCCCCTACAATAGCGATACTCTTCCTTCCTCTCTTTGATTCTATCAGGACACAACACGAACACGCGTGACAAAGAACTCACGCTGAGCTGCTCGAATTTGAGACTGCATTATCTACATAAGTGTTCAGTTCTTTTTCAACATAGAGAATAGACATCGTTATGTCGAGAAATCGTAACTGATAGTTTCTGAACTGTGGGACGCGGCCATATGGTCAATCGCCATGATTTTTTCTGCATTGCATTACATTATACATGTATAAGGTGTCCCATAATATGTATTCTGTTATTTCTCATTCAATATTCTTTGGAGCGATTCTCCAATCTTATTTTTCTCTTCCGCGTGTCGAGCTACGACTAATTTTTTCATTTCTATTGCTTGAAAAAACGTTGAACTTCTGAATTGCTTGAAATCTTAACATTCAACGTTAAGTTTTTCAAAGCGCGCAATCGAAATTCCGCTTGCGGCACGACAGCTAACGCTCCGCGTATTTTTATCCGAGTCCGGTTTTGTGATTGTCGAGCTGGAGATTTCTAATTAGAGTTAAATGTTCGCGACGTACGCGCGCGGCGCGGCCATCAACGCCGCAGCATTCCGCCGGTATCCGTAACTTCATCTACGCGTGATCCATTTCGTCATCACGACGTGCGATGGATTCCATATATTTTTTTTTTTAAACCGTTAAAACGTGCGTCACTAGGCGCGGTAATGAAAGTCCCGCGATAGAACGCGCGGCACCTGGCGCGGTAAATCGTTATACACGTCGACGGCAACGCGGTCCTTTATTGCGGAACATTTATTTCCTTCGTACGATCTCTCGGAGAACTGACTCGCACTCTCCGCCTAGAGTGACCATATTTCTTTTCGTGTGTGACCAGCGTTTTGACCATCGCCGGCAATCGTATGCAAATGACACCTGCATTCGGATATGCCTAAGCCCACGACATAGTAAAATGATGACAAAGTAAACCAATCGCCGTCTACGTTTTAAGAGAAACCGGTCTCTCGACTCTTTACCGGAGATACTGTATTCACGGGCGTGCGGGCCATCTAACTTGTACGTGACCGGCCAGATTAAACCTGTCGCTCATTACGCGCGCTCTCGAGAACCGAGCCATGTGTCCGCGAGTGAACAGCAGAAGATACTCATGGAATGAATATGGGGTCGGATGGATCCCTGCGCTTTTCGAGAGTTCATAAAATATAATATATTCAAGCTCGCATCTCGAATAAAACTGAAAGTACACAAATCTCAGTCTACATAAAATTCTCATAAACAAACTTATAATAATAGAAAACGGACGAAAAAAAAACAGATTGTAAAGATACCGTAACGATATCGTCAATGACGCGTACACGCGCTGAAATCATTAACGAACCGTTAAATACCGAGTAATAAAAATCGAGCAGTGCCCGAGACACCTCGGGATCTGGAAAGCCTCAAGGCCATAAAAAAGGGATCGCCCGAAGCCGTTCGACGGTATGCGTCATACGTCCGGAATGTGACACCCCCCCATTTGGTCGGAGTGCAGCTGTAAAGGAGCAAACGGTCTCGACGAGCATTATGATTCGGTCCGATCGATGTGACGTTCGAACGTTGCCGACAGATCGAGCAGGACGACGTGTGTCTGGTCGTGTTTAGCGCTGCAGAGACGCACGTTTTTAGAAAAGCCGACGTGCTCGTATCTACGCTTCGTCGCCGGAAGGTTCGCTCCTGTGCGTTTATTATGTGTCAGAGAGGTCACCCGGTCGGAAGAAAGAAGGACTCGTCGTTCACTTCGTGACGATCGTCGGACGAACACGAATAACTGAGAGATGCCCGAACCCACGCACACACGCACGCCACACGCCGTTTTTCGAGATCTCGCCAATGACCCACGAGCGTTCGCGAGACGAACGATTCTCGGAATGGCGGATGCATTTCGAAGCTTTTGTGTTGCCTCGCGCTTCGGTCACGGTCGACGGACACCGAGGGTGGAAGGTCTCCTTCGAAGATGGCCCCATTCGTATCTCATTTTATAGAAACCGTGATTACGATCCTTTGTCAACTCTAAAATGTCGCGTGGAATCTCCGTGAGAAGCGAATAAATATAGAACTCTGTTTACATTTATTTTAAACGAGTATTCTCACAAGATGCCTATCCAATGCGCAGAGAGATATAAATAATATAATACTCCTCGATAATCTCTATTTATTTAAAATTAAAATAAATGTTTGCTAATTTCGGAACAGTTTGTAAAACAAGCGTTTTACTTCTAAACGTTTTTAGACAAATTTGAGTGGAGTTTACCGTCGCGACGAATGATAACTATCCCCACTCTCGCTTTATGATGTACTCCTTCACCGGCGATGTAGATAGCCAACGTGCACACCTCGAGAGATCACGCGGTTCACCGGACCAGCTACGCGGTAAATGTGATTATAACCGCGCTTGCGATTCGCTCGTAAACATAATCAAGCCGGGGCGAAAGCGCGTTCGACTCGTTCCGAGAGACGCGCTTGGTATGTCCGGCGGAACTGCTTGGGTGGTCGGAACACGGCCACGAATTCCAGCCCCCGGCGTTCCGAGAAAGCCCGTTACATATCTCATCGCGTAACGCCGCATCGATACATCCCGAATCCCGCAGAAACGACACCTTCGCTTTCATTAAAGAATTAGAACCAAAGAAATCACGGAGGAAACGTCGCTTTCCCGACGCGGCTTTTCCACTGCTTCGCATTTTCATTGGCGTTTAAAAAATCATTATGGCGTTATGGCACAAAGTGATTTATATAAATTGTTCTGACAAAATGTATGAAACGATTTATCACGATTTATGTAAAGTTATAAAATAATACTTCATATTGATTGTCATGACGAAAGCGTTATTTTTGTCCGAGCAAGATAGCGTGCGTAAAGTCGCGAGTTAATGACGCGTTCGATGCGCATTACATTTTATCTCCCGGTATTATAATACGATTTCAAAACTGCAAACCAAAATATGGATCGGCGTCTCTCCTCGTGATATTCAATGACGGCGAGGGTTATTATCGCGCTTGAACCGGCCATTTTCGGTAAATTACAGTTTAAGCGTAATGATACGCTTCTTAAAACATTCGTAAGATTTTACCGGACGTTAGGAATGCGTGCGTTCCACATGCCGAATACTTTCAACGGTACGATAATAAACGTAATAACATTGATAACGTTAAGCAGTGTTTCAAAGTGACCACTTTGAAGTTTCAACCTCGTCTGCATATTAATTCGTACTTTTTAAGAACGTTTTCTGATTGACAGGACGAACTTTTGTGCCTTCTGACGACAATTCATACCTGGAAGCGCTTCCTTGAGCACTATTGAAATTCTCGCTTGCATACACAATTCCGATTATCGCGCAAACACCGCGTTGGCCGATGTAGCCTTGAAATTCTGCGAATCGAATACAAGGCAATCTGCATTTCACAAAGATAACGCTTCGGCGAGCCACTGATGGCGTTGTGGTTTTATCGAAGTTCACGAAGTGAAGCCATTATCGCACCTATGAACAAAACTTACTGATTACATTAAAATTATGTCGCATGATTATCGAGATACTTGAAGATACAATTTCGTATCGTGCAGTAAACGACATATGAAAGTGGAGTTATTAATTTATAAATCAACTAGTTATGATATACTAGAATATTCTTTCAGAATTATGTAATCCTTTTATCAGATAAAATAAATAAGAGATTAATTTCACAATTCAAATGTTTCTTTGAAATAAGTGATTCGATTATAATCTTTTATATCTTTATGCCAGATTGAGATAATTTGCGCTTAAAGACATGCCAAACTATGCTCTTTTTAAGACATTAAAAAATATAAATTTATATTTTTTTGCTGTGCAAGATTTTGAATAAAAAGAATCTTTCGTGCGTAAACTCTTTAAATAAATAAAATTAAACGAAGAATGCTACATATTAATTTCACTCAACATCGAAAAATAGAAGAAATGCAAAACAGATTTAGAGATGCAACGTGAACAAAAAATCTCTGCAGACCGTTATGATAATACTTGATCGCTATCGCTGACTGTGTTCATGATTCATGAATGGCATTCCACGAAATTTCGTTCGTCATCGCTGGCGAATAAAGCTATGAGAACCGCTGGTGCGCGCGATTCGATCAATCGGCAGTGCTCGCGCGTGAGGACGCGCTATGCAAATCGTGTACATAGAGAGAGGTAGCGTCAGGTACGGCCGTCTACTATCTTTTTTCGTCCTGTCAACTCGTTGCTCAAGGTTGAGCGATACCGATTTGGCGGAGGCGCGCGCTTCGCAATCGTAGGTGGAACGAAAGTCCGACTAGCCTGTTTTTTATTTTTTTTTTGCGGCGTCATCTTTCCCTTTCGTTTCATGGCTGTGCTCATCGTCCGCGAAATTGCGACAATTTTCTCGTAGAATCAAAAAATCGTTAAACGTATGCATTTCATGTAATTACTTACAATTAGTCTTATTTCTCAAAGATACATTATTTTTTGTACGCCTCCGAATTAATTTTAATTACATTCTCATACTTAACTTTTTTACTGTTATAATCACGAAAAAATATGATCATTTTATGTCTACTTCAATCTTCGTTTCTGCTAGAAATCGATTGGATTAAAGGCAGATGGTTTAAAAATTTGCGGCAATAAATTTTGTCTAAAACAAATAAATTCGCTAATAAAATAACCCGCGGCTGTAAATTTTGATTAAGGGATCCGTGTCCTTCGGCGCAAAGAATCGAGAGGCGGACGCGAGACATCCTTGAGACTATCCTACGTGTAAAAGGTTAGACCCGCCTAGCTTTTAGCGGTCACACCAGATCCAAGCAAAATGTAAAAATATCGTCCAACAAATCCGATTCTTATGAACCGATAACCACGGTAGACGAGATAACCGAGATGCCTAGTATCTCGGGTCTACGCTATGTCCTAAATTGTTGGTGGGCGTTCGACTAATGGGTCGTAATGAGAGTTGTCGAGCCAGCATAATGACCATGCTGAAAATGTTGAGTTCTCTCGATCGGCTTGAAGGGAAACACTTTCGATGAGAAAGGGATGAGCGCGCGCGTGCAACGGCTAACAAAAATACTCCGGTCCAAACAAATTACTATCCACTAGGTCAGCGTGATCCTTTGCGACCACTTCGTGTAATATTAGACATACGAAACGCGACGGCTTGCAGTCGTTTGGTTCGATCGAAAGGTATAACTAAAAGACCGAAAGCTGTTTCTTAGACTCTTTTTTTCTCGTGCAGTAACAATGAAAGTTAGCGAATACAATGGTTTGGCATGTGGATTGACTCACATTAGTTCCTCAAGAACCTATTTTTAGTGAGGATACCCGAAAGTGAAATTCAAAGAAAAACAATCCTTTTCTAAATCCTTTAGAATCCAATTATGTCACGCTACAAACATACTGATTTCATCGTCAGTTTTCATACAAACATAACAATGTGAGTTCGACATTTAAAATTAATAGAATTAAAAGATAAAAAATACCTATTGCGATAGCAGAAAAATATCAAAAATATTTCATATTCTATAAAAATAAAAATTAAATTAATTTTATAAAATTAGCATTGATCAATGTTCTGTGGATGAATTGAATTATTCAGTTGGACTCTCTGTTCCTTCGATAAATCAATGTATGTCATCGTAAAATAATGCTTTATAATAAAATATGTCAAGACCTGTTAGCTACTTGTTGAGCACCTTCGAGGTAGAAGTGCGATCAAAACAACGTCTCGTTCTTCGGAATGAGCGCCACTGCGACTGATCTCGCCGGTCTCGTTCGCCGTTCAGCAAGTGAGTCACTCCCGAGGTAGCGTCAGATAAGAATGAACGCGAACAAATAACCTCGAGTTTCTCTCGAGCATACACCGCACCGCACCGATCGTTCGGTCGCGCGACCATCCCGTAACGTTTGCCGATTGAACACTACTAACGCCGATTCTAGTCGACTGACATTCTTTGTGCCGTGTCTCTGTCTAACGCGTATCACACGTGGCATCGGACGACTTTGAGTAAGGACGAGCCAAATAACAAACCAATTCCGTGGTGGTCGCGCGCGTTCGGAATCTCATTTGTCAACAAACATTGAATTACGTACATTATCTTTTTGTAATACACAGAAAATATTAAGACAAGTTCAATTATCAGAAACCAGTTGCCACGTATTCAGTGTAGAAACTCTGTTATATTAAAATACTGTTATTTAAAACGTCGTTTGCTTATCAGCTTTAAGTAATTCGAGTTCTATTTAAGTTTAAAAACTATACAGATACAACTGTACGAATTTTGCTCGATGATTTCTGGATTTTTCGTGTACGATAACTTCTTGTTATAATGCGTATTTATTATTTAAATTCAAACGCAAATTCGATATGTTATTAACAGTTCCGTGAGGGAAATTTTCGTCAAACTCTAGACCAGAGGTCTTTATATAATGTTTGTCTTCAGCAGATAAATCAGGAGCAGGCGGATCGAGTACCGAATAGAAAGAACGGCCTATGTTCAGGATCTGGTTCACCGCGGCTAGCTTCTCGGCGGAAATCGCGATTCCCACAGCTTTCCTCCGCGTCGTGGCGGCCCGCCGCGTTCACGCGCCCTATTGTTCGCGGCGTGCCGACGGTGTTACGCCAAGATTATGAATGAGCGCAACGCGAGATACGCAGTTATACGCGCCGTGAGATCTGGACACGTGCGCGAAAATAAGAAAAATAAAAAAGATGAAAAGGTGAGATTGCGCGAGTACGCGATTTCTGTTACACCCTGCGTCGGATGTTTCCTGTCGATTTCCCCCCCGCCTCACACGACCACCCGCTCGTGCTCCTTCGTCTCCGTTCGCGTTCGCCGTGCGATAACGCGCTATCAATCGGCTGATATCGCGAGACCGGAGCATCGAAACAACGCGTTACGGTTGCGCGGCTTTGTTTTCCGAGCTCGACCGACAAAATGATTTTGCATTGATTAAATATACTTGTCTTAGTCTTAAATATACTTGAGTTAAACTTGTGAAAATTGCAGCAATAATAAAATAATGAAAAAGGCCTGTGATAAAAAATTAGGTTCTTCATTTCATAGTTATCTTAATTCTGTTATAATTGCTAATAAAAAAATCTACATATCAAAAGGAGATATGACAAAGTAAGCAAACTCTGATAAAATTAATTAAGAAAAACTAAGAAAGATAAATATAAAATATTTTTCTTAAGAAAAATAACGCTTGTTAATCTAACTTTGAAACAACCAACAGTTCTCTGTTATAAAATTAATTCTTTCATTAATATGAACGAAAGAAATAACATCCAAGACGGACATATTGCCAATTTCTTGCGAGAAAGCATTTCGAACTTTTGCATCAACTTCTCGGTTAATTGACTCCCAATCTCTTTGTCTTTTATATATCACAGCGAGTCTTTCCAACAAGCATGTGAGTTAATTATATCAACTTGGTAATAGTTTCGTGTGGCGCGAGTGTGTTACCTATCACCTTTACGGCTGAAGGCGATTCGTAGGACGAACGCGTATACGTCACGTTACATATACGCTACACCGATGACCCGACGTCATCCACAGGAGAAGTTGTTATCGTTCATCTTTGCGCCGCACGCAACATTTATAAAGTGCACCCCGGTGACGTTCGCATACTACTTAATATCGGATGCTTGTATGTTGACAACGTAATAATTATGGCAAACAAAACAAGATGTTTCATCATAGTCGAGTTATCTGCCGAGTTATTAATCTCTTCCACAACAAACTATTTTAAGTTTTGGATTTTAAAACGATTTAAAAATAAGCGATCAGTTCAGTGAACTCAAGACATGTTGTATTATTTATATTTTTAATACGTTCGTACATTCATTTAATTGCTGATTAATTTTCAAGACGCATAAGCTAAATCTTGATCTCTCTTTTTTAACAAGTATTTATTCGCAAATGTTTCTTAAATGAAATATTATTTAATTTTTTTACAATTGCTAAAATAAAATATTTCCTGAAGCTTGAAAATCTATTTTGAAAAACTAGAGAAATAATCAAACCAATGCGTATTGAATAAAATTTTTAATTTAATCGCGAGCAAATAGTATTCGGATTTTTTTGTGGAAAAAAATAATATTTGTATAGATTGCACACAGCATGCAAAGGTTTTTACGTAAAACAGTTTGCGTGGAATGTTCGTGACAATGACGTTACGCGTAGCAAGGAGCGTAAGAACGCCTCTGCATTGACGTAAAGCCAAGGTTAACGCAGGAACGTCGCGAATTGAACGCCTACGGGCAACTAGCGCGGGCGCGACCTACGACCTTAACGATTCCCGTGTCCACCTGTTCCGTCTCTATTTCCACGTTAAATTAATCGATTTATTCGACAAGCACAATAGAAGCGCGATTAATTGGCACAGCTAAATAAAAAAAAATTCTCAAGTCTCTCTTATTCTATTCCTAATAAAGTTTTAAAAAAGTCCTTTCTAATTCAGTCATATTTGTTGAACCAACAATTATTTCCTTGAAAATAAAATTCTATTTAAAATAACCAGTCTCGATACTTCGTACTTGAAATAAAAATTTATCTTGACTTTATTAATAAAAATTATACAAGGAACTTGGCTATTTATAAACTATTTCTGGTTTATAATTATATGTTGTGTTGCAGTAAAACAAAGCAATTTTTTATAGATAGATTTCTCAAAGAATATCGCTGCGTGAAAAAATATATATAAAGTGAGCTAATCTCACACAACTGCTTATCTTTAGCAGTCATCTTCCGATCTGGTGAGCATTCGCATTTTCGCGTAAACTACCGATTCGATTTGGACTGTTATCAATATTCGGATACTTTGATATCTCGAGTGTTACTTTTATAATGCTCCTGAATTCAAATAACGAGTAAAGATATTCAAAATAAAGACTACTCTTTTCATTATGGATCGATCGTTATTTCTTAAGAGGCTTGTTTTCCGAGTCACCTCAACTACAGTAGCTACATCAGGTTGATTTTATACCGCGCTTTTCGTTCGCCGCGAAACACGAGGGGAGCGTTACTCAGGCGTGCTTCCACCTCCACGAGAGGTGGGAAAGGAAAGAGAGCCATTGACTTTATAACAAGTTCGAATTTTCACAGCGGCGTAGGTGCGCCTACGCCCGCTTGGCGAGACAAATGCGATAAAATGACGAGGATAAGATAATGTAAGAATAAAAGAGATCGAAGACTCACCATGTGAACGTTGGAGAGGCCGACCGGATCGTTCTGCTTCTTGTCCGTCTTCTTGGCCTGCCGCTTCGCCTTGTTCTCGAGAAAACGTTGCTTCAGCACGAGGGTGTCCTGTATATTCTGCTCGCACAATCCGTTGAAGCTCTGATCGAATCTAGGGATGCAGTCGATCTGCCTGCGTCGGTAACCTTCGATCCTGCGTCGCAGACGGTCCACGACCGCCTGCCTCTTCGGGGTGACAACCTCACCCATGCCGGGTGCCTGGCCCATTTGCTGTTGTTGTTGTTGCTGCTGCTGCGCTTGATGTTGTTGATGCTGCTGCTGCAGTTGGTGTAGCTGTTGCTGGCCGGCTAAGCCCAGCTGACCGGCCGCGTTCAAATCGTGGAGGGCGGCCGCTGATTGACCAAGGACGTTTCCGGCGTGCCCGTTCGGACCCTGGCCCGCGCACACGTTGATGTTACCGGGGGCGACGCCGGGGGGGCCTTGCGGGGGCTGACGGGGCAGGAGCCCCCCAGCCTCCATACAGCCCCCTAAATCCACCGCAGGATAAGCCAGTTCTTAATGATTGCCACCGAGGTGGTTGATGTTTACGCGCGCTGTTCGCCGCGCGACCACGTCTTCCTCCGGCCACTTCGCCGCTAGCTGCGCGTCGAGCATCCTCCGCATCCACCCCGTTGGTCTGCCGATGATCACATCCGACTTCCGACAAGAAAGCATCTGGCCGCGCTCGCGGGACCCCCGGGGGCCGGACTTGACCGCGGTCAAGATCGATGTTCTGTCTCTCGCGGTTTCAGACACTTGTTTCACAAACGATGCGACGGCGGGGAGGTGGGGGGGGGGGGGAAGGGGATACGCACTTGCCTCGATGCTTTAAGTATACTTTCGCAGCGAAAACGTCTCTCGCACCTTCTCTCGCAACTGTAGACGCTCTTCTTCGAGAACGATGTACTTGTTGCGATGCTGAAAACACATGAGATTGCCCTTAATCACCTTATATTATGATGTCGTTACGGTAGAGTCTGTTTATACACACGCGATGCAAATACTCGGGCAAACGGCGGAACGCGCGAACTCCCGCTACATAACACGATGCCACCGGCGCGCGGCGTCGACGCGACGACTCGTCAATGAATGCGACGCGTTCCGCCTTTTGTTCGCGATCCACGTGACCGCGCGCGATGGTGCGCACGTCGTTTCGCACGTCGTCGTCCCGCTCTCCAAACTCCTGTTTCTCTTTCTTCGATATATTTCGAAACTACACGATTGCGATTATCGCGCCGCCATCGCTCGACAGGCAGCTGCTGCATTCACAGCTATGTTCGGCGCTACATTCGGATGGTGGGACGGAAGGTTCGCCGCGCGCGACTAACTTCTTGATAGGAGCCCGCCTGAGTCCTTTCTCTCGTCGACTCCTTCTCTCTCCATCTCGCGTACGCGCGTGCTGTCCTGCTTACTCTCTTTCTCCCTCTTTCGCTCCTCTCTCTCTCTCGCTTCCTCGTGCTAGTCTCCGTCGTGGAGGGGGAGCAGAGCCCGCGACACAAGCCGCCTTTCGCGGCTTCACAATCGAGATCTCCTTCACCGTGGCAGTCGTTGCGACGCGGCGAGTTTCGTTGTCGAAAACTTTCTGGACAGCGCGCAAGACGCGTTCGATATAATATCTCTTCGATCAACGCGTATACCGCGTCTCGCGTTCAACGATCGTTCGTTAATCGGAAGAAACCTACTAAATAAACGCCGGCACGACGCTACGTATTTACCGCGAATTTGCCCGGTGCGTCGAGTACGCTGGACGTCACAACAGGTAGTTGAGCGAGGGCAGCGTGCTGCCGCGGAGAAAGAGAAGAAAAGAGAGCGGGTGGGAGCGGGAGGTCGTCAAACGGCACCGTTGCGCGGAACTGAGACGCCGCCCACCGGACAGAACGAGAAGGAAATATATGATGATGAAGGAGGTGGTTGGGGGGGGGGGAGGAGAAGGCTTGCGAAGGAGAGAGAAAGCGAGCGAGGCAGGGAGGGAAGGAGACGGCACTAGGGGACAGTAGCGGGGAGAAAAACACGAACGAGTAGTTGCAATGTTCGGCCGAGTTACTTCTTCGCGCATTCGCCGCGAGTCGTAATTTCAAGTCTAATGTGCGCGCGAGACGAGTCAAATTTTTTATGTTTTTTGAGCTTACCTCTATGTCTGTCTTCCTCTTCTTCGAGCGTTTGCGATATTTCTCCTTATACAATTTCCTCTATCAATGTCTTTTCTACATACTTCGATTCATTGAAGTTAGCTTCGCACAATTCGTTTCAATTTGAATGCATACGCTCTCACTTTGCCCTTTCAAGATCGAGCGCTTCGAAATCGATTCTCAATGTTTTGGAGCAAAAGTCAATACACTCGCTTGCGGTAAATATTTTGAAGTTCGTCAAAGTCATTTTCGTGCCATTGTTGCGAAGTATCGTTGGCAATTTAAAAAATTGGCCGGTCGATTCATGTGAAATGTTTTTCACACAACACAATTGTGCACACACAGCTCCACGTATATAGTTTGTCGCACACGGATGTTCGTTTACTGGCGCACGCACAAGCCGACCCACACGATCGTTGCGATGAATGACATATCATTGAGCGTTGGTATCAAACGCGCCGCGCGAGCGTTCGTACTAACAGTTGCATAACCTTACTTTTGGAGTATCGCATACACGCAAGCGCGCGCGCTCTCTGTTACTACGCTGAGGCGTCGTCGCGATGACTTTCTTCCGTTCTTCTGTTTCGGTCACACGGATGCTCGCGCGCGTCGCACCCGGCGACGAAACGGAGCCGCATAACACCGCGCTCAGGATTGTTGCTAGCTAACGCGCGATGCCATTAACAGAACTGCGCGTAGGTTGAACGGTAGCATGTATCGTTCAAACGGTGGTAAACCATAATTACTGCCGCCGTAACACAGTCGCACTCTGGTGACAATACAACAAACTGCAATAAATCTCGACCGCCGATGACGGTCCAATGTGGCGCCCTCATCCGGTGAAAGTAGAAGCTGCAAGTGGCAATCCTGATGGTATTCTGTTCGAATCTGAAGGACGGAGTATAAGCCAGGACTATAGGCGCGGAGAGTGAATTTCTGAGTGAGAAGGAATCGTGATTTTCAATCATCTTGTTTGGCGTTCTAAGTACTGCTACCTGTCATTATTTAATTGTATTATTTCATATTGTTCAACCATGTTGGTGATAAAAACTTATTAAAATAATTTTCACTAAATTATTAAATAATAAAAGCATAGTAGATAGAAAGGCTATAAAATATTTGATCAAATTGCACGAACAATTATAAATATTATTATAAAAAGATACAAGAAAAATTATAAGGTAAAGTAATATCTCGTTGCACTCTACATTCTACAGCTCATCCACAGAATACATGTGTTATTCTTTGCCAGCACGACTGATGACAGGTGTATTGCGCCGCGTGTAGATCTTTTTGACATCATAAAAATACAATTTACTTAACATCAAGTTATTATAAGATTTATCTACTCATAAATAATAAATAAAGTTAGGAAAATCTAAAATTTTATTCTTATTTAAAATTGTTTTCTATTTACCTTACATATTTAAAAAGCACATCAAACTTTTACAATATATTAAATATCTAAATATAAAAAAAGAATACAACACTTCTATCGCATGTTTTTTGTAATAATTCTGATAATAATTTAGCACAATTATGGCAAATTCATATGATATTTTTTAAATCAAAAAAATATTTCAATGAACACTGATTATGTTTTATAATGTTAAATTATTACATGCTTTAATGTTATTAAATTATTGTACGTAGCATTATATGTTCAATGTAGCGAAAAAGATAAAAAATAATAAATTAAGAAGTTCTTATTCATATATACATATATATTCTTATACATTTTATACATATATCTGTACATTTCATTTTATTACAGTCATTTATTGTAAAAATAAAACTTTTATAAGTATTTTATAAAGACTTCACAGTCTTTCATTTAGTATTTCTATTTCAATTCAATACTAAACTATTACAAATGCAATTTACATATCAAAATATGAAAAACTCTCAAACATTAAAAAAATTTAATAATTAACATTGCACATATTCCATAAGCAAGGCTCAGCTGTGGTTGTTACATATTTACAAGTATTACAGCAATCTCCATATTCTATAAAATTATTGTCATTTCCTCCGCAACCACTATAATGAAAAGTTTCACAATTTCCCGAAGTTTTATTAAACCACCATCTTGGGTACTCATGGGTGCAATCACCAAGATCAATATCCTTGAGACAAACTGTAAAAAAGATATACATTGCAGAAACTTAAATCACAACTTATGCAGTAAACTATAGAAAAATACATATCAATTTATATAAAGTAAAATATCTATTCTATCATTACGGTAAAATTAAATTGACAACTTCATATTTTTGCGACTTACTAATTTATGATAATTAAATATATGCAATAAATAATTATTATATATATAACGATTTGAGTTCTCCAAATTATATGAAAAGTATAATAATAGCAAATATAATAAAAAATTACTGTGCGTGTTCAATGTCAGAGAATAAAATACTTACGATCTGGTAAGAGTTGGGCTAATAACTTCTGTGTCAACATGCTGAAGATAACAAGTACGAATAACAAGTATGTTTTGGCACCCATCTTCTTACGCGTTGTCTTGATTGAATTTCTAGCAGTTATGTTTGACCAATATAATATCTCCTTCTCTGAAAATTTTATTATCAATAATTACTATACTGATCTAAAATTCCATAAATTTAATGTGGTCATATCATCATATATAAAAGATTAATGTTTAAACAAGTAAATCATAAAATCTAATCTGATTTATGTGCACGATTATGTACACAAATTTATAGTTGTTTCAATAGATAATATAATTTATCTGTTCTTTACAATAATTTTAAATCGTAAAATCAGCACTGTTCATTATGTATCACATGCATGCATATAATAAAAGAAAAAGAAATATAGCTTTATAGAAAAAATGTGAATAACATTGTAAAATAATAACGATTATTCCTTTGATACGTTTACTATGCAAAAAAGCGTCGCAAAATTTTACATAATTTGGTCCCGTCACGATTAAAATGAGTTAATCATAGTATGAAAAACTTTTGCGTTATAATTACGATTGCGTGTATGAGTTTTAAACACTGCACTTTGACGAAAGAAATCGTTAATGCATAAGATTTGCTTATAAAATTTATCACCCATTAAATCGAACCTTGCTGGAAATGTAATATTTATTAAAATAAATTCTCTCGATCTCATCTGTTTTACTTTTCTCAAAAATGCATATAATAAAGAAAGTTGCTGGAAAAATGGTAAAATAAGAATCGTTTAAACAATTTTTCAACTCTAAATAGTGAAAGTAAATTTAATGTTATGATAAAAGTGAAGGTCACTTACCAAGTTCCAATAGATTTCTCTTCCCAAGAAGAATCGAGTTCAATATGGTTAAATTCCTCACCTAATCGTATATGCATAAGGAAATCGCGAGTTCAAGAGACGTCTGTTACTGTAGTTGGCCAAAGAACAACAGCATGGAGGATCGCGATCGATTCTTCGTCGATTCCGAAATCTTCCCTTTATAACCGTACACAGAGCCTGCGCATTGTCTGCTAATAAGGTGGCTGATAAATTGCGAATATATTCCGAACCGTACACTCATCATAAAGTAAACATATATTGTTCAATAATTCAATAATATCGCAGTGATATTATACATTTCGTATTATTTTCTTTTTGAATAATTTCGCAAATCCCGAAATAAGAATCATTTATTTTATTTATAAGTATTGTTTCAACTTTAAGACCGAACTTTATAGTTTGCTTTGAACGGATTAAAATGATGAACGAATGAACGAATTAAATTTCGCAGTTTTTACATCTAATTTCGTCTATAAATCTTGGAACGCTAACTGTGCCCAATTTATATAAAATGAATAGGATATATTTTAAAAATTACATCACTATAATAAGAAACATTGATTATTCTGTTCTGATGTTATTAACTTATTGTACATAGTATTATATATTCAATATGTGGTAAAATAAATAACATATAATAAAAAAAATAAAACAAAAAATATTTAGTTTCTGTTGCATATATATTTCAAGGGATAATTTAATTTTGTTATAGTTAGTTCTTATAAAAATTAAAAATTTGTAAGAGAATCTGATCAGAAATTCATAGTCTTACATTTTCATTTAAAAACCGTTTGGAGGTGCATTTTTCGGCAGAAGGCAAACTTTTCGGCACAAGCGTTCGTCATCGAATTTGTTAGCATTCCCATTACAACCTCCCCACACAAACATTCTACATTCATTTTTTACTTTGTCGTAATAATATTTCGCTTGAAAGTGAGTGCAAGGACCCATGTCATAATCATAATCGCACCACCATGCTGTAAAAATGATATAATACACATCAAATTAAGTATAATAAAAAACCTAACAATCCTTATAAATAATAGATAAAAATTGTAATTAAAATATGTACATTTTAAATAATTCAAATTTTACAATTTATGTCAAATATATTGTAAAAACAAATGTAAAAGATTACTGTGTTTAATGTGAAAAAAGCACTTACGTTTGTAAATGATTATTTTATTTCGTGGGTTTGCTGTTGTCGCATGTATTAGAGAGAGTATGCTGAAGGCAGCGAGAAGAAATAACAAGCATGTTTTCAAACCCATCTTGTAACATTTAAATTTGTTGTGTTTCTCCGATATGTCATCTATGAAATTTCCGAAGAATAATTTCCAATGTCAATAGCTCTGCAAACTCTAAATCGATGCCTTCATGTCTCTTGAACTATATACTACTATTTTGTAACATGTGTCTTGCATGATTTTATGAGGTACTGTGTATAAAGTAATATAAATTATAAAATCTCATATATTTCTAATTAGTTTTATTTTTTCTTACGTGATTGTACTTACTTTTACATCATATATTGTTGGAAAGTATTTCCTAAGGAATTTGAAAAATTCACTTTCTTCCTGGCAATTTTTGATCAGTGAGTTTCAGTAAATAATCAAAGTCGTAACCAGAATGAAATGACAACCATTTTATGCCATCAACAAGAATAATTCCCGATGTCATCAATAGTTCTGCAAACTTTAAAGGGTCGATGCCTTCCTCTCCATGTTTCTTGAACTGTATATCACTATTTTGTAGCATGTCTATACTATTCTGTGCATACATGTCTTCACTAGCAACAATAAAACGTACATGTCTTATTACAAAAAGGGCTAAAAAAAAGGTAATAAAATTCTGAATGTTACATATAATTATTTTAACAACTTAATGTTTCTAAAAAGTATGTGACCAATTAAGTACAAAAGTTAATAATACAAACTTACTGTAAATTAAATTTAAAATTAAATTGCCACGTTGTGTAACTACTGCCTGGTGTATTCCCTGATTTCATCAAGGGATGTAAGACCAAGTTGAATTCATCACAAAAGATCTACTTTGCAACGTAAGAGTCGATAGTGATAAATGGCATTAGTTCTGAATTTACCTATTTTAAATAAGAATTATATATATATTTTTTGTGCTTGTTTTCCAAAGTGACATACAAGACTATATTTTTATCGAAATAACGGTTAACATTAAATTTTCAGTCAAGACTGCCAGCAAGGTTATGGCTCATGAGTAAACAACAGTTCATTATAATCATATAAAGACAAAATGTAGAATACTGTCAAAATATGGATAAAATAAAACCATTGTGCAAAAGCGTTATTTGTTAAACAAATTCATAATAAATCAGGTTATGTTTCTTAAACAAGATTGTCATTCAAAGTTTAGAATGAGTTAATGTATAGCGAATTATACCATTCAATATGATTCTTGGCCAGCAATGTCTGAGTACGAAACGAATTAATTGAAGTTACACTTTCGAACTCACACTCTTGTTGTCAAACAATGAACAATTTAAATGATTTTATCAGTTTTATAAGCGCGACATAAAATATAGGCGCTTCGATCGCTGATACTACTGATGAGATGCTGTTCGAATGGTATTGCAGTTGGAAGATCACAACATTCCATATTTTAGGTTAATCTAACCTAAAACATAAACAGTTCATTATTTAACGAATACGATAATTTATTATAATAATTATTATATATATTCACTGTGAATACGTGCCGAATAAAAATTAATTAGAAAACATTTCTGCTATTATAAAAGTGGCAATCATTTTGTTAATTTTATAAGTAGTTTTATATTTGGGTGTACAAATGATAATTAAACATTACACTCAATAATATTTAAATGGCTTCAAACGCGACAAAAACTAAATCTAAATTTCCAACAATACCAGGCACAAAACCGTCTGTAAAAAATGCACAGTTGCTTATCTCAACAGGAATACCTGCTTTAGACAATATAATAGGTTAGTGTGCACATGTTATATTTTTTTAGAATTACAATTTTCCTAGATTTTAAAAATATTTATCATTTTTTAGGTGGAGGTTTACCTATTGGTTCAATATTTCTAATTGGTATGTATTCTAAAATTGGTTCTCTAAATAATGTTATACATTGGGTGTTGAAAAATTCGATACCCAAACTGCTGGGGGTAACAGAAGAGATCAAAACAAATGTTTTTTTGTTAAACAACCATCTGGGTTTGAAACTGGCATGGAGTGACTAGTCAACCTGCTCAAATAATTCATAAGATATTTCAGATCCATAATAATGTAACATAAAATATTTGTTTCAGTCTCTGCTGTAGTTAAATTCATAATAAATTAATGCAAAATGTAATATTGTTTCATCCCCAATCACACCTAACAATCTTCAACAATCTCTTATGAATTATCTGAGCAGGTTGACTTGTTGCTCCATGCCAATTTTAGATCCATGGTTGTTTAACAAAAAACATTTGTTTTGGTCTCTTCTATTATCCCTAGCAGTTTGAGCGTCAAATTTTTCATTCTGTGTTATATAAGTTGCACAAATATAATTAATAAAATATTTATGCTTACAGAAGAAGATAAGTATGGATTATATGCTAAAATTATATTCAAATATTTCATGGCAGAAGGAGTAGTTACCTCTCAGCCTATATTAATAGCATCACAAGATCATCAACCATCTCAATTTATGTCTGAATTGCCTGCAGTTATAAACGACTCAGAATGCCATACAAAAACTGTAGATAATGGAAATGAACAAATGAAAATTGCTTGGAGATATCAGAATATGAAATTGGTGGATTCATCTCCCGCAGAAGATCATACATTTGGTCATTTCTATGATCTTACAAAATCAATGCAACCGGATCTTTTGGAACACGCAGATATTAAACAGTGGCATGAAAGTAATCTGCAGGAGCAGAACAATATATTTGAAAATACTGCTTACACTGACTTATTACGTACCATTCAAGAAATTTTACGTGATGGTCAATATTTTATTTCTGATACGCCAGACAAGAAAAGGATTTTAAGAATCGCTATTCACTGTTTGGGATCAAGATTATGGCTTTCTGACACAGAAACATCGTCAAATCATGATTTATTAAAATTTTTATACTGCTTTCGAGCACTTCTAAGGAATTCATACGCGGTCGGCATAATAACTACTCCAGTAAATAATTTCGACAACACTGTAAGTTATGAGAATATATTTCTGTTACATTTGCCAACTTATATGTGTTATTAACAACTTACATATTTTCCAGGATGCTTTTGTTGAGAGAATTGAACATATATCAGACATAGCAATCAGATTAGAATCATTTGCGGGATCTGCGAAGGAAACCAATCCGTTATTCAAAGATTATCATGGTCTTTTGCATATCAAGAAATTACCCGCTTTAAATACCTTGACACCTCACTGTCTAGAATTCAGAGATTTAGCATTTAAATTACGTCGTAAAAAATTCATCATAGAAGTTAGTTGATTTCATAATTTTCTTTACTTTTCATATTTCTGTTTCATTAGTATGAATTGGTATGAATTTTGATAATTATTTGTTGTCAGGTTCTACATTTACCACCGGAATTCGAGGACACAGCACAACGTGAGCAAGATGAAGCAATAGCACCCACCATTGGATGCACGAGTGGATCTCATAAAAGTATACTAGATTTCTAGTATTTACATGAATTATGATAAATGTATTGCATCATGTATTTACATAAATTACGATATAGCAAATTATATAAGCTTACATGAATTTTTTATAAAATTCAATTTTAATAATATATATTTTTATCAATTTCACATTGTGTTTTATTCACCTGCTGTATTTTATAATGGTAGCTATAGTATTATTTATAGTTATATATTAATTATTTCGATTATCTCATTTTTATTTCTCATTATTCCTTATCATTAACCTAATTTTACTACGAAACATGTTTTACGATTTTGTTTTGTACCTGCAAGTAGTAAGCCAGAATTTTTACGTACTGGGTTGTGGCTATTCCATTTAACGGGAAGTGCTTGGAGTGGTGGCTGAATTAATGTAGACAAGAGGAGATAGGCTTCGTGCACACTTACAATAATGCGCATAAAATATCTTTTTACCGCGATATATGGGCTCAACCTGCAAACCTTTTTTGCATTATAGGAATACAATTTTGAAAAAATTTATATGACGAATACATAATTAAATTAGAATGTGTTTTGTTATTTTCTAGTATCGTAAAAGATCACGCAAAAATGACGTGCGACTATCGTATAGTTGCGTAACAATAAAAAAATATTAACAGAACAAAGATTATAAAAATCAACAGATATCAGAGCGCAAAACAAACATTATCTTATTTTCAAAAGATACAAAGTAATAAAACATTTCGGCCCAATTTCGTCTTTAGTCTTGCACAGTCCTGCAGGACACTTGCGAAATTGTAATCGGAAAAGCCAACATGCGGAGTTCACATGCAATATGCAGCTGTCATTCGTCGGTGGGTTAATTATGCGTGACGTAATTGAGTTTTGAGGGTGAAAAATTTTAAGTCCACGTGAGCTATCTACAAATTAGAGATGTTCCTCGCGTATAATCAATCGCTGAGAGATTAAAGGTAACAGAAGATTTCGAGTCCACGCAAACTTTCTTTTTTTTTTAATCTCTCAGCGATTGATCACACTGTTAGCAATTTCGAGATATTTTGCATACATTTTGCATCACGGAGTGTGATCAATCGTTTAAAGGGTTAGAAGAGGCAATTCACGTGGACGATTGATGCGGAGTTGAAGTTCTTCTGTCACTTCTAATCCTCGGCGATCGGTAAAATATGCGAGGATATAATATAAGGTAATACGTATATATTATACGGATAATAAATAAATTTTAGTGAAATTTAGTGCGTGAAAATATATTTATTCCATCGAAAGTGTATTGAAAGAGCGATCATTAGCCATTGAAAGTTTCCCCTCTCTGTTAGAATCTTTATCGACTCAAATCGCACGTGACAATACGATCGACAAATACTCGTGTACAAACTTTTCATTCCCCTACTGCCTTTTTTTACATCCACACCTTTCTACTTCCTTCCGGTTCCGTCCAGTTGGTCGCGCATGAGGGCACGCAAGCGCGCCTGCGGACCCCGTGGAGCGGGGCACACTATCCACCACACACGAGGGGGTTTTCAGTCCACGAACATACGCGATCAGGTCCACCTCGAAAACTGAATAGTAACAAACAACCGTTTGACTGACGAGATGATTCAATCGTGCAAGTTAAACTATTATGCAGTGCGCAGAGTGTAATCGCCAAAATTTTATGTAACCAAAAGTTAACTGCAGATTCTGTTAATTGCTCATTAAAACGAACACATCATACGTAATAATGAAACCTAGAAGATTAGCCATATCGCGAGCTTTTGTTTGTTGCTCGAATATAATTTTTTTGGTGAGTTATCGATTATTATTTTTCAGGTAGCCCAATTTACAATCTGCTTTTAATCATTCCCGTTTAACAGAGATATTTTCGAGAAAATGTACGCAAAAATGTATGTAAAGTATCATGCTCAGTGCAAAGTGGATCAATATTATTATGTCTCATATGAAATAATTATTATACACTACTTTGCAAATCGATGAAACCTGTGGAAGACTATTGTGTTTTTCTTTCAGATGTCGGGTTTTGTATTGATGTCATTGGGAGGATTATTATTAGCCGACAATGAAAGAATTCTATTATCACGTCTACTAGGACCTGGTGACATACATCCTGATCAACCACTTTTTTATTACTTGGCATTCGCTATAGTTGCACTAGGATTTCTCATCGCAATTACCGGGCTTCTCGGATGCTGGGCGGCTTGTCTCTTTAATCGCTGCATCACAGTCTCCGTAAGAACTACATAATATTTTTAATTTCCCACACAGCATGCATATCCAAAAAACGTCCAGAAGACATCTCGAAGATATCTTTGAGAGAAGATATCTTGAGAGATACGATATCTCCGGGATGCCTTCTGAACGTCCCCCGGATATGCATGCTGTGTAGGTTATAATAATAATGCTTTAAAACATGTGCAATAATTTTCAGCTCTAAAAACAACGCGCTACTTGTATTATTTTTTATTTGATAATATTCAATGTTTAAAATCCACATAAAATAAAATTATAAATTATATCTAGAATATTGTTAAAAGTTTGCATTGATTCACTATATATTTCTGTTTGTAACAATGAGTTTGACAATACGTGTCGGTAAAATATACATATGAAAATTGTTTATTTAAATTGAAGTTAGTGTTTGTTGTACAACACTTGTTTAGATGCGTTAATTAGTCGGGACCTGTTTCATCTGCGTGAATTTTCTACGGTGTGTTCATAATACATATATCGAGCCTATCTAAAACCAGATTTCCTACTTTGGATTCAGTCACGCGTCGTTGCCCGGAAACGGATCTGCTATGCGCGTAAATAAAAGGAGGGCGCGTTCGAGCGCCGCGTAAAAACACTAATTATCCACTCGTAGACGAGCGAACGTAGTTCGCGGAGTGAATAAATAACACGATGATCATTTTGCTTCTTTTTTCTAGTCAAAATTACAAAATTTATAAACTAACACATTTCGCTTTATTTTTTTTAACATTATTTAAATACTGATTGATACACTAAATTAGACATACAGAAAAAAATATTATATTATTAAATATCAATTATTAAGTTAAGAAGTTAAATTTGTGAAAAGAAATATTCTTCTGATTCTACATCTTTCAGTATCTCGTGACGATAATCTTGCTCCTCTTTGGTGAATGCACGGTGTGCGTTATCGCTGTCTTCTGGCCTCATATCTTGGGGATCGATGTGAGACCAGCGCGTCTGATACGCGCTTTACAACGCAGTTATGCTGTTCCTGGACGCGAACAATTCACAGCGGCCCTTGATCTTGCACAAACGACGGTACGTTTAACATTACTCATTTATCTAAAAATTAATACAAGAATTAATATTAAAAAAAAATTACAATTATTCATCGCGCATATGCGTTTGTTATATTTATTAACGACAAACAGAAATGTACGTCGCTGTCATTGTGATCATTACAGTTTGCTTGTTGCGGCATAAACGGAAGCAGCAATTACGGCACGTCGTGGTGGCGGCTGCAGGAAGTCGGCCGAAGAGAATTAGTAGTGCCTCTCAGTTGCTGCACCCTGAATAACGCCAATGAGACGGACTCCTTCCTCAACCCCGAACCTGCCAATCTCACTTTCTGTCAGGCTCTGAACCCTGCCGAACATCAATATGCCCGACACATAGTGGTATGTGCGATAATGAGGAAGTTATTACCTTTTGACGCGCCGTACGACGCGTGCGAGACCAAACTTTTCGATTTGCATTAAGAATAAACGCGATGACCTACATACCGAACTGGGACACACGCGTCATAAATACAGAATATTGACACATTATCGATAGAAGCGTAAGTGATATTACGCGCTACAATGTTATTGTCATGTAATAGAGATTGAGCTAGCCGGTATGCTATTGTTCAATAATCCATCTGGTTATATGTTCGTATTAGCCCGAACTAGATATTCATATATTCTGTCTATTTCGCGTTACCGTATTTAGTCAATTATTGAATTTCACATTTGCTTTTGAATAGATTTCTAGAAAAATGCATTGACAATCGATTAGGCTTGTTTGACCGCAAATTAATTCTGTTCGCAATGAGAAATCAACGCGTGTAACATTCTATTGTATAGAATAATACAATCCATTATTCTTTCAGTAATGAATAGCGTCAATTTTATACTCGGCGAAAACCATTTTATTTAAATAATTAAAAATAGATTTTTTTGGTGCGAATATAACGCAACATTCGAAAATAAAGACGTGAATTTTATTTTTATTTTGGATGCAATTGATTCGCTTTTGCGACTTCGATGTACTCAGATTTTTCGCGCTTTGTTCAAGAGTTTGCGATAAAGCCAGTATGTCCTCGTGCGCAAATGCTATAGCAGAGAAAGTGCTGGTTAATAGCCTTTGTCTCGCCCGCATTGAAAAACTGCGAGCAAATTTATCAAAATGCGTGTAACTGACAGCGACATTTCATTATTATTAGTGTGCTTCAATGACACAATACTTTATTATTTATTATCAATTGTCAGCTGTATTTTACTGTTTTATATCCAGGGCTGTCTGGAACATATCGAGAAGTGGACGCAAGATCAGGCATTGATTATGCTGGCTATTATATTAGGCATCATGGTTGTCGAAGTTACTGCGCTTTTCAGTATATTCTTCGCTTGCTCTCGAGAAAGAAACAGGAGAAGCAAATCGCAAGCGTCGACTTTTACCTCCACGCAAACTTTAAGCCCATTCACTGAAAGCGAGCACGACTTTAGTAAGAAAATTTTGTTTTAAATTCTAATTTTAAAACGTACGATGACTTCAGCTTCATTGTGATCTAATTTGTCGCGATAATAGGTATAGGAATCGAGAACAGAATGCACACGGCCGGAACGACGTTTGGTGCCAAATCATGAAGATGGCTGGAGGGCAGCGAAGGACGGACAGTTGTCGATATGAAGGACGCGAATAAACGAGAAAGCCAGTGTGATGATACTAAATGTAGTGTGTTAGCGTCGAAAGGGAAAAGCATAATCGAAGAATGGCGAAATCCTCCCAAATATTCCGAAGATTTAATACGAAGCGATCAAATGTACGAGGAACGAGCTGTCGATGTTGTAATTGATAATCGTTTTCAAGATCATGCTAAGAGATTTTCACAAAGCGCACCGCCGTCGAAGGTCGCGAATAATGATGTTAATAAAAATAACAGCAATGAAAAGCTGATTAAAATTAAAAGACCTCAAGGCGGCGGTACGGTTAGAAGCATCCCGATTAAAGATTACCAGGCGTCAATCGCGCATAATTTCGGTACATTAAGACGATCTATGATGCCTCAGTTGCAATTCGAGTCCCTAGTCTCCGAACCCGAAAAGAGTATTTACATTTCGTCAAGAAAAAGAATTCCTATAGTCACCAGACTGCACCAGCGAACCGCATCGCAGATTACGTGTCCCGCCGCGCTAATGGAAGCTAATAACGCTCGCAAGAAATCATTGTGCCACTTTTGCAACAATCAGCACGATCCGCGCGGCTGCCGTTGCGCTAACGTCGATCCGAACAAGACCGCTGAAGATAATCAATACTTCAACAAAATAGATATCGCAGATCAGATATCGCAGGACGGTTCCGACATGGATGAATATTTCCGCAGGAGTTCACGCAGGAGGATCAGCTCGAATGATCATCGAGTCTCGCGATGTACGCACGAGTCTTCGCGTGGCAATGCACGAACGTTAGCAGCGAGTGGTATAAAGGACGAGAGGATGAAAGAGAAAGCAGAGACCCCGCAGTTAACGGAAGGTCACGTCGGTCAAAAAATATCGGCGTACGAGCAGAACGTCCGACGCAGCCTGCGCGGTCCCAACCCTCGATATCGATCGCACTTCGAAGTGAAGGGCCACCGGACCATCGGTGTACCGTTGGTGGGTATGCACAATGCCTGCGGTTTGCCAGTTGTCGCTTCCTGGCACGATCACGAGCTTCTGGATCCTTTGCGGATCAGCCGTAGGATTGCGGGAACCGTAGGACCTATTTATAAGAGTCCTCGCATGGTCCCGAACGTGCGACGTCGAACTCAGCCGAAAAGAAAGGCGCCGCAACCGGATTTCATGATGATCCATGCGAAAAACACCGATCGCAGCGATAAAAGACCGATGATTAAGTCAGTGGCTCATTTGGATGCTATTAATAGCAGTGGAAGATCCCGAAGGAAGCGTCGTCGCTCGTCGTGTACTACGACAAAAATAGGATCGCTGTCCTCGAAGAATTCTTTTAAGAGAACGACTAGATCCAGGAGGCAAGGGATTAAAACGAGTTCGTTAGTGGATACTTTCGGTAGGAAACTGATTAAAAGTGGAAGCGCGAAACGAACGGCTCTGTATGCGAAAGACGATGGAGAGGAGGCTGTTCAAGTTCTCAAAAATTTATGTTTAAATCCTCTGGCGCGTGCCAATCCGGAAACGGATATGATGTGGTAAATGCTCATAAAAAAGATGTTTATTTATCTGCTTTCTCTTTTATATTGGTACTTTAATATTTTATTAAATCCATTTAAGTTGCTTAAGTTTAATAGATATTATTTACTTCGCTATTTAATTACGAAGTTAATTATAAAGAAAATCGTAAGTATTAAACAAGCTTTTTTTAATTCTATTAATTTTTTTTTTTTTTTTTTAATTATTTTTTATTATTTCTATATTATTTGTACTGATTATCTTTTATATATATATTTCTATTTCTCATATATTCGTACGAGAAAGTTATAATTACGCGTGTGAATTGTTGTAAATGTACACTACTTTACAAAAAATAGGGAACATTTTTCAGACGTTCAAGCAATTTTTAAACCATTAAAACTCGACAAAAAATTATTGCAAACAAAAGATTAGAAAAGCGTTTTAAGCTTTAAAACTTCAATTTCAAACTTTAAAACTTCAAGCTTTTTTAATTTTTTATCTGCAATAATTTGTCGCCCAGTTTCAGTGATTTAAAAATTGCGCGAGTGTCTAAAAAATATTCCCTATTTTCTGTGGAGTAGTGTCTAATACGTTACTGATATATTGGATTTTATATTTGAATTATTATAAAATAAATGGAATCCTTGCTGCCCTCATTAAATTAATATCTTGTTTTTTATATCACACATTATTTGTTATGTTGTCTTTATACGACATTCTGTTTTTGCGATATTTTTCGATAAAATTTTTGGCTTATTACAGGATTTAAGTTAATACAATATTAAAGTTATATATGTTGATACCGTGGAAGCAATCTGAAATAATGAGGATTAATAGAATTATATTTCATTAATATAATAGTATGACAAATAAGTCGGCTTACCGGAAGAAGTATCGTTAAATCTAATACGAAAAATTCTGCTGCCGTGAAAGTAAATCTCTTATGATAAAAATACAACATCATCTCAATTTTATCCTGAAATCAATTATTTTTGTTAAATAATTTATGATTGTGACAAAAATTTAAAGCTTACCATACGACATTTGGAATTTTTGAAGGATAATCCATATTTCAGCACAAGCCTTTCAACGCGATTCGCCTGGAACAATAATACATAAAGCTACATAAAAAAATTCTCTCTTCAAACAGAACCAAAAACTTCATCAAAAGCTAGATTAGTGTATACATTCTATCCAAATAATTTTATAATAATGTTACAATAAAATTTTCTATCGTACCTCGTAAGCTGCAAAATGATACATCGCAAATAGGTAAATAGTTTGAAAGAGTAAGTCTAGCATTGTTATTGTAACATCGACCCGGTCATTTGTTACGAATATATATATAAGAGAAATGAAATCCAGCAATATGGATCCGAAGGTGAGTAAGGTGCCTATCCCGTACATCCTATTTATCAACTCTGCGCTGTCGATGAGCACACCGTGCAGATAGCGCACATCGTAAACAGTGATTTCGTCCTTCGATCCGGTTACTGGTAACTCCGAAACGTGAGGAACTATCACCTCGTTCAGATGACGGAAACGTTGGCGAATCAAATCCAGAAATATCGCGCTTATGAAAATGCAGTAGGTGCCACTGATAGTAGAAATGATTCTGAACATCTGCCTAAGTATTATCACCGTTCCTTGAGGTATACTGTTATTCATTATGATATACGTCTTCGAAAATAATGTGCTAAGTGTGTACGCAAAATACAGCCACGTGAAAATGTGTTTATCTTTCCTTTGATGCCCTAATGTTGTTGCCTTATCATCATAAGCCTCAAGTTTTTCGGAAAACTGCAGCAAGATTGATAACAATCGATTATTCGAAACTGCATATTATTTAATCTAAAGCTCTATGCTAATTATCTTAAACAAAGTTTACATATTTTTTAAATATATTTAATTACATCTATAGCAATATATTTAAAACAATCTTTAGTTAGGAACATATTTACCGTGATAAAATCTTGACTCCGAAAGGCTCCTAAGTAATTGTAAGGAAGTAACGAGAAGATATACGCACTATACCGCACGATAGCGAGTATGAAGAGCTCTTCAGCTTTTGCCGTGTACATCGTGAGATAGAAATAGACTGAATACAGGCAATGAAATAATAACCAAAGTGCACAGTAACCGCGATGCCAAACACTGTTTTCTTTAAATCGTCCGTTCACTAATTTGCACGAAAGTAAACCCAGTAATTTATTGAGTATTATGACAAATTTTAGATTTTGGAAAGGCCCTGTTGCTATTGATTTTGTCATGATACAAAATGTTATTAAATAAACTAGCTGTTTTCGATAAATTATTTTTAAGGGTAGAGCGGATTCGCGATACAGCGCTCTAATGATTACCGGCGCAGTTGAATTCTGTATAAATTATACCCTTCGATTTTTTTTCTTTTTACTTTCTTTTCTTTTTTTCTTTTTACGTTCCATTAAATTGCGGTCTGCTGTAATACACACACATATATTATCGTATGCACCGACATGATAGAAGATCAGAGATTAGAATTGTGACAAAGCACTGACACAATTACGTTAACGATGATTGTCGTATAACATTGTAAATCCATTTATGACACATTTGGTAATAAAAATCACGAATACATTAATGTAGCTAAAGATACATGTCTCGCATGCCATGTTTCCGTTCCACATCAAATCACGCAACGTTCTTGACGACGTAAAAAAGTCGATAAAAAACCATGACTTGTTACATGACTTGTTACACGGATGCGTTAAAAACAATGTTCAAAACTTCTTCAAAACTATGTTAATGATTAAATTAATTATTACACATTCAGAATTTATGATTAAATAAGTTACATATTTGTACATTCAGTATAATATGTGCGAAAATTATCTTTATTAAAATAATAACATTTGTTTTACGAAAATATGTAATACATTAATTTATTTCACTTAAATACATGTGATTATTATAAAATAAGTGGTTATTGTCGCGATAATCTGAAAGAGTAAATAATAATCTATAATCAACCCATGTCCACTCTGATATACCGATGATTTTTATAATTTCTCACTCTTAGCAGTTTTGCTTTATTTAAATAATAAATTTAAAAGTTAAAAAATTTTTTACAAAAGATAAAGAGTGTGTAATTCGCGCAATTTTCTTTTAATCTATCTACGTTGACTATCAAAGACAACTGTGGAAGTTTCATACAGCATATAGAACTTTGCGTGACTTGTAAAATTTGCTGCGCGTTAACATTCTTTAATGAATATTGCGGTTAGAGTAAAAAACGGTAAACCAAGTTGTTAGATATTGTCAGAAATGTATTTATTCTGAGAAAAACAAAATCAATACACATGTGCAATATTTACAAAAAGAATAACTATAAATTGTAAAATTTTATTAAAAAATCTAAACATTGTACTAATTGTATCAAAAGTTTTTGACATTTTTATCTTAATTTTGTAAAAAGCGATCACACTTTTATTTTAATTCGATTAGGCATAATTACAATATCACAAATTTTTCGTGAATTTTACATTATTGCGTCCTGCACGATCTTTCCTTTGCGACTTTCCCACGAATAGCTGGCAAAATTCAAAAAAAATTACGGAAATTGCACTCTGGGATTAAAATAAATAAAAATTCCTTGGAAAATTTCCCGATAATAAAACCGAACGTGTATATAGTTATCTAATACCTCAAATAAGACCCTGGAATTAAGATATATAAAAATATCTCTAAATCGAAAACTTTTTTTCCAAAAATCAAACACACACGTACTTGTCTAATCCTTGAAATTAGATCCTAATACCGCCTTAATATTTGGGCAAGATAAACAAAATTTATTCAGCGATTAGATAAAGATTTCAAAAGGTTGCGATAATAAAACTATAAAAAAAGAAAGTAAATTTTTTATTTCTGAAAAAATTACCTTTGCTCAGGAAATTTCTTTAAACTAAAAGATAGACGAACCGCAGTATCACTCTGATAAAAATATTTCTTTGGATTTTCTCCGACAGTCACGTTTGGGACAAACAATCGGAAAGTTCTCGATTAGTCAATAAATATTTAACTACCACCGAGCATCCTATCTCCTATTCACCGAAATTTTTACTCCCTTCCACCTTGGAACAACCCTCAACCTTCTTCCTTCTTCACCGAAGAATCTATCGATTTTTATTCGTTAGATCTTTGATTTTCTACCATGAAGATATCCATGAAAGTATTTCACTTCTCCCTTGAAAATCGCACACAGTTGCGCCCTTAATAAAAGAAGTTATCGTGACCAGAAAAAGGAACCTCGAACGATTGGCACAGAAAGCAGAATAATAGCAACCCTTACGGTTTACCTGTTTCTAGCCAAAAGAAATCGTTTGCCTCGCACGGTCATTTTCTCTATACCTGACCGGCGAGTAATTTTGACTGTCGCGGCCCGATCACACCTAACTTGAACCTTTCCACAGGTAACAGTTTGTTACATTGTCTTTATACGACATTCAGTTTTTACGATACCTTTCGGTAAATTTTTTGGATTACTTATTACAGCATATAATTTATTATTAATCTTTGGACTACTTATTACAGGATTTAATTTATTATTAAAGTTAAATATGTTGATACCGTGGAAGCAATCTGAAACAATGAGGATTGATGAAATTATATTTAAGTAATAATATTTCAGTAATAGAATAAATCGACTTACCGGAAGAAGTATCGTTAAATCTATTATAAAAAATTCCGCTGCCGTGAAAGTAAATCTGTTATGATAAAAATATAACATCATCTCAATTTTATCCTGAAACCAGTTAATTTTGTTAAATGATTTACGATTGTGGCTAAAATTTATAGCTTACCATACGACATTTAGAATTTTTGAAGGATAATCCATATTTCAGCACACGCTCTTCAACGCGATTCGCCTGGAGTAATAATACATAAAGCTACATAAAAAAATTCTCTCTTCAAATAGAACCTTCATCAAAAGCTATATTAGTGCACATATTCTATCGAAATAATTTTATAACAATATTATAATAAAATTTTCTATTGTACCTCGTAAGTTGCGCAGTGATACATCGCAAACAGGTAAATAGTTTGAAAGAGTAAGTCTAGCAATATCACTGTCGCATTGTCCTGGACATCTGTTATGAATAAATATATAACAGAAATGAATTCCAGCAATATGGATCCGAAGGTGAGTAAGGTGCCTATCCCGTACATCCTATTTATCAGTCCTGCGCTGTCGATGAGCACACCGTGCAGATAGCGCACATCGTAAACTGTGATTTCGCCCTTCAATCCGGTTACTGGCAACTCCGAAACGTAAGGAACTATCACCTCGTTCAGATGACGGAAACGTTGGCGAATCAAATCCAGGAATATCGCGCTTATGAAAACGCAGTAGGTGCCACAGATAGTAGGAATGACGGTTTCGAACGTCTGCGTAACTATCATTTCCCTTCCTTCAGGTATACTGCTATTCAATATGTTATACGTCTTTATGAATATTGTGCTAAATGTGTACGCAAAATACAGCCACGTGAAAATGTGTTTATCTTTCCTTTGATGCCCTAATGCTGTTGCCTTATCGTCATAAGCTTCAAGTTTTTCGGAAAACTGCAGCAAGATTGATAACAATCGATTATTCGAAACTGCATATTATTTAATCTAAAGCTCTATGCTAATTATCTTAAACAAAGATTATATATTTTTAAAATATATTTAATTACATCTATAGCAATATATTTAAAACAATCTATAATTAGGAACATATTTACCATAATAAAATCTTGGCTTCGAAAGACTCCTAAGTAATTGTAAGGAAGCAACGAGATGAAAAACGCACTAAACCGTACGATACCGAGCGCAAAGAGCTTCTCAGCTTTTTCAGCAGGTGTTGCCATGTACATCGTGTAATAAAAATAGCTGGAATACGCGCAATGAAATAATAACCAAAGTGCACAGTAACCGCGACCCCAAACACTGCTTTCTTTAAATCGTCCGTTCACTAATTTGCACGAAAGTAAACCCAATAATTTATTGAGAATTATTAAGAATTTTAGATTTTGGAAAGGCGTTCTTACTGTTGCTATTGGTTTTTTCATAATAAAAAATATTATTGTAAATAAACTGGCTGTTTTTGGTAAAATTATTTTGAAGAATAGAGCGGTTTCGCGCGGTACAACGCTCTAATGATTGTCGGCGTACTGCGCCGATGCATTCTGTATTGTATTTTTCGATTCTTTTTCTTTTTACATTCGTCAAATAAGGTTCTGTAATAAAGACATATATTATTGTATGTGCCGACGTGATAAAAAACCAGAGATTAGAATTGTGACAAAGCACTGACACAATCACGTTAACGATGATTGTCATATAGCATTGTAAATCCATTTATGGCACATTTGGTAATAGAAATCACGAATACATTAATCTAGCTAAAGCTACATGTCTCACATGCTATGTTTCCGTTCCACATCGAATCACGCAACGTTTGTGTCGATGTACAAAAGTCGATAAAAAACCATGACTTGTTACATGACTTGTTACATGAACATGCGTTAAAAACAATATTCAAAATTTGTTCAAAACTATGTAAATAATTAAATTAATTATTACACACTTAGAGTTTATGATTAAGTGAGTTACACACATGTACATTCAATATAACGTATGCAAAAATTGAATTTATTAAAATAATGTTTATTTTACAAAAACATGTAATAGATTAATTTACACTATTTAACTTGAATACATGTGATTATTATAGTATTATGAAATAAGTGGTTATTGTCGCGATAATCTGAAAAAGTAAAAAGTAAGTGTGAAAAAGAAAAGCGTTATAAATATATTTTTTTGATTTATTTGTCGCTGATCACATTTATAGTCACAAAATAGAAAATTACTTACAGATTGAAACAAAGGTAAATTAATTGTGAAAAATCCTGCCGCTTCGAAAGACACGCGATTGTGTAAGAAATATGTTAAGGTACTAATTTTATCCTAAAGTAGCAGAGAAAACAAATTAAAAAATTTTATAAGAAATTCGTGTAACTTTTTTATAAAATAATTACCGTCGTTTGTCCTGAATTAGCGAGCATACTCATACCTTCGTTTAAGGTACACGGGATCTTGTTTGCCTGGAATAAATAACGATTCACAATAACAATAAATTTTCTAAACAAAACAAAATTACTGAAAAATTAGAAATTTTTATTTATATAATAGATAAAATTTAATTTATTTGTACCTCTTCGGCTGTGTAGTGACAAATCGCGCACAAAGTCAACAGCTGTATAATCGGAGGAACAACAAAAGCGCAGGATATCAGTGGACTTTTTTCGCGGAAGATACGTACATTCTCAAGAATATGTATCATGATGGACGAAAACCACAACAACAGAGAATTGCTGTAGATACCATTAAAAGCTTGCTGAGCATCGTAAAGCATCAAGTACATAATTTTCACGTCCGAGATTTTGATCGTCTTTATCCTGCGTTTCTTGGCGTTCCACGGCGAGTGCTTTTCATTCCATACCACATGCGGTATAATCTTTTCATTCAAATGTTTGAAGCGTATTAATATCAAATATAGTATTAGAAACTTTTCTAGAGTGTTGAATAGATGCATGATTATTGTGCAAATATCTGAAAGAAATACAAAGAACAAAATGCCCATCGATGTCTCTTGTGTCATTACGATTATGAGCAACAAAATAACAGTAGTCGTTGAAAATGTAGCGATCCAGGGTATCCAGAAATTGTCTCTCCTTTCGTGTGCCACCCGTGCAACTTCGTGATCGTAACTGTCCAATCGGTCGAAATACTGTAGCAAATATATGTAAAAAAAACAGCAGCTTTTAATTTCAGAACGAGAATAATTAATTAACAAGAGTGATTAATTAGAATGTGTATTTTTCCACCTTATTATCCTTCTCACCTTGCCGAAGAGATTTTGCGAAGAATAAATAGCTATGGTGTTAGCGCTAAGACTTATATATCCTATTACATGTTTCACAAACTCTATCGTTACTCTCGTTGAAATGGATTTTGAGGTAACAAAACTGAACGACAAGAAGCATGTGTACGAGACGTACATGCTGATCCAAAAGACACAAATACCGTAAAAAGGTCTGGAGCAGCGTTTTAATCGATCTCCTGAAATATCGTTGGCAAACATTCCCAATAATTTGAACATTAATAGAAGTGGCTTCATACGTTTCACACATCGTCCGCGAAAATCGAACTGTTTTATTGCGCGCAACCGTTTCGATATGCGCATGCTTTACGAAACAAATTTTATTTTTTACAAATATCTCCGGCAAACTCAATAACATTCGATATTTACGCATACGAATTGGCCGAGAAAAGATATTATTTTTGAAGTAATAAAAATCTTTCGTGCAGAAAAAAATGTTGCTGTAATCAAGCGCGCTTGTAAACTGTATCGCAGTTCGCATAAGACTATCTATAATCAACCTATGTCCACTCTGATATACCGATGATTTTTATGATTTCCCACTCTTAGCAGTATTGTTTTATTTAAATAACGAATTAAAAAAAAAATAAAAACGTTTTACGAAAGATAAAAATTGTGTAATTCGCGCAATTTTCTTTTAATCTATCTACGTTGGCTATTAAACACAATCGTAGAAATTCACAACATATAGAACTTCGCGTGACTTGAAAAATTTGCTGCGCGTTAACATTCTTTAATGAATATTGCGGTCAGAGTAAAAAACGGTAAGCGAAGCTAAACTCTTAGATAATGATAAAAATGTAGTTAGTCTGAAAAAAATTAAATCAATACACATGATCAATATTTACAAAAAAAATAATTATAAATTGTAAAATTTTATTAAACAATCTAAACATTATTGTATTAATCGTGTCAAAAATTTTTGACATTTTTATCTTAATTCTGTAAAAAGTGATCACATTTTTATTTCAATTTAATTAGAAATAATCTCAGAATTAAAATTTTTTCGTGAATTTTGCATGATCAACATATAAGTTGCCACTTGAAGCACAAGCATCATCGAGGCAAAAATCGAGAAATCAAAGTTTTTTAAATTCAAAATGTGTTATTAAAAATCATTTTATAGCTATTGCTCGCAAAGTTTTATAAATTTATGTTTTACCATTATTGCTATTGATTTTTATATCATATAGCGAAAACGGTAATATTACCGCTCCTCAATATTACATCCTGCTGCTTTCAGCAAGTCGGCAAGTTACCATTTTCGTTCGTAAGTTACCGTAACGTGTATATCGACTACTAAACTTGCTGACACCATATCATTTCCAGGTTGAACAGTAGTTCACAGTTGGCGTTGTCAGGTAAGAATCGTCTATGTGAAATTAGCTATACGCTAGAAATTAGTTTATAAATAATTTCAGCTAGAATTTGTTAGCAAGCAATTAATACTATTGAGCATATAATCCAGTATTAGTAACATATTTTAATATTGTTTTTGAACAGAATAATCTTTTAAATATTTCTCCGCGCGTTTTGCGTCAAGTATTTATATCAAAATTACAAATTATGATATATAAGAATATATTTTTACATAATTTTGGCATATTAAATTATTATATTATTAATTTCAGTGCATATTTCATATATATGCCGGGTATAAATTTATTCCATTAGCCGAATATATTTCGTAGAGCGATGAAAAGCATAATAGTAAAATATATGACTTTATATAGATATAAATCTGCCACTTATACTTCTTATCAGACATAGAATAATAGCAAGATTGCACAACGATATCGAAAAATTATATATTCTGGATAGAATAAATAAGAAACCTCCCTTCTTTTATTTCGATCTCTTGCGACAAAGCGTTTAAATATAAGATTTGAAAATCTTGTCCCCGGATGAGTGGTTATTCGGGGGCAGTCGATACATTCTTATTTTCATACAAAGCCTTTCAATTTCCCCGCTGAGCCTTTGATATTTTGCAGGACGAGGGTTCCTTTGCCCACACTTTTCGTGCATCTCTCTGTCGAACTGCCACATCGCGACTTCGATCCGTCCCTCGTTCCCATTGATACTCGGCCAGCTTTCCTTTTTGCGCGGAGAAATTATGTAAACTGCCATAATGTACTCCGGATTGAAAATTCACCGAGGATCAGGCTTGCGATCGCGGACATTGACATTTTGGGTGGAATGATCTACGCTTTACCTCATGTGCTGATTAATTTTTTCGGCACCACCATGTGTGCGATAACAATTCTTTAACAATTTTTTACGAGTACACAAAATCTCAACATCCGTATAATTTATTATTAATTATATTTTGAAACAGAATAATTTTTAAAATATTTTTTTCACGCGCTTTGCAATATATTTTACTGATATAAAGACACCTTTTTCTGTATAAAGTGCTTTTAGAATCTACGATAAAGTGATTCATGCAGAACTCGATGCATTCGTACAGTCGAGTCACTCATCGGTAAATTTAAAGCAGAGATTTGTCTCGATAACGACCGAAAGGATTCTCTCGGATGTGAAATTTCTTTCTCGCGACCGTAATATCTTTTTCAGGAAGACACGGTAGCACGAAAGCACAATGATTTTCCTCAGATTGTCAAACGCGACGTCGTTTAGTCGCGGGCACTTGGCAATGATTTATCGTTCGTCTCATGAAGAGGTAGCGCTAGGCATTGTGTTACTTTTGCGAGATCATGACCAGCAGTGCGGTCCGGTACGTTAGTTACGCGAATTTGTTCCGCGGACGATTTCTTATTTTCTCGCCAAAACCCTTTTTTTTGAAGTTTGCCGCCAATAAAGAACGATGCATTAAGCGTTCTGACGTTTCTTCAATATAGATGTTACAGATCGTCATTATGTTCGGAAGCCTACGTATTATGAGCATTCTTTGGCGATATAAATTTTATAGAAAAGCATGAAAACTGAATCTTTTAACGCGCTCTCAAAAGAACACTTAAGTGTCTTTCCATTTTTTAACGTTATTGATTATGTACGAAAAATGATGACAGCGTGTTTAAGAGTGCGTTGAAACGTCCTTTTTTAAATTTTTTACGGCAGTGAAAAAACAAATAATACATTCCTAAAGAGGTATTTTAACAACCTGGTACACTTTTTCTGCTCTCAAAAATTCTTGTACTTGACTTGGTGCGGTGATGCAAACAAAAATCCCTTATCGATTTTTCGTTGTGTCAACACGAAATGTAATAATGGATACTACAGGAGAAAAAAAAATCATTAATTCTAACCCATGCAAATGTCAATGTAAAGAGTCGATCTGTCTGAATAAAAACCATTACGAGGTCTTCTACGAAGGCAGTTCCTAGATCGCGTAAGAGGAGGGTGCGCAAAAGGGAAGAGGGCGAAATAGGAGAATGAGGGAAGAGGAGAAGCGAACTGAGTGACATTGTGTCGCTGAAAGTTCGATGAAGTGACACTCGAGATGTCCTGCTGGTATAATAGTAAATGATCGGACGCTAGGAGTCGCTTGCTTTCCTTTCCCGTACATGTTGTGTATCCTTTCTACCGTCTTTTTCTTTTCTTCTTTCATTTTCGTTTTCCAATAATAGTTTGTTTGCAATTATTGTAAGATTCTCTACGATAAGTTAGAATGTACGGTGATAATGATCTTTTTTACGTGCGTATTTTACTTTTGTAAAAACCAAACATTTAACTTTCAAGCATTGCAGTCCCGATAACAATCTATCGATTCGGGTGATTCGCATCGCGTTTACGATGCTCCGGCGGACGTTAAAGGCTTTTACTTTAAATCACCACAAAATCGGGGATCATTAGACAAACGGGCCGACCCCAGACGACGATCCTTGCAACTGTCCGCTGGGCCTAAATCTTGGGGAACCGCCAAACTGATGGGCCGAACGAAATTCTACGCAGATGGAAAGGTTAGACGTACATAAATTTTCCTTTTCTGCTACAGCCCTTTTGTTTGCTGTTTTCCCTTTTTTTGTATATGCACGTGGTTGCGCCACATTCTATAGACAAAGAATATAGTCTAATATAGATTGTGTAAAGCTAAAAATTTATAATACAAAATTATTATTAATAATTATACGTTAGAAGAAACTTTGGTCCCTAATTTTCAATTCTAACGAAAGAAGAAAATGCTGTAGTTCTTCGATTTTTAATGCTGATTCACTACTTACGAGTTATCGATGTTTTTTTTTCTAGCGGATATAAACGCAACTTTTCAAATTTTGAAATTTTTATTAGTTTACTTTATGATACCGTTAATGCGAGATTGCTGCATTTGTGACGTTGGTCTTTTTATGGTGTATTTTTAAGTAAGACGATAATCGTGTATTTCTTATAGAGATATAAGAAAGTTGATACACTAGAAAGCTTCTTAATGTCTTTGCTTTCTGTTGTGAGATTTTTTACCACCCTTTCTTTCAGCCAGTCAGTTACTGACTTTTCACATTCTTTAAGCATTAAAGATGGTCATAGACTGTCATAGTTTTATGAGGATGCACTTTTTTAAGCCCGAATCACGGAATTTCACGATGCTTTGTCGGTACTATAAAAGATAAACGAAACACACAAGAAATGAAATAAATGATGAGGTAATGATGATTTATGACGTGAAGAGCATCTTTCCGTTTATCAAAAAAATCGACGTATCCCAAAGTAAACCTTTGCACTAAAACTTTGCGTATTCTATGCTAGAATTGTTTTCATCGTAAGTTTTGTTCAAAACTAGCAATGTGTATTATTCGCGTTTTATTTACAAAATTCTCAATCACTTGTAAAAAGTCGAATATTTTGTTAGGGAACTTCTTCGTTGAGAGCAAGCCGAGCACGAAGTGAACGCGCATCCAAATATCCGCCCTTAAATCCCGTTGATGTCGCCGGTCCCCGGATTACTCGGTAATTTCATTTAGACCCGCGAAACCCCGGCCGCCGTTCGTGCTCACGAAAGGATGCGAAAGAATGGTCGCGAAGAGTCGCAGGAGTCGCAGGATTTGCGCGACGGTACGAATGATCTTTCAGAAAGATGGATGCTATTGGTTTTCAAATCAGTGCACGCTTCGCCGACTCTCTCATCGTACAATGCCGATGTTTGGACACGCGGCGAGCGAAAGGCTTGCACTTCCTTTTCTTCGGTGCGAGCAAACAGTCCTCTATCTCATTCGACAACCAATGCGACTCAGTCGACCGTTCGTTTGAGTTTTTCCTATTGCTTTGCGATGTAGCAAATGATCGTCGTGGTCCCAATCGCTCGATCGAACTGATCTAATACACAAAGCACCTTGGCACAAATAAATACACAATCCAATACACAAGGCACTGTCGGTTATCGCTTTCTAGCGAGATATGCAATTGTAATTAATGAACAGAAATGGAAGCTGGTGTGTGATTCCTGCCTCTAAAATACACTCTGCGTAAAACTAGCATTAAAAAAAAATAAAAATAGAGTAGAGTGAATCGCCGATTTCTTTAGTGACTATCGGTCACGCTTCACAGAACATTTTGTAGCTCCTTTCGCACACGCAAGCAATCTCCGACACGCTTCTGGAACGCGCGCGCCATATGTCAGCCGATGATTCCATGGTCACGATAATTTGCGAAACCATCGGCGGTAATGAATTGTCCGTCGCGTGCGCTGGTAGCACAATTTCGATATTAATCTCATTTACCGAGACAATAACTTTTCGATAATATTTTGAGAACTCGCATTTCACATTTTATTGTAGCGTGTACTCGTTCGGATTTCTTGACCACTTCGGGTTCGAGAACGGTGCGGCTGAAAGATGTATGCGGAAGCTGTCAAACGTAATCAGCGTCTACGACGAGGCCAAGCCGGAGAGATTCTTTTTTGCCCGTGTAAAACGAGTTTCCAGGGAAACGCAAAAAATTAAGGACCCTTATGTACCAGGTGGATTCAAATTGATTTTGCGGCGCGTTTCTACTTTTCCTTCCTCATTGTGGTTCGCACGCGGTAACGTTACGCGGGTCCCCGTATCGGATTACATTGGAATAGTAAGTGCGATTATGTAAGAAATAGTTTTTGTGTGTTTTCAAGTTCAGAAATCCTTAAAATCTTTACAAACTTATTTCTTATTCCACATTTATTTCACGTAACATAATAACTTTCGTTCAATTAAAATTTCCTCAATTTCTAAAAGCATCGATTGCAAGCTAAATTATTGATGCACCGTTATTTTCATTCTCTCATAAATTATTTCGACCGCTTGAATCTTTTCTAGATAATTAAATTTGTTCGGGAAAATTGAAATCAGATTCCAGAATATATTCGATATTTGGGCAATTTTTCAGAGTAAGATGCGGCAGCGTTTTCGAATTGCATTGTTCCTATCGAGAGATGCATATCGCGCACGGTTACTTTTTTCCCAGGTGGGTTAGTGGATGTTTCGGGAAAACCGGACCAGAGCATACCTGAAAAACCGCGGACCCTTCTCGTCTTACTTTTAGTATCGGCATCGCCGCGACGGCCAATCGGCGTCAATCGGCCTCGCAGAAATACAAGATCGTGACGTAACAATGGTGACTGCTCCTTTTGGTAAATCGAGGAAACTCCTTCCGCCCACAATGTATTTGGAGCTGGTATCTCGAGCGGCCATCTCGAATCTTCTCATTCCTCCTTTTCTTTTTCTCACCCGTTTTTCTTCGCGTTGCGTAAAAACGCATTGACAGATCTAAGGAACTCGCGCTGACCTAAGCTGGGATCAAGTTCTATTCTTTTCGATATTCGAACGGCTCGCTGTTCGATCGCGCAACAATCGGGCAGGCCGTTCGGACGAAAGCGAAAGACGAAGCGCGGAATTTTAGCGATTAAATCATACATGTTTTGCACTTGTTTTTATTTTCGTCAAATTAACGGAGCTGTTGTCCTATTTAGATATGAAAACCTTGAATATCGCATTTATTTTTTATATTTATTAGTAAAAAATTTTTATATTATTTTAAAATAAAAAGAACTGTTTTAATAGTTCTAAATATAATAATTTTATATATACATTGTATATATTTTGATTTTTTAGATATCTATATATCGAATTGTCTCGGGTCTGTTGTATTACTTAAAGGGTACGCCGGTAGCTAAGACCAACATCGGTCAGCTTTGGAGAGGGCCGACACTCTGTCGACTGGGATTTTGCATCTCTCGCGACGAGGTAGATAATGATCATCTCACGATCTGTTTGCTGCAAACAGCTCCATTTCTCAAAGATTAAAGGATTAGACGTAAGGAGTACACGCCTCGGCAGCCGACAATAATGGAAGAACAATGTGCGGAGTCCGGTAGCGGAGTGAATGCGGCTGCCTCTTAAGAATGCCATGTTTCCCAAACAAGGATTTGCTGAGAAAGAAAGGTGGCGTCATCGCGGATTACGTGTCCACCTTCGTCGTCCAGGGCTGTCGCTCCTGCGAATCTATCGGCATCACGAGTATATTCCAGTAGCCGGACAGGAAGGGATTGTCACGATCCTTAATACTTCTTACTGTCATCGTAATGCGGTCCTAATGACGCAGGGTCGGACGCCGCCCACGAATGCTGGCAATTCACCTACGCGTAATTTTACGACTGGACCGTGTCGGCACTCCTTTGTCGCGCCAATACCGAAGTATAAAATGGGATTTTGTGACGAATTCCTTGCTCTTTGGGCACAGGTCTATTATATACCTTCTTTCTCTAACATGCAATTTTTTCCATCATACTTATATTCAACATTAATAACACTCGCAACTGTTATAGATACGTAATATAGATGGATAAATAATGCGAACGTCATTATCCTTAATTTATTAATTGCTAATCGTTAATTAGCATTGTCGTGTTTGTTCGTAAATGCATATTTGAGGATTAAATACACGAAAATTAGATAAATAATTCAACATGTTTCTGTTGCGTCGATGACTGGCTTCTGCGACAATCTATTTTCGGACCGCAGGTGGTTTCACGGACGAGCGGAATCACATGTTGGATTCGTCCTCTGTGCCGCAAGTGTCGGGAGGAGTAACCCTTCGATCGTCAATCACCCGACGATCGTTGTGAACTTCCTGAAAGCGATAGGGAGAGCACGGGCTGGGAATCTGTTTTACACGACGAAACATCAATTAAGCGTTCATTATAATACGTAATTAGCTTTTTCTCGGGATTTTTTCTTACGCGATCTAAAGCACCGCTCATTGAAATCACAACAATTAATCTTCTTTAAGTCAGTATAAGAGTGATTTCTAAACATATGGCATTGCTTCGAAATCTCAAGTAATTTGCCTCAGAAACTAAAAAAAAAAATTGTATGATAAAGTGTAATGTGAAAAGCGTATATACAGTAATTTAATTACTTAAACAACAATGTTGTATCGCGGTTCTATCCGTGTGATTTAATCATTTGTGGGGGAACGTAGCGAGCAGCTTGTCGTTACGAAACTCTATGTAATCTGACGCCGAGTTCTTCCCAGTCTAAATATCTCGCCCTTCCGAATTACGATGGCGTTTGTAGGCGGAAGTCCGGCGAGCGACCAAGGGATCGAGTGGTCAATATCAAGACCTAGTCCTAGCTTAAGAACAACATATCGTGAAAGCCCACACGATCGAGAGATCTTTCCCACACTCTCTTTCTTGTGAAAGTTCGTTACGATTTCCCACACGTGCACCGGTTCGTCAAAAAAAATATTGTTTGCGATTTCGTACGAGTCAGCGCGATAATTATACCTCAAAATAACGTTATCGCATCGCGTTGTAATTAACCTTTCATGTACATCTCAATATATTGCATGATAAACAGCCATGGATTTGATATCTAAATCGTACGATTGATTGCCAAAATCGCGCACAAACACATACACTTTGAAATCATTTACGTATGTATTTGTTACCCGGCGATCAAAGTGCGTGGCGTTCGAGTGATAATTAATACGATAAATGAATTTTGTGTATATGAATTTAATAAATAGAATAATGTCACGCTGCATACGGTATATTATTCATAAAATTTCAATAAGAAAATAAAATAAATTGTTATATAACATTGATTATTCTATACATAGAGAATGCACATCTCTTTTGGAACATGTAGCTTCTCTCTAGGGTTTGCCCTGTGATTACCATAAATATTATCTTGGCACGAGTAATCCATACGATATGGCATTGAAAAAGTAAGTTAAAAATACGTGAAACGGGAAGACTGGGATAACTACGAGGGAATGTCTTCATTTTTCTCGGACGCGTGTCGCGTACGTGTTACGAGTGTTGCAATCGCGCGTAGTTGTCGATGAATGTTTACAATATATAAAATAAATGGAAAAAAAGAGTACTTGTTCTCTTTAAATTAATTATTCAGATTAACAACTTTCAACAATAGCAATTTTTATTTCTGTCGTCCCCAGAATATTTTATTTAAAATCTTGACGTATGAATATGTTTAAAAAGAGGATTCGAAGAATACTTTTCATATCAAATAATATTATACTCAAAAGAGATGTCTATTGCATAATCAATTCTTTCTTATAAAAATCTGACCACAAAAAGTATTTGTATCGACTTTTATCATTCTTATCGATCAATCAAATTGTATCACAAAATATTCGACTCCATGTTCGATCCCGGCCGTCTTATGTTCACCGAGATCAGGCACAGATAGCACAGGATTGACACATCAGGACACAACCGCAATGGCGTCAGTCAGCCATTGCACGTGCGATAATCTCGCTCACGTTACCCTTCATGTAACTCTCACCCCCCGATGTGCTCATGTGGGGGTTCTCTCTCCACGACCCTCTCTCTCTCTCTCTTCCCTTACCGGGAACCCTAAACCCTGGGATCTTGACCGGTCAGCGGTGGATAAAAGCTTTTTCCTTCAGCAGCTGTTAAACCGGTGACCTCCGCAGTTGCGTGCTCCCGAAACTCACAATGTCCGCACCGTATATCTCGATGGTTGCGACGGTACGTATTAAAAAAAAAAGTACGTTGCCCACTGACCCACTGGACCAAAGTTAGCGCAGTGACCGATTAGCGTGGTTTTTGTAGTTCATACAGCAATTTCGGAATGAAAGATTGGACAGATGTAGCTATCTTTAAATTGTGCATTACGTTATAATCTGATCGGATAATAACCGAAAGATCGAAGACCGTCTGCTGTCGCAATTTGTGTTTTCAAATAATTTGACATTCGATATACGATAAAAAACGCTAGAATACCTTTAGAAATGTCATTCAAAAAAAACCAGATTATTATTGATAAATCTTCTGTTCCAGTTTTGATATTTTAAAATAAAGCATATAATACTTGTAAATATAAAAATTGATTAAATCTTGTAAATTTATATATATAAATATTCATCAATTATATTATAAAACTTAATAAAAGCTTTATGCAAATTCAGATATTGCGTATTTAATAATAGAAAATTATATAAATTGATGAAATCTTCGTGCAAATTCTTATAGATAAGTTGAAGTGTAATTAGGATAAGCAGCTCTTCGTATCGCGAAGTGCATCATGAGGAAAATTTTCGCGCATAACGAGGATCGCTGGTGCAGTTGCTGGACTGCAATCCGCAATTGCCCGACGAAGTTTTAATTTGAGTTCAACGATATTTTCTCAGGCGTAATTCCTGCTTGAAGCTCCTCCTCGCACGAGTAAGGCCGGTCGAAAGTACCATTACATCCAAGTTCGGGTGTAACCACTTAAATCTTTGACGAAGTTAAACAACGTTAAGTACAACGCGGGGAATACCTTGGCGAGATGCGCGCGCGTAAACTCAATAAACGCGGAATATCCGAGCGAGATAAGCGATCTCGAACAGATCTCGCTGGGGTGCGTAAGTCATCCGTTGTCATTATCTTTGTTATTTTTTCATTAAATTCTTATCAAATTCAGCCTGAGTGCTCCTTTCTTAAAAATAGTAATCAACTGTACGTATATAAAGAGAGAGTCTCGAAAATATTGCACAAACTTAATACTACGATCTTGTTTGTGAAAAATCGAAACACTTCTGCTATGTTGACTTAATTATTTATTTTTAATTTAGATATCTCAACGAAAAATTTCTAACTTTACTGAGATGAATATATCTCTTAAAATTTTCATATAGAAGCTTACAGAGATATATACATGTTCTTTTTTCAACTGTATTAATTATTCTCGAAAGAAATACACCTAGAAATCGTAAAAGTGTAATGTTCTGATCGTTATCTGAATTAACGCTGCGTGATATTCGATGCGTATATGTAGGTCACGGGCTTCCGGCTTCTAGGTATTCAATTTAATTTGCATAGATCGTATCCTGTTAAGTCGGTTATGTAACTATTTATATATGTAATCATCACGCGCATTAACTAAATCACTTTTTGCATATTGTATTGATATTTTATATGTATTATTCGTATGCAAAAGAAAAATAGCGTTAATTGTATGAAAAGTTTTGATTAAAGTCAGTTAAAAAAATCGTGAGTTGAGGTAAAATTGTTACTTAAATTTGCGTGAATACGAGCGTTCATAATACCGGCATGATAACGCTTTCATATTCAGGATAGTAAACGGATAAGTAAACTCTGAAGAAGACACGAGACCGTATCCAGGGCAACCGGACCCTATCTCATCCTCCGCGGTCCTGAGAGCGTTTCTGGATGTCTTCTTAAGTTGCCGGAACAAACTTCGACTCGGTAGAACAACGTGTAATGCCCAGAGGGAAGCGAGAGCACTGTCGAAAGAAAAAACAGGCGAAGAAGAAATTTACTTACAGCATAGGATTACTGTTCCGCCCCGGGTCATCTTCCGCGCCTCTAGTAACGAGTAATTTAACTCGTCCCTCTTCCTCTCTCTATCTCGCTCTCTCTCTACTCTCTTTCGTGTCCAAAGGCGCTGATGATCCTTCTGTTTCTCTTAATTAATACAGAGAACACGATTTAATTTCTCGGTAAATTAAATTCCTGTAGCACCTGCAATAACACAAAATAATAAGATTTAATTAAAGAGTAGAAAATAAACTAAGTTAAAAGTATGACCTAAGAAGAGTTAATATTTTGCACGTAAAAATTAAAAGCTACACTTGAAAATTTATGTTAACAGTTATGTTAACAAGCATTTCTTATCGACACCAATTGATCGATTTCTATCGCGATGAGATGTTTATCAAACTCCTTCGCTTTCCGTTCATTCCTTTCAATCGTCGAGATTTCGAATCGCGTAATGTTCTCGCAATTTTCCGGAAACTTCAAAGAAGGTATCGTAAAGCCGTAGCGAAGATTACAATGAACGATCGTTATGCGTATTCAAAAATCATTCTACCTAACCCGGTAGGGTGTAGCTAGGAATCCATTGTTGATCCTTCGCTTTCTCGAAAAACGTAGCCGATTGTGCAAGCCAGGCTCATATGTAAGGCGGATGTTGATGGATTTACGCGCGACCCTCCCTCTTGCTGATTCTGCGGGGATATTAGATTCAAAACTATTCAAAAAATTTCGAGCAGTTGCGCGCTCGCATTATCGCTATCGTGGATTTTTAAGTTTAACAGGTGACTGCCTCACAGATTGTTGCATCAATATCTTTCATTTTTTAAGTTCTTTTAACATTTAGAATTACTTTCAATAAAGTAAACTTTTTCCTCTCCGCATAATGTATTTCTCTTATTTATTTACGCATTTGCAGTAAATTTAGCCAACAATCTCATGTCAGACCCTGATCAACACAGGCGAGGAAATAAAAAGGAAAGTTCCGCCCAGATCGTATATGTTATGCCCCATTTTCGTCTTTTTTTCTTTTTTGTGGTTTTCACAGAACCGTAGGATGTAACATCGACTGTCCGCATCAGAAGCACACATAACAAAACCGATGACTGATGATGCGAGCACCCTCTCCCTAGTGCGAACTTTTGTTTATTCGCATCTTCGTCTCCATCGATCAATGGCCACGGGCTTTCCATGAAGACGTAAGAAACCGTAGAAAGGGACACTATAATGTTCCTACGAAATATCGCGGTTGAGTAGTCCATCGTAAATACTCACTTATCGATAGACGTATTATTGCTTCCAGCGACAGTCGATATTCAATTGCGCTTATTTCAAACATTGCTCTCGTTGCGACACAAGAGAAAAATCGATCTAAAATTACAAGCAATAAATAGAGTATTATATTATCTTTCCTTTGTTATGAATTTAGATTTCTGAAGTTTAAATCGCAATAATTCAATACTGTATTAATATTCACTTTTGAATATTTTTGTACTTGAGTTTTCCAAGTTCTTTAAAAAAATGTAGATTTTTTACGGGGAATTTAATTGCGCGAAATTAAAAACATCTTTTATAAGAGTTCAACATTTGTCATCGAGCTGAGAAGAAACGGCACGAAGAATGGGACTTTATCGCGAGTCACCATTTTCATCTAAGGAGCAAACAACTGCAGAAAAGAGCCGGTTGAAGAGAATGGAGAAGTGCAGCCGTGGCCGTCCATTCGAACGCGACGATGGTGAACCGGAAGGTCGCCCGTTTAGTACGAAGGGCGTCTGTACGTTGGTTCAGCCGCTGCACAGAACGATTTATTGATTAGTACGGCCAGCCAATGGCGCATTGGTCAGTTGCACGAAGGCTCCCCAGATACAACCCCAGCGCGCAAAGAGCCGAGGGGGTTGAGTCAGGGAGAGGGTTGCAGCCCCCATGGCATCATCCGTAGGTCCGGGGAGAGATGTTGTAGCTTATCTCATTCTCGGAAATTATGGTGGAACGATGAAGGGCGCCGGGCGGCCGTGTTCTGCCTCAGCGGCCATTGCTCTAGCCTCTCTAGATCCTCGACGAAAGGCTAATATTCCTTTTGATCATACGAAAGGAGTCGAGAGATCTGCGGTTCACTGCCGGAATTAAGACGCAAATTTCGGTCCGCTAATATTTTTCTATGACGCGCCAATTTGTTTGATGACACGTGAAATGAGATCTTGAGATCTTTTTACAAAGAACACGCGAATTAAAAAACTAATTGGTTAATCATTTAAATATATATATATATATCTTTTTTTTTATCTATTTAAAAAGTAATTTTTTTTAAACTTTTCCATGTTGATTTACTATAAAAATCTAGTCAGAGCAAAACGGCAACGCCGGCACTTTTGAACGTGAAAGATTAAGCAGTCAAAGGCTTTTAAGCCCACGCGCGGAACCGTTATCAATTATTCAAGATCAAGCTACCAATCTTAGATCCCGCCCTCGCATCGCGCGCCGCGCACCGTTACAACTTTCTTTCTAAAATCCTCTCATGTAGACTCTCTGATTCATCTTCTGCAGTTACCTCTGCCTTAACTCGAGAGCCGCGACATAATTAGGCCCACAGCATCAAGTATTTATTCTTTCATTAGCCTCTTCTCGTAGGAAGCTACAAGAGGGTCGAGAGATGAGACGATGTCATCCAAGCGTAATTGGATCAACTTCAAACTTTGCTCGCTCTCTCGCTACTGTAGCGGAGTTGCAATTATTATTGCAAATTCCATACGCCCACTCGTACTTCATAAACTTAATTTCGTTCCGTTAGCCATTCATCAGACGAACTTTTAATACCAAATCTGTTTTAATTTAAAATTTTTTAATTGCACAATTATAACTATAATCATTATTTGTATCAAACTCTTGCAAGCATAATTTTGCAATCGATAGCAATAACTCGAATAATTTTTACTCAACGAGTTCTAATTAATTATCTGTTCTCCTCTGATAAGGCGCGATTACACTATAATATTGTTTTGCGTTTTGATTGAATGATGGAAATTACACGGAGAGAGCTTTTACCGTAAAAGAATTATAAAATACAGATATAATGTAAAGTTCAAGAAATCAACTATATTTACTATTTTCAGATTCACCAAAATCAGGTACATACGGACACGCTTTAGCGCAGCGAGAGAAGATCGCGAAAAAAAAAATTAATCCAAAACAGCACGCGTCCACTGCAAGCAGAGCAAGATGCTCATCGAAGCGTAGTCCAGACTGCATCTGCCGCCAATATCCCTTCGACCTTTCACAAAAAAGGAGTCGCGCCTAAGTCGATTTAAATTATTCAACCAAATTTTTTTTACGTCATTCTTCTCCTTTCTTGCAGCGAAACTGCAGCCGTTTTTCGGCACGTGTGCCGAGAGCATTCGGTCATTTTTATCGTTTTTCAGATGATAGATCTTCAATGAATTTTTTTCTGTTTAGTGAAGCGTACATCCTGTGACATGTTTCGCAAAGTTTCATCTTCGATAAACAATCCAGATTCGAAAAACTTTAATTGCGAAATATAACAGTTTGACATATATGATAATTCCGTAACGTAAAATCGTTAAGATTTCGGAATATTAGAGAGGCGATAACTTAATATTTTCATCATGCTTAGAATATAACATAAATTCATTATGAAGTCTTTCATAATTTAATGCGCAGATGATAGAGAAGGAATATCCTATATATTCATATTAAGATGGATTTCTTGTAAAACTTTTGTTGGACTTAGAGAAAATGTCGCCACGCGCATAAATCAAATTAACTATGTAAAAGTCCACATTTGGGTCCATTCGGTGACAGTTATTAAAAAGAATGAACCCCTTGAACAGATGCTTCCTTCTACCGTGGAAATCATGCCGCGACCATTTGATTTATACATCAGCCGCATGGGTGGGCCTTCAGACTTTTCGGTAGCTAGGAGGAAAACTCTTTAATAGTTTCACGCGTGCGCCGAACCCATTATCGGGATCCGGTAGAACTGAGAGAGCCGAATCTCCAAAAAGCGGCATTGCCTTCGAAGCTCATTAAAAACGATTTCACGTCGTCTAACGGATTATTTACGGCGACTTGCGGCGAAGTCTCTCTCATTTTCTCTCATATCCTGTTTTTTTGATACAATCAAAATATATCCATATTTTCAATTTCAGAATTTTCGTCACATCAAAGATATTGAAGCGATCCAGTTCCATTTAAACGTAATCCATTTGCCGTGAAAAATAGTGCTTGATATAAGCTTATTTCTACGATTTCATTCATGCGATATTTCACGCTTGGACAAATCGTTGGAAGAGAAATAATTTGTATATCGAGACACTGTCGACGAGAAAGACGAGCGGGAGTAGCTTTATACGTTGCGACGGATATATCCAGTACGGAGTCAGTTGCTCGTGATAAACTACCGACAAGGATCGAAGCTATAACGCTCTCGTAAACATCCTCCCATCCCTGCCGTCTTCTCCTCCGACGATATCGTCTTTTCCTTTTCACGGCACTTACACCGCGACGTGGCTGACAGCAACAGGCGGCACATGTCTCTTTTATCCTCTTTCACCTCCGATCGTTGATACTCGCCTTCGCAGTTCCCCGCTCAGTTGCAAGTGAAAACGCGGTGAAATCACGCGCGCGGACGCCCCCACGTTTTATACACGCAATTTGCGTTCCGCGTTGCATTATTTTCAGATCTTCGATAAATAACATTTATCTACAATATTTTTTCACACGAGAGAATTGCTTTTGCAATAAAATAGTGAAAGATCGAGAATTTCCTGTAATTTTGTTAAATTAAAACTGGCACGTCGAATATAGAAGTTCGCGTGGTCTTATTCGCACGAAGTCTACGTTAGCACAAAGTATATCTGGAAAACAAGCCATTAAATTTAATTAATTAAATGTTCCACGTATCCATACGAAATTAATTACAGGAGCACGTGGATTTATTGTCCCGCCCCGAGAACAGCTGTGTTTCGCGATCGCGCCCGAGTAAATTGAGGACTCGCGTAATTATACGTTTCGCCGAAGATAGCATGATGAAAGAGCGCAATGGGAAACATTCTTGTCTCATGATAACAGCTTAGACTGCAAAAACTCAATTGGCTTTACGTGCCGTTTATCTTTTGAATGTTTCAATAAAGTAAACTATTATACATTTTTTAAATTACATTGCAACTTGCGGTTTCGACCAAAAAGTTTCCCTGCTTCAACAAGATATAGCGTTGCAGTGTGCATCGTGTAAATCGGCATATGCGTGCCCCTTTTCCCCCATTCGTCTCCGTCGCATTCGAATCCTCCATCCATTCCTATCGTATTATGCAGAAGACTTCATTGTTGGCTCGCTGAATAGCAAACAGGGTGGATTCCCGCGTATTCTCATTTACATAATTACGTCATGGTCATCGGCGTGGTAAGTTAGTTTCCGGAGAGAGATCCAGTTTTATCGCAAATGTAGCAGAATGATCGTAAAGAATTCGTTAAAAATGGAATTATTTACAATAACGTTTTCAACCGGAATGCTAAATGCACTGGATGCAAAACTGAAGCCGTTATATCAATATCATGAAGTTTATTTAGTAGTCAATTAGTAACTAAAGTCATAGAGTGGGAAGTAAATCAAACAGATTGTCACAATACATACTCTTATATCGAATAAACATCCGAATTTCGGACATTTATTTGTCTTAATACCTCCACGACTTTTCGTGGCACCGCGCCGTCCGCCCTTCCGGTGTCCCTTTTCTCGTTAGAGCCACTCTCGAAGCTTATAGGTTTCCCATCTCGAAGGACGTCAAACGAGCCGAGTTCTCGACGAGGCAAATACGACGGATGATCGAGAGGTCCGCAACGCGAGGGAAGACAGATGCGATTCGAGAGGAGGCCGCGCGCACGTGGGTGCGGCATCCTTCACTCGCGCAACTTTGCCACTTCCGTCTTTTCGATTTCCTCCCGGCTCGCCTGCCGCCGCTCCTACGCGCGCCGTCTAATGTGAGAAACCTGTAATGTGTTTACTGACGGGAACGGTAATAAAAATATGACATCGAGATGTGATGGAATACGGCTGCGATAGCGAGCAAGCGAAATCATTGATTTCTTCCCTCTCACGCGCGACGCGTCTGCAACGGGCCCGAAGAGGATTTGAGGAACTTGATTGGATTCGGACGGAAACCTGATTGAGGATTATAAAACGCGAATAAATGAATCATGGATATTAATAGTTTGGATATTTTTCGGTTTACATTTGTATACCTATTCGCATTACAAAACGTGTAACTTGATCTAAATTTAATCGCACAAGATCGTCCCGACACGCGACACAAAAAAACATTTCTTACTTGCTTCACCTCGTTCGCTTGCACGCCTGCTGTTAATGTCTTTTGTGCCCTCACTAATGTAAAAGATTCTTTGGTAAATCTATAACGAGAATGCAATAGGAGCACCGAAATCGTTTAAGAACATCGCAGATTCTTTGAAGATTCTGAATTCTTGAGAATTTGGTGTGAACTTTCGAAGAAACGATCGATCTTGGTTACGGATTACATTAAGATGTTCTACAATAAAAGAAGTCAGTCGGTCCTTTTGAAAAATTATTTCCTCGTTTAACTGCAGACAAATAAAAAAGCATAGCTACACCCTTTTTCGCAGCGAGCCATTCGATCGTTACACGCGGCTACCGCGTGGATCGAACTGAAAATGGAGAAGAACCAGGTCTTGGGACGGGCGCACGTTCGACCGGAAGAAAGGGACAATGATGGAGCCGGCAGTTGGTCTTTGTTACGTAGAACTGTAATGGAAGCATAGGCGTTAACACGATTTCTGGACAGAAAAACGGCGTCGTCGCACGACGATGTCGCACGACGCCGAGTCCGTCGTTAAATATTCGCCACGCCCCGAATCCTTGCTCCACTTGCCTACGAGTGCAAGTGGGTCCTGCAAAATGTCAAGCTGAGCTCGTCTTCCTCGAAACGCCTTACATAGCTACGACTTTCAGTCGGAGTTGACCACAATTGGTCGTTTCCTGCGTGATCGGAGAAGGCGTAAACACGAAGTGGGTATTTCAAGTAATATTAGGATATGGAATGAAAAATAAAGTGGATAAATAATATATGGTTTTTATAAAAATTGGATACGCTGAGGGTATAAGAAACTACTCCGATATCCGAAATACGGGTAAATTTAAAATAGCGGATTACAAAAGTACAGTGAATATACGGCTGATTGGATTTAAATAAAATTAATTGTATTACTTCCAAAGGTATCATTTGTAACGGCCTAATCTTCGTGAGAGCACTTTTACGTAAATGGGTTAAAGACCCGCATGACATTTTCCTTCTTTTCTCCTCTTTTATTTGACGTTGATTTACGAAAGACGTTTTCGTTACTTATCGTGCAATTTATTATCGCGAGACATTTTTATCAATTGAAGAGTTTATAACAAAAACAACTCTTGTCAATTTTTCATTTTTTTCAGGAAAAGAAAAAAAACATTTTGTCATCCTAAACTTTTCAATAGAACCACCCAAACTTCCTAACAATATAAATTAAAGCATTGTTTATATGAGAATTGGTGCAACCACATTGTAGGTTCCACTTGTGACTACGCTATTATCCCTCAATTTCCTCAATTTTTGACAAGAGTTGTTTTTGTTATAAACCCTTCAATTTATATTATTAACCGTTTGATTACACTTACCAGTTTGACAGCGGAAAATAAATCGTCCGTACACAATATTTTTGATCTCCGCGAGATGAGACATCTATATATAAGTTCTGATTGCGCGTTTCCTTTTGCGCTTTTTTTTGGACCCTTCCGCGTCTTCGTCAGTCTCGACATATTGTGGGAATCGCTACGGTTTACATAATTTTCCCAGGGCTTCGACGGGCATTCGAAAATCGCAACACTTGCCCAACCTGCCGGGGTCATAGGCATGCTGGAAAGGGGCTCTGAAAAACCCTCCTTCCTCGTTCTTCAAAGGTAAAGCCGGGGAAATCGTATGGCTTTGTATGGAAATAAGAATGCCCCCTGTACCCGAAGCGCACACCCACGCGTGGTGTACACATATGCGCGCGACCGTGCACACCACGAAATGCGATCTAAATTCGTGCGTGAAACTTCAAAAGGCAGTCATGCGAGACGGAGACGGAAATAGAGTGAATAGGAGCAAAGCCGCAGGTACAATTGGAATCGGGCACTGCAAAAATATTTTTTTCGATCGGAAGGAAGGGACATGACCGATACCCACGTGTCGCTGTAAGATTCAACGTAATATTATCAAACGCTTTTCGATACAATTTATTTAGGAAATCTATTTTGAGAGAAGAAAAAGACTAAAAAAGAGCGTCGAACGCCGGCGGAGAAACTTTGGGGTAATTATTTATTAAAAATTTATCCGTAAAAAAAACGGTAAAATAAAATGCCACATTTTTTCCTTTTGCATTAAATAAAAGAATAAAATTAGATATACAAATTTCTATTTTTTTTTAATATTTAATGCAAGTATGAAATTCTTGAAGCATATAAATTTAATGTAGCGAATATTTGTTAGAAAGTACAAAGATTTCAACAAAATCATGATATCGTATCGAACGGTTAGCCATGTTAGCTATGGCGTCAATGAAAGAGGAACAAAACTTCTGTAGGGAAGACCCTCCCTACACAGAGTCCAATCTCATTAACCCTTCACCGGCCGGAATTCGGAAAGGGGTAGGAATGCTAACCCTTCCCCGTCACCATAGCAACCAACCCTACTTTTATCTCCCTATAGCAGTGTCCAATGGCAACAACCTTACCTGCTACATAGAATACCGTTGCAGCGTGTATCACACCGTGAAAATGACAATTCAGCAAATGTCACTCTTTAAAGATTTAACATTAATATCGTAAGAACGATTACGCGGCATAAAAAATACAATTACAAGGTTTTTCTTCGAAGCGCCAAAAGTATCGATACACTCGAAGCCGCAAAAGAGAATTTCCATTTATCCCGAGAAATTCAATCCCGTCTTTTAGCGTGAACTATAACTAATCAAATTATATCCTCCCCGAAATTTGTTCCGGTTCATTTTGCGCGGAAGTCCGCTCTCGCGATAGGACGACGATAGGATTGTTTTCTTAGACGTGAAAATTAACGAATGTATTATAAAAACTTCCTGTATCCTTTTCATCGGTTAAAGTGATTCATTTTTTATACAACAATGCAGACTTTTCTCAATCCTTTTTCCAGTTTTGTGTTCTATGTGAAACCATTTTAAGCTATTCTAGTATACATCTCTAAATGATTCTTTTTCCGTTGGAAGCCCAACGAAACAGTACTCCGTATTTTTCTAACGTATTCAAACGCAGAAAGATGATCTTCTGAAAGGATCCTGATGAAAGACAAATCGTTTCTAAAACACCATTAATCTCATTTTGTTCATTGTGATTTCCAAAATATCTTCTCATCCTATGGTATTATATTTTATCGATCACTCAATTTTACCTGCGAAGTTGTATTCATACAACTTGCAAATACATTGTGAATATCCTTTTCTACCAACTTTTTTTGTATACTTATATACCGTGTCGAAAACAGCGTTCGAAAGATTTCATCAACATTCGTTGAATGTATTAAAAGTACAATGGCAATGTATCTGCGCGTCTTAAATAAATAACGCGTAATCTGATAGAACGAATGGTAGTGGATGACCTGTCACAACAGATCTAGGTTCGAAAGGATTCAGGTCTCACGGACGATTCTCGTTTCGGAAATATTTAAGTGGACCTGCGATGTTTTGAGAGATACCATAGAGCCGGTAGAAAAACGCATGTCAGATTGGTGTCACGATGCTCTCGCATGGGCAAAAAGGGTTTGTCGTTAATCTTCGAATAGAACTGAACTTGTGAATAATGACTGTGGATATGGCATGCAAAAGTTGAGAGTTTGCATCAATAATATTCGATTATTCAAAACTTCACTTGTAAGCTTTTTTTGTAAAATTAATTTTGCCAAAAAGTATCTTTTAATTATTAACATAGTAACATTTTTATAATTCTATTAATAACAATAATTTTGAACAATATAAAAAAATGGTATAAATAAGAAATTTATACTAATCCAAAAATTATTTTATTATATTCAAGAAATTTGTTTGTCGTTAGACGCAACTTTGCAAAACACTGCTTTAATGTAGCTGTCGTGACAAAACCGATGAAATATTCATCGATAAGTAATACGAATTCATCGTAATCAAATTTGTTCACAAGTGAATTAACGAGAATGCAAAAACAAATTAGGCAAATGCGCTCTTTGTAGATTCTAATTATTGTTTGCTCTCCCATCCTCCGAATTTCCGACATCTTCCGCGGCCTGTCGTAGCGAAATCGAATTGACCTGTCCTTTATTCATTTGTTTCGTATTTAATTCGAACAAAAATACTTTTTTTCTAACAAGTGTTTTATTACTATCACATTTACTAGCACCCACAAACACATTCACACGGAAAACTTTTTATAACGCGCGCGTCATTTACGCCGCAATGAGAAAATCCATCCGGAACCTAACCCCAGGGAAGCTAATTAAAGTACGGGGGATGCTCTAGATGATACGCTAAGAGAAGAGCAGAAGGAACTCATTGGCATTCGACGTAGAGCCGCATAAAAAATAGCTTCTCTCCCGAAACTTGGATTTGTCGGGAGGAACGAAGTGGAAAGAGTGTCGCCGCGCGGGGGAGCGGCAGCGGAAGAAAGCCACAGGGCGGCGAGAGAGAAAAAGGGAGGAAGTCCGACCACCCTCGGAAGACAGAACCACCGCCACCGCCGCCGCCGCCGTCGCCGCGGCTCTCCGGGCGCTAGAGGGATGATGAATATAAAGGCAGGGCAAGCAGTTAGGGTAGATTCAACCCTCTCGGTTCGTGAGCCTCACGGGCCAAGAAGAAGCTCAGATCAATACTTTTTATGCGAGAAACCACGACGACGACGACGACGACGACGAGGACGACGACGGAGTTGAACGCGGATGGAAGAAGGGCGAGCCCGTTCGGATGAATACAGAGTTGACACGGCAAGGTGGAGCAGCCTCCTGGCTCGCTCTTTCACCACTGCCCCCCCCCCTCTGTCGCTCTTTCTCTTCTCTCCTACCTCCCTATCTCTCTCCGTTCCTCCTCTCTTTCTCTTCTACCACGTGCCGTAATCAGGAATATCATTAAACTCTCGGCTTCTTCCTTCGCAACAATCTTTTCCTTTTCTCCCGCGTCTTCCTTCTCGCCACTCCGGCTCTCTCGACCCTCTCTGACAAGCTCCTCGTTACTTCTCCGCGCGCGTAGCAGAAAAAGTCGGGAACGCGATCTTAACGATTTCTCGAAGAGTTTCGTTGCGTGTCTTTACTCTTCAAATGCGATTTTTCGAAAAGAAACGCTTGGTGTGAGGTATGATTATTCCGAATCCAGGCATACTGCGCAAAATATCGCCCGATTGTTCAACATTCACTATCTCTGCCTTCTGCATTTGTAGTAAATTCTTGCAACAATTAAGTGTAACCGTTTTTTATTCTTTTTCGCAAAAATAATGTTTTTTCTTAAAGAAATCTCTCGTCCTTGTGTTATTTTTGTAGCACGGACAAGGAAAATGTAGATATGCAATACAATGACCTCAATACAATGACCTAAAACTATGGAAATGCCTCGTAAATTTCCTGTGATTTAGAGACTACGTCTAACTGTATAGTTTGGATATATCGCATATAATTCAGTGTAAAGATATTTTGTTCCGGTAGAACCCTTGAGTTCACATAAATCTTTAGCCTGTTATTTATTACAGAAAATTAAACCAAAAAAAATTGTTACGGAAACGATTTTATGGAATAGTTTAAAATTGCATTTTTGGGACATGAAACATTGCTTCAACTTTTAAGCCTCCTTTGTACCTTTTACTTTTGTCCGAAAAATGTCCAGTTACAGTTACATCGCGAGAATACTGTTTCTTCCGCTCGAAAGGGTCTATAGTCCTTGAACAAAGATAAAATTCACTTTATTGACATTAAGATTTATTTCTCGTGAAAGTTTTTCCGTCCACAACCGGCAATAAAAAAATAATTTGTTATCTTTCTACAAATATGCGTATCTTCGACAACCTTCAAAAAAGATATATCTTTATACGACCAAAAAAAAAATAATTAGCCGATATATAAATTGACACGTGTTTCAGAATCGCTCTCTTATTTAAAATCCAGTCACGTGATCGATGTTAGACGCATATAGACTTCTGGAAGGAAATAGAAGCCGCCTCGTAACTCCGCGGACGCGTAATCCACTCGTACGTAGCGAAACTCGAGAGGGTGTTTTATCCTCGTTCCTTCGTCATGCGCGACGGTTATAGTGATGCTCGAGTGGAAAGAGATACATATGTAGGTACGAACACACACACACACACACACGCGCGCGCGCGCGTGCGTGCGCGCGAGCATACGAAGAGAACTACCCACCCTCGCGCGCGTCCGAGGGTGCGTGTTTACACATACGCGCGCGCGCACGCACATAGATACCCCGGAGATTCTGCAATATGTTATTGTTCGGCTCGAGCGAGTATCTTAGAAGCCGCTTCTACCCCTCAGCCATTGTCGTGGTCCTTACAGATATTGACAACCCGCAGAAGAAATTGGCGGGATATCTGGAATCTCGGATCTTTCCGGGATACGCATCTGCTCTCGAGAGTCGGCCCTACTCGAACGAGTCGGATTAAATTCGTTTCTCGTTTCCTCTTCGAGTCTCGAGATTTCATGCGGGAGGACCGTGACTTTCGCGCAGGCGAAAAAGAAATTTGCGGTCGCGGGAATTGTCTTAGAATTTATCGTGAATGTCGTTGAGTCGTAAGTTTATCTCAGATCGCCGCAAATTGAATGTATTTAAAGAAGATTAATTTTCGAGCCCAATTGAGCACGATGGAATGCAAAACGTTGAGGAAGAAAAAAATATCCGTCTCAAGTTGAATGAAGAAATCTTATAAAGGGATGGCTTCTGCGAAACGAACAGAATGGGTCCGTGTATTATTTTCGCTTGAGTTGCCCTTCTTTCCAACAAATGATTTCCGAAAGATGTGGCAACCCAGAAAAAGGTTTCGGAGGAAAGAATTGAAAAAATGAGTTTTATACAGGTCGATGTTGCGTAAGTATCACTCAAGGGCTACGAAATGAATACGGCAATCTACGAATCAAAAAATTTCTCATGCAAAAGAGCACAATATTCAATAATATACATTTCTTATGATAAATTCTACCTCAAATAACATTTTATCAAATATCAAATATATTTTAATTGAATTGTCTCCTTCAGAATGTTACGGAATCCTTTTTTATAACATCTACAAAAATTTAGGTATATAAATTATTTATAACTTTTTGATTTATATGTTGGTCACAGAATTAATAATTTTCAGAATTTATAATAATCGTAATTTTATAGATTTGTTACACATTTTATTTTCGATATTTTTTTTCCTCTTTTTCTTTGCTTTCCTAATTTCTAGTATTCACAAGAAGAAAGACAGATTATTTACTTCAAAAGCGTCACTTTACTAGACACGTGCAAGTAATATCAATGCTTATAAACTCCGAGAAAAACCATTTCATGTTACCAATTCATGTTACTTTCTAAACGCCTTTTACAAAAGCCGAAAGAATACCGGTGTTACGCTACGATTGTTCAGCTCTTCTGCAAACACCAAACATTTCACAGTTATTAGTGAATAAAGTGTATTATAAATTCTGTTTTCTGTGTGGTCCTTTATTTATTACATAGCCCTTTTTGTTCCTCGTTTGTACGGTAGCACATTAAAAGTAAAATATTTGTTACATATCTATTGCCTGAAAAACTTGAAAGGGCTTAACTTATGCTATGCACAGGGTGAGGTATAATACACATTAAAAAAAAAGCTATTGGAATGACTAGTCAAGAAAAACTATTTAGCCTTGAAGGCACCATTTCGACTATCCACTAAGCCTTTGATTGCTTTCGAGATATACCTACTGGCTACGGTTTACCTGCCAGCAATTGTCAATGATCGAATGACTAAAAGGGTCAATGTTGGAACCGAAAGTACCGTTCAACATAAATTATCGTCAAACGATTGTCTTCAAAGGATTTCTTTGTAATTTGTGCTGTTGCGTGCCTATTAAGTGGTCTACAAAATTTCTCCAGTGTTTTTCTTTTCTTTGAAAATTATACAGATGTAAATTTTACGACATGTTTTGGAAATTCGTTTTTTTACCTGAATAGCCACAGTCAAACTGCCACTCGAACAAAACCAATTTCTATAGGATTTACAGATTATCTCCGAATTGGTGAATTATCGTTGGATAATTAAACTCGAAACGATGATCAATGATGAAAAGTAGAAACAATTTTTAAAAACATAATTTCTCGAAAGATAAAGAATATATAATTAAACAAATGAGACGAATATGCGAAAAAGAAGAATATAAATATTTTAAAATATATTTAAATTTCTGTCTTCCAAGATTCGCGTATTATAAATTTGAAGTATAAATTTGAAAATTGTATTACAAATATTATTTTGTAAGATATCAGTATACGGCCTTTTATTTCAGCGGTAAAGTCAAGCAATTCTTCAGTGCGGATCAATGAATCGGCTCGGGCTGAAAGAAAAAGTTTCGGAAAACTCCTCGTGGAGAAAGAAAATACGATGAATCGAGCACACGTGAATCTCGCCACGCGCCACAATGTGCGTCTCTCGCGCCGCGAAGAGTGTCTTCGAGGCATACACTTTTATTTATTCCGCCCCGTCACGCACGTCGCTCACTCGAATCTGCGCGCACCCACACGACTTCCGAGGCCAGCTGCATCGTGCATTGTCGAATCTCTCAAAATCTTCATGCGTCACGATTTTCCCTTGGATCCTCAAGAGATATCGTCACACTTGCGGAGTATGCGCGTCTCAGTGACAAATCGACAGTTGTGGAAAAAAAAAAAAAACCCGTGAATTCGTCTCAGGCGGACGATAATCCGCCATTGATCGACTGTGAAAAGCATATGCAGGCAGATAATTAGATAGATAGATATCTGTACTATTTTTATCAGCGGAACTGGTCAGTCTCGCCTATACAGAATTGATTTTTTTTTATTCGAGAGATTCTTCACGGTCATAATTTTGAGGTGAAACTGCCCACGGTAGGATCAAGGATCAATTATATCCCACGTCGCGGGATACCGCAGGCGCCATATGTCGGCCGTGGGGTTCCGTCGGCTCGGCTCCCGTTAAGCTTCGCGAATGACTCCACGGTTTTCTATCGACTCGCGAAACCGTCTCATAATAGCCGCTCCGAGACGTGGCCACCGAAGTAACATCCATCATTCGCGCCGAGAGTTATTAGGCCAGCGTCCACGCGGCGCGTAAGACTACGGTGTGGAAAGGGCGGGGTGGCTCTCGCTTCTTGGTTTCTCCCTTCGATCCCTTCCCCCCTCCCTCGACAGTTAACGATGCGTTTTATGCCGGTGTTAAAACGCTGCTCGCAAAAACCGCCGTTGCTTTCGTTTCATCGAGCGCCGCCGTAACGCGCGGGTGGAGACGAAGCCAGAACGATCCGTAATGATCTCAGAAATGATTTACAGTTCTCTCGTCGCTCGCCTTCGCTACCTTTTTCTTTTTTCACGCGCCAACATTCCGACTAGTCACGTGGCCGATCCTGCCCGCTATTGTCTCTATCTCTCCGCCGACTGTCGGCAGTGCAACGCGGAGAAGTGAAATTAATCCGGCGTGGAAAGTAGAAGCGAGCTTCGTTCGCCAAAGTGGAAAACCGAACACGGTGGTCCAAGCCAATGACTTTTTCGTCTCGAAGAAAAGTCTTATTCCACGCGGATCGCTACCGAACTGCGGCTAACTAATAACACCTCGCGTCTTTAAGACCGCCGCTATTTTATTCGAAAGAAAAAAAAAAAAAAAAAAAAGAAAACGTCACGCGGAGGTATATGTATTCTTCACACTTTTTACAACGTAAACTTAATTTGCTATTGAGATTTTTAGCGGAGCATCGACTTCCTCGAAGATCGGAGGCGGGCAGGTGAGTTATCCGCCGATCGCGATCTTTCGGAGCGTGTATAAAAGGATACGCCGGCTGCTGTTACGTAGAGCTACGTTCCGGGAGGGTACAAAAGTTCCAATATATCAAGTGCAGTTCTTTCGGTTCCCGCGAAGGAACGGGGAGGACCCCGGATGAGCATGCCTCGAGGGGGTGGCGTGCAACAATGACAACCCCTCCTGATGCACATCAATATCCTCACGTTGAATGCCACATATTTTACGCCCGATACAAATGACACCTTCTTGAAAACCAATACCTGCTCCGCTGCGCTTCGTGACTCGATCGTCGCCGAGGACTTTTGTTAAGGTAGGCCCGAAATAATACCCTTCCTTTAACGGGGTCGCCATCTTTTATCGCGTCATGATGAAAAGCAGTCCGGAATGCAGCGGCGAGATAAAAAAGTTAAACCCCAGAGAGAATTGAGAGAACATTAACTCTTTGGTATTAACATTACGTGCGTAGACTTGAATATTTTAATTATAGATACCGAAGTAGATTAATTAAATATCTTGACGAAAGTTTACTTTCACGAAAAATGTTTTTTTTTTTTTTAAGATAATACTAAACGCCGTTGACTTCGCTTCCTGATAAATTTTGTACAGCATAGTTTCGAATAGCCGACCGTTCCTAGACGACCGTAGAGGTGTTACGAGTGCGGCTGTCAGCGGCGCTATAATTGAAGATTAATCGCCAGCGTGGGCGTCAGAGTAGCCAAAGTAAAAAAAATGCATTGTAGGGAAAAGGCACGTTGTTGGTAGGGCGGGTAAAGCGCCGAGCCTCGGCACCGTTTTCGCTTTTGTGCCAGGACAATTACTCACAGATTAGAGCTAGAATTTGCGAGGTGAAGGCAAGAGGGGACAATCTCGCTCACTTGATCTTTACATTTGCGACGGGCCACCAGCCATTCAATGGCACGGTGAAATATCATCTTCTGAGCGCGAAAGATCGTAAGACGAGCGAAAGAGCTGGATTCCCGTGGCACAGACCGTGGCTCTTGTGAAAAGATCGCATCTGAAAATTGATATCTGTAAGGTGATAAGTTACTCAGCCTCTCGGAAATGATAATACACACGTGAGAGAAATAACATCATACTTTGCTCGACTGTGCGCTCGAGTAAGTAAGTTGATTTCACTAGATCTCGGATTTAAACCAAAACTGCCGTCTGTACGTCGCAACTTTTAAGCCAGCGAGGCGGCTGAAGAGGCGTAACTCTTCGTAGCCACCGGATGTTCGCATGGTCGAAATTCGACACAGGTCTAATTTCTCTGACGACAGTTTAGGAAAGACAAAAAAATAGTGAGGAGAGAGGAGGGAGGGGGGAGGAGGAGGAAGGAAAGTCCGAGGGACCCTCGAGTCGGAGGACTCGGCTGCGAAGAAGCGGTGGGGGGGGAGGGGGGAGGGAGAGTGGTAGAAGAAAGCGGGACGATGGAAACTGCGTGCAGGAAGTCGAAGCGTATCCTCGCACACACGTTCTGCCATGATGGAAACCATACTTGAGGGAAACCTCGACCGGTGCGGCGCGGTGCACCGCGAAGAACGGATGGAAATGGAGACCACTTGTCGAGGTTGCGCGGACAGTGCTGCGTATCGTCGACATTTAACGCAGCAAGGCGCCGATTTTCCTTGAACCGGAAAAAAAAAAACCCCCCGTATAGCCGACATTCGCAGCTGCACGATAATAGAACTACTTTTACTTATTATTACCGCGTTGACACGCTTGTCGTGGGCTCCCTGTCCTTCATCGGCAAGAATAAGCCTTTATTCTCGGACACTATCCATTATGATCTCAAATGACACCATTAGACATCCCTGTATATTTTTTCCCATCAGCCTGTCTCTTTCTATAAATCGCATAGTCAGCTCATGCTTACATTTTGTTGACGCAACTTTCCTCGGACGTGTGTTTTACTTTCACGGGAATTGAAGTGCTAAGAACAACATAAGACACAAATCACGAGGAAGCGACTCCCGTTGCAAGGACAGACAGATTGAGAATCATTTGCATGAAACAATATTTAAACGTTCCGATCCACTTTTACCGTGTTGTTTATCTAACGGAGAAAGCGTCATATGTCGCAAAGTTGTAAGGTTCTCGAGTCGTAAAGATATATCATTATCAGCATCGATCATTGATAATTATCATTGAAAATCTAAATGGTTTTCCTGTCTCGTGACCTAAGCGTCGACGCGACAGTTGCGCAAATGCGTGGTCGGACTGTCAGACTGTTAGTGGCATCGTAGCAGATGTTACGATGCAGGCTGTAACTGTATGCACTCCGGTCCGATGCGTTCTTTCGATTTCTATTTTACGTCCGTGCGGTCGTTTCGTCCATTTTCAACCATCAGTAAGGGTGGAAATCCAAAACTCCTAATAACTCAGAATATTATATCGCCGGCGATAATAAAATGTTGTTGTCGTATCACTTCTTATTTTCTTCTAATCAATTGGAATTAATTTATTTAAACTCGATACATTTTTCTTAGATTTTTTTAAAAGATAAATATCTCAATGTTTTCTTAAACATTTTTTATATTTTGGCGCCTTCTCGTATTCTCTTTGTAAGTATCGCTAGTACATTGTTATCTGCGCGTCGATGCATAACTGAATTGTTTTAAAGATCGACCCTTCCTTCAGCGACGATATAAAACAGACAGTTGGGTCAAGTTTAAACATGAATATTAACATAATTTGTAATCTCATGAAACATTTATGAGACATTTTATTTGACGGAATTTATTATGGTAGCGGCGAGACTCCGACGAAAAGTAGCGATGCGTACACAAAAATATTATGATACTTCTAATTAATTAACTTCAAAACCAATATTCATTTATTTATAATAAAAGGAAGCTAATAATAATAGAAAAGAGTTTCATATGTAAATGTGTTTTGCGATTAACAGGAATAATAATGCAGTTTTCCTGCTGTGAAGATTCAAAAGATTTCGCAGCGGGTTAAAAATAAGCAATAATTTCCTTTCCGAAAATTTGAGTTCCAGACAAATTATTATGGCGTGACCACCAATAAATGACAATGGAATTTCAAAAGGTTGTCATTATCGTGCGGTAAATGTGAAACACATTTGACCTTGGAATCACTGGAGAACGATCATTAGAGACTTTTTATTTGAGTGTTTGGGTAAGGATAGGGGTCGACTTTTTGTCGTTCAAACTATTTCGACTATAAATTAGTCTACAACAGAACCAAATCTCTTCGGTGGAGCCTATCGTTACCGTCATCTTGTCTCTTCGGCGCGCAGATATCGAACATTTTGTGACCGATCCTGTAAGAATTTCGTTTCTAAGCCTGTAGATATTAGATTTGTTAGGAGCTACAACGTATAGCGCGACTTTTAGTTATTCCCACAGGATTTTTGCACCATTCACACTTCGATTCGTCCAACATCTCGGCAATCAAGCGAAGCGCGGCGCCGGATGACCATCGAGAAACTTGATCTCGCGTCAGGTAACGACACGTGACGAAAATGATGATGCTTCCACCGATCTTCGTGGCCGAGAGTCGGCCGCATATATAGCACGAGAGTACCAAGCGGAGCCGAAGTAAAAAGAAAGAGAGAGAGAGATGGATCTCCTCGACATTGTATCCTAGTGGCGGTGTCCACTCGGCGTAGGCGGATTAAGGGTAAAGCCAGCGGTGACGCTGAAGAGAGGGACCAGGGGGTCACGGGGGCTAAATCCTGATCGCGTTTCACGAGCTACCACCTTCGAATGTCGCGCTAGCTTCCATTAGCGCTACCTACGGTAGCTCGTCAAAGGAAACTGCTGCACCGACATTATCGCGGCCTGCCAAAACATGATTCTTTCCCGCCCGTCAGAGTCTACGAGCTGGTAGACTCAAAGGGGTCGCGGGGTAGTCTCGGTCTTTTTTCCGACTCGATTACATCGGCAAGAATAGGCGGGACGAGGGCCGAAGGGGTGCAATGAAAGTCTCGTTGATTCGTTTCGCTGACGATTCGAAGAAAGAGCGCTCGACTGCGTGAAAGGGTTTTCTTCGGGCATACGTGTCGCGGTAGGAAGCGGCGACGAACCTTTGGAAGGATTACAAGGGATTGCGATTGTCTCATTGATACGCATCCATGCGAGGAGTTTCATATTTAAACGGTGTAAACACGACGATATCTTTAGGGATTATTGAACGATCTCTCGTATAAAGAGACGCTTCTATTCACGAATCGAAAATATATTTTACATTATGCTGTGTTATTCACTTTTAATTAATCTACTATAACGTTAATAAAGAAATATGGTAATTTTACAATTATTGTACCGCAATTTCTAAAATTGTGTAAATAATGTCAAAAATAAAGTCCGATTGATAATAATCGACTCGAAAAATGTTATACAAATAAAATTGAAGACTGCATTAAAAATTGAGAACCACGTTCTCAATAGGAACGCGCTGATTATTGGCGAGCAGGGTGAATCCCTTATTCCAAAGTGGAAAACGTTGCATAGCCAGAGCTCAGCTGCAACCCATAAATATCTTAGCCCTTTCAGGTTAGCCCGAGTTGACCATAGAATGTTCTGAATTATTGCGTCTCACCAGTTAAACTCTTTACAGACTACAGACCACTAGCTCAGATGCTGTAATCGTTACAGTATTCTAAAAGCCAAGGCGGACGTAAGTTATGGAGCCTGGTGTTGTCGTCACCGAATGTTCACGTGAAACCAAGATATTTGAAGTATTAAGAGTAAGTAGTGTTGCGAGGACATTTTAAAAGAAAATAATATTATCAAATAAGCTGTTCTTAAACCTTTTTTAAAATAGATATCAGTATCTCTCTTTTTTATCATTATAAAATAAAAATTATTTATCTGTTGTGTGCGAAATTATATACACAAATATTGTGTAAATACACATATTGAAAAAAATATATTATTTTTAGTAACATTTTTTCTCTCTTTCTAGCATTTATCCCCTATGTAGTCGGTCGTACACAAAGATACATCAAGATAGGTGTGAAATCTTTGCCATCCTTATCGGGACGTGATCTTTCTTAGGTATTCCAGAGGAAAAGGGCTTTGCTATGTAATATTTGTTCACGGATGAAGAAAAGTTTAAAAACGCAAACTCTCCGTTCGGATTGCTGGGAGACACGTTCGAGTCGAAGATGGTGTGAAGTCCGCGGTTATCGGACAAACAAAAATGTTTGCATGGGTAACACATGGTCGTGCCGAGGAGACCAGAATGGAATAGCGTTCTCGGTGCTCGCGAAAACCAAACGGTTGTTTGACGTGCTGTGTAACAAATAGAAATACATCGTAATCGCGGCAACTAATGGACAGATTATCCATCCGGCACGGTGCCATATACGTTGTCATTTATCGCGACGTATCGGGGTCGGACGCAATTTAAAGGACGTCAGGTATGTGCACGCGGCAAGGGATACAAGAATGTGACGCAATATAAAATCCGTGACTGCGACCCGCGTTTACAGATCCTTCCATCCGCGTCCACGGCAGATCTCTATCAGCTAAAATCCGATTCAATGGAATTAGCAGTGCATCTCCATTGGGAGTTGTCCAATAAGGAAACTACACATATCCGAGCCGGCTACTGCGAGCAAATGGATCCAGAGAAAAGATCCGGAAATATTAGTCGAAAGACGAATTTTTTTTTCTCGTCGAAGGTTTCGGTATTGAATTCCATAGAGATCTCTGGCATGTATAAACATCCGATTACTAAACTTTTATTCATACACATTGACGCATCGTGATACCTTTTATCATCGAAGTATACATTCACGTGAATCAATAAACAAATATCTTGATGTAAATTCCTCTAATTCTCGATATCTATCGCATCACGTTTTAACACGCCTGAACGGCAGCGTAGCCTCGCACAATGAGCGAGGGTGCATCGGACTTAGGTCTTGATCGTACGATCGACTAGCTTCTAAAGCGAACACGGATCGAAACGACGAATGGAGAATCCCCGCGCGCGCTATATTGGATAGGCAGCAAAGGATTGGAGAGTGTGAAGAGGCAACGAGGCATGTCGCAACTCGTTACGATCGAAAGATTGGAATCTTTACAGGCGAGCCAATTGTGTCCTCCCCGTTTCGGCTTGTGTTAACCATGTAATTTGGCATACGATATCAAGCCGCCGCGATAACTCTATCATCGTCTTAAAAGAAATCGAAACGACAAAGAAGAAACGTAAAAGGCGCGCTGAGAATGCTATTCGACGGTATTTCGAAGACTAACAAAAATTAAAAATAGATTTAATTAAACAAATATTATTGTTTCAGTTCGAAGAAAAATACGGTTAATTATAATTGATAATACTCTGAAGAGACTGTAATTTTTGTGATGACTCAGTTGCAAATGTGCCTTGAAAATAGGAGCAAAACAAAAATTAGGAGAGATCGAGGCTTAAAATTGCTCGTGAAGAGAGACATAAATTTTACGGAAACGGTCGAAGGTAATCGAAGTGTCTACTTTAACTGGCGGAGGGGTGCAAACTAATGAAATAGATTCGTCCTGTATTTGCTCTCTTTCTCGCTCTCACTGCAGTGCGACTAGTTGTCCCATTTTTTCAAGCAGCTGCAACCGGCTATCTATTGTCTTATTGTTAGTTTCGCAGATGTGCAGCGCGACGCCAAATGACCGGCACGTGTCACTGGGATAACACGACTAATTAGGCGATGGATGTGAGCTGGCGGTAATGGCCTAACGTATTGATAAAGCGTTAAATGATAATTGTATCTTACGAAACGCGAACTTCCGCATTGCATTTGCGACAAAAATACTAAAAACAAAGACGTTAATCAGAATGATAATTATAAAATATATCTTAATTGATTGCTGATTTATATATTATAATTAATATGATTGACTAAAATCTGTAACAGATATTTATGTAACAGAAAAATAATTCTGTGTGGAACTATGCATATGTTGTAATGTGTACTCGTTAAATATGAGCTATGTATATGTTGTAATGCCCGTACTCGTTAAATATGTATTTTAACTATTTCACAAAAAAATATAGAACACTTTTCAGAAGCTCGAAATCAAATTTTCATCTTTATACTTCTAAGTAAAAAAAAAGCACATTGTTTTGCTTTTAAAATTACGTACGTTCAATACTCTGCAACTCGATAAAAAAATTTTTCTCGCAAAATTTATGACGTTTTTTATCAAGCTATAGAGTGTTGAAAGTACTGTGTTCTTTTTTTCAGCTCAGAACTGTGAAAATAAAATATTTTTTTAAACGGCCCAAAGCACGTGATAGTACAAATTTTAAGTTTTAACATGCTATTTTTATTTTTTGTCTATGATAATTTATAACCGCCGAGTTACAGCGGTTTAAAATATGATCAATTTTAAGCGCCTAAACATGGCTCTTCACGGCGATAGAAACTGGATGATTGCGCGCCATTAATACGCACGATGCCACATGAGTACGGCAACTCGGCAAAAAAAAATCGTAGCAAAATTTAAAAGACCGCATTATGTAGATAAAATGGAGTTTTTCACAATTGTCATAAATTTTACGAGAAATTACGAAAAACATTCTTGGTTTGCTTCTTCAGTATCTTCATTGATAACTCTTCTTTTTAAAGGAAAAGAAGAAAAGAGTGAATTCCATAGTTATCAAAAATTATCGGAGAAGGACAAATTGACATCTATAGGTATCTACTGAAGCTTGACAGGTTTAAGTATTTACTTACCTGTGCAATATCTCTAAGAAGCCATTCCGACACCAATCACTTCTAATCGAAAGTGTCGTCCGACAAGACTTAAGAGGACAGGTGAAGTTTGGTGATTCAGCTGTCTCAACGTCTATCCCCAAATTCATATGATTATTCGTATTCTTGTATCCACCCTGTAATGTTAGTTTTCATTAAATTACTTTCGCAAAGGATAATAAAGTATAGAAAAAATAAAATAATATATTTTTATGAACACATATAATGTCAAATATATATCTATTGCTTAAGTGTAACGCTATTTTAGAAGTCAAAAAAACAAAAGTAAAGATTGCATTGTTTTTTTTTTAAGTTTAGTATTCATGTTTCTTTTTATTCTATTTTTTATGTAACCATATTTTATATCTCGCAACTTTTTATTATTGGAAAGTGTCAATGGAGAGATCGTAAACATAACAATTGTAAAAAGTGCCTTTGTACGCCTTTGTACTTGTGTCAAAAATTCTTCTGTGTAATTTATGAGTTTCTTATATTACTCGTACGTACATTTCGACAAGCGTACAAAGAAGCCCGATAGTCATATCTGTACAAAATTCATAAGCATAAATAATCATGTTTTTATCTTTCGCTTTTACCTATTTAAAATGCCTAGAAAGAGCTATATCTGATACTCTTTAGAACAAAAATATGTACCATAAAGTGGAAGGGTGAAAAGATAATAATAAGATAGAAACGTTAGGAAACTTTTCTTCTCACGTAAAAGGAATTCTTATATAAAAGGAATTTACATAAAATTCCTTAGTTAAACCAAAATCTTTTCCTTTTCACGCGATTAACTCTTTTCCTGACCGTAGAGATAAAAAAGTTCCACATCAGCATAACAAGAGAAAAAAATGCGTCAATTTTGAAACGTGAACGCTACATTTCCTCAGAATTTTTTTTAGCACCCTACAGAGAAAGTATAAATTATTCATAATGCGATACTATATTATTTATAGTGAAATATCGTGTTATAACAAGGTGTGAGTTTGTGTACAATACAAAATCGATTTGATACATCAAGGAACCGTGTAACGCGTGATAAAATTAGTTCCGTGTTTTTCATTAGCATTAGATGCCGTATCGCGTGAGTTAGATACGGTATCGCGACCCTTTTCATTAATCGCGGTTTTCTAAATATCTTAATTAAATAGATGCGCGTGTCAGACATATTACGCGCCTTTTGACCGCGGCTCACCTTTTAGACGAACGGCTTGATCAAAAGAAAGGCTTAATCAACGATCGTGTTCTACGATCGCATCGATCGAATCACTGCATCAGTGCTTCTCAACCCTAATAAGGTTGTTTGTACGCGTACATTATTGTAGATTCTTTGACGATTGTATTTAAAAATAATATGTTATCGCATAATTTAGTTAAAGATTTGATTTATACAATATTTCATTCCTCGCTCGATATAAATTTCATGCTTTTTAAGCGTTATCCAAGAGAAGCACCGGCTTATTTGTACGCGGAAGTAAATATTAAATATGATAACCACGCCTCTCATATAAATGGACTCACGCACGTTGCGCCACTTCCTACGCGATCCTCGCACATACACGACAGTATACAAGGCCAGAAGCTATGTTTTAACAACTGAACGAGTATATACCGATGTCTCGAATATACGATTGTGAATCAAAAATTCGACAAATAATTGGATAAGTAGTTGATTTTGAAACGACATTACGATTTTAGATTAAAGTAAAGGAAGAGCGAATATCGAATAATTTTGCTAGTGGAAGTTCTAAGACGGTGCTGAGAAGAGAGAAGCAATAAAAACTAGTTTGAAAGATCCACAGCGCGGTTACATCAAGTTGCATAATGCACATCGTGGACCCTGTGGGTGTTTGCTTAGGGCGAAGTGCCGTTTGTCCCTTTCATGCGCACAAGACTATCCCGCCGAGTTCGTGCGCAATCTTTCTTCATAAAACCTTGCAATGCTTTTATCTCGATTGTAAAAATTAAAACAAATCTCTGAAAAAAAACGGTCGGTAATAATGGTTGATACGAAGTAGCTGTAATCGTGCGTTTCCTTTTCTCTGACTTAACATCAATCTGTAAATTAATAATTATTATATCCAAAGGAAACTATAATATTTTTTGTATTAAAAAAGAATCGCAATACATTTTAAATAAAACAATTTAAATTTAAATGTTCGAAAATATTTTATATTAATTTTATTAACAAATTGACTTATTCAAAATATTTATTTTATGTTTGAATAGAGATGTTTCATATATTTATGCATTGCAATTTCTAGGAAGAATTCAAAGAGCATCCTTTTGCTGAGAAAACGCGGCTGGACACGTTCGGGACGGGAAATAGCCAGATGAACGTGAGAGAGTGGAAACAGATCCAGCATCATATGACGCTGCGTGTGAAACTTTACGTTATATTTCAAAACCGATGGTCCAGTTTTCTCCATTTTTGAAATACTTAATATGAGCACGCTGACTTTTTAGTTGATTTTTCTTTTTAAGTGATCCTTTCCTACTGATTGACATTTCAGCATTAACGAAACGTGTCGAATGTATGTTTGAAATTCTAACTAGCGATAAAACGTCAAGCGTAAAAAACAAATAAACATGTCATAAAATTGATACTTTCATTGTCTATCGCATTTAAAAAAATATTCCAAATATTAACGCGTCTATTAAAGTTCAGCAGTGCTTCATTGATATCATATAATTTATTATATAATTTCAGAAATACTGTCTTACGCTAGGATATGCGTTATTAATCATGAGTGATGCAATAAAATGCATTATTCCTTTTTCCGCAATGAAGGCTAAGGTAAAATTTGAAAGGATAGATTAATATGAAAGGGAGTCACGATGAAACGTGAAATTCTGGCATTCCCACACTCGAATAATACAACCGCAACGCGTCATCTCCCTATTACCTGGCACGGCGACGCAGGTGAAGCGATTGCGAAAATCTGGAAAGGAAATTACGAAGTTTTTCGGAGCGTTAACCCGAATGCGGGACTCTCCCACGGTATGATATCCATTCAAACGCAACGGACGAATATCGAAGACGCGGGGTCAAACGTGAATTTGGAAAGAGGTGAGTCAACCCCAGCGTAAACACACATCGTAGAGGTCCGGTAAACGTCGCATGATCGGCTCTGTCCTTTCTCTCAAAATTGCATTTTTTTTTCCAAAGGTCTCGCTGGTTTCCCAAGCCGCACAGGTATGCGTCGGGATCCGCTATTTGAATAGTCGTTTACATAAGAGGCTATACATGTCTCTGATGCGGGGGATGCTCGGACGTGAAAAGGGTTACGCCAAACTTTTATTGCCTCCTGCGTCAGAAAAGGGGATGGACGGAGATGAATCGACTCGAATAAAGAAGTTAGGCGTTCGGTGACGTGTCCGTTTTATATGTGTCCAAATAGCCATGCACGTGGGAAAAGCGTCCGCGGATGGAATTTTGTGCAACCCAAAGTAATATAGTGCGCACTAAAAACTTATATGTGACAAAAATAATGTATAATTATTTATGTATATATAATATATAAATTTTTTAGGTATTGGATTAAAACTGTAGAATGTTTGAAAGCGTATATAAATAAATTTTTCTTCGTTTAAAGCTAACAAGAATCTTTCTAGTTGAGAGAAAGAAAAATTTAATAACATCTACTTATTAAATATCGATGCGATTGTTTCGTGCTGCTCATGATAGAGGCGTCGAATTATGATTTTGCGTGTAAGCGCGAGCATAATAAATTACACAGTAATAGGATTCCCAGAGTGTTTAACACAGTGGTTGGTCCATGACCGGATATGAGTAGTGACGTCCGCACGCAAGAGTTTCCACGAAAATAACACATCCATGGCGCATCACTCAAGCCCCGATCGGTGTTTTGCAAGCTGAAGCGTGGGAATATCCCCTACCGCAGTTCACCCTTATTTTTACCTGTTCGGGGGATTTATCGAAGATGAAATACTATCTAGACACCAGAGAATGAAATTAGGCGGCTTAGTGTTTGAAATGGACAAAGGTCTTTCAGGTATTTTCCGATAATTCCCAAAATGGTAATTCTTTATCATTGTCTATCACCGATGCCTTTCCATCGCAACCAACATACAGATAATATACAGATAGAAATTATAACTCGAAAACTAAGCTGCAGATAAAATTTTGCAAAAGGAAAAATCGTCTTAGAAATCGCTCAGGAATGCCATTTCAAGGATTAGGATTAGAACAAGAATTAGATTATTTTGAATCACTCTATATTATTAGAGAATATGTTACTTGTAACATTGTTAATTCTTAAAACATACTTTGCACAGAATTATAAAATTATGCACTCTGTTTCAACATTAAACATTTAATTTAAACTAATAAAGATGTAAAAATACGAGTAATGATGTTTTATGTTATTTTAATATTATGTTTTTAAAATTTTAGATCTTATATGAATTATAAAAATCTGATACAATTGTTCGAATAATTTTATTTGATTGTATTTTCTCTTTTTTTACGTTTATTCTATTTCTTGTATATTTTTGTTAAAGGATTAATATCTGCCGCAAGCCTTTGTGAATCATCGTGAAATGCATAAACATTAAATGATTTTATCCGCGATAGAATGTGACAGTATCTTTGATCTTGATGAATCGACGACTGAAGGCCGCTTTCAAGAGAGCCTCGTTGGAAATCGAGGCTCGACTTTCCACGCGAAGCTACAGGTAGAATCCCGCACAACTGTCCAGGATTATGTTTCACAAATTAACAAATATAATATTACTCAACCTATATTGCCCGCTTGACCATTTCTCATGCAATTTAGGTTTTATAAGGTTGGACGCTGTAATAGCTGCTTCAACATTTTCCGGAGAATCGTCGTCCACTTTTGTGAGTGGCATCGATTACGTAAATACAGAAAAACTCATTCTAAAACTCGTTCTATAAAGAGGTTCAAGTATCGGGTTTCCGCAAGTTTCCGGATCTTTCCAGGACCATTTCAAGCAGCACACGTAATGTTCTTTTCATTCATAACGACAACGTCATTGAATCTGTTATCACAGAAATGTCGTTCGCGGTTTGATGCGTTATCTTGCTAGAAAATTTTTAGTTATTTATTTGAAGTGTTTTATCACTTGCTGATCTAAATAATAAAAATTTTTAATTATAAGCTTTGAAATTTTTATGACCTGAATGTGAATGTGTCGAAAATAAGTTTGTTTTTGCTATATCTTCTCATCTTATCTTGTCAAAAAGTGAGATTCAGTAGTGCAAATTTGGGAATTTTGCGCAGTCGAAATTCAGACGATAGTGTAAATAGATAAATAAAGATCTAGAGATCGCAAGGTTTAACTTTGGCTTAACCAAAGTTTAATCAAGATTTAACCCTTAAAACGTACTCTCGGATCTCTCGTGTCCTAGCGATTTCGAGAAATTATTAACAATTTCTCGAAAACTTGCACATGCTTGCAGGTGAATTTCTATAAGAAAAAAATGAAAAAAGTACTTAAAAAGCAGAAACCTGTTGATCTCAACCAGTTTTTGTTCATATGTCGAACGATTGGATCCGCTGAGCGGCTAATTAAGTAGCAGTAGCATGTAATGGATTCAAGGTAAAAAATTTATGTTGACGGAAAACAACAATCCGTTAATTCATGGAAACAAGATTTTCAATTGTTATTTTCGATTTTGATTAATGATTTTCCTAGTCCCTTCAGTATTGTTCTAAAATGCTTCTATAGTATCCTCACACCTTTTCCATTAATCCTTTTTTATTAGATTCTTTTCATTTTTTGCTTACTCAGTAGGTCACTTGACCTTTTTTTGCCTTAGATGGGCCGAAAAAACTAGTTTTTAAGAAACTGAACTACTGTTCAGTATGGTTCAGTATTGGTCAGTATGTTTCAAGTTCGTATAAGCAGAACATCAGTGTGATTTTTGAGTTTCTAGAAATTTACTTTCTGAAATATACGTGATTTATACGTGAAATATACGTAATATTTAATCGTAAATTTTACTACATAGTAAAGCACGATTTTTTTCTTAATAAAAATAATATCATCTATATTTTACAAATAGCTACAATTTTAGAATAGTGTGGAAATCGAATTTTATTTCGTCAATAACGTGCTTTTGTGCCATTCTATATATCATCAAAATTGCGATGGTTCGAAATATCGTTACTGGAGAGTGTGATTCGACACAATGTGTCGATAGGTCAGTAATCGCACAGAAAACATGTCATAATAATCATCAACCGAAGAATAATTGTGGGTTTCAAGAGTTCGTCGCGATTTGGTCGTTACTCGGTGAGTACCGATCTCTATCACATTTTATATTGCCGAAATATACTCGTTGTCTAATAAGATACGAGATAATTTTTTGTGTCTATAACCTACAATAAATAATTTATTTCAAATTTTTTGCCTTGTTAAATTATTAGTTTTAACACTAATTTCTGAAAATATTAATTTTTAATAGTTTAACTTTAATGATAAATCTTAGTAAAGACACATTAAGGAAAAACCTTCTACTTTTCCTCTTTCCTTTTTAAAAATTGATAAAAAACCATGAAAAGGGTTAAATATAAAAGAAAGAAAGAGTGAATTTACGAGAGACACTTTGTATGAATATTTGTTTAGTGAAATTTATTACTTTACTGCCATACTTAACTCTAAAAAAAGAAAGGTTGTATATTTTCAACAATAAAGTGAAATATATAGTACACGAACAATTTTAGTTTTCTATTACAATATTAAGATAACCAATGTCATGAGGTTATTATGTCGAAAAATAAAATAAAATTGGTTAAGGCCAATGAAATCTATTGAAATCCAATGTCGAGAAAAATGTAATTTATAAACCCGTTACTATTTTGAAACTAAAAAAAGGGAAAAAAATAACCTCTTTGGTTTTTTAAGTATTAAATCGTTTACAATCCTTTTCTTTAATTTTTTTAAATTTTAGAACTTGTCTTTATGATATCGTTGCTCCGCAATTAAATTCACTCCAATATTTTGAGTATTTTTTAATTAAATTTTCAAAGCGTTTTCCGTCGGCGCACAAATATTCCTTTGCCGATATAAAAACGGACCGACTAATGCCAGTAAATTCGCAAATATTATGTAGCCTTGTCGCAATATTATTTCGAGAGACACACGCGCTATCCCTTCCGGCCGATCCTGACGCGTATCGCAGTTCGTCCTAGCGCACAGACAAACAGATAACGCCGTCCCGAGTGGTTTACCGGGCTAGTCTTGTTTGGCTTACGGCTTATGGAAATATGCTGTGACATCGGAAACGCACGCTGCTTATACAGGATCACGGGGTAGCTTCGTGAGGAACTCGAAGACGACCGAAAATTTTTATGCGTCTCATGTGCGCGAAACACGCACATCTCGGGATCAACGCGTAAATTAAAACACATTGCGGTACGAGCTCTCCTGTTCGTCGTATTCTTAGAACAGTCTTGAATCACGTTGGTTTCAGCAGGAAGAAAGACCTAACGGAAAATCCTCATTGCCTTATGAAATGTTAAACCATACGACAATTTGCTGAATACATTGTTCTCGTTGGAGTGATTTATTCTGACATTTTTATGTCTTTCCCAATAGCATGAAAATTCGAAATAATGCCGTTACTTTTTTTCCGCTTCTATTACACAGTAATTGAATAGACTTTCACCAGTGTTACACCTGAACAGGGTACCGTTAACTCAACGATGACTCAAGTATTTTAACTAGACAGTAGAGCGAATAATTTCAATGTTGTGAAAGTTTATTTAGTATTTTTACAAAAAAAAAAAAAATAATTGAATACAAAAATATTTTTCCTTCCGAATCCGAAAACAAAGGATTTAAGGGGAATTACGGAGAATATTTTCTTAGAAGCTAGATTTTTTGACGCGGTGACCTCTTTTCCGCTTTTATTTTGATGGATAATTTTATCGAGCCCCTAGTGTACATTTGCACAGCGTATCTTTCGTTGTATGAAATATCAGAATCGCGATTGAACTCGATACCGCGAATGGTTACCGATATTACCTTCGTCGCGTCGGAAGCAGCGCAGCCTCCCGCGAATCTCGTTACTCCACCGCGAGATAATGGCCATCATCGGTAAGAACTCGGGTATCCCATTTCGTCGCGCGACTACCCCATCCCGTATATCAAAAATGTTTTATGTCGCGATGGCGCAACGGGGAGGCGCGAGGCGAGGCTATGAGATGAAAGCGTTGCTCGCTTGTCGGTTTTCCGCGGCAACATTATGCGGTTTATGATCGCGGCGTCGCGAAACGCCCGTCCTGCGACGAGGGCCATGATCCTCGTTACGAGCTCGTAAAGAAACCTTTTAATACGTCCATCCAGCACTTTCATTCGACTTCGTCTGAAACTTCAGAGACGCGCGAAACTTTCTTAACTACTTCGATCGTTGGCATTGAAATTGCTAGCGCGCTTTCGATAATCCCTCTCGCCTCCGTGTTCGTCCAATCGCAACGCAATCTGCCGCAGACTCGAGGAATCCCCCGGCCGCATAATTCTTTTGTAATTCCGCAATAAGCGCGACAGTCACGAGGGCGGATTACGCTCGACCGTGCTCTTCTCGTCTGAAGGTTGTCAAAATAATATTTGTTCAGTTCTGTGAGTTTCGACTCGAAGAGGCTCTCTTGCCGCATCCGACCACTCCTCCTACGTCAGTTATGAGACTTATGACCATCATGATTGTCATGTTTTGTCAACTGTTTTGTGTGCGACAAAAGGGCTGCCACCGTAAGGAACACGAACCTTTCGTCGGAGCCTTTAGCCCGTTTGCGTCTTGCAACGCTACTGATAGACGTGCGCCGTGCATTCAGAGACTAAAATGCAACCGGAAGTTTTGTTCAAAGTTTCGGTAGAAAATTCGATACGTCATTCGACTGAGAAATCCTATTTGTCCACTGCCGAAGCCATTTTTACGATACGTCACACATCGGTCAAATTCCATTTTGAGAAACGTGAATCGCGTGGTGTCTAAATGCATCAAATGTTCATCAATGATTGACGCACAAAAATACGTCAATGCGATCCGCGATGGATTAAAAATACTTCCCACGATATTCATGGCTTTTATTTCCGTTGCGATACAAACTAAGATTTTTATTCAATTTCCAACGCATTTATATTTTGGTACCATCTAATATTTTATTATCAATTATTTCCCTCGCTTCTTATTTTCTCTTCAATTTTTTGTTTGATAAGTAAAATGTCACTCTTGATACATAGCAAATCAACTACTTAAGTAAATGTGTATGTCGATAGGCTTTCGACACTCCGAACGGACTCCCCTCATTCGTTTCTTTGACAGGTGCGATGATAGTACAATTCGGGAGTCACGTACAAGCCGAGAGCGAAAATCCCTGAATCCATCGCTACGCTGTGATCCTTGCAGATCTCTCTCGCGCGAGCTCCCCCCTCCCTCTAGCCTTCACGCCCTCGACGTTCGGAAAATGCCCCGAATCGTTATTTTTCTCACCCTCGACGACCCTCCTTCTCTCCGATCAACCGAGGTCCACCGCCGCCACCACAATCCGGTAATTATCGACGGCAAGGCGGCCACGAGTGCGTGACTATGATAAATCTATGATAGCGGCCGGGAAATTTATTACGCGCCTGGCGCGAATGAGATTCCGCTCCCGCGGCTGCTCGCATAAACGCGAAAGGCGTCATCATCATAGACGGGGTGCTACTATCGGGGAGGTCAGTTAACGGAAGGCAGGGCTGGACTCTCGGCCAATCCAGCTCGCTGCATGGTAATAAAAATATCGGGGAAAAACATCGACAATGGCCGCCTTCTCTTTATGGGCTACATATGCGAAACGACCTTCTATTTTTCTTCACGACGCACGTTCGCCGTGCGTTTTCCGTGACGAAATAATCACGTTGTTACGTCGTCGACGTAGCGAGACGAAGACACGAGTCTTTTCGAACGTTATATTACATTGGTGTCGAATGTATCAATTGAAACAGCCGAACAAATTTTTTAATTAATTTAAAATTTTTCCTCAGCAAAGTCATCAAAAGATATCGAAGTTCCTGCCTGGAAGAATAAAACTGCGGCCTTTCCAGGATTAAGCCATCGAAAGGCAAATAGGCAATAAAATTTTTTCAACAGATAATATGATAATAAATAGATACAGACAATAAGTCTTTGTGTTTAATTTTTCCATTAAATCTCGGTAATATTTTTTTATTGAGAAAAAATAAACAGTGAGATTTTTCTGATCTGTCAGACAATATTTAAAGGGTCTTGTGGACCTATGCGGATTATTAAAGGAAACAAAAGAAAACAAAGTGAGAAGAGACGAGGAAAAAAAAGATGCGAACCGCAATGAAGCTCATTTATTACACCGTCCACCGGCTGTTCACGTAGCAACGCCCCAGGACAAGCATCTTGGAAGATAAGAGCGCGTACTGGAAGCGGATCGGGGCCTGAAAAGATCGGCTATTAAGGTAACCCTAGCCCTTGTCGAACGCTCATTCTGACTCTTCGGACAACTCTCTCGACAGTAATTGGTCGGTGAACTTCTCCTCTCAAAGGAATCGTTTTCATCTTTCGCGATATTCGTTCCTGGGATAATTATCGAAGATGATTATGCCAAGTGAGCTTATTCCGCAAAGGAGGGAATAATGAAATAACATTCCCTTTTGCGTGCTTTATGATGTAATCTTATTGTCATCGACATTTCAATAATATAAAGACCGCTGCGTAATCCTGTGCTTTCTGGGTAATGTAAAAATCTGTCTAAGAGAACAAGACTCTGGAGAGATGTCCTTATTGAGTTGAACTTTCGAAAATCGCTCTCGGAGAATAATATGCAACTCCCAAGCTGAAACTTCTTATTTCATATCCTGCCATCATTACATTAGCAATCTTCAATCCCGCTTACCTTCTTTTATTAATTTTATAATAAATATCATCTCATACCTTATTGCTTGTTTAGCTTCATTAGCGAGAATTTCAATATTCCATTCAGATCGACAAATTAAACAGCAAAGCGACGTTCCCTTCTCCTTTTTCGACCGCGTTTCGGAAAAGCGCACGGAGGAAACAGTTTGGTTCCGTTCGTTACGAGCCTTTTTCCGAGACAAGCGAGTAACTTAATCCCATTTTCCAACGTAGACAATAAACCACCGCGCGTACACGGGCGGTCACGCGCGCAACAAAGTGCGGCGCGGTCGGGCGTGTGTGGACCGGGGGAGACATTAACCGAGGGCAGATGCTTCCGCGCGTCGTTAAAAAAGCGGAGAGGGCGCGTGCCGGCATCAAACAACTAAAAATACTCGAACGCCTCCTCCTCTCTACGAGGAGAGTCAGCCACGCCCGCAATAAAGTTTCGCTCTCTCACTCGCGCGCACCTTTCAAGCCTCAAAACATCCTAAAAGCCTTCTAATCTCCACCCTCCTACGCTGCACGTAACAAATAAGCGCCGCTAATTCTGATAATTAGTAACGACGCCGCCCAACGTGAAGATCTAAACGCCACTCTTTCGCATGCCTTTTTTTAATCTTTTACTTGATTATTGTTCTCTCCAGAGAGATAATGCTTCCGATGAAATCTTTTATTACAGGTTTCTACAACACTATCGTTGCTTTCTAATTCAATTCGTCTTTATAAATAGTAATTGTTTTTGATCATTAATTAATTCTCAGCCAGCAGATCGCACAATTATACGTGTTTCAATTGCAATAACATCTGGAATGAAAATCCCTGGAAGGATTTGATGGCGCGCATGCGAAATTGAACGGTACGTACGGCGGATAAATCTCGCTTCCTGTGGAACGAGTCGAAATCTTGTTTCCGTGTTTATCCTCAGAACCTGGAGACAAATATCGGTCCTGGCTCTCGACGACAGAATACGTGGGGAACCTCCCTCAGGATCGCGCAGCATAAAAAACATCCTCGATACTGGCAGAGAGACACGAGGCGCGCGCGTGCCGACGACACATTGTGTCCCCCACTGCTCCCTCCCTCCACGTGTTACCGATCTCGCGGATGTCGGTTTACATATTTTTAACCACTTTTTTTCCAAATCCCACAGTCGGCTCATTTCTCATTCCCTTTCGTTATCTTTCTTCCGCGCGGACATGTGCCTATCGAGTCTCTCTATTACATTTCTCTCTCTTCTTCCTCCGCGCTACGCCGGAACGCGTGCGCGCGTTTTACCCCGAAAAGTGGATATTTTCGTTCGGAAAAAAGAGCGAAAAAAGCGCGGATTCGTTACACGAAGCACGAGGGTCGTTTCTGGTCCGCGTGCAAGCGAAGCAGTACAGAACGAACGAACAAACGTCGGCCGGGGCAAAGAGGACGGCGGAGAAGAAGGGTGTCGCAGGGGGAGAGGAGAGAATCAAGAGCAAAACAGCAATGGTCGCGAAGGGAAAATGAAAACCACGCATCTGCGTGAAAAGAGAGGGCGAGAGGGTGAAACCGGGGAAGAGAAACGCGTTGTCTCTCCCGGAAAGTGGAAATTTGACGATGGCAGCACGCAGAGAGGGGCGAACGCACCCTTATTATGCGCGTTCCGCACGAGCGAGAAGCAAAAAGCACCTCGAATCCTTTAATCAAAAAAAAGCCACCGTGATTTATCGCGTCACGCCACCGATTTAAAGTATCGCAAAAGCGTCAAGTTTTTAGCAGTTTCTCGTTTTCGATACGAACGCTATCATTTAGATACTTTATATTTTGTATCATTGAGAAACACGCGATTCTTAAAAAATTTGTGCGTACTGACGAATCTCGCGTTGGATTTTAATAATTTATAACACTGCGCCATTATCCTCCTATTGCTAATCAATAAATCCGATATTAAAGTTTCGAGTACATTTTAGTATCTTTTTAGGGCGCACTCGCCCGTCTCCATCGTACTTCGTAATCTCATCAAAACTTTGCCATTAGCCAGCCGCGGGTCAGTATTCGGACGTTTACGACGCTTTATATTAATTTCATCCGCGAAGAGCTTCCAGCCTCGTTTCGCGAGACGTGAATGATCGATGATGGAAGACTCTCATCGAGCACGGCGGCGGTTTAAGGCGCCAAATGACTCCATCAGACGTACACTAACGCTATGACCATGTTAATCTCGACGCTATTGTCGCTAACGCTCGGCGTATTATTTGGGTGGCCAATCAAGCGTCCGTGAGCATGCTTCGATCGAGTTTATGCGCCATAAAATGGGAATTGCTGCCAGGCCATAAGGGCTGAGCGGATTTCCCGCCCGCGCGACACACTCGTTTTAGTTTGGACGCCTCTCTGTGGTCACGCAGTTGCGATTTATTCCGATCGAATTGCGCGACAGCAGCCGCGATGGGAGAAATCACAAGTGAAGCAAATCGGACCGAATTATCTGTGCGTAAATTCTAATTATTATGCCTCCCCTGTGCGGCTATTAGAACACTCAAAGGTCTCTTCCCTTCGGATAAACAATTAAGTGACCGTATGGAGCTCGAGAAGGCGCCGCGTTATTAAGCTGTAGATTTTGATTAGAAAAACAAGCAAAATCGCTTCAAAGAGAATAAATTATTGAAACTCTTTGATCTTAATTCACGTCGTAACATAAATTATCATAAATAGTATTTCTTTAATTGTAAGTTAAATTACAAAACTACCATAAAGGTTTCTCGTTATATGTTTGTTCTCGTAATTTATAACAAAAAGATAATTTATGAAAGCTTGCCACAAAGCGTGTTATTAACGAAAATTTTTAATTCTTATAGACGGAAAGAGTGCCCGTCAGCGAATATATAATATAAAATTTATCGACCAGTACAATATACTGTTCCATTCTCAAAGAAACGAGTGACTCGTTAGATGTCGAGATATTAACGCACGAACAGACAGGTAGAAGAGCTTGGAAAGGTGCCTTGAGGCGAAGAATCCTCAGGTGCAAGCTTCGAAATGGGATCGTAAGGCGACGAAGAATTAATTCGAATGGGGCACGTGTGAAATACTTTTATGATCCAGCAGTATACGTTACAAATAAAGGATATAAATTCTGAAACTCGTTTTTCAATCGATTAAATCTTCGGCTCTGTTAATTTGCTTTACAATAAGATAATTTTCGGTAAAAATATATTAAGAACATGTCTGTAAAATAGAGATTTTTAAAATAAAAATATAAATAACGTTAAATAAAATTTATAATATAGTAGGCAAATCTTATAAAAGATAAGTTTTGCATATTTTTGTTACAACTGGATCGATAAAAAAAAAGGATCTAAAGTTTCGTTTAATTCTACGTTCTCTGTGTGCAAACCCATTGAAAAATGATCTCGATTGCAGCCAATAGAGAGACGGATTGATGTCAGAATGGCCGTGTTGTGACAGCGACACGAATTAATCCCTTTTCTTTGAGGGAAAGAGTAAGCCAACATGCTCGAATAGCAAGGCCTTTCCGAGGGATAGGGTTGCGCAAGGGTTGAGGTAGAACGATGGCGGTATCGATTTCAAAATGGTTGCAGGAGCCATGCGTTTCTATTTACAGCTAATAACACTCTTTCATAGAAAATCTTCACGATATATTCTCCAGAAATGTTTACAATTTTTTAAATATTTCTGATTGTATAAAACATCTGCATCAAAAAAATCTGCAGATTTTTCTTTTAATACAGATGTATTATTAAAGAATTAAACGCGCTTGATTAATTCAATTGGAATTAATTATCAACGAATACAAGTCTTCAACGTCGTGTAATGTCTGTCGCAGCCTCTGCTTGATATTCAGCGGACGTTCGTTTCCGTTTCCTGCATTGCGGCGTATAGTTCCGTTAACTAGTCGTAAGGACGAGGAATGCAGGAGACTCGTGCGCGAGATCGGAGACAATTTATTTCGCGACATGAATATTCCCCGTCGTCCTCGTAACTTGTTTCCTGTCATTCGAGGATCTATAACCGCCGGTGTTGTGGTGGCATATATTTTAGAAGAAGGGAAACAAGAGGAAAACCTGTCGCTATAACTCACCGGAAACGCCACCTCCGTAGGAAAGGTGCGAACCTGCAGTCTAATGAGACCCTTAACTGTTTAAAATGCTCGATCTCGCGTCGATGATGGAAATCTACAATGTAAACTCTACGATCATGGACCACCACGATATGTTGTAAGATGTAACCGTTTTTTATAGCGGCATTTCAATATTTATGATGTTCTTTGGGTTTTAACAAAATTTAAAAGTTTTGATTTATGGTTTTACAGTAATCCGCTGTGAGAAATCATGTTTAATCAATAATATCTAATGGGAAACAAATAGTTCATGAGACAAGAAGCAATAAAAAAATAACTATTCAAATGCATACTTAAAAAAACTTTAGAAACAAATAATGCAAATTGGTTATATATTTTTTAGTAAAGTTTAAAAGTTTTAACTTATATATACAATACTCCACAAAAAATGGGGTTCACTGAGCAATACAGCATAGTGCGTATTAATGGCGCGCACTCAGCCATTTCTACTATTTTGCCGCGTGGAGACGTTAAAATTGACCACATTTCAAGCTGTAATAAATTTCAAAACACCGTAAAAGCTTTCAAATGTTTTTTTTTTATTTTTTGTCTGCAATGATTTTTTGTCGAATTTTAGTAATTTGAAAGTTGCTCAATTTTGTGCGTCTGAAAAGTGTTCCCTATTTTTATAAAGTAGTGTATATATTTTATATATAGATATAATTTTTCTTGTTAAATATTAAAATAAATTGCCAGTTGATTAAAAGTCTTGTGAAAATATATAAAATCTGAATAATGCTACCTGTCATTTGTTTATAGATAAAATGTGAAAATGACATGTCTCGAAATAATTCTGTTTTATGCGATTCTAAATCTCATTGAGCAGAACTTATCTACGACGCTGATAATGTGTTCTGGCGAACGGCTATCTCGGTGCTCGCACATAAATCATGATTAGGGCAGCCGCATGTGGTCGCGATACATGCCGTGTGAATCGGCCGCTGCGTGCGAGACGGCACGAGAGATAGGTTTATTGCGGGCACTGCGAGTTTAGCATCGCAAAGTCACACACGTATACCCATACGCATACGCATACACGCATTTCGTCTCACAAGCCTCTCCAAAATCATTACCGACAATGGCGCGGGACAGACGGCCATCGAGCTCGGACAATGAGCAGTGTTGGCAGCGACGTTGTCAGCCAACCCCGAGCACATAGGCTGCTGCCAGTCTCCGCTAACCCCTCCTCCACAACCCCTCGATCCTTTATCCGTCTTTCTCCGTTTCTCCGCTTCTCTCTGACTATTCGACCCAGAAAAAGGAGGGGTTCCCCGTGCAGATTGCACAACCGTCCGACGCCAGCTGGCCAACCCCTTGACCCCAACAGGGTGGACGCTCGACTCACCCGTAAAGATCCCGTGTACACGTAACCCTGGTCCGATCTGACCAAAGGGGGTTGAAAAAGAAAAGGTGTCCAGCCGGCCGTTACCGTCGCACCTCGCTACTGACCGATTGGATGGGTGTTAAACGGCGCGCGAGATGGCGAGTGAAGAATTGTGGAACGCGGGCTGAATGAAAGGGGCATAAAGAGGCACGACACAGAAATATGTTCCAGGTGATCCGGTCAATAAAACGCCGGGCTGAGTATCGGGGCGAAGGTAAATCCGGTTTGAATCTCGCGTTTTTCTCGCCGCGGCTTTTCGAATTCGCGTTCACGCGCGAAGACACCGCTGCAACGGCGCTTCGAGACGCGTCGCCGTTATGCATTTATAAAAATGTAGGAACAGGTGACACACAAAACACGCGGTGGCTGTAACAACGGTAAGCGGTTGGCCACTGCAGGAACGAAGCAGCTGTACACTGAACTTCTAACGCTAGATATCTCTTTGTTTGAGGAAGTTTTTTTCCTTATCTGCGCCTGTCGGAAACAAGTTTTTCCAGCTCGAGGGAACGCCAGAATTCCGCCCGTGGTGCTCTCGTGCACATTAATGCATATTCGTAGAAACGTGTCTTATTTAAAAGACAGTGCCTCTTTATTTTACTAATAATTTCTGTATGTTAAATTAATTATATAATAGTAAACAATTAAATGGGGACCATTTTCTACAAAAAAAAAAGAAAATTAATTTAACAAAAATTTCACGCTCGAATCACTCTGACGCGATTTTGATCTATGCTTCTTTATCCATCCAGATCGGCAGATCGTAACTAAGAACATTGTTCCGTTCGCAGGTACTTTGCGACGGCCGATGCGGCTCGTTCCGCCTCGGCGTTTTTTTCTTCCCCGGCTGACTAAGTTTTTTATGGTGGCCGTGTGTCGGACCCCTTTCGGAACTACCTGGACGCGTGCGCGGCGCGTTTCTGGTCTCGTCGACTTGTTTCTTTTTTTTTTTTTTTTTTTTTTTTTTTGTAGAAAGCACGCCGCGCTACCTGGAACACCCGGGAAAGACGAATTAATATATCGGGTAATGGATTAAAGGCCCCGGGACCTACCCCACGTAAATGTCGATGCAACCCTCTCTCTTTTCTCTCCGATGCGTTTATTTATACCTGCGTCTCTCCGCGGGATGCACGCGCTTATGGTCGACGCATAACCGCGCGCACCATACGCACTATTGTGCGGAAGGCGAGATGTCGATAGGGTTGCGAAACGACAATCCCTTTTTTTTTTTCTCCGCGCTCACACCTTCGGCGGAGTAATTGGAAAGCGATATATCCTTCCGCTCGATGAAAACGGGTGCTGTATTGAGTGGCGACCTGCGTGCTATAAAAGTCATCATAGCGACGAGTACAGGTTCACGATAGGTCAAAGGGAAAATAGATGTGTTATTTTATAACGTAGCTACTTTAAACTTCGCATACAAATTTCATGTAAATTTTATAACGTTATATGATTTAATTAATATATGCAAATTATATTAATTATCTATGTATTATCGTAAAATATTGATGCACGAATAAAAATAAATCGCTAACAAATATTAGCTAAATTCTCGAATTATTACGCGAATTGCAAATAAAATAATTTTATCATCAACGGAGAAAGATGTATCATTATTTCTTAAATAGGAACTAATAACCCTCAGTTACAGCTGCAGAAGAGCTACATTAAACGCACGAATGGCACGGCAATATCAGAAAATAAATGACATATATAACCCACCTTATCGAGAACGCGGCAGACCAGAAAACGCCCACTCGTGCCTTGCGCCGGCACGGCAGTTACGCGATCTCGTTAAACGGCGCAAAATTACAGAACTCGTCCGCGTACTAATTGCAGAGAATCGCGCGCTGCGAGCAACATTTGTTCGCTTCGTGGAGGGCCGGCAAACTCCCACGAACGGTAAAGGGTCAGGATCCCACCTGTGAGAAAGGGTCGCGATCCTTCTGTCGCGCTTCGTAACCCTCTCTTCCCGACGAATGCGTGCGCGCGCGTGTATACGTGCGTGACACCTGTTACCGTGCACGGTTATACACGTTACCTGTGCACAGGGGTCGAACAGTTAGACAGGGTTAGAAAGGGTAAGGCCCTAAAGCGGTATCGGGGTCTCGAGCAAAGCGCAACTCTTTTTCTCCCTTTCTCTTTCTCTCTCTCTCCATTCCGCTCGGGGTTTCCATTCCGCTGTAATAATCGCAGGTATACACTGCCACCTTGTGCAGCCCAGATCACAATGCCACGCATCCGTAACCCTTTCGACTCGAAGCATTATGACCCTAAACGTTATCCCGCCGAAAGGGGAAAAATGGGCCGAATAACAGGTTGCGGCCCGTTTGTGTAACCTCGTTTTTCCCCATTTTGATGCCTTTAAGTCTCTTCTTTCTAGTTATAACACAACGTATTTCTTAATATGTTGCACCTTGCGTTTAGCGTGTGCTGAATCTTTTCTAGAAGAACGAACCTTTTAACAGGCGTTTTATGAGGCTATTGTTAACGCAATATAACCAATAAGGTTCAATTTTTTTTCAAAGATCAAATATTACGAGAATTGTAATAATAATAATCTATGTAATGATTGTTTTTTTAACGTCGGCTGATGTACTAATTAAATTTATGACCAATAATTCTTTATTGAACCTCGGTTGTCCCATTTTTACAATACTAGCTTTCGCTTTCACGGCACTCGCACACAAAGTGATCTCTGTTCTCGTCCTCGAATTTCATCGGAAATTGCATGCCTTCGAACACACGTCGCCGTACAATAGTTCTGATTGCCTCGCGGGCGGTCGTCTCGGAAAAACAAGACCTTCGACCACACGACTTCTTGAGAACGAGCTGTTCGCGGTTTAAAAGGAATGAGAAGGGACGAAAATCGAGCAAAACCGAAAGCAATAATTATCGGTGCCCACGAAACGATCGTCGTGGCTGTCGGCGTCGGCCGGAAGTAGGTGGCATTTAACCGGGAACGCACGAAAAGGGATGAAAGGACGAGCCGATCGGGGTCGTTCGTTTAAGACGGACCGAAGAATTAGTCGGTATTGATAATGAGAGAGGTCGCTTCTCTTTGCCTTCTCAATCGACGAGTAGGGGTGTCACCGTTCTATCTTAAGTGTAGTAAAATAGAACGAAGGCGAACATAAAAAAAAATGGAAAAAAAATGACAGTTTCTTAGGAGAACGTTCTTGTAATTACAAACTCCAATTATAATGCTGATGAAAAACGTGATATTAAATAAAGTCTTTTTGCCTTGATTAGCGAAGAGAAAATGAGTTTTCAAAACATAAATAAAATCATTACTTTATAAAAAAATTATTTTTAGAATATTGCATAATAATTTCTCCTGTTAATTATTGATGCAATTAGTAAACTAATGGCACATTAAAAAGTGTCATAAAGCTCTCGTTGAAAGAGCGATATTCTAGGTATTTGCTATAATTAACAAAGGTCGTTCTCATTTAGGTTGCTTCTTATAATTTATGGTAATGTCTCTTGGTGAACTTTTAAAAAAGCGTGACAAAATACGGCACAGTCTATAAATGATATTACTGAAAGATCACTTATCATCGTATCAAGTGCAAAAGTAAAAATCCAAGATAGAAATCCGCGCAATTGTTGAGCCGTTCTTTTTCGATCACGTAATCCAGTTCAAGAAGCCATCTAAGTTTACAGATTTGCAGTCTCGCTTTATCAGACGAAACATAACACGTATCGTGTAAAACTACGTATCGTGTTGCTATCTTATCTGAGATTTTATTTAATTAGAAGACAAAGGCATCTGATTTTCTTTTGCAAACGTAATCAGTTTACAAATATGGCGTAATTAGTGAGTATATAGCAACAAATAAATGATTACTTACCCTAAAGTTGCTCCTCCGGCGCCTAATCCTCTTCTCCTCTTCTCCTCTTCTAAGCCTCCTTCTTCTCTCAGTTCTCCTTACGGTCCTTCAAGCACTCACACACGCGTTCGCGAATCAAATATAAAAATCACACAACACTCCCGTACATTGCACATTAGAACAAAACTTGCACGGAGTATTATTTACATGGATTACACGTTCGGCACCTTGTCGCGATCTAATAAGTAATGACGTAACCTAACAAGTAGCGTCGTAACAAGTGACGACGTAGAAGAATACGACGGAACAATATACCGATACATAACGCGAGAGAAAGAAAGGAAGAGAGAAACGGGATACAGATCACGGAGGTTAAGGATAACGGAAATAATCTCTTCAACGCCGTGAAACTCTTAACATTAGGGAATTTCTCGAACATTTATCGAAATCGAGTTAAAATCGAGTTTAAATCGATTGCGATAAATGTTCGATAATTGCTCTAATGTTTTTAGCTTGCGACGTGTGGTGGGGTTGTTTTCGTCGTCGCGCTGAGCTGCGCACTCTATATCCCCTCTCTTTCTTTCTCACGAACTATGTATTTGTACGCATTTTTGCTCCCTGCTCCTCGCATTCCTTCATATCGAAATCGGCGTGGCTTTGTACTTGTAGTTATCCTGTTATTATTCGCATGACCGGTACTTGTACGAAGTAAATTAATTCGTATTCAGCATAGTAAATTATTTCGTATTCGCATATCGTCTCTAATAACCTTATCACTTCCTGCGGTTTTCTTTCCATCTCGTACTGTCCTAACCTATTATGTGAAGTGTCAAACGCGCAATAATATTCGAGTCACATCTTTGTCCCAAAATGACAAAGTACGCGTCGGGAGTGTCGTTCAAAATATCGGGCGATATTTTATTAAACGATTGTCGTATTCGCGATGTGAACGCGAGTGAGTGCCATGGGCTGCGCGAACTGAGAGGAGGAGGAGGCTCGGGAGGGGCATCGGGCGCCGGCGGAGCAACGTTTGGGTAATTAATCATTTATTTGTTATTCGCATAAAATATTATATAATGCAATGAACATGAAATGTTAAATACGCTTTAAATATTCAGTAAAATATTTATGATAATTATTCGCCATTCTTGGAAATTTTACACATTTATTATTATTTCAATTGAGTAAACTTTTATATTAATTATTTTAAACAGTGCTCTAATCACTGGATGCATTGTCTTTTACAGCTCAACTTTACGGATCAACAATGCTGTCAAAGAACGACAATTCCGCTGCTGCGCATCGTACCGATGAGTTTAATTTGCTTCATTTTGCTTTTAAATTATGATTATTATGTAGAATGTGCGAATTTTAGATTTTGCGCTTAAATTTAACTAATATTATATTAGCGACGTTTGTAAAGTTTATAAAATAATTGAAAGATTATATTATTTATTGAAAATTAACGGATTGAGATACAATAGTAGAAGCAGCACGATGCATTCAAGCTAACATTGTAGCTATAATAGTAAAGCAACAAACTTAGGCCCAATTAATCTTCTCTAGCGTGCTCTTCGCACGCACGAACGGTTTAACGAGGTTGCTCGAAGCAACGCGCCGCCAACCGAGGACCGATTAATCTTCCCGCGAGAGAAAGAGAGACAGAGAGAGAAATAGAATTCCCCGAATCACGAAGAAACACCGGCGTAAAATTAGCTAACACCACCGCGGTGAGAATCCCGGGATTCCTCTTCTCTTAGGGATAGCATGATGCTGCAACTATAATCCGCTATCGTGGTGGACGGCGAGAAATCGGTTGGCTCTCCCCAGTGGGTTGCTGCGGATCGCGCCCGGCTACCCTTTGTTTGAGAAGCGAATTGTCGATTCATCTCGGCGCGTAATTATTTTTCGTGAAGGCAACAAACTTTTGGACGATGCGCCGTGGGGAGCCACTCTCGGAACCGTCGAATTTACGCCGCATAGCCGTTGTAAATCTGTTACAGATGATTTCGCACTATTCTTGCGTTAACCCTCTCCAATTATTCTCTATTGTTCAAAGATATAAACTCTTTGCTCTTTACTCAGCATCCAGCAATATGCTATTGTTTCATAAATTTTTAATTCGTTGTTACAAGCATGTAACAACGTTGATTCTGTTAAGAGAAAGTAACATTACAAGATTTAACAAAGTCAAAATTATATTTTTAGAAATTAGAAATTGCGCAAAGCTGCATCACTTATCGATTCAAGCGATAACAAGTTTTTGATAATAATACATGAGACAGTCAATGATATAACTAACCCTCTTTCTCGATACTCCGATATTTATAACTAAAGATCCTTACCGGGATAACGTATTCTCGGGGAAGAAAAAGTTCTTGAAGAAACAAGCCCGGCGATAGACCGCCAGGGAGATTAACTCTTCCTCTTGGTTTCGAAGGGCGAACAAAAGGGCGAGAGGTCCCGCGACAAGAAGGAAAGAAGGCGACACGCCATTATTCCCCGGGCGCTTTATCTGCTTCTCGGAGAAACAAAAGTTCGCCTCCGCCAGCGCGACAACGGTGGTGGTGGCGACGACGGCAGTGGCGGCGGCGTCGTCGTCGTCGTCGTCGTTGTCGTCGTCGACGGTGCCCACGACTATCGATCTTTTCGCCCTTTCGCGATGGTCCCTCGCGGGGAATAATACGCGACGCAGAGATATACCTTGATCCGTAGATATCCAGCGGTCACGATCCCCGCGAACTTTTATATCGAGGGTCGCCGAAGTTTTTGGGCGCGTACTTCAAAGAAGTTCCTGCAGAAAGAAAGAGAGGAAAGGGGGGAGGTAGGGCGGGGAGGGGGGAAGAAAGAGAAAAGACCTGGCATACCGTCGACAAGTCCATCGTCAGGACACGGCACCGCACCATCAAATATTCTATGAATTCCGAGTCGGCTTTGTGTCGGAATACGACGACGGCGTTGCGAAAGGAGATATTTCGCCGCATTAAATTTTTATCGAAAACTTTTGTACCGCGATAAAATATACCGGCGCGTGCGGCTTCTCGCGGCTCGCTGATATTTATTTATTTATTCGCTGCACGCGCAGGAACCATCAGCAATTTTCTTAATCGATAAAATTGTCCAGCGATATTTTCTACGCTGTTATCTTTTTTTTTTTTACATCACGCGACGTATGAATGCCACCGTGTTTCCGGAAAAAAATATTAGGCTGAATAGAAATTTGTAAAATTGTAGGCTGATAGAAATTTGATAGATTTTGTCCATTTTAAAATCGAGAATATTAAGCGGATATCAAAACTCTGAAATCTCGAAAAAAAATCAATTAATCAAAAGCAATTTGTGTTTAAATGCCTGGCCGGCGAATTCCATATATCGATTGCAATATAAATTTTATGCTATTGACGTTCATAAGATTTGTGAAGAATAATTGATTAAATTGCGAAAATGTATCTCAAAATTATTTATATATATATATATATATATATAAGTATTTATATAAAAGCGCTCATTATTTTAGCAGCATGCATAAAAAAATTCAAATTTTCCGTAAATAAATTACAATTCTGTCAAAGCGTGTCCGAAGCGATTTGAAATAAATTAAGAGGATTTAAGTTTATACTTAACTACATAAACATATAAATACGAAGCTTTCTCGACGCTAAGCGTTCTTAATTTTGCGCGCTTTCAAGTGTTTTTTCACCATACGCTTATTTCGCGTATTTCGCGTTTAGAAGCGTTTTTGTGAAAGATGGCAATCTCATCAAGAAGTAATAGGATACACCACTAGTTCGCAATCGAACAACGAGAGGAAACCTTCGAACTAGCAGAAGCCATAATTTCGCAAAATGAGGTAAGCTTCGTCTATCTCCTCCTCGGGACGTCCCTCAAGGCTGGCATGGGGTTACACCCCCTTTCTATGATCGCCCCATCGCTCCGGCCAACCCCCTCGTGTCATGTTGGGGTTGTGCGCTGCACAACTGACCAATAAGCTACCCCTCGCTTATGTCCACACCGACTATTCGATCGATAGTTACAGTATCCATGTAACTTTCTCCGTCCACCATCGGCTCCCTCGTAATGCGCGCACGACTCGGCTCGGGCTTGGCAACACACGATATTTCGCAGAAAATAATACGCCTCGCGCTTTCCAACTTTCAGACGAGTTTGTTTCGAAAAAAATTTCTCATTGTCACGATAGGGCAGTTTTCAATATTCAACTGTCAACCGCATCCAGGAGTTCGTATAAGTGACAGCAATAAAAACTGTCGGTTTATGAGTATCAATACGGTAAAAAAAAAAAAAAAAAATACTTGGAAACGCACAAAATTAGAATCGCTCAAAGTATCATTACAAAAAAATGGTAAAAAAGAACATATACGTGTCGAGACATTTGTTAGGAACGTTCGATTCATTGCTATATCGTGTGTACGCGGAATCCGCACTCTGAATCAGCAAGTTTTTCAATTAACCCCGCGAAATGATATAAAGTTAACAAGGGCCGGATACTTTAAAGAGCCACTTATTTTGCATCGTTGCATTTTTATTCGCCCGCGCTTCGCGTACTATCGGGAGGAACTTTTCCATTAAAACCTGCCGCGAAAGTTGCTGACGACCATCGATAAGACGCTCTGACGTAATTAATAGCGGTCGCAACGAAAGATGGTTAAGTTGACGACGAACGGAGGGAGGGAATAATAGCGAGCTAAGAAGCTCGAAGTGTGGTGGCACGCTCGAAAATAACGCAAAGTCGAGAAATCATTTTTATTTCGAATTTTTATACAAAACAATGAAAAAGTTTTAATCAACATCTCAAAAGTAACTTTTTGAAATAAAATTATTTTATAGTTTTAGCGATGATTTATATGCGAAGCTTCGAAAGTGATATAGAAAATAGAATGAATGACGGAATCTTGTTAACAATTTTATCTGATCTTCAACTTAATCACCGAATCTCCTCAATCATTTAATTCAATAGACGTTTATTCCGAAAATTGCTAATTTCCAGTTTTGTTTCATAGACATTTTTTCTGGAATATCTGGCATAAGAATATAACGCCAAGTAAAACAGATGCAGAAAAAGATCTTAATTTACAACAAAGTTTCCTTATCTTGATATAATATACGCGCTTATTACAAAACTGTAATAAATTACCGAGACATCCCCTGCATTTTTAGCAAAAATTCTCGATGAAGGATCGCCCGGGGTGGATTGGCCGTTAATCAGAAGTAAGGGGCTACTGATTCAGGAATTTTTAATGGTCGATCTCCCACCACTCTCGGCGTTCTCTCACCGATGAAAACGCCGTCGATTAATTCGGGGATGGCGACATTTTTGCGAAGAAGTTCTTTCTTAGGAAGACAATGCCGGGAAATCTCGGAAGTTACAAAAGGGAGGACCGGACAAAGGGTGCGAGAGTGTTGGAACAAAGAATAGATAACGTACCGAGCAAAAACAGTGGGGCAGAGAAGAACCTCTGCGCCCACCTCGTGAGCATCATTCCGTACTGAGGCTTTCATTTTTGGCGAGAAAAATTATCTATCAAAAAGAGGAAGAAAAGGTTCACTTCTCTCTTATCTCACGAGAAGCAGTCCTTTCGCCTTAATCAGTTCTAGATAAGATAAAATCAAGAACAAACTCTTGGCTATTTAGTTAAGAATCTTTTAATGGAATATTCTAAATATCTACATTGTTTCGAACTATCAGATACTTGGACTATTTGTAGTAAATTTTTAATAATTTAAAACAAAGAGAGTAATCTTTGAGGAACTGATCAAAGATCGATTGCATATCTTTAACAACAAATAATGGAGGAGATATGCAAGAGTGGCGAAAAGCAAAAAGATAAACGGGAAAAGAATAGCTAAAAGGAGATGGGAAGGAGAGGGATGAGCAACGAAGGAGCGTATTTAAAAAAAAGAAAAAAGAATTTCTTCCTCTCGCGAGGCGCGCAACGAAGACCCGCGCCGTAATGAAAACATGAATACTTGAAGCCCTCCCACCGCCCATAATTATATCTTCGCCCTCGGGTTAGGATCGAGCTACGATCCGGAGAGCCGGGAAACGTGAACGGCAGAAGGGGCGGAAAGAATCGAGGGGGTGGACAGGGGTGCCATTTCTGTCCCCTAAATAATTAATTCCGGCAGCGCCGCCGGCTTAAATGCACGCGGAGGATAAGGGAGGGAAAACTTCGGTGTACCGGGGACAAGTCTGCTGGAGATTCGACCCCGACCCTCGAGGTAGCGCGCGCGCGCGCGCGAAATCGATTGCATCGGGAATACATTCGAGCGGTATTTAAAAGGTACTAAACTTTTCCGAGCCGACATCGCGTATTTCAGATTTGCAATAATTGTCACACAATGAGCGAGAAAATTAAGACAATTTTGAAAGCTTCCTTTTTTTTACATTTTTGTGCGATATTTTCAAGATTATTATTTTTAACTATAATTTTTTAATTATTCTATTGCCTTCTTCCGTGTATTAAGTTTTCAAAAGCACGCATATTGAATAGAATAACGAAAAAAAAACGGGTTATACATAAGCAACTGAGCGTGAAGGCTGACCGAGGAAAGATTGATTGATTGATTGATTGATTTATTCCGGCATACAGAGGGAAATCGCCGCAGTTCCTTTCAGATTAAATCGCTAATCTCTATCCTGCTTTCGCATTCGCGCGGACTCGACGGTTGGTTGAGTTTGGTAGGCGCCTACGTCTTGGAAGATAAGGCAGAGGATTAATGGTCGCGGCATTAAGGCGTAATTTTATGGGGATTATTTTAAAGACCTTCTTAGATCCAGTGGCTCAGTCGCGATTATCTAGACATCATTAATCATGCGCCCCGCTTTAAACTTCGTAAATGCGATACCAAAAACTTTTGAAGCATCATTTACCCGAGCGCCACGAGTTTAGGTAGTTACGAGGTAGCTTTTCGTCTCGCAAACGTTAATATCTTCCGGTAAAATGAGAGATGACAGTCGCTTATAAAATTACACGAAAGAGATATTTCGTGTTTGCATAATATTCTTATAAACACAGATATTTGTCAAAGTGCCAAGATAAGCTTGGCGATTCGCTGTAGCGTTAGCTCTTGTGCGTATACGTTTAATACATAATTGTAATTACGCACGTGTTAACACAAAATTATATACATATTTAAGTAACGAACAAAAATAACTGTACTCACCGATTAGATATTACAATTTTCTCTACCTGCTGCGCATCTTGTCTGAAACCTCTTCGCGTAACTCCATTAAAGAATTGGAAACTTACGATTAGAATTAGTTACGCATACTGTTGAACGAAAGCCAATATTCACTTTCGAAAATTATCTGGTTTACAAAATCATAAATTTATCTTTTACTTGTGGTACGTGAAATAAGATTAGATAGTTAGGGCATAGCTTTCAAGAAAATAAAAGTTGTTTCTAAAATCAGACAATAGAAATGGTATTTTTAATGTGAAAAATTGCTTTTAACATATAAATTGAATTCTTTCTACATGTATGTACACAGAAACGACTATTTTCTACATAACGGGTTTAGAGAACCTTTGAAATTTATAATGCGTAACGAAAAGAAGTACCGTTAGGTGCAGTTACAATTGCAGTAAATGGGTTATACGTACCAATTGTTGTACAAGTAACTCTGACTTTTTATGTTACAATCTAAATTAACCTTTTGCTTCGGTGAAAATTGTACTTTCACCATTTATATTTTTCTTTTTTTTTCTTGGTAAAACCATCGAACAGTGTTAAACTTAATTTAACTAAATCACAAATATATTGATGTACATAACAATTATGTTAAACATTAGTTTTAAAATTTAAATTTTTAGATTTTACTCTTTGAACAAATAATTAGACAAATGTGAAATAACAAAAAGATAGTGCAATAGGTAGAAGTGAGAGAAAGAAACAGCACAGGAAGTACTTTACTCTAATCTTTTGAGTAAAATAAATAAGAATATCTTTCCTATTTATAATCTTTATCATATTTAGTTTTTAAATTTTAAGGTCTTCAGAAAAAAATTTATTATAAGATAGGACTATCATTTTTCCATGTAATCAATATCGAAGGGCTATCGCAGGAGACAAGTTTTGCTACTCTTCGTGAATAAAGGGTGAAGCTGCCACGCCCTTTCTCAAGTTTTTCACCAATCCAGAAGTGAGGGCTTGTCTAGTGCACACGATTACGTCAGTATTACTCCCGGCAGGTACCACAAAGGGTTGGAGAGCGCAGGCAGAGCCGACGAGAAGGGTTAAATAAATCAAAGCGTTTTGATTGGTAGTGCGCGATAGGGTCGTTGAGGCAAGGGTTGGAAGGGTTCGTAACGAGGTATGCACCATTTTGAATTTCTTATGTCCAGTTTAATCCGACGCGTCGTTCATTAATTTTTTTTCCTTCACGTAAGTGGATTTAGACGATTTATATCGATTGCGCACATCTGTGTAATGATTTTAGAATTATATACTTAATCCCAGGCGTGTATGCGTCCTCGTCGTACCTTCCGCAGTCGAAATCGTGCTTAACCCACACTCTAATCCCGCGAATGCGCGGTCTCCGCGAAAAAAAAAAACGCAACGTAATAAAGAACCCTCGAAATCCATCGGCCGGAATCAGAAAAAGAAGCGGAACGCTGCCTGCACACGCGTTGCATAAACATGATTAAGTTTGACCGACGAAGCATACCTACATCTGCCCGATGAGGAAGAAAAGAAAAGCGAGCGATTTTCGAAATCCTCAAGACCGATATAAATTTGACAGCAGACCTGGATGGTCCTTTGTACGACTTTTTTCTGTCTTCCCGCGTGAATGGTGCGGACCGAAACGCATGCTAAAAAGTCTCGCTATTGGAGACGTAGAAGTTTTTAATATGACTACAAATATCTCAAAGAATACAGAAAATACTTTGATTGACAATTGTAAAGTAGAAGCACATCGTTTTGAGAAACGCTGTTAATGAAAAGAATGCTGGGGAAAGATGAGTAAATACACGAAAAAGTTTTATATCAAAATTATTGCGATACGGCTACTGTCTACATAGTAATTTTTGACATAAAATTTCGTCTGTGTAGATGGAAAGAAATAAAAGTTTTATTAATTCTGTAGTTATACAAAAAATAATTAAACAATTTATATCAATCATCGAGCAAATGAAAGATCTTTCAGAAGTGTTACAAAGTCTGTCACTGCGACGATGCGTATTTTTGATAATGTTATATTTAACATACGCGCGAGTTACTAGGCTATTACGTAAAATTATGCGAAGCCAAAAAACATATGCGACGGCACGGAAGATCTAGAGATCGTAGATTTGGAGCGCGTGGGCGATTTTAAATCCAACAATAGTGCGCTTATGCCTAACACCTGCTTAGGTGAGAATCAGGAAACAAATATTAACATCTATATTTCCAGCAACGCAGCAGACATGACAAAGTAGACACGGGCGAGAAAAAGGCGGCTTTTGTTCGCTCCGAAAATACAACTCCAAATTTTAATCTTTATTATTGTAGAACTCAAAATCATTAACTCTCTGGTGTATAGCTTAGAATGTGTTTTATTCTAATTTATTTTAATAAATTAATATTTAATTCTGCACAAATTGCTAGTGATCGATAGCAAAACTACGCGACAAAAATATCGAGTAAAGAAGCTTAGAGAATTCCAGTCGGTCTTCGTTAAAAGAAATAAAGAAGGGGCTAAAGTTTAACATAAGAACGCTCTCGCGTTCCTTCAGGAACGGCTACGTGTACGCTTTCTTTTTTCTCTTATTTCTCCTCGCTCGTATTCTTCATCTTCCCGCTTTCGCCGCAAGACGAGTCGGCAAGTATTTCGAGAGATGCGCATCGAAGAACGCGCGGTGCATCGACATGATCCATACGTCCCACTTGACTTCGAGCCGTCTCTTTCCCGAGTCGTATTCGGCGCGATTGAAGTGCGTCTTGTCGCCAACGATTTCTTCCGGATGAGCGTGCTGCTGTTCGAGCAGCGTCGCCGAAAAGCGACGGTTCGCGTCGCCAAATTGTAATAAGGAGGGAGAAGGAGAGTGTGATAACTGACTCCGATATATTTGGCGACCATCGGGTTTCCGCTTCCGGGAGCACGAGCGCAATAAAATGATCCATCGCTAGTGGAAGGAGAGGGCGAGGAACGGCGACGCGAAGATCCCGGGGGAGGGTAAAAAGCGGCAGCCTGTTGCTGCCGCGTGGAACCGCCGTTCGTATATGTGAGCACGTGTGCGTACGTGTGCGCGGACGTGTAGGTGAGGATCGTATGTTCAGAAGGCGATGGAAGCTCAAAGGAGGATGAGTCGGCGCGAGCGAACACACATAGGGAGGACTCGACATCGTGTAGTTGCTTAGAGGAATCTTCTCTCCTTTTATCTGGCTGTGTATCTTGCGATCTCGGAAGCATCGGCTTCATTGTCGTAGCGACGGACATAATGTCCCACTTATGCATGTTCTTTTACAGCAAGAATTTTAATAGACACGGCGACAAGATGTCCGCGCATAGATCTGTAAAAGCCACCTTCCGCAACATTTGATCGCAACGTAGAAAACGATTTATCTGCCTCAAAACGTAGCAACTCCTTCAATTTCGAAATAATGAAACATGTTTCGCTGTACATAAAATAGCGTGAACCTTGCACCGCTGCCAGTTGAATAATTTATAAAACACCGTGTCCCCCCGCGAGCGTCGTGTAGTTGGCGATGGCCGTCTTCGCGAAGGTGAGGCGAACGTAGGAGATGCGGAGGCCGGAGATCTCGCGCGCGGAATTCTTCGGGGACCATTTGTCAACGTCCATTAGTGCGGTAACAGCGGGACGTTTAGCGCGACACAATGTTAAAGAGTTGTGTATTTGCGAAGTTAAATGAACCCTGCGCCGTGGGCGACGATTGTGCAGCTGCGGAGTGGCTGCCTCTCGCTGTCGCGACAAGAGTGGGATCCCTCTTGAGGTGTGCCCATGCGAGAAAACTGCGAGGACGCAGGCTGGCAAGAGCCGGGGCTGCCACGCCGGATGACAAGGCGTGTGCTTCTTTCGGTGTATAAATAAAAGTAACTCCCGCATCGCGCATGAGTTAACCCGCGTCGCTTCCACCTTCTTGCAGAGCTTGCCGTCTTACAAATAAGGCGAAAAGGTATGCTAGAAGATCGTCCAAAAGAACACGTCATCTTACTCCATTTCTTGCTATTTCGAACTTAGCCATTTTGATGGAAATGCTTCTTTATATAAATTGTAAGAAGTTGAGAGAGAGAGAGAGAGAGAGAGAGAGAGAGAGGAAAGACAAGTCATTTAAAAAAATTTATCTCATTAAATTATAACTTTATTTATTTTCGAATTTTTAATATAAAATCACGTAAATACAATTTATATAGTATTATTTTTCAAAATTGCTTATCAAATATTACAGAACCGCCTTAGAAAAATAAAATTGTTTTATTGAAATAATATTTTTCTATATAGAATATCTATGTTATCTTTTATCACAAAATTAATATAATGTAGAAAACAAATGAAGCAAGATGATAAGTGAAAACCAAAAGACATTATTAATAACTTTATTAATAACCGATTAATAGCTTTATATATTAGCTTTTTGTCACTTTGTAGAAAAGACTAACAATTTACACTTTCACAATCTTTTCACGTGACAGCTTTTTATTTTTTTGTGTAAGAGTTTCTTTATGGACGTTCATATTTTCTCGCACTTCAAGAAAAAGCAAAAGATAAATGTAAATTTTTTTTCACTTTGTTGAAAAAAGTTTATGAGAAATGCAATATTTTTTTACCAAGAAGCAATCGCGTTAAGAAATCGGGAACAAAGTCCAGACAGCGTGGCCACCCTGGTCGGCGAGTCACGTAGCGCCTTTCGAGAATCCAAATCGGCGAAAAATTTAATCGACCGTGCGGAGTTTCGTCCGCGGCCTCGCATTTTCCCGATAGATCTGTGACAATGTGAATTCGTGGTGGGCTCGAAGAAAACGAAGAAGGGCACAATGGCTCGGTATTCGGAGGTGGGCAGAAAGAGATAGGGCAGAGAGAAAGGGCGGACCACACAGGCATTTCGCGTGCTGCGGGCAAAGCCATACATCGTATCGAGACACCGATCGATTAAGTTGTAAAATCGACGACGAAACAATTACATCCTCGCGCGGATGCTAAATTGAGGCCCCTCGAGATGTATTATTAATTCGATAGAGACGCAGTCATGAGATGCGTTGCTGCGCGCACCTGTCCCGCGTTAGCGATGCATAAATTCAACGGGCCGACCGACGCTACAACGGCCCTTAATTTATAGCGTTGTGGGCGAATGTAGAATAAAAAAAAAATAAAATATATAATACGAAATTTTCCGTGACGCATTCCAGATTTTAGACTGCACGCTCCCCGAATATCGGAACGTTGAGACGCGTGTATGTGAAAGCCGAGTCAAGTGTGTCCGATAGAAACGACAGAAAACATCGACGCGGTTCAAGAATCTCGCCGCGATCGATTCCGAAGTTTTTACGACTTCCAGAGCTTCCAGATGCGAACGGTTCTGCGGAAGGAAAGCGGGAACGAGAGTAAAAGTAGACTCTCGTTTATCGTCCATTGAGAGCGCGCCTCCCCGCGCGCGAGCGCGCATATATTCGCGAAAAACCGCTCGTCACTGTCAACGGGTCTCGTGAAATGCCGACAATCTCGTAACGTGTCGTCGACCGAAAAAAGGGGGGACGTTTTGAATACGGAGTGCGAATAAGGGCAGTCTTCGCGCCATTGCTCCGAAAAACGAGTTCGGCCGGCGTGACCTCTTCACTCTCTGGCAATAGTCGTCGAAGAAGCGACAGTCCTTGCCTGTTGCCTTACGAGCAGACGGAGGGGACGACTGCTGGCTTGGAGACATTCACTCTAACCTGATTGACGCGCGAATACAATCCGAGATTCTGCTTGTTGCGCTACCATGAGAATAAAGATGAAACCAAAATGCACGAAAAGAGCCGACGAAAAGGATATATACAGTGGAAAATAAAAGAGTATAAAAATATTTCGTGCGCGCTTTCTTGCGCGCAATATTAATGAATAAATAATCTTGTTTCCAGCGTTTTGATATTTTTATCAAGCAAAATTTATCTCTGCGACGATAATGAATTATATATAGATTTCTATTTTTCACCCGGAAAAAATGCATTATAAAATGTAAAGATACTTCGAATATTTTGGGATTTATTTTCGAAATGGGAAAAACATTTTTTTTTTTTTTTGTTATTTGGCCTACGGTGGAAATATTTTTCGATGCTACGTTTTGCTTTCGCAAGAACACTTGACACACCGCTTCGGGCGGGGAAACGAAAGAGTTTGTTCTCGCGGGAAATGCGGCAAGCAAGCATGGAATGGAAAATGTGAACGCCATTGCTATCGCTGAAAAATATTGCTTTAGAAAGTAATCTCTGTGACACATAGCCGCATAGATATCGATCATGTCTGTATTTTTGTGTTGCTTGATTAAGGATTAAATGTTTTCTTATTTCTGCATTATATTGACACCAATAGCGAATATTTATCGTGCGCTTAAAAAATTGACTGCATACAACGGCAAAAATTCCGTACCAATTTGTCGCGAATTTATACAGTTCCGAGACAATAATAAAGTAATATCAGACGTGTACCAGATGACACTGTATCGAACACCGAAAACCAGCGCTCACATATTTTTTCACATCAACATTTCATTCGGTGAAGTCGCGTGTATTTATTTCCAAGCAGTAATTAAGCAGGTTCCAATTTTGTTGACCACATTGTTGTGTCGCCATCGCAGCTGCAGCATCACGCCGCGTCACAGACAAATTGCTGGCGGCGGATAAAGCGGTTTCGTCCTCTCTCCTCTTTGCGCAATTCTTCCCCGCCCTTCTCCCTTCGGAAAAATTGGTCAAACCTGCCCCGCGTGGAGGGAGGTCGCGTAACGGGGGTGGAAAATGCGCGATGAAGGGTGCAGATTCGAAAAGGCAGTCCCTGTTCGCACGCACACGCGTATCTTAGCGCGCATGTACACACACATTCCACACCCTGCCTCGAATTACTCACCAGTCTCCCCTTTACCGTTTTACCCGAAAATCCAAAAACGAGGGGATTTGCTCGTGTGTGCGGAAGCGGAGCCAAGCGTGGGGTCGATTATACTCTTTCTCCTTCTCGCCTTCGCGTGATACTTCCATCTACCTCGCGATCGACCCTTCGAAACCGAATTTCTCCCTTACAAAGCCTTTTCTCTCTACTAACTTATTCCGCGATAGAAATTCACTCTCAACGACCACTCTCGCCCGTTATAATAGTGATCTGTTAAACGGAAACCAAATATTATTGGTCTCCGCGATTACGTTGGTTTTCGGCATTAAAATTTTCTGTGAACGACAGCGTAAGTGAAATGTCCATTTAAGATTAACAGATTAACAGTAAACAGCCATGTTAAATTGTTCACTTTAACCTGATTGACGCGCGAATGCAATCCGAGATTCTGCTTGTTGCGCTACCATGAGAATAAAAATGAAATCGAGATGCACGGAAAGGGCCGACGAAAAGGATATATATATACAGCGGAAAATAAAAACATACAATTTCAAATTTATAAATTTTTTTCCAAGAACGAATCACGTTTGAGTTGCGTTGCATCATCGTGAGAAGCGATACGTAAACAAAGTTGTTCGCATCCGGTCAGTTCTCTGCTTCCTTAAATCTCCTCTCGCGAGGGTAGCCGAATCACACGTCAGTTGCAGAGACGGACGTTTTTGTGTTGCGGAAAAAAATATATCGTGCCGGTCTCTCGGGCCGCCGCCGCCGCCGCCGCCGCCGATAGGGTGTAAGAGTACGCGGTGCTCGGATGAAAGGGGGTGAAGGGCAGCGGAGAAGTAGGGTGGTTTTAGGTCCTCCATTCAATTTATCGATGGATTGACAGCTCTGTTAGGCCCTTGTTACGCGGGAGCACATTGTCGAGTAAAAAAGATAGACCAAGGGTGCAGAAGTGAGAGAAAACATGTGATCTAAATGCGCTCGATCTCGCCGTTGCATACGTTTCCGCATGAAAAATGCATTGTTTCCACGTCTGGTCGATTAGCGAAAAGACATTTTCGCGAAGAAACTGCGATCGGCAATAAACCTTTTTAACGACATAACACAATTCCAGGGGTTTTTTTTAAGTACAATTTCTCAGAAATGTAAAAGTAGCGACCTAGATATAAAGGTGATATAAAAAGATATTTTTCGAATGAGATTCCGTAAGGAGCGAAGCGATCGAAATGTCATTAGCGTCGCGAGATGGTCTTTGGAGTGAGGCACGATGGCAGAGCTAATTTCACGTCGATATTTGATTAGGGATGGAATCAGCCAGACACACACAGAAGCCGCGTTAATCGGACAGTGACGCATCGGTGTGTCGTGCCGCCTTCGTTCTCCGCGTCTCCAAGATTTCCAGCCCCGCGCGAGTCATTGTCCGAGTTGGATCGATCGATCCTTGACAAATAATCCTGCGAGGAGAAGGTGCAGCCGCGGTCTCGCGGCCGTCCCGCACGGATCGATCGCACGCCTCATTATTTATTGAATGAGGTAGCTGACCAACGGCCGGTGCAAGAGCTGCTCGCTCCCTTGCGAGCGTTGCGTCCGTTGCGAAATCCGTCCTAAACCGACCCGATCTCTCAACGCGACCAGGTGCTCGGCTTGGTCAACCGCTATACGAGGATCTTATACAATTTTTCCCTACCTCTCCCATCCTTCCCGCATCGTCTTTCTCCTCGTCCTTCTCGATCTCGAACGGCAAAAGCGAACTCCCTCGAAACTGGATCGCGACTGGACACGTATCCATGAAGGTATCCTCGAGCAATGGCGAAAAAAAGTGGGGCCGTCTATCCGCTTAAAGAACGTCGTTGCGTGTGGCACTCACATGGCAGGGTAAACCTTTGTCAATCTTCGATACGCGTTTTCGCGAGGGGTGGGAGAAATTCTAAAATTTGTTGATATAAGAGATATTCGATAAAAGATATGGACATGTCGGACATGAAAAAACCCGCGTCCCTGCAGAAAATAAATTATCGGGCAGCAAATAATTTATTTGTCCGTTTTAAGTTTACACATTTTAGAAATAGAAAATAACCGATAACTTGATTCCACGTGGCACTTTTTATATTATGTTAAAATTTATCATGAAAGTTTTATTATTTCATTTATAAAAGAAAATTTGTAGCTAAAGTTAAAGTTTGCGCGGCAGGCGCTTAGATATAAATGCCGTGATGGATTTCAACTCTTTCGAGCGGCATCCTAGTCGCTAGACAAAATTCCGCGATACAAGGACGATAGGGTCAGTAAAAGGATGCAAAAAGGAAAGAAAGAGAGACCGACGTCCTTCCTCCTAGACCAGCTGGTGTGTCGGGCCGCATCTCGAGTCTATTCGCACACCACATGTTCGCCAGTGGGCGAGCACCGAATTAATGCAGAAAAGGGCACTGCTCCGCTATTATTAGCCTAGGCTATTACATGGTATTGGGACCCGATAATTAGGAGATTCGGTAATAAGTTTGTAACACGGTCTATCTCGCCGATGCCGGCGGTCCGCGATGCATCATTGGCTTAGTTCATAGGAAAATATTAACTTTTACATGGAAATGATTATTAAGAGAAATGAATATTAAGAGAATTGAAATTAATAATAGCTTTAATTCGTATTTAATCTATTGTCCACATTAGAGGTTATCTTTAACAACTTTCATTTATTGATATTGAATAAACAAAAATTTTTTAAACTTTTTTAAAAAGTGAGAAAATGATCAACAAGTCGACTGATTTTTATTTAAGATGAAAGTATTGATTTAAGATAAGCAAATGTATTTAAATCACTAGTGGAGCGCGACACATAGTCCATCAATCACGCATTGATTTTTATTATTCGACTTTTTGTTTTTCTTTCAGCGTAACAAAAATAAAATTGCGGGAATAGTTACGGCAACGAACTTCACGAGGAACAGCTGACGATTTCTTTCGCAAATCTCGATCGCTCGTGTAAAAAAACTTCCAGATTCTCTAGAAACGAGAGCATCTTAATATGCTGAAAAAATATTCCAAGCACTCTTGATATCTGATTGGAACGAACGCGGAAAAAAATTTGTATAAATGCGACGCGAGGAAATTTTCAAATCGGCTGTTTGCTATTGCGAAAAACTGTGACCAACCGTCGCTCGTCGGTTACAGATCAAGATATCGATGCGACATGTGACATTGATCTCTATGTAAAATGGCTCGATGTGCACAATGGTCAGATTTCGGGGTAGATTCTGCATACGGTAGGTGACTACGTAAAGAGAAATTCTGTTGGATATTTCGATTTCTTTCGGCGACATTCTAAGAAAAAACCACGAAACCGTTTCTCTAACCGTTTTTGCTAAATGAGAGCACATATATATTCATTCAATTAGGAAAGAAGACAAATAATAACAAAATATGCATGATATTAAGTAAAATATTTAGCGCTTAATAAGAAATACGTACAGAATCAATGTAGTTAAAAATATTTATTCTGTCACAAATAAAAGCAATTTTCGATTTTATTAATACAAATAATTGGCTCGTTTTTATTTAAGTATTCATTTCTGTATGAGAAAAAAATCCACAAAGTTTGTTTTGTTCTTTAATTGAAAACAAGCATTAGTTTATGTCATAATAGACGGGAGTGAGTTTTCTAATATGCACTCTATATAGTAGTAGATATTTCAATACGATTTAGAAAAACGGGATGGCTCTTTTTTCCATACCACGCCCCTCACGAGTCATGCAGAGCTCAGTTGTTTACCTGCGCTATTTTTCACAATATTTTGTCACGTTTGTATGCGAAAGTACTTTTACATCGTACTCGTACGCTTTCTTCGGATATCCCGCCTCTTCGGCACCCCTCGTTCCGATAAATCCCAGAATGTCAATAGACATCGTCCCAGGCATCAATGAAAAAAATCTAACAATCTCAATCGATTATGTTCGACATGATCCGAAAATCGCCATCGAGAGCGACATCATTCGTATCGAATAGCGCAATTTTATATCAATCTTATCAAAGCTCAGGATTCTTTTTATAGACAAATGCGAACAATAACAATGAATGAATCGTCCGCTCGTCATTTGGTAGACTTCAACGTGCACGATTCGCCGCGTTTATAAGCGAAGGTAGATACGACCAAAAAAAAGAGATATTTTCGGCAACACGGAAAGGAGCCTCTTGTGGATCAACCGGTCTATTAATTCGGCAATCGTCCTAGAGAGATCCCGCTTCTTGATTCCCATTCGATTTTTTTTTTTATCCCTATTTCTCTCGCCTTTCTCTCATCCTCTCTATTTTTCTCGCTCGCTCGTTCGGATCTCCGTCTTTGTCTCCACGGCGACGACAGGCGGCTGACAGGGTAGAGTGCGAGCTCCACTGTGTTCACGTGTGTGTGTGCGTGTGTGTGTGTGTGTGTAACATCATACTCGTATACGACATGTGGTCGTGTGCGTACTTCTCGCCCGTGCCACGAAGATCGCGCGCGCGTGTGCATGCGTGACACGCAGTATACGCACGGGGATCCGAAGGGCATTCTTCCACTTTTTTTTTATCACGACCAAACTGTGTGTGATGGTGGTTCCGACGTGAGTCCTCGGCTTCAGGCACGCGCTGTGCACGCCCGGCGCGCAAGCAGGTGAGATAGAAGAGCGAGCGGGAGAGGCACACGGTTGCACGCGTGCACCCCTTCCCACCCCCCCGTTCCCAACGCCCTTTCCGCACGCTCGAAAGAGAACGACCCCCGCGGGGGTAACCGTATCGTCGCGAAGGGCGTGTTTCCGCGAGCGGGTTTCGTTTGTGAGAGGAATGCGGAAGGAAACGAGACGATTGCGTATCAAGCATTGTTATGCAGCATTAGTCACAGGAAATCATCTTCTTTGGTATGAAATACTTGTATCTATATCTTCTAATTGTATGTAGATTTGATAAATAAAGAGTTATTTGTTTAGTGATAATAAATTCAATAATTTATGATTCATGATAATTTATGATAAGTTTTTATCATAATTTATCATTATTTGAAACTATATGATTCATAATGAGTTACAAAATATATGATATTTTATCAGATATGCTCGGGTGTGTTTTAAAAAAAATTTAAACAAACATATTTTTCAGACTGAATATTTCCATTTTGACGAAATTGAATTCGAGATTGGTACAAGAAACGATATATATTTAGAAAAAGGACGATATTTGAACACTTAATCGTTTTATTTTTATTGTTAAATGCGTTGTTTTTACTTTTAAGGTAAATAATTTTTTATTTTGCAGATAAAACTTTAATAAACAATAACCTAACATTAATATTCGAAAAAAATTTTTGTAGCACACAGTGCAAAAATTTAGAATTAAAAAATTATTTATTCAGCAATGAGATAATAAACAAATTTTTGATAAGTAAAACTTAATTTGTGAAAAACAATTAAAAGAAGTGCGATTAATCTAGAAAACATTTTACGTGAAATTATAAATTAATAACTCGTTAGAGATAGTGGTCATTTTCTAATGATTCACATCTTTTCTTTCACGCCGACTTGTACTTTTTTAAACGATATTATATACGGCAGTTTTGCGCAACCTCGACGACTTTCCAGACATGACGTATCACCGTGCGATTTGTATCGATCGCTTTTGAAATATTGACAGCTGCGGCGAACTTTTGCAAAAGCTCACCGCGGAACACCCGGAACTGTCAATATCGTAAAAGCAATAGTTCTGCAAACATAGAATAACAAATGTACACGTTCGCGTATATTTGAATCACGAAAGGAAAAGCTATTCGAGGACAGTGTAATATAATTAAAATGAACGTTGCAAAGCAATGTTAATTATCGCGAGAATAACCGTATAGAAAATTCTATCGACTTTTAATTTCTAAATTTTCACATCTAATTTGCAGTTTTAAGAAGGAACAATGCAATTGATTATTCAATTAATAAAAGATCTCGTAAAACACGTCGTGTCGTTGTGTCGATCTTGTCTTTTTCAATCTGTGCGTTCTTTCTTTCATTCCTTGCGTATCATAAGTCTCGGCGATTATTCGGTCTCCTGTCTCCATCCTTTCCCCTTCGAGGAAAAAGCGTGCTCTCCACACGCGCCAACCACTATCCTTAAAGATCACGGTCGCAGGTTCACCCTGTTCCTCGGACTGCCCCTTCTTCGTCCACTCGCGCTTGCTCTTTCTACGCAATAACGTCTCTTTCACCCCATCGCTCGCTCTCTCTCTCTCTCTCTCTCTCTCTCTCTCTCTCTCTCTCTCTCTCTCTCTCTCTCTCTCTCTCTCTCTCTCTCTCTCTCTCTCTCTCTCTCTCTCTCTCTCTCTCTCTCTCTCTCTCTCTCTCTCTCTCTCTCTCTCTCTCTCTCTCTCTCTCTCTCTCTCTCTCTCTCTCGCACGGATACCCTCTCGCACCGTCATCCCTCTCCTGTCTCTCCTTCCCACCCACTCTATCTGTTTTTCTCACTCCTTCGACCTCCATCTTTTGCAAGCGATAACCGACCCGCACCCCGACGAAGAGGGTTTCGGCGACTCGCGCATCCGGGGTTCCGATTCGAGAGGGTAGTGCGCTGCGATACCTAGTGGGGGAATGAAAGCGACGAGTGGTAGGGAAAGCCGGAGACGTACAAGGAGGGGGGATGTTTGACTACTGGCAAACTAGTGAGCAAAGCTCGACTGTCAGTATTGGGTTAGGTCAGCCCAGAGTAACATCGTAGCCTCATGTTCTCAGTTGCACTTGAGTGGAGACAAGATCCGTTTGTTTACATGTTAAGAAGATAGTAATCAAGTAAGATATACGTATTATTATACTTCACGCGGTATCGCTCATATTGTCGGTGTGTATCGTCGTTAACAAAACTAACTCGCCGTGGATCGTAATCGAGCGCGTTGTTCCTCTCGGCGCGAATAAAAGAAAAGAAAAAAAAAAAAAAAAGACAAGAAAAACAATTGAAGATAGCGATTCGCTTTTGTTTTCGACCGCGCCATTAACACATCGCGTCGCGGTGTCACTCTTTCGATGCAGCTCGTCGTTGCAAGTGATATGATGTGACAAAGAAGAGTGGATGGAGTGTCAAAGTGACGAGAGCTCGTAGCATGGATCGTAGCGTGGCACTGCCTGGTCTTCAGGAGAGGCAGATTTATGCAGGTATTTTTTTCATGGTTCACGAAACGCGAACGATGGAGAATTGAGAGGATCGATATCATGAAAATCGCATGTGTGTTTAGCTTCGAGAAAATCTCGATTGTATTGTTTTAGTATATCCTGTAATTCGAATTTCTGCAATGCATTCTGTTATTTTTAACTTTCGAAGTTATTTATGGAGATTTGATTTCCATCCAGTTTCAAGCTTTCTCTCATCACTTTTTCCACGTTGCTGTTTCAACGCACACTTAAATGTCTATTTTCTCTTAAATAGCTGTGAATCAGTTAAATTACTTCCATTACTGTGAAAATTATTTCTGACAAAATTCGAGGCAGTTTTTGTTACACGTGGTATTAAAATTCTCTTACATCAATCACATTAGCTTTGTTTTATTATTATTTTTTTTTATTTTAATGGTCTTCCGCCTCAAACATTGGCTTCGAATCGAAAACAAAGGTGATGCGTCGGCGACTTGATACATAAATATATAAATAAATATATATACAATATATAATCCCACGCGCGATATGAAAAAAGAAAGAAAGAGAGAGAAGGAGCGAAGTAGAAAGCAAAAGAGCGATTTCATAGGTTCTTAAGAGCTACGACTTCTGGCTTCTTGCCAGTATCTAAAAGTGCTTACGGCGATACGACGCACGTACGTATGACACATTGTAAACATCGATAAGCCCCGGGGAGAGTAGCGAAATTGCTCGACGAAGGACGCACGAGAAAATCGTCGGAAAAATGAAAATTCGTTGATATTTCGCCAGGATCTCGCGACGCGACGCGCGCGTCTAAAAATAATCACCGCGATTGTTTTGGAATACCTGGCGCGCATCTCTCGTGACGACTCTCGCATCTCCATCAACGCGCTTTTGTCGAACCACGAGTGATTTTCCCGCGCCGTACGATCAACTATGCCATGCTTTAAAATCGTCCTTGACAGTCAACTCGATCCTAACAGTCGTGATAATATTTTGGAAATTGCAAAAGTAGTAGAAATTACACAATACCTAATTTTCTGATTAGCAACCAGAAATTCTTTTATAAAAGAAATTTGGCGGAGTTGTCGGAAAGTACTTATACTTTAATCTAAAAAAATCTCGAGGATTTACAGCGTAGAGATTTTTAATACAAAAAAATCTTGTTTTTTTATTCATAAATTTTACAAGTTTATAAATATGTTTTTCAAGTTGTAAAACAAGTGCAGCTTACATTAAATCTGTCGAGTAAAATTGGAAAGTGCAGGTCTAGTTTAATTTAAAACGGTCTAATAGGGTTTCTAAGAGAAAGAATTCGAGATGGAACTACAAGGGTTGCGACCAATTATGGGGTAAACGCAGGCGGGGGCGGTACTCTTCGCGTCGCGTTGCCAAGAAACGGCGATCGTAGGCTGTAAGATCCTGGTCGCCGTTAAGGGAATTTTAGGGCGGAGGGGAAAAAAAAGGGGAATAAGAAGGAAGAGACATCGTACGCGCTCTTATTGATTCAACGACGCTGTCTCCTTAAACAGTCCGCTAATTAGTCAGCAGCGATCCGGTGTGCATTTTTAGACATTGTTTTTCTTAATCGATTCTCGTTAAGAACAGCTTTAAATTCTTTGAATATTGTGTTTTAACGATCATCCGTACACTTATTAAAATATTTCGAATTTCTGTGTAATTGTTGATTATTTTCTGTTCGCAAGAAAACTCTAAACGACAAAGGCGAACCCATGTGACGTCAATCCTAATAGTAACCTTTCAAAGTTACAATCTCACTACGTGAGCAATTTTTAAAAGAACCTTACAGCAGCCTGTGATTTAATACGCGTGACAGCTACTGATACCCACTTGACTGTGAACTGACGCGTACGTTTAACGTGGAATAAAACGTGTAAATGTGGAAGCTACTAATTTTAGGGATACAAATTTACGTCATATTTCCATATTATTCTGGTTGATATATTTTTATAAATTCCGTTATTACAGCACATATTTTTCTCTAGCAGATTACAAAAGTAATATAGCGTAAAACATGAGTGATACAATTATAATTTATTGATTTTCAACATTCTTCTGCTTCTGCTTGTATTAACTATTTTTTTTTTAATAAAAAAAAATCGAGCGATATTCCGGTAAACATGATTATTTGCACTCCGATAAAGTCGTTGGCCCCAAATCAAAGAGCGATATGCCGTAGACGCGTAGGTGGATAACCGGAGCCTTATGAATGAACTCTCGCGTGCGAGAGTGTGAGTGAATGGAGGAGGATCCAGTAACCTCACGTGCGAGCGACATGTGTGGGAGGGCACGTTGGGAGTGGTAGGGAAAAGAGGAACAGAAAGAGAGCGAGAGAGAGAGAAAGAAAAAGAGGAAGGAGCGCGCGCGACTGACAGAAAGAGGAAGTGCGAGGAGCGATCTTAGGATTCGCAGACTACATACGCTTGTTCTATGTTCCAGTGCTTTTTCCTCCGCTTAGTTGACCCTCAATTTCAAAATTCATTATATCGACCCACAAATTATGTCGACTATAAAAGAACTAGAATACTTCTAATGTTTCAAATTATACTCATTATTTGTATGTACTATCTGTGAATAATAACGGAGATTATAGAATTGTAGATGGATTATAGAGACAGATATCAGAAATTAAGAGCTATTATCTGTTATCAATTAATATAATGTTTTAGCCATAATTTCAAGTCCTCTTCAGTTTCACAAAATATATATAAGAAAAAAAAAAGAAAAGATTCAGGTCACATAAAAAATATATAAAATGGTTAAACTTAATAACTAATGTAATGAAATATGGATTCATCGATCGAACGCGCAGCACCGACTAATACAGCAAGCTAGCAAAGTTTATCAAATTGAAGAAGGACAAATCCGAAATTGTGACGAACAAACGTTTTTATTTATTAATAATAGTTAATAATTCTTATGTTTTAACAAATGCACTTTTGGTTGGTTATATTCTTTATTAATAACAATTTTTTATTTTTAAATAACCACACTTTAAGTAAGAAATTATAAAATTTACATCATTGTTTGTAAATTTATTTCTAAAATGAATGTTAAGTGTGAGAAATTTTACTTTTTTGAATATAAAAATACATGTTTGTTAACATTTTCTTAACAAACATTTTGTTAAATGAACAATGTTTCTCTCTTGAGTTCAGGGCTTTTGTATGGCCAGCAATTGGATATGAATGACGAGAAGGAAACCTTCAACAACAACAACAACAACAACAACAGCAGCAGCAATAATAATAACAACAACGCATCGATGATGTATCCTGGAGTGGAAGTGGCTTCAGTGGCAGAAGTTCTTACGCGAACTAATCTTCTGTCGTGCTTACGAAACCCAATGGAAATGGCTATGATGGTCACTGCTGCGAACAGATACGCAACGATCACTTCGAATCCGGCACTATATAGTCAAAATTTCCATCCGACTACTTTAGGCAGCGTTTGGGCGCCGTCGGCCACGTCTTCGCCATCGGCTACATCCCCGTCTTCGTCCTCGTCTCGACACTCGCTCGGCATCACGGTATCGCCAACGCTCAGTTCAAGGTCCGTAAGCCGGCGCACCAGCAGCACTGATAGCAGCATCAACAATAACAACAACATTATGCAACATAACAATATTGTGAAAGTTAACAAGAAACCAGTCCCGGTTCCGAAGAGTAAGAAATCAAGCAAAAAACCGACCAAGGGACAATCGCCGAAAAGTGGAAACCAGGACAATGCAGTAGGAGCAAGGAACACGAAGAAGAGGTTTACTTGCAACATATGCAAGAAGGATTTTGGATACAAACACGTGCTGCAAAATCATTCGCGCACACACACCGGCGAGAAACCCTTCCAGTGTCCACAATGTGAAAAAAAGTGAGATTTTTTGCGATTATTTTATTTTATTGTAACGGGAAAAAAAATTCTAAAAGATAATGTTACACATATCTCTGGTTTAGAATAATTTGAATGTTACCACGTCTTGAAAGTTCAATGAGAAATTCTGCTAATAAACGCGAATCCATCGATTTTGCAGATTTACCCGGGACCACCATCTGAAGACGCACTTGCGACTGCACACCGGCGAGAAACCTTACTTCTGCACTTTCTGCGAACGGCGATTCGTCCAAGTGGCCAATCTCCGCCGTCATCTGCGAGTGCACACAGGCGAGCGTCCGTACACCTGCAGGTACTGCGGGGCCAGCTTCAGCGACTCGAATCAACTGAAGGCGCACGTGCTGATACACAGCGGCGAAAAGCCATTTCAATGCGCGTACTGCGATCTGAAATTCAGAAGGCGGCACCACCTGATGCATCATAGGTGCACCAAAAGCGTTGCGAACAGTCGAAGCACGCAGCAGCCGACGGCCTGCGGCCAGGAGAACACCGAGCCTGTCGCCAGCAGCAGTTCTGCGAACACCTTCTGCGATCTCCCCAGTGCAGTTCCTCTCGAATTACCGAGCCCCATTGTCGCTGCTCCGATACCGATAAATCTCTCCGGATGCGTGACCGCTTTGCCTATGCAAACTGAGCCCGAGGATCTATCTATGAACAGATCGCCGAGGCTTAATTCTCATAGCAGCAACAGCAACAATAGCAGTCCGTCGACGAGCAGCAACGACGCCGTCTCCGAGACGAACGACGAAGAGATCGAGGCCAGCCTGTTCCTACGACAAACTTTCGATGAGGACGCAGCCAAATCGGACAGCGACAATGAAGCCGATCACGCATCCTAGTGGAGTTTCAGATCGGTAGGTAGAAAAAGCTAGCGCAAACAGCACTGTACCAATCATACTAGAATACGGTTAAATACGATTAAGTATCATTCTTATATCCAAAACACATGGCCGCGAATCACATCGTCGATAAAGGGGGGAATGTGAGGGACGGAGGGCAAGAGAGAATAGAACTTGCATTCCGTCGCTCGAGTCTCGTAACTTGCACCGATTCATCGTTAGATTTCTACACACCGGTTTATAGTCACTACTGTTAAGACGCTTTTTATATATATATTATAAATATATATATATAGACTTATACATAAACATTATTAGATCGTGCCGCGTGAATACGAATTAAATATCGATGACGGGTTTAGAGATATATTGTATACAATGTATAATTTGAACAGATGTTCAAATTTTAATATCAGCATATGTTTGTCCCTGTTAAAATTTTAAAATAGCCATTTAGATAGGTAAAGGATATCGAAAGGAGGGGCATATATGTTTTCATGAGTGAGCGGGATGCGTCTTGCATCGACGAGAGAGAAAAAGAGAATAGATTTGGAATGAATGTATTGTGGTATACAAGTTCCTCTGACAGTAAAATGTAGCGGGGAAGAGTGACATTGGTCCGTCGGTCCACTGTCGCTATCGTGAACTTTTTATGATAAATATTTATTTTCCTTTTTTTTGGAAATAAAATTTTTATTAAAGAGTAATTAATTTTTCGTTAATTATTTTTTTCATTATCCAGAGATTTGAATGACTTCGAAATGCCTAATTACTTGGTGCGCGAATTCGATCACGCGCTTTCGGATGGCTAATGAAATAATTTGATACTTGCGTGCACGTTTTGTGTACTCGGAAAAAAAATAAAATATCTCCGGTAGCGAAAGCAATTCCCGACGGGATCGTCGCCACGGACACGTTCAGCGGAGATAATAATTAAGTTATTGATTAATTTGATATTTGCGTGCAGAAAAACTGTACATCTTCGGGAAGTAATTTTGTTTCGTTTTATATATATATATATTCACATCGATAACATCGCTGAACTATATTTTGTGATGAGATAATCCAAGTTGAAAGATATAACTCTATATTTTTCTAAAGAAACTTGAGTGGTGTTGCCATTTGTACCCTTATCAAGTCAATTTTAAATTCAAGCTGATCTCCATCTCCATTACTTCCTACAGTTTCGCCTCGATCGCACAGAATGAGGCTCGCACAATCGAGATCTGCTTCTCCGATTTCCGCCTCCTATCCTTCGGACCGCGTACAGCCGGCCCCCGTCAACGATCTCTTAAAAGAGCTTCTAGTTTCTTTTTGTACTAGTTGATTTCAGCTGGCGCGCGCGTCTTTTGCGCAAACCAGTTTTCGCGCAATGATACCGTCGGCTTGCCGAAAAATTTTGCGACCGGTTTCTTTTTCGAGTCGTCGCCACACTTCCACTGCTGAGATTCCTGCCCATTATTCAACGCGCTACTGATTTATGTATCTGCCATACATATTTCTCATTTTGACCATCGAGGCCGTCTAAACACATTGTTCGTACGGAACCCCGAAGCTTTTCTGCAGCGAAAAGGACTCTTCCGTTACTTTCTGATTTAGTTCCGTTTGGTAGTGACGAAGAAGGGTGAACATTTCTCAGAATAAACTACCATGCTTTACATTGCGCGGAATAAAACGAAAAAGAAGGAAGAAGGAAAAGGCTGCGCCTTCGTTTCTACATTTTACATGAATATTACTCAAAATGTTGTAGGTTCAAATTGCCCTCGTTTATCTTCCGACTGTTTTGTTCTCAAGAAAAGAAGCAGGTATAGCCCAACTATTACGTTACACGCCGTATTGCATTTCCTTGTGCTATCTCGTATCTTTGTCGGCTTAAACTTTTTCTTTTATTTTTTTTTTTTTTTAATACATATATTTACTTTCACTCGGCTTATGTAGTAGCCGCGTTAAACGATATAAATCAGTTGGTAGTACTTAATGTACGAAAAATACGTAATTAAAAGATATCTAAAATTGTACAAGAATTATGCGATTATGCGAATCTCATTCTGTACGATCAAAGCGAAACTGTAGGAAATGAAGATGAAGATTTGAATTTTAAATCGACTTGATAAAAATACAAATGGCAACGCCACTCTCAAGGCTTCTTTAAAAGAATACGGAAAGAATGTATTTAATTTCTTGATCACTTTATGACGAAAATATCTGACTTTTTTCTACTTTTCTTATTTAGCATTAATTTAATTAATCATATGCCTATAAAAGCATCAAAATGTCACTTTAAATCGTTAAGAAATTTTCTTTTTCGTTGAAAAATGAAAAATTTCGAAAAAGCAAGAAACAGATTATAAAAATTCCTCTTGAAGAATCCTATGCGAGTAACAAGTGAAATCGAAATAAATCATACTACGTACGTCGGAAATTCTCGCATTCCTTACTCTATTTCTTCATCTTTCTTGTCTTATCTTTTTTTCATTCTCTTACATATTTTTAATATTTTATGGTTTAAGCCATTCGACCAAAATGCAAATTAAATTTTTCTTTTCCATTGAGGAAATAATATATTCATAATATATTCAGTATCTGTACCGCTTTTGAACATTTTCTACGCGTTATAAATCTTGTGACAAGCATCATGCAATACACTATTTTCAACTTCTGTTACACTTTCTCTAGTTATACATTGTCAAAAATAAACTACGATTTTACTCATTACTTATGTGAGGTTTTTCAAGAGTTACTTTTATTCTTTTTCAAGAAATGTTTCGCTGATTTTTAAAAATATAGTTGAAATATATTGTCACACTTAACCGTCGGCTCCACGACAAGCGTAAAGCAACATACTCGTCGATGTGCATTCTCAGGTATCGCAAATATGATTTGAGTGCTACAAATCAGTAATTTAATTGTCGCCTCCGTTAAATGCAATTGTTTTTGCTATTGAAACGCATGAAATTATTTCGCAACTATCTAAAATTTCTTAAATATCCCAAAATGCGCGTTTGATCGAAAGAATTGAAATCTCTGGGTGACAAGACAAAGAAATAACAACAATGAGCAATGAATGAAGAGGAATCTAATACAAAAAAGAATAAATAAATACTTATCATCAAAGAGCTCATACACAGGAAGCGACAGAGGTCAGCAGGCCTGGATCTCGTGCCCCGAAAGAAAGACAGATCCTACCCTGAATCCCCGAGTTTATTGTACATAGCAAGAGACATCCCAATCCTCGAATAGATCATATAAGAAATGAATTTATAAGGGTGAACGCCACGCGTCTTTTTTTTTTTTTTTTTTTTTTTGCGTTAGATGACAGACGAACGAGTAGTTCCGTGACAGACAGCGCTTAACGAATTTGCTTGTGGTCAGTTCGCAACAATTGCAAGGTGAAAACCGGTCTCGTGTGACACAACTGGAGAGCAAGAGGCGACATCGGGTTAGGCTTGTGAGAAAAGCGTCGCGATTAATCAAGAGACGCCACAGAAGTTTTTTTTTTGTCAGAACCGAATGTGCACCGAGTAAAAAGTTTTTCTCTTCACACTCTTTAATCAATTGGACTATTATTTATTTATTGCAAAATGCGAAAAATGCTCGACTTCTGAAAAGTAAAGATTAACGTTTCTATAATTTCATTGACTTCAAACTATGTTACGCGAGAACGAAAGTGATCTTTATATTTATTTGGGGGATAATTTACACAAAGTATACTTCGATATTGCAAATTGAACTCATTGAAATTATACCGATTTCAATCTGTGCTTGAAATTTTTGTCGACGCATCGATTCGCGTCTTTATTCGCTGAGCAATTCGTTATTATTTCTTATTGTTCATAGCGTCGTAATACGTTCCTTAGTTACTATCGTTTAGTGTTTGGTTAGGTTTTAGATAGATTCATTCGTCTTGAGCTTTGTCTCTCCGAGAAATAAGGACAGAGCTCAAAATGAATTCGAATTTAATTGCGACAGTCGATTTTAACCTGGTCCGCAATAATATAATTATATGGTCGAGAATAACGGATACAAAGTGCTGCTTTTGTTCCTAACGTTTGGCATCGATCACGTCGCGTGTTACCACAAGTTGAGAAAGTTCGAAATGGAATAAATCATTTGATTTCTGCTTGGCGTAACGCGCGGCACTCCGCGCGATGTTAAATGCAAGAGTACCTTGAGAAATATTGATTCCTAGTTAATGGTTGTTAGTTCCGAGCGATATTTTTAAGTTTATGTTTCCACCGTTCCTACATGTGCAGCTCTCAGACCAGCTGTTTCTTTTTTTTCTTTTTTTTTTTTAATATCCCTAGAAGCAAACCGGAGTTATAGTGATGAAACCTAAGATATCGACGAGGTGAAGAACCATGCGTCAAGTACCTATCGTATTAGAGTTATTGCTTGTCCTACCTACTGTCGTAATCATTATTGTTGTTGTCTTCTTATTCTTAACGTGCAAAAACTGTGTACACATATATATTTGTGTCGAGTATAGTTGTAACGTACTAATACATTGTGTGCTCGAATTGGGATTGCATTGTACGGATGAGAATGGCACACGATAAAATGTAAAACTAAAATGTAAGGAATCAAAATACGTAATTATCAACATAGAAAAATTTCGAGAAATCATTCAATTAAAAATTTCAATTGAAAAGATACGATTAAAAATAAAATAAATGACCGGACGTCTATGTATTATATGTATAATGAATTATATATATATATACAGACATTTATATGTATAATTTTGTTATTAACAAGGAATGATGGAATTTTATAATGACAATGACAGAGTTTTATAAGATTACCAACCGACATTTCTAAATTAAACACCGTTATTACATATATTAACATAATTAATTAGTTTTCTCGTAACAAATACAGATTTTTTTTCACTTAATCTGATTATTGCCATATAATTGTGAAAGATTTAATTTAGTTTTTAATACAATAATAATCAGATGCGATTTAAACTCTGATATTTAACGATGAAACTGATATTTTCTCCACTTCCTTACATTTTATTTCCATCTTTTTCGATAAAAATACGAACAATTCATTGATTGAATTTTATATCGAATAAGATAAGCTTCAAGCAACTGTAGAGTTTTTCAAAACACAAATTTTTTCGTGGCTTTAACCTCCGTACTATCTAGCCCAATCGCTCGAATACTCGATAAAATGTACCTATGATTATGTATACTTCTTTGTATCTATATGTAACGAAATCGATATAATTTTGTACAGCAAATCGCAATGCGCGCAAATTCGAGTACGTGCGAATCTACGTTAGTAGTAATATCAATTTCCGCATTGACGGGACACGCGCGCAACAATAACCGTCTCGCATCCGCTCGAATTCTCGCGCACGTAACGAGACACGGTACAAATTCAGACCTTACGCCTACGATTAAATTAATAACACAGTCTCACAAAATAATAGGTAATAATATCGATGATGCTATAGCGAGATGCATGGCCACTCGACGCACTTGATTGTTTGTCGCGACGTTATTTATCGCGTTCAATGTAACGACGATTATTAATTACGAACGGTGATCGTTTTCGACAATTCATGAATTGCCGAGTTATACTGAATTCTCGAAAGCGATATCTCTTTGCGTAGCACGCAACGTAACATATCGTCGTTTAACGCTTGATACGCAACGTGCTGCGCGAACAGCAGACCAGTGGCACTGAATGTATACTATGAAACTGACACTACCTCACCAGACACCTAATATATCTCAACCACAAGACTGATTTTAAATAATATTCCTATAAATAAGATAAAAAGAGAAAAGGGAATGAGAAAGGGGAGAAGTAATAGATAAGATTGTCTAAATGCGTATTAAAGAGAAGGATGTTGTTCGTACAAATATGAATAAATCGTTTTGTAAGTAATCCGCGTCTAGGAAATAATACTAACTGTAATTATCATTATTACTCTATTGCTGCCAATTTCGAATTCCTATTGTGAATAAGAGAAAAACAAAAACGGAACCCTTTATATCGTACATGTTTACTCGTAACTTCATACCCCAATCTTTGCAATTACATATATTAGTAATCAGTTATAGAATGTTCCGAATTGACTACTGCGTCAAACTATTTTTATTATTAAATCTCACTGTTTAATCGTTCTCAGGTCTCGTTATTTCACAATCACCTTGCGCACGATCCATATTTTGTTACATTAATTGCAGAGATGTTAATTTTAAACAGGTATGATTTAACCATTACGGTAAGTAATCGATCGTTATTTCAGAAATAATTATGAAACTAATCTCTTGGCATTACGCGATTAGAAAAATTATACCGATTTTAAGTTTCATTTTAGCATAATTTTATTATTTAATTCCTTGGTATTCGGCAACTATAGTAAATCTGAGGAAGCAGATAATATTTATCGAAGGTTTCCTCACATTTTGAGGCTTCATCGATTTCTCAGAGTCATCGATAAAACATTACTGGGAATTGTGAATTTTTCGAAAGACCGCGGTAGAAATTCGAATAAAATATCTCGCGCTTGTGTCACAAAGGGAGAGAATATTTTCACGACTCATCCGAGGTTGCATCATGGATTCGCTCGTTGATTCAGAAAACGCATAGAAGAGGTAGATAGGGAGAGGGAGGCGGGTGATTGAAGGGGGAAATGTATGCTGAAAAACCGTCTCCTTCCCCGGGGTGTTTCCTCCCCGATGGAGGACCGGCGCGACCTGCATTCAGCTGTGCGCTATTCGGACCACCGAGTTTCCAAAATCTAGGATTCCATACACGCGCGATCGAGCGACGGATGAAACTGCAGGCGTCGCTGAAGGGCTGAAGAGAGGGGTGGAAAAGAGCGCGGCCGTGGCACAGTGACACATTATGCCGTAATATGGGGGCACGTGGCAGATGTAGCGGATCGAGACTGAATCGCTCGGATTCATAGATCACAGCAGTCTCTTGAGTCCCGCACAAGCTTTATTTCTATTCATTTTTTACTTTTTTTATCTAACAAGTCTGAATAATTTATACAATACAATAATTGATCGCCGAATCCTAATAAATTACACAATTAAATTGTATTAAAATGAAGCTTAAAATCGGAATAATTTCTTTAAGTTTAATTATCGTCGAAAGATCATTTATTTGGCCAAGAGATTTATAAGACGAATGTTATCTTAGATAACATTAATATCAAGTACATTAAAGTTAAACTTAATATAAAATTTTGTTTTTATTGTTACATAAAATCTTTCTAATTCATTATGTAATTATTTTCAGATGACAGATTTATTTCTATATTCCACTGTGTACAGCGCTCACAGTGTTTCGAAATGTCCGAACACTCATAGCTTTCACACAACATTGTTTCTTAGCTCTTACAATAGAGAAGCGTGGAAGGTAAGTAGAATGCTAAATTCAGAACGGTGGATCAAGGGAGGTCATTGCTTTTCGTTGCACAACGGCGCAGTCGTATAAGTTTACTCCCGCAGCATTGGCTCCATTGTCAAAAACTGTGCCAACACGTCAAGGAAGTCTGGCAGCACGCGACAAAGCAGACGAACGGAACGGCGTTTCTTTCGCGGCATTGAGTGTCGAGGAGTTTTGGGGTCACAATTCGGAAAAACGCGCGGGGTCGCTGGGATCTATATGCTACCTGAAGTACCGCTACACAAATAGGTAAACATTTACAAATTTTATTGTGATGGCACGCGTTTAATTCCAGCGCAATTTGTCCTTCAATTAATTTGCGAATAATTTAGACAGTTACTGATTTATCTTATTCGTCGCCAAGTTCTCCAAAATTTATTTCATTGCTAATTTGAAAGCGTCAGCGCTTAAATTTTATAACTTAATAAGGACTTAATAAGGACGAAATTATCATCTTTTCCTATCAAGTGTTGAATACTTGATGAACACATATCAATTTCACGCAAGTTTTTGCCTGTCTGTCAATCGTTACGCGCGAGATGTCATCAGGGATCACCGTGGACGTACACGTGTGACGATGAATTTTACGAAATGCATCGCAACGAGTGTACCGTAAATTTCCTCTCGCGAAGACGGAGACGAAGAAGAATAATGGCGTCGTGTGCCACGCCACGCGTCCCTAAAAGCGAAGGGAATACAGACGGGAGGGAGAGGGATCGGGGCTAACGCGCTTACCCCTCTTCCGCTTTTGCTTCGGCGTTTCTTGTTTTTTGTCTTTCTGGTAAAAAAAGCTCCTTTATAGAGGCAAAGCGCGCGTGCTGCCGTGGAGAAATAAGGATGAAAGGGATCGGAGAGTGCCACCCCGGGGCCTTAGGTGGCCCCCGTCGGTTGACAATGCGCCAATCCGACGGTGCGTCCCAAGAAACGCGATACCATTTACCGGTGAAACCCAAAATTACGAGAAATCCCGGGGCGCACGGCGCGTCCTTGCCTGGATGCACGGGGTGACCCATCTGGGAGGTGGGTCATGCGTCGGTTTCCGCGCGCGCAGCACGCACAATCGTGCCGTGAGTATGTAAAGTAATCTATTTGATCTCTCGAATGCGTACATTAATTCAACGAGCTCTTGAGGCCTACTCGATACTAATGTTGTTAAGAAAATACAAGATTTACGAGTAGGATAAATAATATGAGAAAATATTAAGCCGCGCGCGCACGATTCCTTTCTCGGCTGTCGCAGCTTTCGTCCTGCCGTTTTTTCCGCGTCTCTTAAACTCCGAAAGCAGCCTATATTTAAATGGTTTACCGTTTTACGGAAGCCGGCTATTCTCGACATATGCCGGAACGAGGAAAGGAGTCGTCAACCCTCTTCCGATATTGCCGGCGCGGATAAACGAGCTCTCGGTGTCGTTTATCTCGTTCGGAACGCGAGATACGAACTTCCAGCGCTTCCCATCTCTCTGCCCATCGATAAAAAATCATCTTTCCCGGGTCCCACCTCCTCAGGTATTTGCAGAAGCATCCCTCGGCCGAAGAAATGCATCTTTCGGGCACGAATTCGGCCGACCACACGGCGCCCCGTAATATATTTCCAAAACTCGTTTTCCACGGATCGAGCAGGGGAAAAAACGGACAATAAGCTCTCCCGTGTGGCCAGTTCTCGAAGTCCTAATTATACAGCACACGCCAAATAAATGGGCTCTTGTTCCTCGAAGCATCGTTGGCTCTCGTAGCACGACTGCTCGATTCTCGCGACGGCGCGTCTGACCAAGGCGCCATATGGCGAATCCTTTTGCCACTGCTTAAAATCGCTAGGCATTAAACTCCATGTCCATCAAAATATTTTTCCTCGGAAGAACAGGTGCTTGTGACAACGAAAGTAACGGTTATCCGAAAGCAAGCTTGTTACATTTGTAACATTTACGTTCTCATATAGATAAAAAATGTAAAGATAATTTATAAATTTTGCTTTTTGTGATATTTTATTTCCAGTCTGTATTTTCCTAAAATTGCTGACTGTAGAAACTCCAATTCAATTTTTTTGCAGATATTAGTGAATAATGATATCGAATAGATTTTAACAAATGTAACGCGATTATTTTAGAGATACGATTTATCCAAAGTAAATGTATTCATGATGATTAATAAATATTGAGGCGATGCAAGTCCTCGCCGCGGGACACTTTCGTTCGGAGACGATTCGGGTTTTCACCTGCTTTCCTATTTTCATCCTCGTCATTTATCGGCTCGTCATCTTATCTCGCTAATGCCCGGCGAAACTCGCCGTCCCGAATGACAGGTGCCACGAAGTAGTTAGTAGCCTTTCGGGATCTACCCGAAACCGAAGCGCAGAGCATTAAATAAATTCGTTCAAAAGTGGGCGACCATAAAGTGGTCGGACCAAATATATCCTAGAGAAACTTCTCCAAAAGAAACTAATAATACACGAAATGAACACTTTCCTAAAACGCATTAGCATTTTATAGTTGCCGTTTATATCAACGCTTTTTTTCATCATATAGATGTCGTAAATTGACGTGCTATTATTTTTTCTCTAATCATATTGTTACATTCTAATAAAATTTCGTACCTTGACGAAATAGGCATTTAAGTAATAAAACGTATGTGCGTGAAGGTTGTAATAAAGATAAATGCTACAGTTTTACTTGAAAATAGAAATATACATTATATACATTCGCTTATATCTGCCGTATGATTCTTTATTGATAGACAAGAAAATTAATACGACACCATGAGAAATAACTATTGTTGTAAAGTACGGTACTTCAGTATGGGCTTCGGAAGGCTTGTACGTCGCCTCACTAATAGGAACACCGTGCTTCAATGTACTTCATAAATATTCCATTGTGAAAAGACTATAACTTTAATAGCCAGTGGCGGTCATTTCAGACTGTTCGTCTTCAAAATCATCGATCGGTCGTCTCTATGTTCGTGTAGGGAGATCGTTGTGATGTTAGAATACTAGATACTAGAATACTAGATGATTACAGCAGCGAGCTAAATTATCGAAGAACAACCTCTAACGCGGAGAAGTGCAATCGCGCGAGTTTGTTAAGCAGTCACGTAACCGCGAAAAGTGACGACGGTTGCCATAAGTTAGACGTAAAAGTAAGCCCTGCCGTCGTAAAGAGAAAGATTCGCACGATCTAAGAGTTCGGCGCTTAGGTGACATCGACGGGCAAGGGGTCGCCGAGTCCCTCGGGGCGCGCCGTAAGAGCAGCCCCACGCAGTTGCAACATCGCGCGTATCGCTTTAAGAAGCGCTTTTCGCTCAAAAGAACGCCGGTGATGCGATGAAAGCAGCACTGTCCAAGTTTACCGAATTTACCGAGCACGTCCGTGAAAAAGAGCGACGACACTTCGCTCCATTCCTCCAGCTTGTTTCAATCTTGAAAAATTTATCAAGATATTTTAGAAATATCATTATTCTTTTCGGTTACAAATACACAAATCAACTGTTATATATAACAATTTAATTTCCATTGACACATTCGATTTTGTTTTCGCGCTAAACGTTTTATTAACCTTATATTGTCGATTTAGAATTTTTGTTTCGAACGTAAATTTATCGATTTTTCAATTAAGTTGACTCCTAGGAAAACGAAGTTTCTGAATAAAATATCCTGGTTATTTTTATCATTTCTTTTTTTGACTGGAAAAATAGTAATGAATTGGAAAAGAAAAAAAAAACTTCTTTTTTGTATATTATATTTTTATTTGCATTGTCTGGTCTTTGTCTTTATCTTTGTGTCGTTCTTAACCCACTCTTAGCGTAAACCTGTTATCGCGAGCATTAAACGAATTCCAGGCTACGGGAATAGCAAAAGGGTATTATTAGAGGGATCGGTCAAAGGGAATGCAAAGGAATAGGAAAGAAGGCGAGGAGGGAGGGCGCTACGCCCAGAGCATATTCCGGAAGAAACCCGTGGCCGGGCCTCTGAAATATGCATCGACTTACACAGCCGAAGAGGCACTCCGAAGTACCGACCCTCTCTTCCGAGAATATACGAGCGCGCGATCGGAGCTTCATATTTTCTGATTTGGGGGTGAATTTAACTCTGGCCCGATATCGTCTGCGCGCCGCGCAGAAAGGACACGTACCCATCTACGTTCTCGTATCTCTACGTACACATCGTCACAAAAGTCCGCGTGTATTTCTGAAGGAAATGCAGATAAAAGATTGAAAGCGACAAAGTCCCTGTACGTGTTCATATTTCAGCGGTAACAAGTAGCAGAGAATACGCTTATTTATCGAAGTGTAAGCTTATACGCGAGTGTGCGCAGATCTTTGATTTATTGATTAAGCTTATTTTATTCTTCAGGAATCAACGCGAGGAATAGAGCTGAAAACTGCATTGAATCAATCGAGAAGGAAGTTAATCCGCGATATACATAAGTGCCTTATTTCCTTCAATCGTTAATTATGTACAAAATAGCGAAGATTCGCTCGAGAATCCAGATACGTCACACATACACACAACTCGATACAGGTGTCTCTCGCGACTTCCTCGATCTTCTTGGTAGGACGCTACACCGCTTTTCTGTAATCTACTCAGAATCGCGAGGGATCATTCGGACCAGCGGACTTCTACGGACGAACGAGCAGACGGATAGACGTACGGACGGACGGACGAACGGACGGACGAACGAACGGAACCAGCGAACGAACGAACGAGCGGACGGGGTAGAGTTGCTATAGAAACACTAATTCCGTCTCTGTCGCACCCGCGCCACGCCGCGGCGATCCCTGCGACCGGGGGAAGAAAAAATAGCGAGGGTGAAAAACCTGGGGGTGACTCAAATAAAAAAACGGATCAATATTAACTCTTTTTTCAGGGGCGGATGGGCCACCGGGTGGGGATGCTTCGACAACCCCCGTCGCACCCCGTTCTTCACCTCCTGGCCCTTCGCGCTACGTCTCTCGGTGTTCCCATCTCTCTTGCTCTCACCTTCCGTCGCTCTAGTCTTTCATTCCTACTTTTCGGCCACTTCCTTTTTTTTCACCCCTTCGAGTCCACGGTCTCTGTTCTCTTCTCTCCTCCCTCAAGTTCCATCTATCTCATCAGACTTACTCGCGAGCGAGCGATGTATGTTAGAAAAAAAAAAAAAATACACGAAATTATCTGGCTTAACGATGAATAGCAAGATTCAAAAGCGCGAAATCGATCGGACGCGGTTGCGAGATTGCTTTAAATGCGTCGCACCTGTTACTCGCCGTCGTGCGAAAAATCGAGGGATGGCCTTCAAAGCACACGCGATGTTACGATGCATTGACCTGGTTACTCAAACGAGGGTTCGAATTATTCTGAGTAAATGCGTGACAAAGCGGCCCGTCAACGGTACCGAAACAGTTCGAGATGAATGAAGTTAACAGAAGGGTATATTATATTGCTTGCAAAATTAATTAATTCGATCTCGATATCTGAAATATAGATTTATAACGAAAATAATATTTTTTTAGCAGAAAAGTTGAACTTCCGGACATCGTTTCTTAACTTGTTATTTAATTGTATTTTGTAATGCATCTCTATTTTCCTCGTTTTAGTATCATATGGACTTCGAGCGATGAGTAATCACGATATAATGTAGTGCGCTTACACGATAAAGATCGATGTTCACTCGATGAGCGCACGTGCAGAGTTTAAGCAATCTAACATCTATCATGCTTGACCCCTATTTTCGAGTAAAAGTATTTTATATTTTGTATGATGACAATTTAAAGAATAATTACACATTCTTTTTTACAAAATTGTAACCATCAGGCTAATTATCTAAAAATATCAGTGATAATTGTTGATTTATTTATTTATATATTTTTTGTAAACGCATACGCTCAGTTGTATAAATTTGTATATATTTCCATCTATCTTTATATATTGTCGATTTATACTAAATGTATGCGTAATTTTCTTTATAATGGAAAAAAATGTGGTATCGTGGCCGAGTTTTCCGAAGTCACCGAATGCGTCCTTGACTTCCGGCCGACCCTTTACAACCCTTCTTTACATTCAGTGGCCTCGAAAGTCTACCCTTTCACCCTCCAGAGGCTTCGCTCGCCGATATGACCAGAGGAACCCCAAATAAACAGGCATTTCCATGGTTACGCGCAATTACCAGGGTTGACCAACGACTAAATACCCGCCTTTGAGTTTCCACCTTGAGGACCGATGCGACATGAGCAAATCGGTCAGGGGTCTCGAAATCGAACGGTAAGGCTGTAGTCGACAAAAAAAAAAAAAAATACGTGGAAGACGAACGTCAGCGCGAGCCAATATGCAGTAAATTCGCAGAAATCGTGAGTCTGGTTTTGATCTATTTTCCTCACTACTCACCGTCCCTTTTATGGCTCGCATTTATGGGAATATCACGATAGTCTCTCAGCGATAACATCATGTGTACGACATATGAATTTTACTTTCTTTCTATCACTCTTGAAAAGATTTCGAGGAGGAACACTTGGAACACACGGTTGCTAAAGAAGAGTTTATCAAATATTTATCATTCTCATTTCTGTCTTAATTGTTATTTAGTACTGTTTAGCATTATTGTAATTAAGAGATTGGGCTGGAATGCAGCTTACCGTTTATATTTTATTTTAATGATTAGTTCTGTCTGTTATTATCGCTGATACAAAATCAGTTTATTTAATTACATTTTTTAAATGTTTTTATTAAACTGACTTGCAGTGCTCGTGATACAGATAGTGCTAACCCGTTCTTTTTCTCATGCGAGAACAATAGAGTTCCAGTTCATATGTGTTGAGAGTACCTTTGAATTGTTCACACACCGCCCTATTCATATATGTATAGTCCCTGTAGAAAAAAAAATCAATGGCATCGATTCTATCGGCACGCACAGACCTATTCAAGTTCAAGGCCGGTAATCGTCCTGAAATCGGTGACGCAATATAAAAACTGGCATATGGCACGTATGAACTCTATCCGTGTAATTCGCCATTCATTCGAATACGAATGCAAATCAGAGCTCTGCAAATTGATCAACAAATTACCTCAATCAACAATTTCCTCATTAATGAACCAGTAATTAAATTTTTAATTTTAGTCATTTGGAATATTGCCAAGCTTTATCAAAATCACAGCCTTTTCTAAATTTTGCGTACAATACCAATGCCGTTTCTTGCACATTTGCATATAATCAAATGAAAACGTTCGAAATGATCTTATCAGCGTAGTTTTAAGTTTAAAAAATTTTTATTTATATCTTGAATGATCGAGTATTCCTCGCGTGAGTATTCCTGTCTTCGTTCTTTCTTGTTCACGACTTCCTTGTTACATGCGGTCGCCCGTCGTTCTGCCCTTTTTTAGGCAGATTTCAGGGCCAGCGCGCGCATTCACAATGGAAAGTCTGTATAGCGGATGCTTTATCGCTCACGACCGGGTACCATGGTGTACCGCTGACTGATTTACATAATAGTGGCCGGTACGGAGTCATACGAGTCGCGAATACCCACGGATACGGAGATTTATGCAGTGTCTGGTCGGTTGCGAATCGTGCATCGCGAATGAAACTCGCGCAAATTGCGTCGCGCGATTCTCCCATTGAAGAAAAAATCGCGAATAATAAAATATGAAAATAAGATGAAAGAAAATTGAATATTAAATAAATGTTGAATCCTGGAATTGAGATAACAGAACGACTGCAATAAGAAAATTGTTCTCGCGCAATAATTAAGAAATAGTGGATGCAAAGAGTACAAGTATGAACATCATTTTATTGCGATTTGAAATTATATTTATTTCTTGCTCTTCTTTATATTTTTTTATATTCCACTGTTATATTTAATTGCGTCTCTGCGCAAAAATAGGGGAAAGTCGTCCGCGTGCTCGAGCGTTCGGAATCCGATTAATCCTGGAGAGGAAAGCGAGCCCGTAAAAGGAATCGATCGTTATTCCGGCATAATTAATGGCATGCAAACGACATAAACGAATCAGGAGAATGATTTATTCGCGCGAGCAGTGAACAGATGTAAGGTCGATTTCGTCGCATTCAATGATTTCCAGATTAATTCGATAATCATCAGAGGAGTCAAATCACGACCGATCTCAGCGAAGCATCTTCTTTTTATCGTGATAAATCGCTTACGTCACGTTGACTTGCGCGACTAAAATTGTTCACAATCGCGAGAAATCAATTAAAAATTTATTAATAGAATGTGATTTATATAAAGAAACCTTATTAGCTAAAAATTTCAATCAGTGAACTAATACTCAGCTTCTATACTTCTCTCTGTTACGACGGTCTCACGATTTTCCCGAGAGAAAGCGGCAAAAGTGAAAAAAAAAAAGAAAAAAAAAATGCGAAAGAAGGTGCAGGTGCCAATGTCTCGCGGCTGTAATTGCTACTGCCGAATTAAATAAAAAACGAACGGGACGAGAACAAAGAGGGATGAAAGGCGCGAGAAGGAAGAAACCGGGCAAGAAGAGGAAGCCGTTCTACAAATCAGACCCTTCTCTGGATTTTTCTCCCCCTCCTCCCCCCCACCACCCTCTCCCCCTTCAACCTCCGACGACAAGTAAGGATGGTTGTAGTCGTCGCACCGCACGTCGACTAACCCGGCATATCATTACCTCCTCGCTCCTCGCGCCTCCGGTCTACCCGTCGTCCGTGCCACTCACCGCGCCCTTCTGCCCGTTCTTGTCCTTCTTCTCCTCCTTCTTCTCTCGCCGCTTCCTCGATCTCTTCACCCTTCCATCTTCTCCAGTAGCAACCCTCCGCGCTTCGATTCGCGCGGGGCAGCAACCCCTCCGTCATCCCCTCGGCCTCCGGCGCCTCGCAGCGGAAGCAATATGGCCGCCTTTGAACGCTGGATACATTACGAACGCGTTGCTTAATTACGCAAGATACTTTTCTTCGAGGGGGGGGGGAGAGAGAGCTGGCGCGCGCGTTTGCCGCCCTTCCCGTGTCGGAGACGCGCTTCGCTGGCGGAAGGAAGGGGATAGCGCGCGCACGAGGTCAAGAGGGCTTTCTCTCCTTTGTGCATTCTTTATTCCTAGTTATTTTTCTTCTTCTGCCCTTTTTCTCAATGGGCAAGAAAGGCGCGGCGAAACTTACGGAGATGCATTGAAAAATTGATAGGACACGCTCGAAAGGACGAAGCTGATTAAGATTTGTTTGCTCACCGGCATTGATAGTTGAAATTATTTATCAGTAAGGAAATATCTCGCGAAATCAGCGAGGTCGGAGTGCCCGATCAAATTTCAATTTCGACAATATTGAATATGTAGATGGCTGTAAATGAATATATAACCATCTCGTACGAATAATAGTTAATATTTCTCATCGTGTAACAACGCGAACGACCGTGTGCATGCCCGCCACACTTTTTTCCAGAACGAGAAAAGAATGTTTAAAAAAAAACCATCGTTATTCGATACCCTACTTTTGCGTCGGGCGCTATTTTTTTTTTTTTCTTGCTCGAACGTGTCGTCGCCGTGAGAACGATTAATCAGCCCTCTAATCACTATTCCAGCGGTGCGACGCGTAACCTGGTACCACCCTAGACCCGCGCATAATACGCGCACACGCGTCCACGCTCTCGCGGGGTGCGGAACTCGATTTGCCTACGTCGCGCATACGGTCTGGCATTAATCAAGCGTCTACGGGAAAAAAAATCCATAACTCATCAACTATTTAGGCCACCCCGCCGATCTTGCGCGCTCCGGCGAACTCCCGTAAATGCAAAAAGGCCATCGCCGAAGAAAAAAAAAAAAAAAAGATTAAAAATTAATGTCGCAATTTCCCACCGACAGTGTCTCCCGGTGCTCTCGCGAACAGGAAGAATACGGCGGCGGGGGGAGGAGAAGAAAGAGGGACGGGCGGGTTCGCGACGACGTGGAGAGCGGAGTGCTCTCTGCGCGCGACGTAAAGCATAAAAAATAATGCGCGCGTAAAAAGGCTACGCCCGCTTTTGGGCTGGAAAAGGGTGCCGCGCTCGTTCGCCGACGAGCAAGTTCACGGTTTAAGTAACGGGGCATGAATAATAGACAGAGAGGAAGAGAGACTTGAGGAGCGACGTAAGGTGGAGCGAGGTCAAATGAGAGGCCATTAACGGATCCAACGGAAGATAGAAGAAAGTGTCCGAGAACTCGAGCTGCGCCGCTTTTTCCTGCAAAACGCTCCCATCGGCCCGCTTCGCCCTTCGGCCGTCTCTGCTCCTTCCACCGCAAGGCCCTTCTTCAAGCTCCGAGATTACGATTGTCAAATGTTGGAAATTTTTTGGGAAAGGTTTTTGTTTTATTTTTACGTAAAATCAGCGGCGCTTGTAAATTGTAAATCTTGTTTGATATTTTCTTAAAGAAGCATTTTATCAATTAACGTGATGCCGAACAAATCACGCTGTTGATTTGTCGATCGTTTTACACATGTTTTATGCGTAGACTAAGTGAAAAAATATTCCAAGAATTTCGAGGGATCCGCAGTAATTCGAATCTGAAATTGGAATTCAGAATCGATTGGGGTGAGAGCGTGGGATATGCAGCCACAGGCTACGCCGGATCGAAATACTAATTGTGACACGTTCTCATCCCGGGGACGAAAAAAAACTTATCGATTACATGGAACAAACGTGTTGAATACCTCTTTCTCCGATAGACTTTACGCGGTTCTCTCGATGAAAAATTTATTCGCGTCTCTTTAATTGGAAATCGGATCAAGAGTCAAGCTCGGAAGGTAATTTTATTTACAGCGGAATAGATGTAAAATTGTTCTAAATAAATTGCGCGCAGTGTACAGAATTGTTTAGGAAATTGTATGAAAACGCAGGTCGTCGAACTGTTTTCTAAAGCAGGAACCAAAGTACAAGGAGCGACACGAGGCGAAAGGATTCGTCCCTTCTATCTACGGACCCACGGATCTGTGCCACGGAGGGGTTGAAAAAAAATGGGTTGGGTGATGGTGAGTCACTACTATCGGCTGGGGTGATAGCGCCTGGGGTGGGTGCAGACTTTTTATCTACAGGGATTTGCAGTGCGAGTCTAGGTCCGGTTGCACCCTTGTATCTAACCCTAGCCGGCAATACGATGATCGACCCACAGAGAAGGAGAGAGAGAGAGAGAGAGAGTGACAGAAATTATTCATGAGATGCGCGCAACTTTTGTGCACGTATATTTTGTACGAGATCGGTTCGATGAATTAGAGAAGGGTTAATCGAAAAATTTGCTCCGAGATTATAGCATCGCCTCTCGCGCACATCTCAAAACCCTTGTCTGAAGTATTTCGGTTCTAATTCAATTTCAGCTCTTTCGACAGCATTGAACGCGATAACAATTGCGGTGCACCTCGCTAATCCATTAAAAAAAAAACGGTCCATAAAGTTTGCACGATGAAAGATAGAACTTGCCACTGCCTGCGGAAATTATCTCGCGAGCCGTCCTCGTTGCGTAAGTTACGTGCGAATACCGCGCCTCGGCGGAATTTAAACGCGGCCGAAATTAAGGCGGGATTAAGATAAGTACGACGAAAGAAAATTATCCCGCCGGAAGAGGAGGTCGTTGAAGACGCTCTCCGCGGAAGAGCGCGCGGAAGCCGCCGGCGGCGAAATTATCAAAACGAAAATCCCGCCGGTAATCGCGGCGAGGGTCGGAAATAAAGAGGATCAGAAGAATAGCATCGTAAGGCCTGGCCGCGCAGCCACTCGCTGACCCAGCAGTCGTTTTAGTCTCGCCTTTCTTGCCGGGCCAATTGCCAGAAGGAATAAAATTTGGATGAGTAACGAGCCGTCGGCGCGGCGGCGGGTGCCGTTTAACATTTCGTAATCAGAGCGCACATCGTCGCGGGAGCTGGCGGTAAGAGAAGAGGATGGCCTGTTCCCCGCACCTTTCTCTCAGGACTTCGTTCTCAGCATAAAAAAAGAAAGAGAGAGAGAGAGCGCGCGCGAAAGGAGAAGAAAGAAGGGTACCCCTGCCCCCACGGTATTTCTCATTCGCCACCCCACGCCATGGGCCAGAGCCGTTACCGTCGACGGTGAAGACCCGCGCGCTCGCCTCGCAAAGTAATTTCGCTTAAAAACGTAATTAGTGTGCGCCGAGATGGGGTTGAGGGAAAAAAATCGTTAGGGGTAGCCGAGTTTTTTTTTCCATGGTGGCTGGGGCGGCGGGGTGGCGGCGCGTTGCGCGAGGGTGCCCTCCGGTGCGGAGCGAAGCCGCTCGCTTGGGGTCTCACCCTCGGCCCCGCGCACCACTTCGTCGGCGTGGATCTCTCCTTTTTTCCGTCTCTCTCTCCTGATCAAATCTTCGGGGTGGACTTCTCGAGTGGAGCGCCGCGCGGAGTAACTCAGCCGTGGGCCGTATCGAGCCGCGTCTTCGCCGCGCTGTAAGGAAGTTGAAAGGATAAAGGATAAGGTGGGGGGGGTCACGAGGGGAGGCGGCAGTCGGAGTCGGAGAGTATAGATTGATAGCTGAGGAGAAGAAAGGAAAGCGACGGATTCTTCAATCCGAAATGACCATCGTTACTCTGGCCTCGAACGCTCGCTCGGGTCCGACATTCTGTTTCTTGCGTTTGCGAGAAACGCAGAGCAATTTGTTTAGAGCGGTACAGCTAGAGTCTGGCTTTATAGGGATTAATATGTATGGTATTAAAGCTATCTTTCATCCTGTCGCACAGTTCTCATATCTCCGTATATTCTTTTATGAAATTTTTCAAGTGAGAATAATGTAGGAAATAAACTGATGTCCGTTGAAACTCGATTATTACCACTCGTTAATTTTTACGGTCTTGAAATTCGAGACTGAATAACTAATTCAGTGGAGAATCCAAAATATTGCCGCACGTTAAAAATAAGAAAAAACGCTCTTTATTTATATTCTCGACAATGTCACTCGCGATGCACAAATCTTTTCGCAGTTGCAAAGCTGGGAAACCCGCGATGACCCCTTTATTAATAATGAGGCATAACGCGCGCGTGTATCAAGATCAAGCGGACGGGGCATGTCCCGGTATAGAATTCGTGAGTGGGCGTGGATACCCTTTAACATCGTTTTTACAACGCCCCGAGTGTTACGCGGTCGTATAGCCCCATGACACCCTCTCTCGATCGAGTGCAGATCGATTTGACACAAAAAGCCCGGTTCGCCACGAAACCCCTACGCTTCTTCAAAGCCACTTTGAAATCATTTTCGTGACGTGTTATCGTCCCCGCGGTGCGTGTCGGTGAGACTAATCCCGCGCGATACGTTCGGTGAATCGGCGTGCGAGGAACACGGCTTCCTTTCTCTCGTCCTCTTCGAGGCGAATTCAATTATTCCGATGGCGCGCGTTAGAAGTTCATTATACTTTATGTGTCACCTGCCTCCCTCTTTGTCTCCCACCGCGGCGGTTCGAATGCGACGCGCTATATAACAAAAGAAAATAAATTTTCAGTAAAAGCAAAGTGCTACGGCATAAACACCCTGTCGAGCGTGCAACACCTGAGGCCAGGACTTATGCGCCTGTTTGCGCGAGGGAAAGAGAGAGAGTGTCCTTAGTTTAATATCGCATTTACGTATGCACTCGCGTTTCTTGTTACGAGCATGATATGCTTTAACGTGATCTAATATAGACTTATATTGTTGTAAGATGTTTCTAAAGTACGCGAACGTAAAAACCTGAAGATTTTTCGATCCTTTATCGAGTTCTTTTCATTGACGAACCATAAATAACATAATGTGAACGCTCGTGAATACAAAAGAGCGGAAAAAGTATTGTACAATAACGCGTCACACGTATCGAACGAAAAGCTACTTAAAAATAGGTTCCGTCACAGAACAAATTTTTAAACTATCTGCGCCTTTGATTAAAATCTTACGCTTTTTCGCGTCGTCCTCGCAGCGTCGGAGGGCATTTGCCAGAAACGAACAAATATATAGGAAGACAATAAAAAAGAAGCAGCGTCGCTTTTTCTGGAATCGCGGCAATAGAGAAAAAGGGAAGAGGGAAAGAGAGAAGCTGATTGAAGCGGGCACGATGTTTAATTCAACGAAACCGAAGACACGCCCCGCTAACTACGGAGCGAGTTTCGCCATCGACCCCGAGGAAAACTCCGATGGAGCCCTGCGCGCGATATTCCTTTCTCCTTCCCTTAAATCCCCCCGGTAATTGCTTCTCTCCTTCAGCGGCCCAAGCGCGAGCTTGCGTGCTTTTAGGATAGTCGTATCGGTGAATGACTGGACACGAGTGAACGAGCGGTTAAACCGCAGATCAGAAATTTGTGCGTTCAAGAGTGATTTGGAGCCGGTATATCGCTAGCGTCGAATAAATTTTCATGCACTTATCCGGAAGTATCTAGAACGGTAAATCGCAACGTCGCACTTAATTCACTCATTGATCGTCAAATATATATTACTTCGATACTCTCACGTTACTCTGCGTCTAAATACAGAACATCGAGATTGCTTATCGTAATATTAATTTTTCGAACGAATCTAAAATTTTTTTTTATTTTACCTCGACAACAAATCGCAGAAAAAAATCGATGACTCGAGGAAAGCGCAAGTAAATTCGCGAAAAAACGCCATCGCTACGACAGACCTGCCATTTTGTCTCGGGTGCAGCAATTATCGAGGTTGCATTGCGACGTCAGGCTTGCAATGCGCATGTCCTCGAGGGTGAAAGGGTTAAAAGGCTTCCCCTCCCTTACAGCGGAGGGAAGGTCTCCGTGGTTCAAATGCGCGTCCACTTCCCGCGTTGTTAGAGCATGCGAGAATCCACGCGCGCCGCGAATGCGACGGGGAATAGCGCGTTACGCAGATTTGCGACCGCGCGTCGGCACGCATTTTTCATTAAGCCCCTCTTTTTTTGCCGAGGCACCCCCCTGGGCCGCGTGTATCCACCCTCTGGCGCGCAACCCTTTTTTTTCTATCGTCGACGGCGATAAAAAGCGATCCGGGTGGCGAGGCACGGGAATGATCGGTCGCGTGCGTTCTGTTTTCTGCCGCGGCGAGACGCAACAAAACAAGCTCGTGAACGCGCGGCGCGGCAAGAAAAAGCTCACGGAGAGCCGAGACAATAACGTCGGCGCAGCTGGTTAAACGCGGAAGGGTTGCCGATTAGCATAAAAGGGCACGATTACACGGACGCGGGGCGGAATCGGATCATGCCGGGCCAGGCTGGCTGGCGGTACGATAGGCGTTTTTGCCCGCCGAAATTGCGTGTATGCGAATGAGTGGCTCGCCGCCGCGTGTCGCGCAAAAAAGAATTAAGCAAATACTTTTAGCGGCAGATTAAAAATAAGACAGGTATTTATTTGACAGGGGTTTGTTAGTATGCTGAAACAAAAACGCGTTCTATATTTTGTCTTTACTATGCGGTGTTTTTTTTTTTTTTTTTTTTTTCTGCAACATTTGTCAAAAACGTCAGAAAAACGCGCGATTGAAACAAAATTACTGTCATCAAATCGTGCGAATCTATACGCAAGCTATAAAGCAATTGTACATTTGAGCAGTTCATCAATAATTGATAGATTTGTTGGCGCACATGTTGCTGGTTGCAATTATTTGTCGAAAAAAGCATTCCTCTATATGAAAAGATAAATCAAACAGAAGGATATAAATGTGCGGCCGGGTGCGCGTGCGAGTTGATCGAAAATATTGAAGAGGGTAACCGAAAAATTGTCGATGGAGTTATAAAAGTGGGTTCCGTAGCCTTTCAACAGTCCCCCCCCTCGTCCCTTGTGTCCCCCTTGTACGCCAAGCCGCAAAAAGCAGACGTGAAGTCGCCAGCCCCAAAACACAAACAACAATGCATTATTTATATGTCGTTCAGATTATTGTGTCGGCACGCGTCTTCTTTTCGGAATGATAATTTAATGAATTTTATCTCGTTAAGAAATAAGAGAAAATTACCGTAAAAGAATGAGAAGAGTAAGAAAGAAAATTCGGGCAACCGCTTGTCTTATTTTTTACTACTTTTCCACTCTTTGGCCTCTGTCTTTTTTTTATCGTTAAAATAATATATAATTTTGAGATATAATTATATCGTCCATTGTATTCTGGACGAGTCCTTTATGAACTCTACGTGAGAATGGAGCGGAAAGCAACAATCGGGAAAGAATTCGTGAAACGACTGTTGCAAGAGAAGTCTCGAACCAATGACGACTGTGGTGCGAATTAAAGTCTACAGGGTGCTATTCTAATTTTTGGAAACCGTTGCCTCGCTCACCCTCCGACACGTGAAACGCGTCATCGATTCGTTTGCACGTTCGTTTCGACTTTCTCACAATTTTTTTTGTCTTCGTTTCTGTCGCATTATTCGATCGAAAAAAAATGCGATGATTGTCGTCGTGGAATGAGAAGAAACCGCCTTGCGCGAAGAGAGAAGAGGATGAAAGAAACGTCGGCTTTGCCGGTGTGCATTCTTGCAAATGCCGCGGTAACTGGAGAAAGAAACGTGCTCGTTAAATTATAACAGCTACCAAGTTCCGCTTCCGGATAAAAGAGACGTATCGGAATGTGGAAGGAGGAGGGCCGTGGTTCGTGGATGAAAAAGGAGGGAGGAGCGAAAGAGAGAGCGAGATCGCGGAGGGCGGCTCTATATGCATACGAGAACATTCAGATGTCAATCAAGACTCGGGATCTTTGGACGCTGGGGTGTCGGGCTCGGAACACGATTTTTCCGCTAAAAATTTACGTATTCATTCACGCGAGGACACCGCGCGAATGGAGAACGTCGGTAGGGGCAGATTACGAGCGGGAAGTCTGTTTGCTTTTTCATCACTCTTGACTTCGTGTTCGAGAGCATATTTTTTGCGCCAACCGTCATGCATTGTTAACGTCAACTCGCGTCTTTTTTTTTTTTCCATACATTGCTGCCAATAACGGTGGAAACGAGTCTGTGTCGCGAAAGGTGCACGAAAGTCGCAAAGGACAGGAGAGGTCGTATTGTATTTAACAAAGTTTCTTCTCTAAACTTTTAATGAACTGCGTATGATTTATTGTGGCTCGCAGCGATATCATTTCACATCGCACATGTTCTCGCGCACGACACAACAAGTAATAACGTAACGACGTACCGTCATATGAAATTATCGTAATGAACTCTCTTGTAGAACCGAGAGATATATGAATTGATGGAAACCACTGGGCTTGTAAAATCGATATCGAAATCACACGTAGATCAGCCGTTTCTGCATTCCACGCGATCGGCGTTGGCCGGCCAGTCGCAGATGAGCTTGGAGCTATTGAAGATCAAACCGGGCGCGCATTGCGTCTTAATTGGTTTACCGTGATTGCAAACGTAGTACTGCAACAGATATACAATTTATAATATTTAATCGATTCACATACAAATTAAACGTCATAATTTAAGGTGCCTCAAATTATTAAAAAAAAAGGATTATATTTTTGATATTTGATCGTAAATAATATGAAAATAGAAATATATAATTGATTCGATGTAACTTCGTTACGTACTGTTCGACAATCCTTGCTGGGGATGATGTTCGGTCCGTTGCAGCTCACTTCGTCGTCATCGACTGGTTTCGAGGTAGGACGAGGTGGCTCGGTAGATTCTCCGGGTCTCTTGGTCGGCTCGGGTTCGGGTCTCGATGTCGGTTTTGGTTTCTCTTCACCCGTGGAGGATGGAGTGCTAGGCGGCCTGTCCCATTCGGGCTAAACACAAATCACTATTGTTACCGAATGCTCTTTTTCAGATACACACACAATATTCGAATGGAAATTTAATGGCTAATTAACATCTTACTCTGGGTGTGGTTTTGTAATTTTTCTCTGTGACTGTGTAACCCTTCAGGCCTTCGTAGATAGTAGTCATGAGAGGATTCGCAGGACCGCAAAGTCCTCTGAAATCGTCCATGTCGACGGCCCAGACCATGGCACCGAGATATTTCTTTTCCTTCAGGAAGTTCATCTTGTGGACGATGCTATCAGCATCCTCGTAGCCGACCCATTGAGTGTCTGCGAAGCAAGAATTGCTGATAATTTGAATTATTGCAAATTAAGTAAATTAAAAAGAATTATATGGAGAGAGAAAAACAGACGGGCGACCTGACAAAAACTAAATAAAGCATGATCTATTCAATTTTACGAAAAATGGACGCAAATAAAATTTTATAATAAAATTTTATTCATATAATGAATATGTCAATATAAATGGCTAATTAATAATGAATGAATATTTAATCTATATTTATTTCTACGATCATATAAAATAGTATAATTATGTTTTTTCAAAAGGATGCATTATTAAACTCGAAAATTTATTTCAATCCTGAAAAATAAGGATGCGACGAGAATAATATTTCCAGGTTAGCAAAGAAATTGAATTATCGAACAATATTTTCCAATCCGGTCATTCATCCTGTAACGTTCACAAATAAATTCCCCGCACTTTATTTACGGAGTTTCCAAGAGGAACTTGCAAAGCGTTCTATAAATTTCTCCGCAGAACTTTCACGGCGCAAGTTCTCCAAAAATTAAATTCACCTTTGTACATGTAGGGCACCAAGCCTTTGTCGTCGTATGCCTTGGTCCATCCGTTGTCCGGTTTCATAAGTTCCATACAGATCTGTGAAAGAGATAATATGTTGATGCGGTGAATCCGGTCGCTCATGCCGCGCGGCTTTCATTCGCTTTTGCTTTCCGGATCGATCACTTACTTCGTAGTAAGCCAAGAATCCTTTAGCTGCGGTGTACTTGCCGGGCGCACCGCCACCGGCTTCTTTGTTGATATAAGTTCCGGGTTTGTAGTCCTTGTTGCCCTGGCTGAGGGTGAAGGTGCGTCCGTACAGCGGGATTCCTACGACGAGCTTGTTGGCGGGGCAACCCTTGTCTTCCCACAATTGGAGACCATCGTGCTAATGACAAATATCGACAGACGCGATTTATTCATACTTGTACTGATTGAAAATCTCAAGATAGCAAATGATCCTTTTACATATAATTAGTACCCTCGCTACAATCAACACAATAATCCATAAATATACTTTATCATCGATGGAAATTCATTATATCTGTTGCGTGAGAAGCGTGCGAATAATTCTACCGATTAAAAATCATAATTAACGCACCACATTCAATTTTTCATAGGCGTACTGATCGTGAGGTCTTCTGTAAAGTGGACTATGGACGTCGGCGAATCCACCCCAGTTGCCACGAAGATCGTAAGACATCACGTGGATGGCATCAATAAGCCTGCAATTATTAAATGGTTATCGAATAATTAATTATTAAAACAATAAGAAACAGGGTATTAGATCTTGTTTCTAAACGACGAAGGAACTTGCTCGCATAATTCTGGTACGTGGTATCCCTCGTTAAGACGAAACGTGGCCATCGGCACCGCCATAGTGATCTCCCAGCCTTTGCCTGCCTTGTCGAACGCGGTCCTCAGCTCTTCGACGAAGTAGAAGAAGTTGTTCTTGTCGCTAAAAGTGCCGCCTCTATCCGTAGCAGCCGGATATTCCCAATCAAGATCGAAGCCGTCGAATCCGTACTGATTCATGAAAGCTACGAGCGCGAAATTAAAAATTAATCAAATTTATCTATCTTCTCTTTCGAACGTGCATTACAAAAGCAGTATCATAAATAATGTTTCAGGTCTCCACACTCACCGACGATGCCGCTGATGAGTGAGTCACGTCTGGGTTTCGAGCTGACCATTGCGCTGTATTTTCTGCCGCCTTCGGCCCAACCGCCGATAGCGATCTGAGTCTTCAAGTGCGGATACTTTTCTTTTAGAGCGACGAACTTGTTGAAGCCGCCCTTCTGGACGTCGAGCTCCTCGTCGAGAATGAGCACGTCCCAAGTAACGTTGCTCACGCCGATGAAGGAGTAGATAACGTGCGTGCACATTTCAGCGGGAATGTCGTCGATGCCATAGCTGCCTACGTCCGGACGATATATAGCCCAATTGCTGAAGTAACACACCAGCCTTGGCTTTTCTGAAACGTAAAGATATATAAAAGTGTTATATTTTAAATTATCACAATTGTTATTAGATTTTTTTAGTGTTTTTGCAAGTGGAACGTGTAACGCGACGCAAAAATCTGCAATCGAGAAACAAATCCGACTTTTATCAATGTAACATTTTACCAGGGCGTGAGCTGATTTTTAATATGTTATCTTTCATTGTTTTACAGCTGAAAGCAACACTCACGATCAGTTGATCCGTACGCCAGAAGAGCCAGGAACACAGGAAGGGAAAACAGCAACTTTCCCATGAAGGACATCATCTTAGAATCTGCAATTTGAGAGAAAGCTAAAGAGTAACTTTAGCAAAATAGTATTGAATGCAATTAATTACAGTTAACCAACAATTTGCTATGATAATGCATTGAGTTTATCGCGTGGTTCAAATTTTTTAATCAACATATTACTTTAGCATGCGTGATACAATTAATTTTTATAATGATAAAATTAAGAGAAGCTCCAACTCTCTACCCTATACAAAACTGTACTCCAAAGCCGCGTATTCTAAGCTTCGTGCGGCTTGTTCGGCACTCAACACGTTTCTGCATCGCGGCCGGTTATCCGAGCGCTTCATCCGAGCCTTCGCGGAAACTCCTTGGAGCGTAAAACGATCGATTGATCGAAGTGTCGTCGTGCCTAAGGGGAATGATCTATAACGACCGGTTCTGCGATAGCACAGTGAGCATTGACACCATCGTGAAATCCTCGAGCGACCGTGTACCGTCATAATGACGCTCCGCTCATCCGTGCGTAAACGCGCAGCTACAGCTGTATCCGCCAGAATCATTTTCCGCGATCGCGAAATTAACGCAATCTCGCGAATTTTTTACGAACGTTAAAAATGTTATTTTATAAGCGGCTCAAGTTAGACGTCACCGTCGATTGACAGTATTTTAATTTTTGATGGGTATTATATTTCTAGTGCAAATTTGCGATGTTCATGCTTGAAGATTTCTGCGGTCGTTTTATTCATTATATAATATAAAATTCGAATAAGAGCTTGTGTGATAGTAATTCCGATATAAACGGCTAAGTTAATTTAATGCAGAATTGATATGACATGTCATCTATTATTACAAATATATATCTTCCACTTTTACGACGCGCATATTATAATCATTGATTTAATTAGTAATTAGATATTTATCTTAGTATCTGTTTTTTGCTGAATATATTTAGCTAAAATCAGAACGAATTTATCGATTTGTCTTGGAATAGAATTAAGCAAATGCGGATAACAGTTCCAAGTTTCATAATTAAATTATTCTAATATGTAGCTATTAATACAAAACTAAGTAGTCAAATTAAAGTAGATATGAGACTAATGAACGGATTCAAGGATGGGCGGTTGACTTCATTCGTAGTTCACTGATTCTCACGTTAAGCAACACTTTTTTCCATGATTATTCTTAATTGGGTGTTGACGGATAAAATTCAAGTTACAAGAATCCGGTTGTGAGAAAAAAAAATGAAAAAAACACTGTTCGTGAATTCCGATGAATCGCGAGCTGCAATATTCATTTAGCCGTATGATTTAAAATTCCTGCGAGTCCAGTCGGGCGGTCTGAACGAGGTCTCGTAATTGAAATCGCAATCGCCACCATATTCAACATATTACAACATTCAGAAGAGCCAAGCGAAGAACTGCTTCCGGCATTATCTCAAGGGAATTCCTCGGCGCAATTCTCACCCGATACAGAGGAAACAGAATTACGACTGTAATACAGTTTTGTGGCATTGTAAAACGTATCCCGGGAAAACCTGCTTGCTTAAACTTATTCCTGCGTAAAATTGCGCAACGCTTGCGACTACCGTTTCTGTCTAATTGTAAGAAAAGCAATCGGAAGTCACAGACGATCGCAGGCAGTGACGCGTCACTCGCCGCTTGTCGCATGAAGAAAAATATCTATCTTTGAATAAGTAATTTCCGCTTTCGATAATTACACGAAACGTCCGGGAATATGGAGTGTATTATTTTAATCGTGAAGAGCGGACGAACAGTCGCGAATACCGGTGTTACGGGTTTGTCACGAGTGCGATAGGTGAAATTAACGATCGGGGCGACGGTTAGCAAAAGGGAAAGACGATGTTTTGAAGTTGTAAAATCGTCAAAGTTTCCCCTTGCCTCTCGTTTTCTCTCTTTATCTTTCTCTTCTTTTCTCCGGACAGGAATAACGATCCGAATTCGGCGACAGAGTGAACTGCGCGCGCGGATGGCAAGCCTCTCGGGAGAAATCAAAGATCGTCCTTCGGATTCTACGACCACCGCATGTCGGGATAAAGAAACGGATAATGTCACAGCGGTGGTTAAAAATAAACGAACGCACCGTGCCAGGATCCTCCGTCCGCGACGGCCGATGAGTCCTCGCGCGAATTAAGATGCGCGATGCATCAGTTTCCAGCGACTTCTGTTCCGCTCGTTACACTTTGAATACAAACGGCGAGCGAGTCGACGACAAAAGTTCGCTGGACATTCGCTGTTTTGTTTGGCTAAATTTTTGTCGCGTTACGACATCTCGTCTTGTCGCGCTGTGGCAGTTCGTTTAACTTTAAAGCTGACATTATTTACGAAAAATCGATTGAATTTTAAGAATAGCTTTTAAATTCGCTTGAACTCATCAGTTTTCACACTGTCAACTTTTTTATTGATTTAGACTCGTGTACTAAATTGTACCGTTAAAAACTAATCATCATTCGTTTATTCCAAGAGGAAGCACATCTACCATTTCGCATCGAGCGAAAAAAATCAGAAGCAATGAAACCAAGGACAAAGACGAAATTTGTATTCGAGCAATAGCGTGTAATCGGAATGATGGTACCAGCAATTCATAACAGCTTCATAGAGAGCTCGTTAGAAGTATCCTCGCGTACCGCGATCGCGTTGCTCGCTTTGTCGGAGGCAAGGTAACGGTTCAGTCCGGCTGGACGATGTTAATTAATGTTTTGTTATTCGACATCGATCACGCACAGCGCTCGCCTATCGGTAACGGTGAACTCTTACGAGAATCTTCGTTTCCCCTTTTTTTTTTTTTTATTATGGTAATACGCGGCTCACAGAGTCTCGTGACTTATGTGGACACACCTTCGGTCTCTGATCTTCCTGACTATCGCAAAGGAAGCAAAGAAACCGGAGTGAGTTGTGTGTGCCGCGCGAAAAGTCTCAATAAGAATATGTATCTGAAATTTCATCAGATGAATTTTAAATATTGTAATAAAAGTAAAACCATTCCTCGAGGAACTATTCTAGAATCGCGCGGATCGATTTGACAAAATAAATGAGAATATCTGAACGTAAGATGTCTGACATGTAATCTTTATCTGAACATCTATAAGGAATAATTTAAAATAGCTAGTCGAGCGTTTCCAAGTGAAAAACTTGAGAATTCGCAAAGAAAAGTTAAAAATGAGAATTTAAAGAGTGGCTCTCAAATATTTCGACGCAGATGCAACGGGTTGACCTTCGTCTCGGTCGACAAAGCGAGAAACGAAATAATTAAGAGAACAAAAAAAGTGAACGTTCGGTTAATGTCTTGTTGACGATCTTAATGAGATTCCATCAGATTCGCACGTAGGCACCGGTGTGTTGACAATTTTTACGATATCGATGAATCGGCTATCAACAAGATTCCCGAAAATCAATAGAATAAAATAATCGAAATCCTTTCTTGATGACCACTGTATTTAACTCGCAGAAAAACAATCTCCGTGATGACAGACGATTTCAAACAATTATTTTACAGATTATTTTTTTTTTTTTTTTTAAGATAGATGATTGGTCTCGTGTGATACTCGCGAGAAATAGATGAGGATTCTCATAGATTTTGAAAAATAAAATTATTCACAATATGTTTTACTTACTCATCAAAATTTCTTTGGGAATCTCTGTCCACGCAGTAACACGAATATTACAAGACTATTCTCTGTCTTCAAAGAAGACGAGCAATCTATAGATGAAATAATTAGCTGTCACGAAGACGAGAAACTAATTGTATGCAACAGAATATTTAGAATATTCTTAGGAAAGAAACCGGTAATCAAGTTGCTTCTCTCTATAATTCTGAATTTTTATCGCATTCATTAATTATTTTCTAAGTATCTAACGTAATTTCTTAACAATTATTATTGACGTTAACCACAAGGAATATGACGACGCACGAACCTGGATCAGTATTCAGGAAAATCGCTCATTATTGACAATCGCATCAATTATTTCATTTAACACGCGATGTTTATTCACGGAAGCGTTCACCAACATTGTTCAAACATAACGCGAAGACAATCGAACAGAGAGACGTGTGATAGGAAATACGAAATGTTTCGCGGAGAGTGCAGCGTTGTGAAAGATAGTAAAGAGAACAGGAGGACTCACCTGCGCGGACGGACAGATACCTCGGAAAAAGCGCGGTCTAAGCCGCGAGCTTAAGCTCATATATACCCAAGTGGACCTCATTAGAATTCAGGTGCACGGGCCCTCGCATGATTGGCTGGTTCGTCGACCCTCTGCCTCCCATCGACGTCCAGGGAGGACGGCAGACGACGCATCTCTCTCGTCGCAGGGCGAAGACGATTCATCATCGCAGCTGCTCGTCATTTGTGCTCTCGCAAATCAATGTGAATTAAAAAAAATGAAAAAAAGCGTCTCGATTTTCTAACGGCATATTAATCAGAAACTCGGCAATGTATCGCAGATACGTGTGATGTCTTTGTTTTCTGCTGCCCGCATTTACGTTCAATCGTTGCGTATCGGATTTCCGCAATTTTAACTTTGTTGAACGCTTTTCTTCAAGTTGTAAAATATATGAAAACGTATTAGAATGGATATTTATTAATGATACTTGATGTATAGTTGTTTTATGAACGTGTAAGCGGCTACAGATTTGGTTTTGGAATGCACTGTAAGCGTGTAAATGGACGTTTAAGAAAAATTGAAGAATAGCGCAATATATCACTAGTTCAATATAACATTCATTTTATTTGACACGTCATCGGGATATCGTGTTATCGACACGGGAATTTCACGCTTGACATTTAAATAGAGTTCTGTTCCATGATGCGCGTTCTTTCAATACTTATGATATATTACCGTGATAATTGAATTCTGAATCTAGATTGTAAAACAGCAAAACTTATTTAAATTTAACCGCACAACTTTTTATTTAATTACTTCTCATACAATCTTTCCAAGAAATTCTTACTTTCGTCCGATTATAATTTCGGAAGTATTGATATTCCTGTTACTTTAAGTAAAAAGAATGTTCTTAGCGGAATATCAATTATTAAATTTGGAATTGATTTTTCGAGACGTGACCTCAATACATGACTTTGAATAAATTAAGGAACAGGTGTGTTTCATTTATAACAAAGCTCCAAATAATGTAAAATTTTCAAAGTATATAATAATATATAGAACATATATATTTATTAATCATATAGATATTAAACAAATATTAAATAATACGCAGAAAAACGAATATGCATGCACAATCTGCAATCTTTAGTTTCGCGATATTTAATTTGTTACTCAGTCATTTCGCAAAACACTCATATCATCAACATTAATTTTTTTTTCGTATGGAACAATTACAGAAATGAACATCTGGCGCATAATCAAACATGCAGTTGTGAATATATCAGATCACTAACGCAGCTGTGTACAATTATACGTGAGTGATTATGATTCGATCGACAAGCGGGATTTATCTCTCACAAAGTGGCACAAATGTGAGCGATCTGATCTGTACAAAACTACGTTTTCTACGTTTCATGCATACGCGAAGTGCGAAATACTGTTGCTGTTATTCACTTGCAACCGCTAAATTGCAAACAAATAATAAGATTGAATAACACTCGATTTATGTTAATTAATAAGAAAACACGAAGGGTTTAATTTACAAATTAACAATGCAGCAAATTTGGAAATTGACGATGCGAATGTTTATTCGAATTACGCAGGTGGAGCTAATGTTGGCACAAGTGATGTTATTCAATCTCCAAAAATATAAGCTGGCAAAATATTATTTAAAAATACTTGTTTTCTTGTTGTGGAAGGCAAAAGTTAATTTCTGCAATCATGAATACACGACAGATTTGCGCAAAGTGTAGCGAAAAGACAAATCATTATACTTGTATTAAAAAATTCAAGTCTCGTGTGTGAAACTTTCTCAAGTCTTCAATCACGCTGCTCTAATGAAAGATGTCCCTTAATCACCGAATATCAATTGCAAAAAATGATTGAGGAATAAAATGAGAATGAAAAATATTTTAACAAGCGATAATCTCTCTTCTCTTTTCCTCCGCGAAAGAATGACTTCGCATTCATTATATAATTCATGAAAAAAAATTCATTTCATGAATAAAAGGACATTCGACGGCGCCTTGAATGTATCCGGAAATATTCGGATGTCAATCATCGCTTGAGATTCTTGTGATTTTGGGGTGCGGTGCTCGATTTTCCGCCAAAAATTTACGTGTCCATTCACGCGAGGACCGCGCGCATGGGGAAGGATGGGGGCAGATCACGGGTGAGAAGTCTGTTTGGTTTTTTTACCTCTCTTGACTTCATATTCAAGAGCATATTTTTTCGTGTCAACCGTCACGCATTGTTAACGACGATTCGCGTTTTTTTATACGTTGCTGCCAATAATGATGGAAAAGAGAAAACGGATCTATCGCGGTATACGATCAAAAAGGCATCGCGGTTTTATCGATGCGCGCTACATTGATTTGTGGAAAGAGAATTTGACAGAAATATAATTTAACATTAGAATAATGCTTCTCTCACTACGATAAATAAATGCTATCAATAAAGGGAGAAGCTTTTGATAAGAAAACTTTACAATTCTAAAGGAATTATTTCCTATTTTGCGCGCTTCATTGTCATAAACACACGAGCAACACCGATGACACAAATATGTAAGCAAATATGACGTGATATCGCATTAAACTTTCTCGATTAAGAACGAACATTTCAATGGGAAGTTTAATACGCTTCGTTCCAATCCGGAAACATAATTTATAATCGGGCGAGAGGGAGCTTTCCCGATTATTCCGACGAGTTTTCGGGACTGGACATCGTTATTATCGGATACGATGCGTATTTTACAGCAAGTTGGAAAAGCAACTGACGGGTCGACCTGTTCGTTCGCCTCGGGTTTTCACTGCTTTTGAATATGGGATGAATATCGGTTCGCTTCGCCGCGAGTCGAGCATTATATCGCCTTCGCATTTACGAAGCTGTCACTGTCGGCTTGACACTCACTCGTTATGAAAGGGGTATTATGTTTTAATAATGGACAACATCGCGCGTCAAATTCATCCGGTAGAGTGAAAACGCGTAACATTTATTTTGTTCGACCAGTTTCGAATCGCATCGGCATGATATACCGATGTGTATACGCATACATTAAGTATGAATGTGCTGTCAAAAGTTGCTGATACTGAAGCGTTCTTTTTTTTTTTACATTGACGATTAGGAATATTTTGATATATCATTTTCGACAATTACGAGGACTAGCATTACTATCTAGATAACATTGCGGTTCGAATAATCATGATAAATTTAAATGTCGGGATTGATTAATGATACATCAAACTAATATATATGTATATTCTTTATTCTACAATACTAATAATACAGATGAACCCCTTAAAATAGAATTAGCTTACTTCCGAAAACGAAAGCTACAATAGTGAATTGAATTTTTACATCAGTTTGCGATAATGCGATAATACTACAAAGAGGAAAAATATGATTAAAATAAATAAAATAATGATGAAAATAATAATAATAACGATTAACTAAAGCTTTTAACACAAAGCTGTAGATACTTTCATGTAAACTTTAAATATTGGAATTAAATATTGGATTTAAATAATTATTTAATTCGAGTTAAGTTAACAATTTAATCAGATTTGTCTTCCTAAACATTACTAAAGCAGTGATACAATTGTGAAGTACAAAACCACCATTCTTTGCCGCGCAATGCAAGTTGATAAATGAATCTATAATCTCGCATGATAAATTCTCATACGCTATCGTTCCGTATAGAAGCTAAATATTCATTATATCTTTTTTCTTGCGCCTGCTGTAGTTTTTGTAATTTCTTAAATAAACCTTTGCTGATCTCTTTACCTTCGGCATCGTGTGTTGGCAAACCCTACATGGAAATGAATGCAAAGTACGTAAAACAGGAAGACAAATATAAATTCAAGCATGATGGCAAATAAAATACTGACCTTATCATCAAATTGAGAATATTTATCTTTTTCCAATCTAAACATATCATTCGGCGGTATTCTTCTCTGTGCTTCCTTTTCCGCTGCTGCATTGGCAGCTTCTGCTTTCCTCCTTTCTTTCTCCAAGGTTTTCTCAAGTTCTAACTTTTTCTTAGCTTCTTTCTCCTTCAGCAATTCTTCCTTGTTAACTAATTTTACCTTAAAGGCCTCTTCATTACTGTCTTCCAACCGTACTCCAACATTTGGCAAGATATCATCGCGCAGTTTATCGCACTCTTGCAGAATATCATTGGCTTTCAATGTTTTCGCATAGTTTCGAACTTTCTCTCGGAAATTTGCCAGAATTTCAAGATATGGCATAATAGTCTTTTCAACCTAATCATAAAAATTTATATATAATTGTATAAATTTAAATATACATATACTAGTTAAATTTTTTTTATGTGAAAGGAAAACATTAATATTTATCTTACATTTGAACCCACTGCCTCGTCATCAATTGGAAATCCAATCGAATCGTCTAAAGACGGAATGGCTCCAAAAATAGTAAATATCTTCGTAACATATACACTAATATCCCTAAGAAGAAGAGTATTTGGATTCTTATTTTGACACATGTACACATTGCAAATCGCCACAAGTTCTCGTATCACATCGAGCACTGTTCTGGTATCAATATTATCTACAATAAAAATTTGTTTTTAATAATGCATCTATAACTTTCAATGTTATAATTATTATAACTATTGAAATATAGAAGGCTTACCGCATAAGGCTTCATGTACAGAATGCTTAGCATGACGAAACTTTTCATTGAGTTCCATTTCAGAATCAGACCACTTAGTAAAACAATTAAAGCTAATTTTCGTTTCCAAGCATCTAAGCTTACATTTTACATTCAAAAAGAATTCCTGGAAAATTAATTTTATTAGAGATATAAATTCCAAAGAGTTAAAATTATGAATTAATTTTAAATTATATTTTTAGGTGCATAGTACGTGAATCATGTACTCACATTAAGAAATTTTTCATACTGAACAGCCATATTCATAGTATTATCACTGTAATCTAATGTATCTTTCCACGAATGCAGAAGAAATGCAAGTCTTAGCTGTCTTGCCGAGTGTTTCTTTAAAGCATCTTGTATCGTTACAAAATTCTTTAACGATTTCGACATTTTGCAGCCAGCTATAGTCAAGTGACCGGAATGCAGGAAATATCTAACCCAATAAGAATTATCGAAATACGCTTCCGCTTGTGCAAGTTCGTTGTCGTGATGAGGGAATTTGAGATCTACGCCGCCTGTGTGAATGTCTAAACTCTCTCCGCAAATTACAGACGCCATGACCGAGCATTCAATATGCCATCCTGGACGTCCTTTGCCCCAAGGACTGTCCCACCAAGGCTCACCTGCCTTTGAATGTTTCCAAAGAGCAAAATCTGTCACTGATCTCTTCTCAGAGAGTTTATCTTCTGTAGTGCTCAAGTCACCTTATTTAAATAAAAAAAAAAAAAAAAAAGTAATTTAGGAAATATAATTAAAAAATCAAAATACAAAAGATTTAAATTTACCTTCTCCTTCTTGTAGGCTTGATGTATCACCATATGCTTCTGGCACTAGCTTGGCATAATAATGTTTTTCTTGTTTATCAAACTTGCTCACATCGAAATATACCGATCCATTACTTTCGTAAGCAAGTCCATTATCTATTATTCGTTGTATGTATGCTATTATTTCAGGAACATATTCACTAACTCTTGTCAATACATTTGGTTTTAATACCTGTATATGGAAAATAATTATTAGTATTAACAGTTGCAAACTTTGTCTTAAGAACATTATTTATATTAATGTATTAAATCTTACATTTAAAGCATCCATATCTTTATGAAATTCTGATTCCCAGTGTTGAGACAATTTATTAAATATTGAGTGTTCTGTAACGGTGCTACCTTCTCTTTTATCTAGCCAGTCTGATAAAGGATCTTTAGCCTCTTTCAACAATGCCTAAACATAAATAAAAATTGTGTTAATATTGTATAGAGAATAATCTTACAAAATAAATATATTCCACATTAGATTAAATAATATTTACTTCTTGAAATTCTGCAATCTTGTTCTTATCCTTATCTATAATTGCTTTTGCCAAATTTTCAATAGCTTCTGTCATTTTGTATAATATCTTCTCTAGCATGCACTTTATATCTGGATCAGTTGTAGTTTTTACAGTATTCTCAAAAGTTAACATTACTTCTTTCACATCATCTACTATGTTATCAAGACTATGGTTTTCTCCCACATATTTTTCGCACAGGTAATTCTGTCTTGCTCTTTTTATAATTTTATCATCTACATCAGTAATGTTCATCACGTATAAAACATCATATCCAAAATAATCTGATAGTACACGACGTAGTATATCAAAAGATATATAAGATCTGCAATAAAAGAAATATTTAGACAGATATTTTATTTGTGTATACAGAAAAATGTATAACACATTTATATATTATTGTATGCACATAATATAAAAAGATATAAGATAAAAAAATATTATAAGAAACCTATTTAACAAAGTACAATTCTGTTCAATCATATTTATATATTTTTTTAATACCTCGCATGGCCCATATGTGATGCATCATAGACAGTAGGTCCACAACTGTACCACAGAACACGATTCCCAAATTGTGGGATAAATATTTCCTTTTCTCTAGTTAAACTATTGTACAATCGAAGCGATGTGCGATGCTTTCCTTCTGGCAGATGCCAAACTGGCTGGGTTCTCTTGGCCATTTCTTCTGAAATATTGAAAGTTCTTTTGATCTTTAATCAAAAAGTAGAAGTTTTCCTTATGGAAATTCTAGATAAAATAATATATACATTTTCCTCAGAAATTTAAAAATTAATTAATTTAAATTAGTGTTCCTCAAGCGTTTGAGCAACCAACATATTTAGAAAATGAGATGTTAATGTAATAAGTATTAATTTACCTTAGAGCAAAATTTCCTTATAAACACCGCAAAGAAAATTTGTGATACCAAACCACGTGTCAAACGGATTACAACATGTCCAGGTGTTCGAATGATGTTACGAAGTGCAAGGTATGCATCAGAGATGGGAGATGATTCGACCATGTTTATAAAAATGTTGAGATGGGTATGCGCTGTTGTAAAATTTTGGACAAAATTTGGACACTGAAAATCCCCTAGCAAATGGCGAATCAGAAGTGGTGCACGATGTCTAGTTCTAATTAAAACTTAACAGCTGGCAGTGACGAAATAATCGATATATATGAACACAGTATACTTCTCACGATCACATTTCGTTTTACCGGCTGCACCGGCTGGTAACGTGACAGTGCGACTGTCAACATGCCAAACGGCCTGAAATAATTACAACGATGATAACGTTCGATAACTGATACGAAATCCGTATAGTGATCTGATGGCGTACGATAAGAAGCATGCAATTATCATCATTGTCGCCGACAGTGAAATCCCGTTTCACACAATTCCGCTCGATATTCGAAGCGAACGTCGAGCGTAAGAAGGCTAGCGTCGGCGAGAGGGATGTTGTTATAAATTCTGCAGACAAAAGTTTGCTCATTACTTGTTCCCCATGTCTGCAATACATCTAGCTTGTATGCGCTGCTTAGAATTGATCTATGATCACCGCAGCTTATTACCGGGGCACGCTCGAGAGCGTTCTGAGAACTCGATTACCTCGAGCCTTTATCACCTGCGATAACGAGCTTTTTAAACCGGACGTGTGATATGACCTAATTATCATAGACCACAACAAGAACGAGGGAGCTGCGAATTACAACAAAAATATATACGTATGTATATTTTTCTCTTTTTTTTTTTTTTTTTTTTTGAATCTTGATTTCTAACATATGTTTATTTGTTGTAGATGTATGATTGTAGATTCTTGCAATCTTGTATGAAAGATTGTATAAAGTTGTAGAGTTATAAATTAAATGAAACAAGGAAAGAATGATATTACTGCCTGTCTATCCATAAACTTTTAATCAGCAACAGGTAGACAATTATATTCAATTTCTAATTATAAGTTTTTTTAAATTTGTAATAACTTTTAATTTTGTAATAATTTTTGTTATTTCTGCTTCTAGATATCGCTTTGTTACAATGGATATTGGAGTTGTCAAAATTGCGGAAGATAAAGATTTTGAGAAATTAAAGCAACTGTATGATGATAATAATAACTGGAAACTTGATTACAACAAACCTGATCTATCTGTCTGGACAAAATCCGTCCCTGGAATTAGTTTTAGGATGGTGAAAGTAAGTCTTTTATTGATAAATAAGTTTTATCGCTCGATCAAGATAATGACAGTTCAATATTATACGTAGATCAGAACACGTTTTGCTGATGTTACACCGGAGACATTATATGACGTTTTACATGATCCTGAATACAGAAAAGTCTGGGACACTCATATGATTGAATCAAAAGATATAGGATGTTTTAATCCGAACAATGATATTGGTTATTACTCCAGTGAGTATTACGTATCTATAAGCTTGTGAAGAATTTTATTTACATAAAAAATATCAGAGATTATATTCTATATTGTTCTATAAAAATTTTAGTGACTTGTCCATCTCCGTTAAAAAACAGAGACTTCATTCTGCAACGATCTTGGTTGGATACTGGTGCGGAGCAGTTGATAATCAATCATTCTGTTTATCACAAAGATTATCCACCTAGAAAACACTTTGTACGAGCAACATCTTACCTCACAGGTAAAAGTAAGTTAACTCTTTGCATATATTGTATCTTTAAAATTAATTTTACATTTTTAGGCTATATTGTAAGACCTTCGCGCAATGGAGACGGTTCCGAGCTGGGCTACGTATCGCATACAGATCCGCATGGCAAATTGCCTGTATGGCTGGTCAACAAAGTCACGCAAATATTTGCTCCCAAGGTGAGATATCTTATAAAAGATATAACTAAATCATGTAATAACAAGTATTCTCTTATAAATCTTTATAGATGGTGAAAAAATTGCACAAAGCCTCCGTGGGTTACCCAACCTGGAAGTTACTTAATAATCCAAATTACAAGCCGTGGCATTACCCCGAACAAATAATGGCGCCTAGGATACGTATCGAAGAAGTAAGAGAGAGTAGCTTTCTTTAACTTTATTGTATTCTACAAAAGTTACAATCAGCATTCTGTATATATGTAGAAGTGATGAAATTTTTCACAAGTTAGATATTAAACTAACAATAAACTCTTAATTTGTTTCAGTGCGTGAAATCTGTAGAGGAGAAGAATTCGAAGATCAATTATGTGGATGAGTCTGACATAAGAGAAAGTTTAGTTAAGGAGCCTGTTGCGATGGACAGCGATTAATTTATTATAAAGAAATATAAGGATTTAGGTAAGTAAAATAGTGAAACAAAATAGTTGAAAAGGCTAGTTACAGCTACAGTATTACAAATATAATGGGACAATTTGTACAATTATGAAGTTCGATTTGCGCATTTCTTATATAATATATTCTAATTCTAATGTTACATTTAATACATATTACAACGTTACAAAAGTCACGTTCATTATTACACGTGAAGTCGCCTTGTGTGCGAACATGGCTATATGTATACCAAAAAAAAAATGATATCGGTGGCCTGCTTTGTATTAGGTACTAATTTCATGCCAGGTTTATTGTTGGTGTTGTTAAAACGCGCAAATGTAAGACATTGCCGCACAATATGGAAGGTATACGTAAACCTCTTTTTATAATTTATTATTATAAGTATCACAGAGCGTGCCTGGGCGCGCACGCGCGTGTCTCAAAACACTCGTCTAGTCTATCTTCTGTATTGTGCATTGCACATAATTGTTATTTATTATATTAAATCTTCTTAATATATGCATATGAAATAATTACAATTTTTTGTAGCGTTGAAGAATAACGAGTTAGTAGAAGTTTTTCAAGGCTTTAATGAAAATCGGATTCAGCATTTCTTTTCAAACTATGTGAAATGTTGTGAAAAGAACGTGTTTGTTATGTAAAAAAAAAAAAGACACATTTTTTCTATACACAGTTACCTAAATGTTACAATTTCAACTAAAGTAAAATAAATAAGCAGTTTAATATCGATAAGAAGTTCAAATATACGTGATTAATCTTTGTCATTTTAAACGGACTTTATTCGCAACTTTCATAATTTCTTTTGATAAATATATCGATCAATCGTACACAAATGAATATAAGTACATAAGCAACAAATACTATTACAGATCTCTTATGATTTCTTGGACTTAGAATTGATTAATTCGGTTGTGTACTTTCTTCATATGTACAAAGTGTTTTCTGCAAGACTTTGCGTCAAACTTCAACAGCGTATTTTTCAAAGAATTTTTGTGCTGAAATTTACATACCGAGAGAAAATCAAAAAATTTCGATAAATGCAACTTTATTAATTTCAAAAATGCAAACATATAGATGGCTGTAAGCAACAGCAGAAATTCTTTAGAGCTACGCTCGTGAGGTTTGTACGATCTTACGAATTATACTGTAGAGTACATGAAATTCAGAATATAAATAGACATGTACTATTTAACTACAAATTAGTAACAGAATCGCGTAGAAGATTGTGATTATAAAACACATTTATTTTGATTTCTTTTTATTCTACAGAAAATGTAACGCAATAAAAATTTATAAAATTACTTTGTAAAGAGTTTACAATAAAAGGTTTTGAAATTAGCTTTAAGTAATTATAATAGGAAAACTCACAGGTATCGATGAGGTAAACAAGAACGTCAACTGGTTACATAGAATTTTGATAAACATTTATAACAATGTTTATTATCTGTTTTTTTTTCTGCTAAATTATTTAGTTCATTAATTTTACGAATATAATTCATTAAATATCAAATTGAAATATAGAGATTTTTTTACATAAGAAATACATAAACACATGCAACTTTACAATATATAATATTAACAGACTGTTAAATAAGTAAACACGAAAGTCAAACATTTCGCAATAATGAAATATGTATAACAAGTCAAGCATTTCTTACTGAAATAAAAATATCAAAAAACGATTTAGCAGTGAAATCAGTGAAACAGATGGAAGAGTCAGAAATTATGAACTTGTGATTATTTAACAATTTGTTAATATTATATTTTGTAAAATTGCGTGCGTTTAAATATTATTGACACCGAAAAAGGCTCGAACGTTTGTTTATTTCATTAAAATATGTTTTTTGCACAAATAAGTGGCGTTGACTTTTTTACTCCTCTATATATCAATTTGATATTTAATCATCGGAACCTTTATAATTTTTATAATGCGCTAACTGTATTGAATATTTTCTTTTATATATATTTTGTATTCATTAATTTTTTTTGTTATTGATTGATTGACTTGATTGATTACTTTTAATATTTGCAAAATAATTTTCGCACGTTTAAACAGTGAACAATGCGCATGTATGCGCTGTGATGCTGCTGCGCCGGATCACTGCACGTGTCATTAGTTCATTATCATCTGGATTATCATTTGTTTATCATTTATTATGTATACATTGAAGGCTTATGATAATTTTGATCTAAATTCTTAGGCAAATACAAATGTATTTATTGAAGTACCGTCAACGTGAAAAGGATATTGGGCTTTACGAAGATTGTGCTTTAACGAAGACTTACATTTCACGTTTTTTTCAGTATCGAGGATCTTTTACTTACGCGATAAGATATGCAGCTGCGAGATTTGACGAATCACCTCGATCAAATATATGTTAAAACGATCTATTAATAATATGTTTCGCTACAGCGTGAAATTTGCTATGCTGACAAATTCTTTTTTTCGATGTAAAAATCGACGATTAACGCCAGAAATATGGACAATGTTTAAAGAGACGGATCAAATTGAAAACACATGATGTTCATTTATTCGCAAATATTTAAAGAATTGTACTCTAAGTAGACGATACAACACAAACGGCGACGTCGCTGAGCAGTACTGATCGTCTTTCATTTAAAAATCTGTGGTCTTGTCAAATGCAGTACAGTGATTTTTTTTCTATACCTTTTTTATACTTTGTTATATTTGTTTTTTTTTTTTATTTATGTTCTATCGATTTCACGCCGAGTTAATTGTAGTAATATATCACGCGTACAATAGTGTGATCGGACGAATAAATTTTCGATTCGAAAGATCAATATGTTAGACGATTCAAAATCGTCGTCCAGTGACGAGAAATTTACAGAAAACTCGGTAAACGAGGATTCTCATTCAAGAAATGATATTCAAACGGCAATATCGCAAGATGTACAACATGCAAACATCCTTGAAGGCAAAAGCATATTAATATCGATTAAAAAGCATGAGAAAGATCATCTTCTTACGAAAGAAACGCAAGAAATTGAAAAGTGTAACAATGACAATAAGGATATCGGTGAGGAAACACAAAATAACTCAGAGGTATATAATTTTTGGCCTTTTCTTTTTATTTTTATCACTTTCATACGTGATGATTATTCCAAATCTATTGTTAATTTTGGAAAAGTGGGCAAAGTGTGAACAAACTTATGTAGTCAAACTAATTATTGTCACTGTTTGTTCTTCTCTAATCTAAATAGTTTTATATTAATCTCGCAAACTTGATTGGAATCATAGGAAGAAAATGCGTGCATGTGTGTTGAAGAAACTTGTCAAACTCTCAAAGAAGTAGTCGGATCAGCGGGAAAATCAGCAAAAAAACCAAAGAGGCCGAAAGAGAAGAGACGCAAATTTTCTTTTCTTGATTCGATAATTTCTATGTGTTTAGTTGGTCCTTTAGCGATCAGCGTTTGGAGAGGAATATGGACGTGGCTAGACCTTCACGCGGAATTGTAAGTAACAGAAGAATCAAAAAGTCAGAATAATTGTAAATATTCGATCAAAGTATGCACGGAAAACAAATGTGAATATTTCTAATTTTTTAAGATGACAAATGCCCAAGAATATCACAAATTATTTGTTAATCAATCAACACAAATTCTTGTTAATACGAAAATACGTGTATTTAGACAGACTTTGTTAACAGGTTTCCCGGCTGGATTTGCTTTATATTCGGCACTGTTCTGCACATAACATTTACTATTTATAAGTACCGGCTTTGCTATATCGTCACGAAGAAATGGGCTGCATTAAATTGGCAAAAGCGAGTGCTCTATCGTGCTTTATGTGTCCTGTACATTTATATGTTCGGAGTGTCTTGCATTACGCAGTGGCGGGGTGGCTGGATCATCATCGACGACTATTTCTCCGTGCATGTATGGTAAGTCGATCTCTTTTGACATTTCAATACATACTTTTGAGGCCTCTTTTCATTCATTTCTAATCGATTCGCGTTGCGCGTTACTACTTATCGCGTTCGCGTTGACGATTTTTATTACCGATCGATTGTTATCGAGACGATTGCGTTTGGCATTACTTTGACAGCTTGTATCTCTGTTATACAAAATGCAGAAGTGTTTTAAAAAAAGTTTAAATTATTATATAACGGGAAAAAATTGGTGCGCGCTTGTGTGGCCTAAAGTAGTTTAAAATTATTGACCGAAAATTGTATCTTTGAACTTCAAATGTAATAATTTCGCGTTGATGCGAATTAATATCCAATTAAGTGTTATCAATCTAATATTAAATCTTGTAAACTTATAATCTGTAAAATTTTCCAGGATTACACCGTGCGCGACGTGCTTGCTACTGATCTGCTTGGCGATCCTGCGTGGCATTCGAAACTTGCTAGCAACACCAATGATACTCTTCATCGATATACCGAGTTACGTTTTTATATTTCCCACCAGATACAACGTGGTGAGTAGAAAAATACAATAAGCCGGCTTTTGCGATAAAGAATATTTTTCTATCCGCACGAAATAACAAAGTTTGCGTAATCGCGGAAAGAATTGGACCGATAAGCGTGTTGCAATGTTGACTGCTCAATTTATCAGGGTAGCGCGATTTTAGAAGCGGAATCATTTTGCACGATCTAAGATTGTCAATCTTTCTGTTTCGACTGCCCTTAATTTTTCCTGTAATTTTACTGTCACAATCTTCCGCGCCGCCTTGACAGTCGCGCGCGCTGTGACAGCCGCGCTTCTTCGATTACCGCCTGAAGAACCCGGCCGACCCTGTGCTCAATTGCCAAACGACGTTTAGCGATTATGTAGCACACCGTACCCTTGCACACGCGTCTAATTTAGAGTAATATGTAATTTGTTGAATAAAATTGTGCAGAAAAAAACACACAATTGTGTCTACGCGCGCGCGTGTAGATTTTCTCAATTGCGGAAATTTAATTGATCCAAAACGTAATCGAACATTACGTGATTGTAATTGCACATCTGTGCAAACTCGGTGATATAAATTGTCTCTGTAAATTGCACACGTTTCGCGTGATATAAGGATAAGGAAGTCATTCGAGATTACGCGTTTATTGTGCAGAGTATTAGAGAATTTTTCCCAATGTTATCATTGTACTGTTTATTATGAAACTAACGGGGTTTAGTCGGAAACTTTTACCGGAGACTACTATCAGTACTCTTATCTCGGATATCGTGAAAAAATTAAAGCATATTTGCTAATTGCGCAGTAATTCTCGAAACACTTCCTACTCGCGTTTTCTAATCTCATTTTATTCTTTCACAATAAATAATAGCGTCATTTTGAATTCTGAACTACACGATTTATCTAGTATTGCACAGTGTGACAATTAAATTCCGGGCTAAAGCCATAAAAACACAAAAAAAATCGAAAATATTTATTAATATCATCATTCAATATAAAATTTACCGCTCGCAATCTGTTTTTCCGGCACAAATTCGTGACGAATGATATCTTCAGCATCGAAAAACGCAATCAACATTGCTTTCACTCATGAGTTTTGCATTCTCACTTTCTGAGCTTTCGATTTTTCTTTTCGGTTTTCACTCTAACGTTTTTGTTTCTGGGCCGTACATAAAACACCAACTTTCGGCACCTGTACAATCCTTTTTGAAACATTTCTATCGTCATCAACTTTTTCAACAAATTCAATGCAGCGCATTGATATTTTTGATTCGGCGTTAACAAATGAGGAATGAAACGAGCATATATGATGAAAAAACGTACACTTAAAATACACTTTTTTCTTTATCAAATCTTCGACTAAAATCTCTTGATTCCTATCGTCTCTTCTAACATGCTCAATACTCACATCTTTAATCTTCGGCCAAACACTTTTGAATGATTTTTGCTTGCTCTGGAAATTGAAGGCCGGCCTTTCTGTTCATCACCTGACAATTTTCGCTCTTCTTTTATGCTATTCAAATACTCTTGTTTTCTTTGAAAATAGCACATCATATAAACGTTCTCTCTAATTAGTTCCGTTGATTTCCGATAGCGTTAGTAATATTATTGTAATTGTGTAAGTCTGATTGTGTAATTGATAAGGGAATTTAATTGTTACACTGTGTGTATACAAAAGTACAAAATTTGTTTATTAAAAATGTGGAAATAATAAGAACAAAATTAAATAAAATCATACATGATTTAAAAAAATATATACGTATAAAATGAGTCTTTGCAACTTCGCAAATAGAAAAATTGCAATGATAGTTCCCGATCAATTAGTTCTTCCCGGAAGTTTATGAAACTTGCTTATTTGCATTGCTGTCCATTGATAATAAAAATACGGCGGCGTTCTGATTGTGTACGGATGGACATGCGGATGAATATCTCTTATCTATTAAAAAAATGTTATCCGATCGGATTTATCGGACTGCCGGTTATAACGATTGTGTTTGACATCAAATAATGCTTTTATCTGCGAAACAGTGGCGATTATTTCTTCTGAATCAAAAATTCCCGATGACGAATATAATTATCGCTAGATATAACGATAAAAATCTGGTTTCAAATGTTACTACATTGAAAAAAAGAATTTGCGGGCACAGCAAATTTTATAGCAAAACATGTTAATTATTATATGGATAATAAAGAGATTTGTTACGGATGCTAATTTTATTTGCTGCAAATAATTTTGCTAAATCTGCAAATTATATCGCTATTATAGCAAACTGATTTTTACTTTGCCATTAAAATTTACACTGGCAGCGACAATTTTGTTGCGATAGCAAAATTCTTTTTTTCCGTGTAGAATTACAATATTTCGAGGATAAAAGCTTTATATCCTTAAGAGAAGCCACGAATACAAGTGTGAAAGATATATCCAATATTTAATTTTACAACTTTCGTCTACTATTCGCTATAACAGCAAAGTTCGTGCCCTTGACGAGGTTGGCCGAGAGAAATTAGTGGACGAAGGTGAGAAGATGTTGCAACCCAAGCTTGATTGACATACAAAAAGGAGTCGATTAGCGACGACTTTGGCTAAAGTGTCAATGGTTATATGAGTATACATCAATGGCTAAATGAGTAGAAGGCAGGAAACACCACTCAAAAAAAAAATTATATCAAGGTGACTAAAAATTATGCCATTGTAATCGAATTGTTCTTCCTTTTCTAGCGAGATAAGTCGCAAAGCTATTTAAAATCTAATGATTTTTTTATTGCTCTAGAATGCTACTTCAATGATATTTAATTACATAATAATTCAATATCATGAGGTATATATATAATGTAGTGATAATGATAATAATATAGATTGATTTTTAATGATTTCATTAAGAACAAGATTTTTTTATAGTTGAGAAAGAAAATTTTTCATCGCTTTTGTAAACGAATTTCTGAATTTTTCATTTAAAAAGTGTCTTTTGCATCTGACATTTGATTTTTGCATTCTATATCCGGATATTGGCACATGTGCATATCTTTCGCAAATATTTAATTTTGATTTTATTGCTGTTAATGTTGATCTTTATCATGTATACAAAAAAAATAATTTTAATAAAAAGAAATTAACTCTTAAATGTCCTGGAATATTTATTATATATATATGTGTATATTTACATAATGTCAGAGAAATATTTATATATTCCTAGTTTTCTAGACTTCAGTCACGCGATAGTCTCATTAATCGATTCAACTGCAGTACAATGCAAACTTGAAAACACGACAGTGGACAAATTACATGTAAGCTTCTTGCACGTTGGAGTCTTCTAAACTATTGGAAATACTCGCGTCAAGACTATTTCGGAAAGTCTCCGTGGAAGGAATTTCGTGACTACACGTTTTTTCATCCGCGAGATTTCGCGCAGCCGTCGCGCGATGGTTCTTTTACCGGATTTCGAGCGGCCGTTTTCGATTCCGCCGTCACGGGCGGAAGTGACGGCGCGGAAGTCCTCGGATCCTCGAAGACCGCGCTGCCCGATCGTCTTCCGAATCGCATTATCGCGGGAATGCGCGTGGCTCTCATCGCCACCGATCATTTTAATCCGTGATAGCACGGCAATACACGATGAAACGAGGCGATTATAACGCATACGTGTATACGTGGGTGGGGGTCGTCGGCGTACGAGAGATCGAGGGAGGAAAGGAGAGCACACCGCCGGTACTATCCTCCGTGCCGGTGGTCCGCCGCGAGCGACGATTCTGCTCGCGATAATGCGATAGTGTTGGTCCGCTGCGTTTAGCGGTTGATAAAAGATAGCGGTTATACCGAAGACAAGTCAGTACTCACCCCACTGTCCGACCGGCCGATCGCTCGCGACCGAGCTCGCCGGTCCTGAACGCGCAGACGAGGGTTGTACCGCGAAAAGTTCCTTCACGTCGTACCGACGGCTTTTGCGTTCCTCGAGCAATCGTGACGGAAAATAGTGCGATAGCATTGGAATTGTGCCGAGACAGTGCGACGTCGTTTTTGAATAATATCTGAAAAGCGCGAGGTGCTTCGCGCGAAGCCGAGCGCTCGAAGAAGCCTGAAAGAAACGAGCATCGTTAAGGAAGCTCTCGGGATTCCTCTTTTTCAGAATGTCAAAGAAGTTGACTCGGACAAGCGAATAAGCGAAACGGGCATCCTCACCTTACAAGCATGTCCCCCGCAGATATATTCCTTCGTCCCGCCACAATGATGACGATGAATCCGGACGAATAAATCGGAACCTGATCGAATTGAATCCGACGTCGTCGAAGAATGCCAGGAGTAAAACGTCGAACGTCATCGCGCCCAAACAAACTGCCGCTCGTCCTCTCAAGCTGACGTTCACGCGTGCAAATCCTTTTTCGATAGCTGGTGATTTCGATTAGCGCGAGCCATGCATAATGACCAGCGGCGCGACTGCTAAACTCAATCCGGATTGTGTAAGAATGGTGGAGCTGCGTGCGGCCGGCGCCGGGATGACAGGCAGCCTGGACACCAAGTCGTCGAATCGTGTGCACTACGCCGTCCTCACGATCCTGGACACGATATTCTCGTCGCTCGTGGCCGCGCCGGCGGTGATCGGTTACTGGCGCGGCACTTGGGAGCTCAGCGACTTCTACGTGTACCCGGACAACCCGGCGCTCAGCAGCTTCGCGTCCATCACCATCGGCTTCACCGGCCTCTTCGCCTTCAACGTGCTGCAGCACGGCCTGAACGACATCCTCCATCCGGACAAGCACCGGCTGTCCTACTACCTCTGCTCGCGGCTCTACACCGGCGTGTTCGGCCTGTGCTGCGTGAACGCCTGGCGCGGCGCCTGGAAGGCCCTGGACATCTACACGGAACCGACCCCCGGCACCGTCGTTGCCACGACCGTCGTCAGTCTCCTCGCGCTCGGCATCATGCGCGCGATTCGCAATGTCTCCGCGCCGCCGTTCTCGCTCGTTCTAGACTCGTGTCCGGGTTACTTCGAAGTGCAGACTATGTTTCGCGTGAACGTAAGTACCTGCCGATGAGGCCGCGCTATCAGTCCAATCTTCTTTTCTCACTTAAAAGCATTTATCTGTCATTACTGTTCTATATCTATAGATTGCAATATCACAGTCTTATAACATACACTTTGTTTCCGTGAGAAAATCACCTTGATTTTCGCCCTCCTCGTTCGGCTCATTGGAAATTGGAGCGATAAACAAACAATAACTGTGATAAGCCGGATTCATGTTCGCACTAATAAGCTTGCTGATAACGAGCGAAAGAAATTCGTCTTCTTTATTAAATGCCGCCTTGGGCGACTTCCGTTTTTTACCCCCACTATTAGGTGCGCAAAACCGATTGTTCTTTCATAAACAACAACTATAAATGAATATTACATGAGAAAAGAATGAATCGGGAAGAAATAGAAATATACATACACGGACAGAATTATAGATACAATATTTAAATAATCCAAGTTGAAGATGATATAATATATGAATGAAATAAAATATTGTAAAAACTATTTCGAATTTTTATTTACCAAAGAAAAGAAGTACGTTATCAAGCGCACTCCCGTTTTTTACTTGTCCTCTCGTTGGCGAGCTTTAAAGGCATATCGGGCATTTACAAGGCAGAATTACGAATTAATTGTTATTTTGCGAAGACTAACGTTCACGCCTATATGATAATATAAAAAATAAAATAAAAAACAAGATATTACAAGGAAAATAAGATTACGAAACTTATGCTAATTCTACAAGCTTCAAATGCAACAGAGAATCAAGTAAGACTGAACTCCTCGTTAAGAAAATCGCTCAAAATAGCGATTATAATATACTTTTAATTGTCATAGGTGTGATAATAGAAAAAAGAAACAAGCAATACAATTAAAATAAAACAATATAGGTTTACTTCGAGGCTTTTCTGTTGGGAAATATTTGTCAATTCTCGCGAAAGGAATGGAAAAGGAGGTCGTGATACAGCGAGGTATCCGGAAGATTTGTTTTAGAAGTCGAATATCTCGCGCAACATTTACAAACATAGCCTTCTTTCACGCATTATTATCGGGTCTACTATCGATTCTGCGATAAAGCGCGTCGTAAATCATAAATCGCGGATTGCATGTGTCTCGTTTAGACGCGCCGTCCAAGCTCGCATTATCGGTGTGTATAAGCACAGTTTCCGGCTAAGTCCCCCGATCGTCAACTACTATTGCGCTTGTATAGTCTACGTGCGCATTAGCCATATCTTGTCGTTTGTGGTAACACTTTCTCTCCATTGTACGAAAACAGTCCTGTCCGAATGAGCAAATTTTCCCCTAGCAATTATGCTTAATTTATCAACTGCAATTACGAATGCGTCGGCAATAAAAATTGTATCGTTCGATTCTGTTTTCTTTTACATCTTCTTTCATTCACAATGTTTGTTATATATTATTATTTTATTAAAGTGCAAGTAGGCAATTATTTTCCGCGCCAGTAATATGTTTTCGCTATCGAAGCACAAATATGAATTTCGACTAGATTTTGGGAAGTGACGTGCAAATTTAAGATTGTTTTTTTATCTCGACAGACATCGCGATGTTAATCTATATTCATGTCTATTATTTTTAAGTGGTGAGATAAGATTTTTATTCAATCAACTCAAAAACTGTAGTCACCGATTATACATTTTGTATTCTTTTCTTTCCACAAATCTGTGCAAAAATCGCGCTATGTGGCGTGGAACGAAATAATATCAGACAGATTTCTGTATTGTGCAATATGGTTCCGCGTGAATATATTGCAGAATATTAATATTATTTTTTTATTATATATAAAGCTTACGCACTAATACTGTAATTATGTTTGCAGAATACGAGAGACTGGTCCCTGTACTTACTGGATTGTGCCTTTAGTGTCGGTGTCGTGGGCACGCTGGTTGTTTTCGTGTGGAGAGGATTTTGGATCCTCATAGATATGTACCTATTTCCAGAAAATCCCGAATATTCCACCGTTGGCTCACTGGTAAGTACAAGCTCCTCGGGTCGATGCCAAATAACATCGAACTCCTTATTCAGATAATCGCTGAAAAGGAAAGAAAAAATTGTAACCGAAAACATCGCAACGAATATCAAATCATACATATTTATTCTGACAGAAATATTCCTGCATGTAACAAGCTTATTTCGTAAAATGAGAAACCTGTTTTGAGGTGGATGTATTTATATGTAAAAGATCGGACAATTAACGCGTTTCGATTGATAAGCAAAATATTTTAGACGTATTTTCTGATATCGGCGCGTTGAATAATCTTGACGAATGCTTAACGTCGCCGTATCACTGAGTATCAAATCCCGTAGCACGTTTAAATCACGCGATAAAAAGTTATATAAAACGGAAAAGAAATATCTTATATATTGCATAAAAGTGTAGCCAATCATTTTTCAACAGTTACAGTTCCGTCAAGTGCACAGAGCACAATTGACGCGCGTCTGCCGATTGTCATGTGAAAATAATTCAAATATTTTCAAATTTTTTAAATGTCGCATACTTGTTCGTAAACGATACGCGCGCTTGTTCGAAAAATGTAAGAATGCAACACAAAACTGCAAATTTTGCAGGCATACGACGTACATGCGTTGTGCCATGGCACTACGCGCCGGTAGTTCGATTATATAATTGAATATTCGCCAATTGCATGATTGCCTAGGCACATGGCACAATTGTCGGTGTATGCGTATGAAATTTACGTTATCCCTGATTCGTCATTTGTCACATTGACTCTGGCACAACTGACACGATTTATAGAATCTTCAAATTGTACGAACTCTCTTATGCTCTTAAATTATTTACGAAAAAGAAAGTTTTTTTTTCCAGTTAAATCCTTAAATGCATTGCCTATTTTATCAAAAATTGTTTTTAATCATTCTAATTTCTTTTTAGAGCAATTTAACGAATTAATTCTGCATTTTTATATTTTCTACTGCACAAACTCAAGCGTTTGTAATAATACCGTACCGAATTTCAGGCCATCGGGTATGTCATAGTCGCCGTGACGTTTTGCTTGCAACCGCTGATGCGATATGCCTGCACGCATCTTCAGGGTCTGATGCGTTTGATAGTCGCGGACGCTTTCCTCCTTCTGAGCTTCCTGGGGACCATAAACGTTTGGCGTGGCATATGGAACGCGCTGGATCTGTGGTTACTGCCGGACAATCGGGAATTATCCTGCTGGATCACCAACGTCGGCTGCTTCATCTTTCTTGTCCTCCTGAATTGTAGCAACACCATTCTCGTCCGCGGCGTTTACATCGACGCCGAGGAAGAGGAAGGGAAGTGCGTCGTGTTTCCGTGTCACTATCTTCGATTATTCTTTAAGGTTTGTCTACGATATCATCCAAGAGAATAATATTCGTCATATTTACACTCCGACGAATCAATGCGTCGAAAGTAGCGTAATTGAAATTACAAGTTCAATTTTTTTCTCGAATCAAGAAGTGCTACATCTCAGCGTGAGAAGCGCCAAAAGATCAGTATTTAATTGTTTCTTTATTTCCAGATCGAACGCGAGAAGAAGCAAGCGAGGCAGCAAAAGTTATTGGTGGCTGCGCAAGATTTGGACGGTCGCAGCGATGTGAACGAAAAGGACGGCGAGAACGGAACTCTTCTGCCGAATAACACCGCAGTGAAGATCATACCGGCGAATGCAGATTCTCTCGCATAAACGACACGGGGAGTCGATTTCTTTATCGTAGACGTGATTCGCCGTTTGTGCGCGGGTTCAATTCACGGTCGTGAAAAAGGCTGCTCGAATAAGTGGTTCCTTCGTAGATCGAACTCTCTCATCCATTCTATCGATTTTATTTGATTTAATCTTTAAGACGTTCTTGTAAGAAAGTGCGACAATTCTTGTAATAGTGCAATTCGTGTAATGAAAACCGAAATCAGGGCATAGTGATATAAGGAAGATAATTTCGCCGGTGACACGCGGCAAAGAAGAACGGTCAGAAAGCGTATGGCTGTGAATGAACGTACAAAGTGGACATATGTTTATAGTAAGACTCCGCGCGATTAGGAGCATTATCGCGGACAAGTGTTACGGTGCAAAACAGTAGAGTGTATACGGTATATACAAGTAATTTGTGCCATTGAAGCGACGACAATTCGGAGCTCGATTAATAGGGATTTAGCGCTGCCGTTGTATTTTTTCGGGCGCCGTTTGTATAGCTAATTTTCAAAGGACTAATGCGCGACACGTGAAAGATTATTTATATATTTATTTAAAAATGCATTACACGCGCATGCATGGACAAAATTTGATTCATAGAGATACTTACCGAATAAATCGGATGTTAACATTTAGACGTCTACATGTGTCGACCATTCTTTATTCATTCGCTCACTTTTTCCAGTGTAACACAGTCATCTTTATAGTCGCACACGCTCCGCAGGCGTGGAATGTTAATCGTGATTTGAAAATTGGTTGTAATTTAACATTGAGAGATGGCGAACGCGAAAGACAATTTGTCAGCGGTTTCAGGTTCGCGTGATGCAGCGCGATAAATACAAGTGAAACGTGTCAAGGAGCTATCCTGTTCGAAACTCGCCACTCGCGTTTTTTTCGCGCCTCATCCCGTCGAAAATGATGGCCGCGCGATAATCTCTCCTCGTCGCTAATCTCGCACCGATCATTCATCGCGCGTACAGATTTATCATTGAGTTTAGCATTGAACGAGACCTTGCTGCGACGACGCTAATAGATTGACCAGGATCATTAAAAGTAGAACGTAACCTTCTCCCGCGTATCCTGTACACCCCGTAGCATCTGCTCTTGTGCTTGGCAATTACTACGTCACAGCGTACTAATAACTAATTAGCCGAGGTAATGACGGGACAATAGGCGGCAGGCACGATGGATGGGAAGTGCTTAGTTCGACGATAAATGCTTGCCCCCCTGGCCTACATTTAATGTTTCCACAATGAACAACTCGTGCGTGCGTCGGCGAGGGAGAAAGAATTGTTTTCTATATGTACCGTTGCTTTTGGCCGCTCGTTCTCCTTCTGCATTATACGTTTTCACGAATATCTCTCTATAGTGCTTATCATCTTGGCCGATATTTGTTAAAAATTATTCTCGCGACGTAAATCTCCCAAAATCAACACGGACAAGTCTTTCCGCCTTGCGTTGAAAATAATTCAACTTGAATTTCTGGAAAGGATTTATGCACCGATCGATCGTCTCTCGATCAGTCAGAATCGAACCAATGTCAACGTGGTGGGGGATGATCTATTTGGGGCTGCGCGGCGACGCGGACGTCGTCGCAAGAATCAGTCAGCGAGGTGAATCGTGACGAAAGGTGAAGCATCGCTATAGAGCGGAAACGGGCCGAATTATTTCAACACGAGACGAGTGTTCGACCGACGTAATTGGAACCGAATTCTCTTATGTACCTTTACGTGCATTCCGTCTGACGTTTCAAACTCTTCTCGGCGGAGCAGAGAAACCGCGGCACAAACCATCGACGCAAAATTCCGTTAAAGCCCGAACAGGATGGCGGCGGATGATCCCCTTTACTGGGAACCTTTGGTGTCCGTCGAGTTTGAAGTTTTCGGAAAAGTACAAGGTGAGTGCTGTCAATTATTCACTGCGACTGTATCAAGGTCAGTGCTTGATTGCCAAATTGTCCAAATTCCAACTTTTGACTTGCAATTGCGTTTCTTCGTCCTCCAATATTATTTGCAGGAAATAAATTCCGAAACTCTGAACAGGATTCTGATTTGCCGTTGAATCATATTTTACAAGTTAAATTTTCTCACTTCCGAACGTACTCCTGCAACACGATTGACATTTATTAATAATAATCCCATCTGTTTGCAATATATATCTATATATTCTCATTAGATTTATATTGTATTTGTTAGCAAGCTACGAAGTTTAGTTTGATATTCAATGTCGAAAAATCTGCAAGTCGTTTAAGTATACATAAGGACTCTTTATCTCTTTACCTCGCGATTAGCAGGCGTCTAAAGCTCCTAAAATCTTTAACGAACTTGCAGGTGTGTATTTCCCAAAGTATGTGAGGGATATATGTCTGCAATTGGGAATTTGCGGTTGGGTGAAAAACAGTAAAACCGGCACAATCCTCGGGAAGATGCAAGGACCCCGGGCGCTTGTCGATCAGATGTGAGTCTTATTGAGTTGAATCTGCGCGTAAACTCGATCGATTTCAATTAGACCGCTCGGTTTCAAAGTCATCGTCGTACATAAATGCGGTAAACGCCGGCATTTATGTACTTTTTGGTTCCTCGACCGCGTGCGGCCTCGATCGACAATTGCCGCGTAACAAGCCGCGGCATGTCGAAAACTGGCTTTAATAACGATTTAATGAAATAATGACACAGCGGCGTATCACCTGTTTCCTTCGTCGGCGCACGCTACGTCACCACGTCGAGGCACCGGCGGCAGTCGTCGTTGAAAGACGCCAATACAGACGGTCTTGCACGAGGAATGATTTGAGGCTTCCTGACAGATCCTGAAATAGAAACTAATCGGGCTGAATCTTAGCTCGCTGAATAATGCGTATATTCCGACAAGAGGATGCATTTGCCATTCGCAACCGGAGTTGTAGAGTCGTTAAAAAGAGATATAGAAGATATTTGTTATTTCGAGATGTGAGCCAGACCTACTGATCCGTTTCTTCGATCGTGATCGCGTGAATGTTTTGCATGTTGAAAAACGTATTCCAAGAATGTACTCGCTTTCGTGACATTAACGAAAAAATGTCTTGTCTTTATCGCAATATTGGCGAAGAATTGAACATTTTACGAGAGACAACTGAATATGTTTCCTGCTACAATTTCTCTCAAAGCGATCGTTCATCAATTGTAAGCTACACTTGTAAAGGGCAGTCGAGCAATTACGAGGATTCCATTTCGATATCTTCGCGTAAAAATATCTGAACTCGGTCTGATTAGTCGCTAATTATAATTTTGGAGCGTGCGAAGCGCCAGTGGCAAATGCATTCGTACACAGAACGCACACTCCGGCGTTGTTTGGTAACGGCGAGTAACGATGTCAACGATGCAATTGGCAGCACGACAAGCACTCGCATGACCTTCTTAAACTTGAAATCAAGCTATTACTCGATTTTTCGCGTCAGCCAATTTATATCAAGATGCAGGAAGATATATATACATTCCTCGAACACGACGCTTAACATCTCTGCAAAAACGTAGCTACGGTCTTCGAAGCGAATTTAAAAGCATTCATGATTGCTAGTCGATTGCACAGCAAAATAGCCTTGATACAATTGCCTTGAGGAATAACGCAAGAAATATTTCGTTTCCAGGGCACAGTGGTTAACGTCAGTGGGCAGTCCGAACAGTGAGATAGATCGTTGCGAGTTTACGAATTGGGAGAACGTCACAAAGCAGCAGTATCAAGGTTTTGCGATTCGTTTCTAAGAGTCTGATGCACGGTTTAAAATGCACAAGTTTCAGCTCTGATGCAAACAAGTTGACTTGCGACAGAACAGACTCAAAATTCCACAACGACAATCGAAAACAATCTCATCTTCTGCGATAGTTTTATCGAACACGCGTCTTATCGCATTTTTAGCAGATCGCTAATTTGCGTACGATTGAGGCGACAAATGTAATATTTAAAGTATTTTTAATAAATTATAGATCCCTCTTAAAAATTAAACATGATTACTTTCACAAAAGTGTACGTCCGAAAGAAATGTTATATTTCATTACAGATATAGAATGCTCATTAAAATTTTCAAACTCAATGATTCTACATAAATCTTTAAAAAATCGGTAACACGCTTCGTTTTTGTGAGAAAACGCCTGATAAATTATATATACATCTTAGAATTAGAACAGTCTATGTCCTGTGATACAAGCACTATTATATATATATGTATATATATATAGATATGCATCCTTAATATGAGATGCGACTCAGGGAGATAAAGAACACCATCGAAATCGCGTATAATTGCACGCAAGCACCGAAAGGTCTGTAATTTGTATTACTTACTTTTACGACTTTACGACTTTGATTATCACTAGTTCCATTACTGTACGCCGACAATTGACATTTTCTCATCGTTTGCTATTAAGAGAATCAGCCGTGCTTCTTTCGTTGTATTAATATATGTACAAGTTATACAGCTTCTTCTTATGTGTATGGCGGTTTTGCTTCACAGGTATCACAGGACATAGTGTGGAAAAATTTTAGTTGTTAAAAATAATAAATATATGTTCCATCTAACATCAGTTGCGCAATATGGTAATCACAGTGAGTTTTTGGTAAATGCATAGACACTCGTCGGATCAATTCCACAGTGTCCGCATTCGAGCAATTCGTACATAGTATCTCAGGCACATTCTGGAAAAGGAAGTACGGTCAAAAGAAAAAAAAGAGTTAGGAATATTCGACGAATAAAATGAGAAAATTCGAGCGTCAAGTCTTACCAAGCTTTCTAAGTATCTTGTGAGCGCTGGGCTCATTCGCGACATTTCCTCCAAAAGATTCGGCGTCTTCGAGAGGTACGCCATCATCCTTCTTCCAGCTATAGGCAATAAGTTCGCAGCCAAGCGTTCGATATCGGTTACCGCTGTAGTTACCTAATTACATATATATAGTAGATATAATTATAGCATATAGAAATAATTGTAAGCAACTCTACAATATATAACGCGAATAATAAATAGATTTGTTAATATATCCACCTCTTCTGCCAAACGATCGAAACCGTTAATGTAGAGCTGACAAGCTTGGTGTATCCTCAATTCGTCATTGTTAATTTTCCAGATAGACGCCAGTGTTTGACATTTGCTCATCCATAAAATAGCCTGCGTCGAACTAACCGTCACGCCGTCCGTGGTCTCTCGATGAATAAACTCCATCGACGCTGTAATTACTTTGCATAAAAATTCCGTGCGCGTATTATCTCTCTTGTCGTCTCGGTACCACGTGAGCATCGCTTTGTCCGTTATGTCTTGAAAGAAATAGGGTTGCACCTGCGCGAGTGATTAGTATATTCGTATGTATAAATATACTCGTTCATGTATAAATGCGCATTGATTATTATATTTCACTCACCACAGACTCGAACAGATTGTTCAATGGCTTTAGCATTTTCAAATTAAGACACGCCATCATGTACAGAACATTGGCCACTTGCACGTGTAACAAAACCAAGTCGTACCACGCTGGCGTTTGAAAGACAGCTAGTGCGGCGAACGCTTGCGGTCCGCCGCAGTGTCCATCCCACAGTTCTTCCGACTTTATTGCTTTACTCTGCCCTCGCTCGAGTATCTCAGCCTGCATGGAGTAAAAATCATCTTTAGCTAATAAGATCGCATTTCTCACACAATAATTTTCTATTCTGCACGCACTAACATCGATAAATATGTCCAAGAAAGTAACGCAGTGTTGCAAGAATGTTGTCAGTTGAATGTCGGATAAACCGATGTCTTGCATGCACAATCTTTCCTTCGGCAATTTTCCGAGTTTGTTCATCAGCTTCGCTGCCGCTTCCATTCGTTTTTTTATATGAAGCGTCCACAATAAACAGCAAACGCCTATTGAACGAATATGAAAATGTAGCTACAAATGTGTCTTCAAAGTATCTTGTCGAGGAAAACGATATAAACGCCCTTTACCGTGTCTCAGATTCTTCATAGGTATCTGTCGCAGTACAGTCAAGGCAGCTGCGAGCGATTCTAGCTGAGTGACATCTTTGTTCCACGACATCGCAAATTCCCAGCATAAATTAGCCAACAAGACGCTGCTCGTTAAACTGTACGGAAAGTGGCGCTTGAGTAAAATCATTTTGTCTGAAAAAAAAAAGAAGAAGACAGGTTGGAATGACTAAATACAACAACAGAGTAATGGTACACATCTTAAATGTATCTTGCCTAAAATGCACGCTTCCGCAGTCGTATTGACCTTTGCCTCATCTCCAATTTCCACCGATAATGAGAGCAACTTCGTTTGTTCCTGTTGCGGGACTTCGACCGAAGTCGCTTCGTCCAGCGCATCGTTTGATTGTAAAGAATCCACTGACAGCTGCAACTGATCGAATTCCACGTCGGTCGTGTCGATTAACCGCGTCGGATCGATACCCGTCGTACTCAGCCACTTTGCGACCAGTTCGGACACGGAACCTGACACGAACGAATAAGTCTAGAATTATACATAGTTATCTAGAATATTATCGATGAAGTTGAAGGAAAAGAAATATACCTTTTCCTTTGGAAAGAATTGACGCTAAAGAAATGTCGTATTTGACAAATGGCAATGAAAAAAATTGTGTCGTCTCGTCCGACGCGACTTGCTGACTAAAATTAAAATGCTCATTATTACACATCAGTGGAAAATCATAATGCAAATATGATACGCACCTAACAACGGCACTCAAAATGGTAATGTCTTCAAGATTGCCGATTAACAATGTGAATTGACAGGTATCGTTGCTAACATTTTCCCATTCGCTAATCGAACTGTACGTCTCATCATCCGGTGTGACGTCGCTCGACTTTTTCTCCACCTCGTCCACTTCGGTCACATTATTCCCATTCTTAACGTCTTCTCCTTCGTTTCCGTTAGCCTCCGACAGCTTCTGATTCTGCAGTTTCTCTTTATATTTCTCTAGAGTCATACCAATCGCCCTGCATGCTAGCGCAGCAGTAAGCGCATTGAAAGGTTTCGTAGATTCTGTCAGAGTTGTGCGCACGTTTCTCCACCACAAAGAAATTTCATTATACTCTGTACATATTTCTTCTATATCTGTGAAATTTGAATCGATTAAATGCAACGCGCTGTAGATATTATGCAACGTACCAAAGCAATAGTTAAGACCTACCGGTTAATAAACAAATGACATGCAGAAGTTGCGTAAAACGTTTTAATTCTATTTCCAAAGACACGACTTCCTCTTTATGCGTCCAATATGTTAATGCTAGCTGCATGAAAATAGATGGTTGAATATTACTATCTCTAGCAGCTTGCTGCCATTTTTCTTTTATATCATTGGAGTGCATCCATCCCTGATATATTAGCCGCGCTAAAAATCACATCAAATTTAATGCAATAATCGTTTTCATTTAATTCAATCGTTATTTTTTTATAAAGCATACTTACAGATTTCGCATATTTTTTCCCCTTTTAAGTCTTTTCGCAACCCAACCGATTTCGACACACCAAATTCAAAGCATGATAAAAAATCGAAAAACATTTTTTCGTCTTCTTTAAATCTGACTTTAGTTTCTACTGAAACATTTGCATCTTGAAAGTTGCTTAACGTCTTAGCCAACTTAATGATACTGTGTACTTCTCGTTCTGAAGTTAACAACAGGAAAGATAAACTTTTAGCACTTGGTATGTTATCAGCTGTTACAGCGTTATATTCGGATGGAATGTCGAATTGAGCTTTAATATATTTATAAAACGTAATTATTTGTTGCAATTGCATTGTCAATTGATAGAGCGTCTTAGCGATAGGATCCAATTCTTCTTCTTCTGTAACATTAGCATATGAGTTTCATACTTAAGACTTTCATATATAATTTTGTAAGTTTCCAAATTGTTAAATGTTTAACATTTATTACGTAGAACATTATGCATACCTGACTTTATTACAAAACAGTTTGTTGCAGCAAGCAAAGCGTTCGGCAAGATGTGTTTATTATTCATTAAAACTTCTATCGTTTGTACCCTTATTTCATTCGTCTTTAATCCCACACAGGTGTTGGTAACTTCGGAAACTAGTTTTTCCTCGTCAAAATCTTCCTCTCTTAAAAATGTTCTGAGCTTTCTGAGCAAGTGTATATCGCGCGCTCGTTTTCCATTCTTACTATTGAGTGCAAAGTGAAACGGGACGCAAATCTCCTTCAATCCTCCAAGTGGATCCATGAACACACACGAATATTGCGCTTTATTCTTTAATAAAGTAGCATTGTCATTTGCTCCCAAAAAACCGTAATTAATGTACAGTAATCTGCAACAATTAGATTAACAATCTTACATTGGAAAAACAAAAAGAATAGAACTAGAAACGGAATGAAAGATAATGCAATTTACCGTCCATTCTTGCTAGCAGTGAAAGTAGTGATTTTTGGACCTTGCTGTACATTCCAAATATCTATCACTCCTTTCTTTGGCGCGTAAATAACTAAAAACAAGGCAGTGCGCAATAAAGTTTTTCGTCCGGACTTATTTATATTCTTATGAATTCCACGATCTTTTTCTTCAGTAACTTCGATCCAACCGCACTGAGCATCGCGGTATCCTTTCCACATTCTTACAGCTATGCCCTTTCTGTTATTTATGAGTATCACTCTGCCCATGGCGTCCGATATTACCGATAACATTTTGTTTGGACTGCAGACGATAGAATCACCCTCTCTCATAATATCACTTAAGCCAAAACGACAGGTCATTGTTTCTATAGATTCATGAACGTTACCCTTTGATGCCTCGGATGCTGCACTCTTCGAGCCGCCACGAAACCATCTAAAATTAATTTGTTACTCGGAATTCATTAATTCTTGAAATTGGTCTGAAAATCTTATAGAAAACACTTACGGAACAGCGGTACCAATGGCATTAGCCAGCTTGCTAGCCATAGCAATAGCAACGTCCGATAAAACTGGCGCGTTACCACCCTCAAGTGCGTAATGAAATCCTACAAACGGTCGTTTCCCCGTTGCTAGGACCAAATTGTGTTGCGGAGCACTAGATCTATACGTCGCGTTATATCCGCCGCAAATTGAAGCTGTCATTAAATGATCAAAACTATTTATCGATGTTGTGCCAATCACTTCAGAATCGTGTGCAATATCCTGATTTTTAAATGCCCACTTTTTATATGACAAATTTGTAACTGGCGGCAAATCATTGCAATTGGCTTGAACTGTAAAAAAAAAAAAACTCACTACATCGAAATATTATGCAAGACGACATATATAGTAGGTGACGATGTACCTCTAGCTAAATGATTTCTACAAGCACGTAAAGTTGAAAATAATGGAAATCCTTGTAATATACAGACACCACTGTTGTATAAAATATGGATTTCTTCACTACAGCTAGCGTCCCCAGTGTGTCTTGGTAAAGAATACGATTGACATTTTATTCCTAAGACTGATTCACAGTGGATTTGCTCTCCCAAAAGCAGTGCACCTGTCTAATATGAATAAAATTAGTATAGTACACTAGTAATAGAGAAATAAGAAAAATTATATTCTTACTTCTGTATAGAATCTAATAAAGCCTGTATTATAGCCAACAGCTATACACGTCCAATCTGGACCACTGGCCTTTCCTAAGGATATTAAAGGTAAGCAGATCACTGATGTTATCCATTCACTGAAAAATATCTTCACTGTAATAATTACAATAATATTATTGCAGTACAACTTAAAAATGTTACTTACTTTGGTTCCTTTGTTATCTCACCGTGCCATGTTATATGAAACTTGTTTTTTACTTCATCTAATTCTTGCGAATCCCATTTTGCTGTCAACACATATTAAAGAATAATTGTATGTACGCTAAATATGTATCTATAATTCTGTGATTATATGAGATTTTTATATTCATTTCAAATAAATTATTAAATATATGCTATATTTGTTACATGTTATCAATAGAAAAAAAGATTTACACTTACAGACAAATATAATTATCTTTGTGTTCCAAGCCATTGCAAGTACATCTCCAACCGACGAAAGTGATATATAACAATCTTGAAGAGGTAATTCATTGCCTGGTACATATTCAACTAAAACACAAATTCAAGTATATATTCGAATGCAATAATTCAAGTTGTCAGAATCATAATCATACATCAAGTAAAACTCACATTTACTAATGGCACTTCCATAAAGTAATTTTCTAACATTATTTATATCTGGAATATTTGCTATCCCTTTAATTTGACACGACATTCTGCTTAATTAATTGTATACAAAAGTAATCATACAATAATACTTAATTCTGGCATTTATTTATTATTCCACAATCTATGCTCGAATCTGCTTAATAACAAATATAATATATGTAATATGTACTGTACTAAGCACTGCCTCCATATTTGATTTAATGTTTAGCTGCCTACCCTTTAAACGGTCAGACCAGCTGTTTGACCATAGATGTGATGAGTATAGACTGTCATTTGAAGAGCGTCGAGAATTTAGAAAGTTCGTTAGGCATAGTTGAATTTTCAAAATTAAAAAGACACTAGAAGTAAAAGTATATCCATATCAACTTGCATAAGTCTGGATATATCCTAAAAGTTTGGTCGATGTTGCTAATTTGACAGAAAATGACAACCATGCCACAATTGTGATTTATAAATATAAATTGAAGTCAAGCAGATAAAACATACCAGATCATATGTGAAAAAAATTCGAGATGAATGCTGTATTCAATCGTGCACCTTCCTGCGTAAGTTCGAAGATGTTAAACTGATAAGGATTTTGGAGAATCTAATGCGTATATAATACTTTAGGTTAGACCACTTCTTATGAGAAGTGTGTCGGTAAGTTGCTCCAGGCAGAAAGATGATTTCCAAGACTTAATTCATCCTGACAGCCGGGAACCTAGCATCCCACATTATGTAGAACGTGAAGGAGAAAATGCAGATCTTAAAAGAGCACGGTACTACACTAGATTTTGTTGTGATGAAACAAAAAGTCTACTAACAGTCTAGCTTAACTAAATTTTGTATATCTTATTGTGCCTATATGTATCATATTATGTCTCATTTATTATTATAATGACAGAATTAGATAAATATTTAGTCAGTTATAACTATTGATCCGATAGAATTTTTAATAATATTCTAATGTTTTATTATATCTGTTATTATCTTAGATTGACATATCAGTCTCGTAAGCGTGGGATGTTGGAGAACGGTTTGCTTCTTAGCACATTTGCAAAGAAATATTTAAGTACGTTCAATGACACACAGTTAAGACTTTATGATCAACTTATAAATTTACCGTCAAACGATTGGGACATATTCTACTGGGCAACTGGTGTTAAGCCAACTCCATCTGAATTTGATAATGAAGTGATGAACTTATTGAAACGTCATGTTCAAAATGAAGATCGACAAGCTAGGATAATGCAACCCGATCTATAAATGATGTTTCACATAGTAATGTAATTAAATAGTAATTTTAAAAATGTAGGCTTATAATAGTATAACTTAGAATATTTAATAAAGTCGCTTGTGTGTATAAAAAAATATCAAAATTTTATTACAAAAACTATTTTACAAATATATATATATATTATGCGAATGCTTACAAACTATAAATATAATGTAGTTTGACTGTAGAGATTTTTTTAATTTATAGAATGGCTAAAACGCCACATAGAATATTCAGATACTTTAATCTCGAGATTTGTACGGAAATGCCTATCTCATCACAGAGTCCTAAAATAATTTATGAAGGAAATAGAAAAATCAATTAATTAATGTTCAAGTATCTGTTAGGATGTGCAAGGTAATGTTTTGATTGACTAAAACTTGCGAGACCCACAACTTTTTTTGCATTATTCACAGTTGCATTATATTTTGTTGTTGAACTTTTTGATGAACCTCTTCCCCTCCGTGCACTGTAAATGTATGAAAAATATATTACAATATATAAAATATTCATACAGATACATAACAGTATAATCACTAATTTTATATTATTTTATTTATTTTCTCTGCTAGAATATTGATGCAATTTATTTATTATATTATTATATATAATCAGAAGTAATATATTTTTATACTACCTTGCGCCACCTCGTTTATATCTTTTATTAATACTGTTAGAACGACTGCCAATCTTTCGTTTCCTGCCACGGCGATTACTAGTACTACTACTATTGTTAAAGCTATCATCATTCCAGGTGTTATCATCATCATTGTCAACACTATCCTGTTCTTCATCATTGCCCTCATTTAACAATACTGAAAATAATATTTCGTAAATTTATATTTTACGCGATATCTCGAAATGTAGCTTATCGTGTATGTATCACGTACCAATTTTTTCTGCCGCATATCTCTGCGTAGCCTCTAAAAGAAGTTTGCCATATTTAACAAAGTTAGCTTTAGTGACATGCGGTATTTGTAACATGGCTTCTTCAGTCTCAGGTAAACGCTGGCTCATCGCTCTGACAGCCACCATATTCATGATAGAGGAAGCAGAAACATCCAGAGTGTCAGCAATCCCTCTTATTGTTGTCATCAACTCGACATAGCAACGATCTTGTAATTCCTTAATAATTCCATTGACTTCCTTTGTAACTGTTGAAACTGTGGCCACACCGCTTGTAGACTTATTCGAATGTCTTATCGGGATTTCTATCTGTTTAAAATAAAGTAAAATATATTAAGATGCAATAAGTAAAAAAAAATTCAAATGTGTGCTAACGTGAGAACTTTTAAAATATGTTGAAATTTATTCACTTATTTTATATTTTCAAAATATTCTGCTGTTTAGAATAATACCTTTGCATCTTTTTTCGTCATGAGTTCACTCGCTTTCGGTCCGATTTTTACATATGCACAAGCAATCTCATTGTTAATATACATATTCTCTTGCAAATATTCTTGTAGTACCATGTAGTGCAAAAGGCGTTCTATGTCGCATTTGTTCCACGATTTACCACGGCCGTATAAGAAATGTTTCGTAAGACCTAAAGTTTAAGAGAAATATTTTTAGTTGTATTTTAGTAATATATAAATACTGATTTTATTGTTGGATATAAACCTGATTCGCGAATCTTTTTGAGATCACTGCCCTTAAAAATGTCTGTTAAAAATACTAATGTAAGTTTGCTATTCTTTCTATTGTTGATATCTCGTACAGCCTTCATGATCTCCTTTGCATCCGCCGTTACGTCCAACATTGTAATCTCCTCCTAAATTAATCATCGGTAATAATTTTATTTAGAGACTTTACATTGCAATCGTTCATTTAATTCATACAATATACGTACCTTGCTCCTGCAATTATCGCATGCAGTTGCTTTATATGAAATGCATTCTTGTCTGTCAAATATTTCTCCGAAATAATTAAGCTGCAGTGATCTACGACAATCCGTGGTATTTTCCGCAAATGCCACCATCTTAAACAAATTGTCCATGTGTGTGCTCATGACTTGTGGATTTGGATTATCGAATTCGAACATTTTTCTGATTCTGTGCATATCTGTATAATTATAAAATAAAATACAATCTGCTATTTCGCCGTCACGACCAGCGCGGCCACTCTCCTGATAATAGCCTTCTATGGATTTTGGCAAGGCTGCGTGTATCACGAAGCGCACATTTGGTTTATCAATGCCCATTCCAAAAGCTATGGTCGCGCATATAACATGCACCTAAGAAGAGAATAATTGTTTGAAAATAATGTAGAAATCGTAAAAAATACAATTATAGATAAAATATATAAAATTGTATCACAGTATAGCGCAGCATGATAAGATAAAGCATATGATAAGATATACTTCGTCAGAAATCCATCTTCCTTGACAGTTGCTTCTTTGATTGTCAGTAAGTCCCGCGTGATAACTCAACGCTTTAATGCCGTTTTTCTTCATTTGAGCAGCGTAATCGTCACAGTCCTTGCGCGATAAACAATATACAATACCGCAAGTATTTTTGAATTTTGTCATTATCATAGCCACAACTTCATCGGAACAATTTTTTCCTTTCTTAGAGATTATACTGTATCTTAGGTTGGGCCTGTTAAAACTCGACATAAACCTAGAAATAAAATCATTGATTTTTTAACACACACACACATATATTCATGTAATTATAAATAATTACATATCCTACATACCATTTAGGATTAGTCATACCCAATTGATGCAAAATATCTGTTCTAACGCGCGGTGTAGCTGTGGCAGTTAGAGCCATTGTTGGCACTTTAGGATAATTATCCCTGAGGCACCTAAGTTTTTTGTAATCAGGCCTAAAATCATGACCCCATTGACTGACGCAGTGTGCTTCGTCGATGACAAACTTTACCAACAATTCTCTCTCGTATAAAGTGGTCAGAGTATTACAAAACTTTTGCGAGGCGGAAATTTTTTCTGGCGTTACGTATAATATCTTGAGAGCGGGTTCCTTTTTCGAAAGTTCTCTGTACACCGCTTCTGCTTGATTGTCCGTTAGAGAACTGGATAAGTGAGCTGCAGGAATCTGTAAATTTGAATTCAAGACTTTAGAAAATAATGTAAAGCTGTAGAATATGCATACATGATATTTTGTAATGTGAAGATACAACATTCTCTCGCTTACATCAAGTGAGATAAGTTTTTGAACTTGATCTAAAATAAGGCTTTTCAGCGGTGAGATAACAATTGTTAATCCAACACTTAAAAGTGCAGGTAATTGATAACAAAGAGATTTTCCGCCTCCAGTCGGCATTAAAACAAAACAATCAAATCCCAGTAGTGTTGCGTTAATAGCTTGCAACTGATTCGGCCTAAATGTATACAAGCCAAATTTCTGTCGAAAAATCTGTAAAATAAAAGAATATAAATAGTGCGACTACATATTAATTATGCATATGTGGATTACTTGCCATAATGGCATTACACTACTTGCGTAAAATGTAAAGATAATTAAATATTTTATACCTTTAACATTTCTTGCGAATGTGGATATGTTGAGCCATCAAACTCTCCACTAACACCATCATTTTTATAATTACCAGTGAATTTTCCATGTTCCACATTATTTTTTTTAAGCTTCGATTTTACTTCTTCATTGTTTTGCTTCTTACTTCGCTCGTGGCAAGGCTCAGACCAATCTATAAATTACAATAAAACATTTATCAGATTCTTAGCACAAGTGCAACAAAAGGTTTTATATAAAACTTGTACCTATGAAATCATCGTTTATATCTATATTACAATCTGCTCCCAAAGCTGGAAATTGTTCTATCTCTTGTGATAATGTTCTAGCTTTTGCTGGAAATGTCTGACAATTGTCTGCAACATTTTTTAAATTAAAATTTTTAATAAAGAACAAAAAATTAGTATTTTATTTGCTATCTGCTTACCTTGAGATTTATTAGTACCAATCCAGTTTTCTGGACTATCCTGGAGGGTGTTTCTTTGCAAAGATATACTTTTTTCTCTCGGTGGTGTTTTCATAGTATCGTTAAATGTATTTTTCACAGGTTTAGGAACATATTCAGAATTCGTCGAAGAGTTCACTGTCTTAGACACTTGTTGATCCTTTTCCCACATTTCTGCTATCGCTTTAGAAACTTGACTTCCTAGCACTGTCTTGACAGGTCTCTTTAACTGAAAAGTACTCTTCTTATGTGCAACTTTAAGTTCAGGTGATCTGTTTATTGATGGAGATTCTGTATTGCTATTGTGTTCTTTCGTGTACGACTCTGTTACATTGAATGAGTCATGAGAAAAATCTATCATTTTCGATGCAGAGGTACTCGGCATGTTATAATTTTCATAATTACTCATCAGACTACTCTCATACGTATGTGAAGTTGGTGTTTCGATTGATTTTGATGACAGAGATTCAGAAAGATCCAATTCCGATATGTTTTCATCTTCATTTTGCAATTTTGATAATTTTGTTTGCACTAAACGCAATTTAGCTTTTACGTGTCGATGCAGACCTTGTAATTTTTTTAAAGAATCCGGATCAAATTTTGGAAATTGCTCCAGTACTGGTAGTGGAATCAATTCAAGTGCGACACAAAACTTGTCAAGAACTTCAATTTGAAGATCTTTTAAATTTTCCCGTCTTTCTAACAACTTGTCCTTTGTAGTCTACAACAGATAAAAAAAAATTAATGCCTAGTTCAAGTTATAAAGTTAATTAATATTAATTTATAATATTTTATAATATAATTGAAACTTACAGGCACTATGGACATTGCTGGTTTCTTTTGAATGGATTCAATCCATGAACCTAACTGCTTATTTAAACCCAAGTCTTTCAAATTTAATCTAATATCAGGGCCTACCCATTCTTTTCTTGGTGATCGCTTACTATTGTGTGTTGAACGAGGACTATCGGCATCAGAGTCCGAAATTAAAGAATTTTTTTGTTTATTATGTTTTTTAGGAGTCTGTAAACGCTCATTAATGTTTTTTTCCACTGCATTAATGGTATCATTGAGTGTTTCATTTTTATCTAATGATCTTGTGCTGCTAGAAGCAAAATATTCACTATCACACTCATTGTCAGTAAAATTAGTTTTTGATACAGCAGTTTGCTTCTTTTCTTTTATTAATGTTTCATTCGATTTACGATTTAAACGTAAGCATCTTCTAAAATTTTTTTTATCTTCTTCACTGTCAGAAGACTCAGGAATAACTAAATCTTTTATAAAATCAGCATCTTTCTTTTCAAAATTAGTATTCTGTGAAGGATTTGAAGATTTGGATTTTTCTCTCTCAATTCTTTCTTTTTCTTCTATTGAATTTTCAACATAATATGGTTCTGAAATATTCTGAACTTTACTTATTTCTGTTTTCAAGGGACTGTCACACAAGTCTGAACTGTCTGAATTATCCTGTGGTTTAAAATATGAAAATATCATAAATTATTTTCTAATTTGACATGTTTTATAAAATAAAATTTTATAAATAAAATGCATACATTAATTAAAGATATATATACATTTTTAAATAAAATAGTAATCTTACAAGATTTATTATTGCATCTATTGTTACCAAATCTCCAGGTATTTTTCTTTGTTTATCAAAATATGAATCATTCAATGATTCATTACTTAAATCAGTATTTTCTTCTTTTATTGATTTTGGTGTACTAAAAAATACAATCCTTTAGTCTTTTAAAAACACATATGTATATAATGTTATATTACGTTTTACATAAAAATTATTATAAACATATTAAAATATTACAATTAAGATATTTTTATAAAGACAAATAAATTTTGCCCACCTAGACTGCAGAATATTATTTTTATCTGTCTTTTTAGCTAAAAATCCCACAATTGTAGATTGAGTACGTTTTTGACCAAGTCCTATCTTTTTGGACATTATTAATATTGTGACTTTAAAATATCCGTAAGAAATTTACATAATTTGATACAACACTTATATAGATAATATGATCATTGATGTATATTCTTCAGTGATGTGTGATTAGTTAATGTTGGTTAATGTAAACAACAGAATTCTCTTCATTTAGAATAAATTCTCTGATAAAACCAGCATCAGACTATGCAACTTGTTGCAACAATTCGCATGCGATCTAGTGAATTACTAGAAATCTTGTGTGTTGTATGGTGCATTTTTAGTAATTTACTAGATTTTATGCAAATTCTGCAAAAAGTTGCATAACCTGATGCAGGCTTAAGCTCCCTATTCTGTAATTAGGCAATTCTGTTTCAAATGCAACCATGATGAACCAACCATTAGCAACTGTTCAGCAACTGTTGAGCGGTGATGAATGATGGTAGGGGAGACATAGTGCTGCCGTCTGGGCACGTAACCCCGATCTTCAAAAGTGATCCCCGAAAAACACAGGAGTTTGCATACCCTGCAATTCGGGGAGTACGTATTGTACACGCCTGTCGCATTTTGTATGAAAAATAGGGTAAGATGTGGGAACGCAGAGTGTTCGTAGATTCGCAACTTCTTACTGATATGCGCGAGTACAAAAACGCACATCCCGGTCTATCTTTCTCGCTATCTTTCGACGATATATGTTTCTTTTCATGTGTTATCATCCGAGCGCGTCCTTGCGCGAACGTCGTTTGCGACATCCGTGAATTTCAGCTGTCACGCAGGTGTCACCGCGCAAAAATTACGCGATAGTTTCCACGTATGGCGATGATCTGGCGACGATCCGGTTGTCCTTCAGAATCGCGCCGTGAGCGGTCTCTTCATCATCTGGGACGTCGCGAGAAATAATACGCGCGGTGGTCGCGCGCTCGTAATTTTTATCCGCCTCTCGCATTTTGACACGCAATAAACAACGCAAGAGCTACATCGTCATCCGATTTCGCAAACACTTAAGCGCAGTCATTGGCCGTCGCTTTTAGACGGTATCAGCAATATGCGTATCGTACGCAAGAAAATACCCCTCTGATTCTAGATTCAAGTGGCGTGGAACATCGTAAATACATCGTTGATCGGACCACATCGTTCTTAGGCCAAACGGAAAATTTCTCCAGTCATGAGCTGTGTACGTTGTTGCTTAATTCACGCGGGTCGCCTGGCCTCTTGTAATCATGTTACCAATCATGGTGAGTGGTGTTTGTAAACAGTTTTTTGACTACGATAGATGGATAGCTATATACTATTGTTTATAAAAAGAAACAGTACTAACAAAAGATTTATTTATGGCAATGCAGTACATAAAATTGTGAGAGTTGTTGTGGCCAGTAGAACTTTGACAATTAGTCATGGTTTGGCAAAAGCCCCAACGGAACCTACACCACCTTCTAAAGACACTACTTCATCCAGTGGATCCTCCAGTAGTGGCACTGGTGGTGGGAAAAAGAATACTCTTACCTGTCCTAAGTGTGGAGATCCTTGCACACACGTTGAAACATTTGTTTGTAAGTAAAATATTGCTTAACAAAAGTTCAAATATAATTATGCTAAGATTGGCAATGTATCTCAATTTACACTAAGATTTATTTTTACATACTAATATTAACTTCTAATACAGCATATCTGCCATTTTTGCAAATAATATAGCATCAACGAGATTCGTCAAGTGTGAAAAGTGCCATCATTTCTTCGTTGTTCTATCAGAAATTGATTCAAAGAGGAGTTTGAAGGAAGCACTTAGGCCAGAAGATGGAAAGCAAGGTTTCTACAGAAAGCCACCTCCACCTCCAAAAAAAGTAATTTATTTTAATTCTGATTATTGATAATTTAGAATTATACAGATAAAGACTTGTTTGGAAACATAACAAAAGTGGACATTAAATCCCTCTTAACTAACAAGGAAATAATATTTTTTCAGATTTTTGAATATCTAAACAAACATGTTGTGGGCCAAGAATATGCCAAGAAGGTGTTGAGCGTTGCTGTCTACAATCACTACAAACGAATTTACAACAATCTGCCTGTACAGAATTCACAAGCACAAACTAATGTTAACACGATTGGCACCCAGGAAACGAATCATCCCTTTACTCACAGAGGTCCTAAACCACGTAAATAGCAATACTATAAAATGATTCAATATTATAAAACATTATTGCATATACTTTAATTAGATATGAAATTACCGAGCACTATTTAAAACCAGTTTCATGTCTAATAGTGATTAAAGTAGAATTCAAATCTAGAATAATATTTTTTTACATTTTTTCACAAAAAGTATTAATATATTATTATAAGTGATAATCGTAAAATATTCTCTTTATAGATTTATTACATATATCGGGCATTGGAAATCCATTTCCGGGAGTTGGATTTCAGCATACTATCAATCCAGGAAACGAGCAGAAATCGACAAGCAGTCAGTCGGCTCCTGGATCATCTATATTAGATAGCAAGCAACATCAGTTAAAATTAGAGAAAAGCAACATATTGTTACTCGGTCCTACGGGATCCGGGAAAACGTTACTCGCGCAGACAATAGCCCAGTGTCTCGATGTTCCATTCGCCATATGTGATTGTACCACTCTCACGCAAGCCGGTTACGTCGGCGAAGATATAGAAAGTGTCATAGCTAAGCTCCTTCAAGACGCCAACTACGTGGTGGATCGCGCTCAAATGGGCATCGTCTTTTTAGACGAGGTCGACAAGATAGGGGCTATTCCCGGAATCCATCAGCTACGCGACGTTGGTGGAGAGGGTGTGCAGCAGGGAATGCTAAAGATGCTGGAGGGAACGATTGTGAACGTGCCGGAGAGGAACAGCTCGAGAAAGTTGCGCGGAGAAATGTTACAAGTGGACACTACGAATATTCTTTTTGTCGCGTCGGGCGCCTATAGCGGTTTGGACAGGCTGATCGCGCGACGCAAATCGGAAAAATATCTCGGATTTGGCGCGACGCCCGCTTCCGAGAGCCCGGGCAGAAGAGCGGCGACTTTGGCCGATGTCGCGAATATGTCACCTTCTACCGAGAGGGACAATAAGGAGAAGGACATGTTGCTGCAACAAGTGGAGGCTAGAGATCTCATCGATTTTGGCATGATACCCGAGTTCGTCGGCAGATTCCCCGTACTCGTGCCTTTTCATACTCTTGATAGGGACATGTTAGCGAGAATTCTCACAGAACCAAAAAATGCCATTGTTCCTCAATATCAGATGTTGTTCTCAATGGATAAGGTGATTTTCATACCCTCATTCTTGCAATAGTCTGAGAAGTATTTATCTATTTAAATCATCTATCTATTAATAATTGTAAATTATATTGGATTTTACAGGTGGAATTGACGTTCGATATTGACGCGCTAAATGCAATTGCTTCGTTAGCGATGGACAGGAAAACCGGAGCGCGTGGTCTTCGAGCGATAATGGAGTCGTTACTCTTGGAGCCCATGTTTGAAGTACCGGGAAGTGATATAATGACGGTTCACATTACAGAACAGTGTGTAAAAGGTGTTGAAAAGCCGCAGTATGCGAGACGTGATGAGAACAATGAGGATGACATTCAACAAGCGCAGCATGTACATAATTAACAAATATTGAAAGAATGCGACACTTTGGTATAATTTTCATGGCCTTTTTACTAATAGATAGAGGTTTTTTGGACAAAATTTAAATTGAATACTTCATAATTTTTAATTATTTTATAGATGTGTTCTATAATAATTTTAGATGTATATATTTTATATATATTTATATATATATATATTTGTATATATATATATATTAGTATATATATATATATACATATGAAATATATAAAATTATTTCGTATAAAGAACAACACTTCAAACGGTTTTTCATATTTTATATTTATACAAGATATTTCTTGAGCTTTGTTACTTTGCTAAAAATTTTGTTTCTTTACTATAGTAAATTTCTATCGATTTTAAATATAGTGTATTATAATGTTGGATATATATTCGCTGCAATTAATTATGTATATCTTATTTATATTAATGATATAATTTTTTTATCAATAATTTTCATAGAATCTTTTATTTGAGAACAGCAACAATATTAAAAATATATATGATTGCCAATACGTTGAATAGATATGAATGCTAAAAAGAAGTGTCGCATAAAAATAGCAAACGTGAAAATGAAGAGAATTTGCAGTTTTACATTTTGGAGAATAAATTTTATATCGCATAATTTATTCGTATTGCAGGAAAAGTCAAAAAAACACACATAGTAGCATTCCACAACCAATCAAGTTTTGCATCATACGTGCATTTATTGGTGGTAACATTGAAAACAAAATGTAATATCTATTCATATCTTGTGACAGAGATTATCCAACAGGGATAAAAAATATATTTACATTCAACTAAATAAAAAAATTTTTTTAACAAGCTTTATTTGGCAACAGAGCTATGATGTCAAATGCTAAATGTCAGATGCAGTGAAAAAAACCCGCATTATAATTTAAATTGATTAAATGGATTTACTTAAGACATGAGGATATAAGATAAAAGAATATCAATTAAACTATAAAAAGATCAAAATTTGATTGAAAAATGTAAAAAGCCATGCAATAAAGAAAATTTCAATGCAACCACTCAAAATAAATTTTCATATGTTGTCGTAACAAAGGATACTATTGTTACGCATTGTTTAACAAAATACTAAAAAATAATTCTTATAGTTCAATAATTCTAGGAAAACTAGCGGAAATTAACATTGATCGTTTCAATAATAAGAAAATGTCATATATATATATATATATAAAGCGAAGAAAGTATAAGGAATGACAAGAACATTATTTTTATGTCACAATATAATAGAAGTAGCTATGTGTAAAATATTGTACATAGTATAGACTAGTGGAAAGGAAAATATTGTGAATATTTGACTTATATAATTACACCAATTTGTCTATAAAATATCATCTGCGATATACATCCTCGCTACTTATTCACGAATGAAAACTGTGCAGTGAGAAGAGAAGGAAGAATAGGCTGTGTAAAATATAACGACGAGAGAAGACGTTTACACGAACTTTTTCCTAAATCTTCATTTCATGGTAATCCGATGTCTTATATAATTAATATATAGAATAATTCTGTATTTGTAATAAATCTCTGATGTGAGAAACTGTAATAGACTTCGATTTATATATACAAAAAAATTATTCGCGTATGAATAAAATGAATTCAAGATTTCAGCGAAAAATAGCAGTATATTAATATTGAAAATGAGGAGATTGAGATATCTGGAAGCATATTTACGATGACAGCGCTAATCAAAACTTTTAAATCTGCCATATAGCGTCTTTTTAACAGGACGCATACTTAAGTAAACCTTATGCGAATGGACGGATTTTGATCCATCGCGGATTATTTTACCATAAATTCAAGTATTTTATTTTATTAGCGGAGACGACGCAATGACGTCATTGAATCTTGGGTCGATCAAAATTCGTTTTAAGAAACGCTATAAAAAAAACTCGTTCTAAAAAAAACCAAGGATTTCACTTTCATATATTTCGGGGATTTTCCATTATCAATTGTCACAGGACATATGACAACAGCCTGTATCGTACAGTACATTTTGTTTCATAGGCAAGGTATATTTTTTTTTATTTCGTCGTAGCACATGAAAAGTTTTGTAGCTTTACCGGCTTTAGCTTCAGTCGTGCATAACTTCGCCGCAGAATTTTCTTACAATATCGTGAAGTGTATATCGTAAATTGTAAAATAAGAACGCTAAATTCTTTATACAAATTAAGCAGTATTTCCGTTGAGATTTTCGCATGGTAACAATCGAACTGTCAGATTGAAAACAAACAATCGAACGCGTGTTATAAAAGCGCTCTACACAACCATGGCTACGTTCCGTAAAGCGCATATACACGATTCTCAATTGTGTATGTGTTGCTCGGGTCTTTTATCTGCCAGCTCTGTGCATTACCATATTAATAAACAACGGTGTTTATTTCTCCTGAAAGTCAAAGTTCACAATGGCAGCCCTTAAATCGAAAAATGATGAACAAGGATTACATAAAATCCAACCAAAAAAGGTAAATGATTTTAATTATGCGATTAGTACAACAAAAAAAAACTGATAAAATAATTTCAGATATTCGAGTATCTCAACGCATATGTCGTGGGGCAGGAGTATGCAAAAAAAGTACTCAGTGTTGCTATTTATAATCATTATAAACGAATTTACAAGAATCTACCTGTACAAAAATTACAAACAAACGCTGATTTGCAAAAGAAAGAGAAAAAAGAAGATTGCATGTATAAAGGTCTTTATGAATAGCAATGTTTGAATGTTATAACTTTTATTATAAAATATATCTTTGTATATCTACTGCTAGCGTAATCAGAATTGTTAAATTATATTATCATATTGTTGTAAAGTCCATGTTTGAAAGCTACACTAATAACTTCTTATAATAATCATTGAAACAAATTACAGTATAGAGTAGCAATATTTTTTATGTATTTATACTTAATAATTTTATTTTTTAGTTTTTTATGTTTCACAAAAATAGATTATTGGAGAGTATTCTAATTAATAGATTATAAATATATTAACATATTAATTATAGTATTTTTTTATTTTAGATGTTTATAGAAACATAAAAGTTGCAGAAGTGAAACAGAAATCTATGTTAGACAGCAAAGAACAGCTTAAATTGAAGAAAAATAATATAATGTTAATCGGTCCAACAGGCTCTGGAAAAACGTTACTCGCACAAAAAATGGCGGAATTTCTAAATGTTCCATTTGCTATCTGTGATTGTAGTAGTCTTACACAAAGTGGATATATAGGGGAAGATGTAGACAGCATCGTCGAACAGCTTTACCACAATGCTAATAATGATGTAAATCGTACCGAAGTGGGCATTATTTTTCTAGATGAAGTTGACAAAATAGCAGCTACCAGAGGTGTCTGCCATGACGTAGCTGGAAGAGGTGTCCAACAAGAATTGTTAAAAATATTGGAAGGAAAAATCGTAAGCATAGGGAAAAAATACAAGCGTTTTAGTGAAAATGTTGGAAGTGATGTACAAGTGGACACTACAAATATTCTTTTTATCGCGTCCGGTGCTTACAGTGAGATAAACAAGCTAATCATGCACCGCATATACAAAGATCTCGAAGTTGATGAGAACGATTCCACAGAGAGCAATAATAAAAAGAATAATATACTACTGCAAGTTCAAACGAAAGATCTTATCAAATTCGGCATGATACCTGAATTTATTGGCAGATTTCCTGTGCTCGTGCCCTTCCACGCTCTGGACAAGGACATATTATTAAGAATTCTTACGGAACCGAAAGATGCGATTATTTTTCAATACCAGGAGTTGTTCTCAATGGATAAGGTAGTTTTAATTTTCTCATTCTTCCAGTAGTCTCAAAAGCATTTATCTAATTGAATCACATGTTAATCATTAACAATAAATTGTAAATTATATTGCATTTTTGCAGGTGAAATTGACGTTTGATTCTGAAGCCTTAAAAGCAATTGTCTCCTTCGCAATTGAAAAGAAAACGGGAGCGCGAGGTCTTCCAGCGATAATGGAGGCTTTACTCTTAGAACCCATGTTTGAAATACCGGGAAGCGATATAATGTCGGTTCACATAACAGAACAGTGTGTGAAAGGCCTAGAGAAACCACAGTACATGAGAAAAAACGACAGAGAGGATGATAATAATGAGAATACTGATAATAATGAGAATACTGATGATAATAAGAATACTGATAATAATAAGAATACTGACAATACTGAAGAATAATTAAAGGATATATTTTGATTTTTGTTTTCTCTGTAGAAAAAGTTTAAGTTTTATTTTCAGGTAAAAATTAAATAAGAATATTCAGAAATTGTATTAGTTTAAAACATTTTAATGCTTAACAAATATTATTCGAAGATTATTTTAAAGAGATTTATATACTATATTTACTTAATTATATTATGTGAAACAATGCATATTTTTTTAACTGTCTTAAGTTGTTGCATAACTTAGAATTTTACAGCATATTTCTTTAATTTTTAATCAGTTATTACATTTTCTTAATTTTAGACATTATGCATTGAATATAATTAATTAATATAAATATATATATAAAAGAAAATACATACATAAGGAAAAAAAAATAGTTGTAAAATATATAATAAGCAATAAAGATGTTTGTACGAACTTTCTCCTAAATCTGCATTTCATGAATTTTGTCTTAAATATAAAATAATTTTAATGTTCATATAAAAATCTATGATGCATAATTGTAGTATATCTCAATTTATTCACTTTATAAACGATCTATAACAACATAATCGACCTATATCAACATAATATTCTAATTAACTCACTAATTACATTCCATTTCATGTGTGTGTGTAGAAATTATTTATTGGATGAAAATGATCACTATGTCAAGAATGACTATATCTAGATGTATTGTCTACATTTCATAAATTTGGGACTTGTAACATTCTCTAAAAATTTTCAATAGATCTCTATCTGATTTGATCGGTTGTAAAATGTACAATAAGAGGTATAAAATTTGTATACATAATTTACAATATTTGTAAGTACGAAAAAATATCTCATTATATATTATTAATAGCATGCCAAAAGAAGATCAAGAAAATTCTCTCAACTGTGCGAAATCTTAATTTATCAGAAGCGTCAAAAACTGTGCTGGAAACTATACACAAATTCCTTTTATATGATCAGTAGTTAATAGAAGCAAAAATAAATAATTCCATCTATCTTACAACGTTTTGTTACACAAGTGCAGCATCTCTTTCATATTTCGTTATAATACGGAGATTTCGGTGGCTTTATCGGCTTAGATTTCGGCATCAACATCGCGCCCAGTTCCGTTAAAAGCCATTTCGTCGCGCGCAATACCATAAAATGTACTGTGAATTGTAAAATTAGAGCGCCGAATCCCTTATACAGGCCAAGTGGTCCTTCAGTTGAGATTATCGTGCGGTAACAATCGGCCGCACTGCTGTACCCAGTTAACAATGGTGTAACACTTCTTCCGGTATCCAAATTATCGATAATGGTACGTGTGCCCTGAAGGTGCAATCGATGAATAACAGTTTCAAGAGGATAAAACACGATATCCGCGGCACACATCGATACGAGGGTCGATTGCATTTCTATATCCTGAAGAACACTTTCGGACAGAAAGTCTTTACTGTACGCGCCCTAAAATGCAACAAGGTTTCTATAAGTTTATTTCTACATCTTTTTCTTCAAAGTACAATGCTGAAGAAAATCAATTAGATACGTACTCTTGCCTCTTGCAAATGCTTGTACCTGACGTGCATAATTCGACTAGCCACTCCCCTCACAACAAGAGTGAAAAGATATTTTGATACTCCATAAACTATAGTGGGTGGCACGAGGGCGTAAATAGGGATGAGTCTACCTTTGTTGCACACATCGAGCAAGCGGATTGCACCGTCCCGGAAAACATCCAAGATTCCGGGACATTCGGAGGCGATCTCAGACTGTACAGTCTCCACAAGTGACGCAGAATAGAAGGGAGTCACAATACCTAAGGAGACACTAAAATTCAAAATTATATATCGATAACTTGTTAATTTATATTGATATATGTTTATTGTAATAATAATAACAATCACCATTTGAGAAGAATATGTTGGCCAAACGTTTTCAACGAATTATTATAGGTAATCTTCCTGAAATTAAATATCTAGTTTTAAAAGAGACAATTTTAGAGATGCTTACAAATGTTACAAGATACTGTAAGCATATTATTTGATGATCACTTTACTTTGGCCACGGTGTGAGTTTTGAAATCAGATCCTCCACAGCCATTGTCATGCCTCTTACAAGTAAAACCGAACCAATTCCTTTCCACAATGTGTTTATACCTTGGGTCTGATGCAGACGTACTATCACTGGCACTAAAGTTATTGGCAATAAATGATACTTTGATGCGCCTGGATTGACCTGACATTGCCGTCGCAACACAACAAATGGATGAATCAACAGATTTTCCGTAATTAAGCTCGCTAAGCCGCAGCCTAATCCTACATATTTGGTCACAGTAATATCTGAAAGATTGAGGAAAGGTCAGTATTCCACGTACTTACTCCAATTTAACATGAAGACAATAACATAAATTAAAGCTCTTTTAAAAATTTTTGCAGGGACATCAACAATCAATGTTCAGTGTTCAAGAAATGACCGTCACAACCCACCGTCATCGACAGCCGGCAGATCCTCCGCTAGAGGATGGACAACGGGTATTTCCAGAGGACGAATAACCTCGCGACCGTGGTACCTCTGCGGATATGATGTATCCATTTCCCACGTTTTGGCAGGTCGGCCTCTGTATACGCTATCGTAGTTCTCTAAACCTGCCATTCTTTTCGTGCTAAATAAATCGTCGTCTTACCGTACATTTGAGTGATTAAAACTTTTTTCATAGCATCACTCAACTTACTACTTGGCGGCAGCCATCGCGATTTGACAGCTACGTTCACACCTTATGCATTACTTTGAATGTGTAAGTGTCATCATCAGCGAGCTATATGCATACTAGAGTGAATCTTGAAGGAGTGGGGGTGGTCCACAGTGGAAGAGAGAGAGAGCTATATTGGACGGGAATGCTGTTTCCACCGGACACGATAGCAAATGTAGAAGGAGACAGACGTCCCCGTTTACTGTTGCTATCCTTGAACCGCGAACTACACATTTTATGGAAAAGGCTGGTCGTCGCATGGCACAAAATTTAAACATATTGAATCCGGTAAGATTTATTCTATATGTATTATTTTGATAAAAATGACAAAGAAATGGCAATGAAAAAAGTTATTGTTTTACTTGTAGGGAATATTGCAAAAGAAGCCAGAGATTTGAAGGTAACTTTTTTATATTTTTACACATTCGTGATTATTCTGTAGACAGAATTTATAACTCGTTGTATACAGATCTCAATTTACAGAATCATATGTACAATGATATGTAGAACAATTCCTATTTCATATGATATAAAAGTTCATCATAGACTATAGTAACATTTTGCATTACATATTGTCGTTAAAAAAAATTGTTTAACAATCTGTAAAATTATAGTATGCACTATAGAAGAAGATTGAGCAATTTTCTCAATTAAAAATTTATAAAGAAACTTACGCATAACGGATTTATAAATAGTACATTTATATATTGTTGCTAAAGTCCTGTTCTAATTTTTTAAACCTTGTATATATTAACTAATTAGTTATCAAATGTTAATTTTTGATACATTGGAACAGTTTGCAAACGGAAGTACCTTTATACAAAGTATAATTATAACACAATACAAGTGCACTAAAATTTAAATAGGAAATCATATTTATAGGTTCTTAAATCATTTTTAAAGCTATATTTCTTTTAGGAAGATATTATTTTAAGAAAATATAGATAAAAAGATGCATCTTAGATTTCAGCATCCAATTGTATAATTAAACTAAAACTGTTGTGCAATTTATAATATAAATAAAACAAAATTCATCACACATAAGTACATATAAGTATATTAAATGAGAACAAAATGCTGAATGCCTTTCACAGTCTATCATTTTGACATTCATGTTTGTTCTCCAACGTGATGTATAGCCTCCTAATAATGAAGTATACTAATTCTTCTTTCATAAAAGTTAAAAAGTTTCAAAAATTAAAGAAACACTTTTTTAATCTCGATAAAAATGTTCGATATCTATGTAGTGTACATACCTATGCAGTTTTATATATAATCTTACAAAATTGTGTATATTATTTTCTGTCTCAAAGTTTTACACAATATATCTATTAAATAATTAAAATCTCAAAATGTGTATCGACGTACTCATTTTTCTCTTAAAAATGCAATACAGTCACGTGTGATGTAAATACATAATTCGTTCTTTGGACCCTGGATTCTCACTTTCGTAAATTTTAACATTACGTAAACTAACTTTATCTTAATTAACTATTGTTCCTAAATTAGTTATTTTTCACAACAGTTGGTCATGCTTACTTCGAATCCAATAAATTTATTGTGCGTTGCAACAAATCGTTTATTGCATAAAAACGACCTGTCCTTACGTATATCTTGGCATTGTCTCACTCCACTCCTGCTCAGGTCGAATAAACTCCAAATCGCTACCGTCGGAACTATTGTCGTCGTCGAAATACGGCCTGGCAACTTCATTATCGTTTATAGGATATCCTAGATTACAAGTGGAAATTAGCATTTATGCACCAGCAATAAGTTTCTAAGCGTTTCTAAGTGTTAGGAAAAGAAAAGGGTTTAGTACAAAAAGTATATCAATATGCATTTGGAAATAATTACCATCAACTGGTCTTCGAAATATCTCAATCTCCTTCTCATCGTCGTCGAAGAAACTACCGCCGTCTTTCAAAGGGCTAAAAGCGTATTCTTTTCTGCTTCTCTCCGAATTTTCCGAATATTGTCGCTTCGCGCAAATGTACACGCAGCACAATACAATGCCGAAACATATTGTACCTGCAATCAGAGTACGATTATACTATAAATTCACTTTAACAATGGCGTGCAAATTTTCTTTTCATTAGTTCCGTGCATTCTTCGTTAAACCTTCGCCCGTTTCTCGAAACTCAAGTTTGTAAAACATTCGTGAATAACGTTAAATACAAAATATCTCACCCGTCATCATGATGAATACCAGTCTCGGCATTCCCATGAAATTATCATCGCGGGTAAGCTTGAATATCAGAGGTGAGAATTTTCGCCCCTTGAACGAATGCGCGGGGACGAGTTTGGTCTCGTCGTGGTATCCGGGCGCTGTGGCCGTTACATTGTGATTGCCGGGCAGCAACAGAATTGAATAGAAGCCCGACTTGTTGTTTTTAACAATGTGCGGCGATTTGTCGTAGGACAAAACAGCGTCCTCGATCGGTTCGTCGTCTTCGTTGATGACGTATCCCCTCACATCGTTGTTCATCTCCTGTATGCAGGCTAGCAGGCCGGCTTTGTTCTCCTGCCACACGGCGTCTGAGTGATCGGTGGTGCAGCAGGCGACGTACACGTCCAGCATCAAGGTGCTCGTGTTGAGGTAGATGTAATCGAGCAAAGGGTGGCCTCTTCTGCCGCCAATTCCCATCGCCGCGTGTATCACGCTGTTGTCGCCGATGTTCGTGTTTTCGCATTTCGCATCCGCGGATAGCCTATCCGCTCTCGTGTCAGCGTACGCCGACGCCAAGTGCCGCAACAAATTTTCGTCGGCGCTCTCATACTTCCGCTCGCGCGTCTCCCCGTAATCGCCGCCGTACGGGATCTCGATGTGCCGCGATCCGCTATTCAGATTCACGGCCAACACGGCGTTGAGGTCCTTAAACCAATTCGCGATCGCGGCTGCCTCGTCGACGAGCTTACCGTGAATGGGAAACTGCAAGCCGTCCGTCTGCGGCGAGCAGGTGAGAGTCTCGTTGGAGTCCGGCGAGAAGTTCGGCGCTATGTATATAGAGAAATCGTTCAAGTAACGCGCGATCGTGGCATTTCGCTTGTAATTGTCCAAGAGATGGGAGGCGAGATGCAAGAGCACACCGGACGTCACCGGTTCCGACCGCAACATGCCGGCCGAGAACACGATGGCGGGTCGTCCCGTGCTTTCGTCGTCGTTGAAACCGATCTCCAGACATCTGATCTCGCTGCCTTTCGCAGTTTTGCTAATGGTATGCAGAGTCGTTTGTCGCGGATACTTGGCGTTCAGATCGAGCAACGCTCGATTCACAAAGCTCAACTTTTCGCGCGGTCCCTTGCGGCGATCGTCCGTCTGCGCCATCTTAATATCGAGATTCGTCACACTTTGCCGTTGCACGGGAACTCTTAAGACTTGCGTGTCGTATCCTTCGCAGGAAACCGTTAGCGTGTATTCGCCGGGCGCAAGTGTTATCTTGAAGTAAGCCATGTTCTCCGACACGCCGTAGATTTTCTCCTCGATTTCCACAGTGGCCTTCCGCAGCGGGCTACCGTGCTTATCCGCCACCGTCGCGCGGATTCCACTCGCCAGACTCTGCACGAGGTCCATGAGCGGTTGCAAATTTTCGCGCCAGATGATAGGAATCGAGTCCGCGGGCGGATACTTGCAGCACGACAGACTTATGCTCATCTACGCAAGCAAGCACACATTTACACTTGGCAGTAAATGGAAAATGAGTGTAAAAGACTTGTATTTACCGCTGGCGTGTCGTATACGCGTTCTATGAAATCCGTTATGCGTTGTGCATTGTTGTCCAAACTGCAAATTTCCTTGTGCCTCAAATGCTCGTAATTCTCGGCAAGCGTTTTAAACGTGTTCAGATTGTCTGAATTTGAATAACTGTGGAAGATAGAAGTTGATAAAAAGAGACTCGATATGATAAATATCAATAAAAAGTTGATTTAAAATAAATTTATCTCATATCAATAACTGCGATGATTCTGAGCTGTTTTATATATTGTATATATTAAAAAAAGTTCATTAAACTCTTTCATAAATCATATTTATAAATTATTTTACTAAACTTGCAATTAAATTTCAAATTGAAATTCTACCTGATTTTCGAGGCTCCACTTTCCAATATCACAACGGCATCGTAATTCTCAGTCTGTAACATCGCCTTAAACATATCACCACTAGACGTATTGTTGTTCAGTAACATTTCTCCTACTTCGTTTTTCATTACAGGATTGCAATCTTTATTCTCCTTTATGTTATCGAATCCCGGATCGACGGCAGGAATAATATGCAGTATCGCGTTATCCAGCATCCTTTGGATAGGTGGGTCTCCAATTTGACTTCCCATCAAAATATGCGTCGCCAAACGTAGTAGAATCTCTCTTCCCACCGGCTGGGAGGCAAACAACCCTCCCACCAATGCGATGCGGAATTTATTTTCGTCGGGTGATCCCATCTAGAAAGTGGAATTTTCAATTGAATAAAATGGGCAATACGATAGACAGCCGCCCGAAATCATACTCACATTATGCGTAATCTTAAGTGAATGAAGCGCCGAGTTAATTACTGAATCGTTAGGTAGAAATTCCGCAATGTCAGGCTGATGCTTTTCCAATTGATTGAATCTTGCACTCAAGTCGCTATTTTTTAAATAACCATTCTGCAAATTTGCCCTCAATCCAAAGTCGTACGCCGATGACCTATAAAATATATGTACGCATGAAACATCTGCTCCGTTAATGATTCTCATATCTCTGGAAATGTATTTCGCAAAAGTGATAAAATATCCGTGCTAACTACTTGAATAAATATTTTCGTTTCGATCTTCCGTTAAAATCTGTTTCAGTTCTCTTCTTCTTGAGAAAAATCCGAATCCAAAAAGAAGAAGCGTACTTAGAAAGAAGTCATTTAACAAATTCATCGTGAAGCTAGTCTTCCAGTTTTCCACCTTATGAAAACATATCAATTTCACATCGCGCAATCGCAGATATGTTTCTTGAATTTTAAATAAATAATCATACCAGTGCAAAGGATCGTCGCGCATTAACGTGAAGTCCAGAGTTACTTCTCCATCGCCGATGTCTTCGCCGTACGGCGATACTGCGATATTCTGCGTGAGCGTTTCGTATCCCATCGCGGTGACGGTGACGTTGTATTTCCCCGGTAACAGCAGTCGCCAATAATCGCCGCCTTCGGCGGTGTAAATATCGTGCTTTCTACCTTCCACCGAAATCTTTGCGTGGGATACGGGAGTGCCGATGGACGAGCTCACCGTGCCGTGTATACCTTTGCGAGACTGCAAGAGAAGTGCACTTTTTAGAAAATCACCGTGTAAAAATTTCCTTCCGCCACCGCGCATATGTTTCTATTACATTTCCAATATAGCGAGAGCTGTGAAATATGAAAAATACCGCACCATCTCGACGAAACGAAGAAGGGGCTCTCTGTTCTCCAGCCAATAATTCGGCAGATCGCTGGCGTTCGGGTACTTTGTGCACCCGATTTCCAAAGTGATCTCGAAATCGTTGCTGTGCAAGTAATTATAATCCTGCATGCCGCCCGACACGGGGTACCAGGCGGCGCCGTTCGTTATCCCGTCGGGGAAGCGCTCCTGGAGGAGCGTTTTCGCGCTGTTGGGCGTGATCGGCGGACACGGTTTCGCGAGGTGCATGCGGGGATGAGCGTTGGAGTACGTCAACGCCAGCATCCTGAAGATGTCGTTGTCCGGGCTGAGATTCGAACGGACGACGTTGGACGGAAGGCCCGGCGGTCCGTTGTCGTAAGGATAATTCGCGACTAACGCTCCTCCGTGGAGATTGGCGGAGAGTACGAACGGGATTCTCGATATCCACTTCATCACCGCCTTGGTCTCGGGTTGCTGGCGCCGATTGAACTGAAACAGTGCAATTAACGTAAGCACGGCATTTGCAGGCGAGCGTCATGATTCGAACGGAAGCTGGCAACGTACGTCGTTGATCTCGTAATGGTCGGGAAAATTTCTGTTCAGGTCCACGTCATCCGCGTTCGCCCTGCCGTGCAGCCCGTAGACGTCGCCTTCCTTGGATATCTCGTATCCGTCGGGGTTCATGCTCGGCATCACGTGGAGTCTGACAGTCTCCACTATCCGCGTGACCCTCTTGTCCGCGCCGTAATTCTCGCATAGATATCTTAGCAGCAGCAGCAGCATTTCCCGGCCGACCACCTCGTTCCCGTGCATGTTTCCGACGTATTTCACCTCCGGCTTTGCGGAGCTGTGCCTGCCGGGATCCTTCGTGACCTCCATCACGTACAGCTCGCGGCCTTGCACGGAGGACCCTATGCTGTAGAGCCTCGTAATGTTGGGATAATCCGCGTTTAGCTCCTTCAAGTATCTCTCCATCGCGACGTAGTTGTGATGCTCGAATGCCACTGTGTGATAAAAGCCGTACTTGTCGACGGGTCTTACTTCTTCAATGTTGACTCCATCTTCTCCTGTATCGTATGAAGACACAATCACGTTTGTTATCCATTAAACCAAAAATCAAGAGCAAAAATGTACAAAAACAAATTGCTTAACGTAACATTGGAATGCGTCAGCGCATTATTATGTGAAATTAAATCTGCAAATAAATGCAATAACGTAAAATAATATTATTAAAAGTAAGAGATAAGCATGTTACAAAACACAAGGTACAGAGAAAAACAAAGCCAACACAAAAATAAATCAAATGTATACGAAATTAGTGCACATACAGATCTAAATTTCAGAGGAAAAGGATAAGCATTGAAAAAGTTACTCATTGTTCAAGGCGAAAACAATTTCTTTTATTTCTAATTTTGAACAATACATATTTGAAAATATTCAACATACACTAAAATCTATACAGATAAGATTATGAATATATCGCCTATTGACATGTTTTCACAGAGATCTACATATCTTAATATATGTTTTCGATACATAATAAATTGGATATTGGCAGTACTATGTATTTTACATATGACATGTAAAATACTGTACATCTATTTTTTTTCCATTTTTATGCGCTTGCAGTCATTTTGCAAGAAATGAAAACAAAACACATCATATTGTCATATTCATACAGAACTCTTATTTTTAAACATCATTTACAGAAATTCAAAAATCTATCCTTCTAGTTAGTTCTTCTAGTTAGTCAAATAATAAAAATAAAAATAAGATAACTGGATGTTAGTAGGAAAAAGCTGGCTAAAATATCTAAAAGAGATTTTTGTTCACATAACTTTATCGTAGTAAAGTAATGTATTGGCAATGTTAATATTTATTCTGCTATTATTTTAACAATGCGACTTGTGTTCAATTGTGGCAATAATACTAATAATGAAAAGTAAATTACGTAATATAACGCATTTGTTCGTTTACCGTTAAAAGAAAAGATTGCAGTTAGTGATTTGTTCATATGCTCATAAGTACGTATGTAAAAAATAATATATATAAATTACAAAATATGATAGTTTATATTTATGTAAAAGTGTTTCAGTCTGATTAAAAAATATAAGTAATCTATAAATATTATAGGTAACCATTTTTTATCTTTGTAAAAAGATATGTGTTTGGTCAGTTAATGTTCATTCACTGCTACTGTGGATGTACTACTTTCCAATTTGCAGACAGGACATTATTTGTTAAAATCTTTGTTAAAATGTATGATATTTTTATGCTACGCGTATAAATTTTATATACGATCGAGGAATGTTCGAATGTTTATAAATATCGATATCTCCGTGAGGAAAGAAATGTGGACAAGACGTAATTAAGATTAAGCAGCGAGTGATAGTAAAATTAATGTATGCCTTCTGTCACAAGCTGGAATATAGTTTAAAACGTTTTTCTTGTTCAATAATATTTATATAAATTATATAAACGATAAAAATAGATTCTAAGTTCTTATTCTTTTTCTCTGCCAAAACATATGCAACTCGTAAGATTCATTTCTCCATACCTTGTGTGTATAATTGTGTATGTGATTATAATTATCTATACATCTTTCTTCATTTCAATCTTATTAAAAAAAAAACAATAATAATTTTTCATGGCTCAAAATAAATAAAAGACTGCAACAAATTTTTACATTTCACAACCGACTACAATTTTTGCATCTCACAGTCGAATACTCACAATAATATAAAATTTAAAAAAATATAATAAAAATTTTGATCATAACATATTTTTAAAAATCTCTATAATAAAATAATAAACATTTTTTAAGATATTAAATTTTTTTTAACAAGCTATTTAAAATAAAATCATATGCAAATGCGAGAGATCTAATTAATCAATTGTTAAAATAAATGATTAATGCATTAGTAATAGCTCGTAGCATTTGAGAGAAAAGTAGCTGTAGATAATTTAAATGTTCCAAAATGAGATCATTAATAATCCGGATTATCGTAATCTATTATCATTTTATAGAGTGCGGGGAATCTGTTAAAAAGTGGTACTATTTGTGGATAGTCTACATCAGTTTTACCTTGATCGTAAGGTACTTCTCTGCCGTTTAATGAAAAATTAAGAATCGTTGGCCTGCCTTCGAATACAGTTACGTTTACCGGCTCACTGGGCTCATATCTAAACAGAAAGTAAATACAATAGAATTTTTTTTACATGGGTTTTATTAATTTCATAGAATTGTAGTAATTACGTACCCCCATGCAGTAGCGTAAACTGAATAAGTTCCTGGAAGCAGTAAGCGCCAGTATTCACCGTCAGCTGTGCTTGTTATATTATGATTTATACCTTCCACAACAATATTAGCGCTTTGGATTGGATTACCATCTTTATCACGTACAAAACCTGCAATCAAATCCGGACAGTATTATCAAGTTTGTTTCGATATATAGAAATTATATATTTAAACGGTACCTTTAATTCCAATGTGTGCCTGCTCCAGATATTTAATCAGAGATTCTTTGTTCAATCGCCATTGATCCGGTATCGTTGAGCCTGGTGGATATTTGCAACAGCTCAGTTCAAATGTTATTTCAAACGCATTGGAACGAGCATAATTGAAGTCCTGCATTCCACCAACCACTTCGTACCTGTGAAAAATTCAAAAAATGTCTATAATGCCAATTTTTGTGGAATAAATCTAATTGAATAATTATTCAACATGCCAAACGATAACAATATCTAATAATTTCTAAACAAGATTATAACAGAAACGTCATCAACTGTCACTGAAAATCATAATACAATTATGCTTACCAATATGCACCATTTGTAACACCACCTGGAAATACTTCTGGCGGACAAGCATTACCTCTACGCATCTCTGGATGATTGTCTGCGTAGACGTGGGCAAGATATTTGAATAAATTATCATCTGGGCTTTTACTCTCTATGCAACATGTTCTTGGGATACTAAAAAACATATTTTTTGTCAAACATAGAGTTGCTTATGTTTTAATGACATAACTATTATGACAATTTCAGAATATGCTTACCCAGAATCATATGGGTAACTAGCTACTACAGCACCACCATGAAGATTTCCAGAAAGCACAAAGGGTTGACTAGAAATCCAAGTCATCATAGCAATTGTTTCATTCTGACGACCATTCAGTATTGCATTGCCCTTTCTTAGCTGACTGAGTCTTCTGTCAAACTGATCGGGGAAGTCCCGGTTTAAGTCAACATGATTGGCATTTTCCCTGCCTGAGAAATCATCCTTGGATTCACATTTTCCCTCCTAAAATACAGGAATTTTTTAATGTTTATCAGTTCTCACATTATTCATCTCGTGTTGTAATAAAGGTGGAATTGCAGTGTTGTTTTTACCAGTGATTTTTCGAAACCATCCGGATTCATGGACGGCATTAAGTAGATGTCGGTCTGATTCACTAGCCTGGTGATGCGATCGTCCCTGCCATATTGATTCAGAAGATGCTGACCAAGGATGATCAACAGTTCTCTGCCCACAGGCTCGTCACCGTGCATGTTGGCGACATACTTAACCATGGGCTCACCAGGACTACGCTGAGCGACATTTTCGGAGATCTCGAGCACCAGGAGATCGCGGCCCTCAACCGATTTGCCAATGGAGAACATCCGGGCCAAGTGTGGATATTTCTGCTCCAAGGAGTGGAACAACCGTCGGAGATCTTCATAATGCGTGTAAGATGTGGTAACGTAATCGTCGTCCTGCGGCTGTTCGACGTCTAACGGATGGCTGTATGCGAACGCGACCACGGCGCAGACGAGCACGAAAACGACATTGCGATGACGTTGGTCTCCCATTTGCGGGACTTGGTTTTCGCGGTGGTTGATTACTGTCTAATTTCACTGCACCGCGTCTCCTTATTATTCCTACCGCGCGAATCACAGATTCATATCATGAGACTTCTTATCCTTCTGTATATATGCACAATGCTGACGTCGAATGAGTGGAGTGGGTGATGAGTGGGCGATGAGTCGAAAGGAGGGGAAAGCCAAATGTCATGTAAGCTACATTCAAAAAATATATAGTATGAATAAGTGCTCACACTGACAATGAACAAAAAGCTATTTTCTAAACAATTTTTAATATATCTGCGCACATGCGCGCGTAGTTTCAAAAATATTAACTTTATTAAAAATGTCGATTTACATTATTAATAAAATATAAAAAAATACAAAAAAATGTATTTAAAAATTCGTATTATCTTAAAATTTAGCTATTTAAACTAATTTTGGTGCGTTACCTGTTTCAGGATAGGGTTATGTTTCGAAAGGACAACGGTTTATGAAACGGTTGTGTAACAATTGCTTATGATTAATTTATACCTCTTACACATGATATCCAATAAAAAAATTATTTTTTAGAAACAAACATGGCGTTACATAAAATCCCTAAAAAATACATTTTTTGATTGGATATTAGTACTAGCCTCGTAGTTTTGACGTTGAACGCATTGTGAACCTACCTTTGGCCGCTTTCTCAGTGTCAGTATTTTTAACCTTACATAGAAAGATTTTGCTGTATCACGAATTTTAGTAAATAAATAATAATTAACAATGACGAGTAACAAGCAGTAAGTATAAGAAAAACATTAAAGTGTTTATATTACATAACATTTTCATAATTACATAATTATATAGATTCTTTTTGAATATTCAGATATGGTCTAATCCTGCCAAAAAAGCAACAGGAGAAAACAGCACCAAAACTCAGCAATGTTTTCGGAGATGACAATGCTTCCGACGAGGATGATGGCACTGATTGGGTTAAAAAGGCTCTCAAGGCAGAAAGTGAGAAGAATAAGATGAAAAAACAAACTAAACTCGACATACAAAAGGCTTTAAATGAGGATCCGACTATCTATCAATATGATGAAGTATACGACGACATGGAGCGCACTAAAAGTCAAGCAAATCTCACTAAACAAATAGAGAAGAAACCCAGGTATATACAGAATCTCTTGAAAACAGCAGATCGAAGAAAAAAGGAGCAGGAGCATAGAATAGAAAGAATGGTACAAAAAGAACGTGAAGCAGAAGGTGACATGTATGCAGACAAGGAAAGTTTTGTCACATCGGCTTATAGAGCGAAACTGGAGGAATTTAAAAAAATGGAAGAGGAGGAAGTCAGAATGAATAGATTAGAAGCTATTGGTGATGTGACAAAGCAGCAAGACATGTCAGGATTCTATCGTCATCTGTTTGAACAGACTGTTGATTATAAAGGTGAAACTAATGAAGATGGAAGTAATAAGACAACGGGAGAGGAGATGGAAAAGAAAAATTCAACCAGTAGCGCAAACAGAGAGGAAGAAAATACAACAGTGGATAAGATAACAAATACAATCGATGAGAGACAGAAAGTAATTACAAAATCGAAAAAATCAAGACAATATAGGCAAAGAGCGATAGAAACGTATGAATCGGACTCGGAAACTGAAACGAGTAAAGAAGATTTGAAGAAAGAGCAAACCCTCACACCACCAGCAAATGAAGACATTGATCAATCGGAAATACCACAAGAACCAGACAGAAAGAAACAAAAACAAGATAAAAATGATGTAAATAAGGTTGAAAACACAGATACAAAAGATAAAAACTCAAATGTAAAAGATACCGAAGTATCTGAAGATCACAAGGAAGCTATTGCTTCAGAAAGCGAAAAAATCGAGAGTAAAGAAAAGCCTGTTGAAAAGGATAGATCTTCCATCTGGCAAAAGAGAACAGTAGGTCCAATATTTGAAGCAGCGTTACAAAGGTATTATACAAGGAAGGCAAAGAGATTGGCTGCAGCGAGTTAAATGTAGTTAATTTCTAATAATTTTTTAATTATATAATACTAATAATATACAATTTCTTTTTTATATTGATCAGGTAATAGCATAGAAATATTGAATTTATTATATTGACAAATATGTACAAAAGGTTGATTTGTATGTGACTGTAAAAAATGTGTATAATGAAAAAATTATAAAGACAAAATTCATAGTATTAGAAAATTACAAATGTATTTAAAAATATGTATTACAATCCAAGTGCTCAACAGTTTTGTAATTTAAAATAAATGTTACAGTTCTGATATTATGAAAGTAAAATATACTACACTCGGATACAGAATACCATTCCGAAATACCGTTTATTCTTTGCGTTACACGCATACTCGTACACGCATTTTGTTATAATGTATACTGTAAAAAAAATAGCTTTTCAAAATAACCATCTATTTTGCAAATTAAGATAAATTGCAAGAAACACCCTGATGTCATAATTATATAAAATATATATATTTATACATACGTATATATATTTACATTATATTTATATACTATGTATATAATTGTCTAATTATTTGATATCTGGTTATATTATTCTCCTTTCAGACCCTGCATACTGTAGAATAAATGTGCAGGAACATATTTATATAATAACATAAAATCAAAGGCACATGACAAAATTAGAAAAAAATGAAATCTGTCAGATATTAAACATTTCAAAAGCAACAATTCATAAGATTCTACATTTGATTTTGAAGAAAAATTTTTGAGTTACATTCTTTTAGATATTTTTTATGAAATTGTTTTTATCTTAAAATATATAAATACAATCATGTAAATAAATAAGTATGTATATGTATTATAATTTTGTCATTAAAGTGTCATTTTCATCTTATTTCACATAATAAATGGTTATTGTAATAATACTTTATATGTATACTGTAAGAATACTTTATACAATTGAGATAACTCTCGGCAATTAGATTTATACAATTGTACATGATTCTATTACACTAATTTATGAAATGCAAAAGTTATCTCTCATCAAGAGATGAAAAAAAATTTGTTATCTGTTTATACATTTTGTATGCAGTCTTAATGTACATATTCAATAACTTACGGTATATTATTTGTCTGCATCTTCATACAAACGCATTTTTAACTAGAGGTTATCTCTTGAGGTAGCATATGTCCTGTGTCTCCCAGACAAATAAGCGTAACTCTGCCATTAGGAAGAATGCAGAGCCAGGTGATGCTTCCATGCTTTAAAGATATTCGTAGCCATGCTTCTGGTGGAAACTGTAAAGCTCTGAAGAAGAGAAAAGAGATGGTTAGAAAAAACATAGACAATAGAAAAAAATTTTTATCAAATCAAAGTAAAAAAGAAAATCTTACCTGCAAACAAAATATCTGATGACATTTGCATGGCATACAAGAATAGTGTAAGTATCTCGTTCCTGACTAGGATCTGCACGATAAAAATATTTTCTAAACGCTGCTTCTATTCTAGGCCCATCCTGAAAGAACTAGAATATCACTAAATTAAGTTACATACATCGCGCAAGAAAAGTTTATTTCTTAAAATCTCTTTGATATATGTAATAAGAGTATAACAATCAATTGTATTTTACTCACATGTTTCTCAGACTTCCATTGACCTATAGGCGGTTCCGGAGGTATAGGTGCACCTTCGACTAATAAACAATCACTTTCAACTGGCACATCAATAAGACTTTGTTCTATGATTTTGGAAGTTTCTAAAGCACGTGTCATTGTAGATTTTACTATCAAAGAGTAAGGCAGTTGTAACTTTGCTAGCCTTTTTCCTGTTGCATCAGCTTGTTTTCTACCTTTATAGCAACAGACATTCTTATAATTAAAACATATTTAGCATATATATATCATAATCCATATGTTTATATATGCAAAATTGATTTGACATGATTATGCAGAAAATATTCAGTGTACAATATATTGCATTGAAAATAGAACAAAATTATGATATCTCCAAAATTATGATTGAAATTCTAATGCATTGCTTTAGTATAATTATTGAGACATGTAAAAACTTGTGCATCGTACCGAGCTCAGTTAGCATTCTCTCAAGATCCGTCTTTCCACTTGTATGATATTGTCCATGACGAATCAAGATTATGTGTCGAGCAGCCTTGGCTTTGTTGGCCTCAAATTTTTCATTGTATTTGTTCTCATCGCATTCATCCTTTATTTGCATTGGTTTCACCAAGCTTTTTGGATCCCTTCTGCAAATGTAACACAAGTTGTCAATGTCGCGAGTCAAGAATCAAGACAAATCACTCTCATCAAATTACTTCTCTCAATTTTCTCTCATATATCCACAAGCAAACATACAACGAGAATAAATCACCTGTCCCAATTGTGATCCCATTTCACCGAGGGTGTGTAATTCGTTGTCCACGAATTGTGCACTCGTAGGGAGTCGAAATTGCTGTATGTATTGCAGTAATATAATATTGCACCGCTTACTGCTCCCAGTCCTAGAGCCCATTTATGTAATTGTGATATAGGTGGCATTTTGCGAAGGAAAACAAAAAAATTACAATAAAGGATTGAAAGCCCGCATATAAACGACGTTTCTTTCAGTGAACCTGTGGAATTCTAACCTTTCGTATTTTTGAACTTCTACTAGTTTACCATTTCCTAAGTAAAGGGGCAGCACTATCTATTTCTTATCTATACCTCTCTTTCTTTTCCCCCCTCTCTCACTCTCTCTCTCTTTATTATCCTTTATTATAAATTAAGTACATTATCGATGAGATACAATTGTGCATCGACGATAATTGATATTGTACATTGTGAAGATAAAAGATATAAGCATATACAAAAAAATAAAAACATATATAAGATATCGTAAGAAGATATTTTGGTGTGGCAGGTAAAAAAAAAAATTTTTTTTTTTGCATATTTTTATAGTTTGGGGTCTTAAAAATATGTCCATAAAATATTAAGGTGAAATTCGTAAAATTGACCGAGCCATAAAAGTTTAAAGAGCGCAGCTAAAAAGAACACGGCTACAGTATTCTTAACTTTTTTTGGATTTTTTCTGTCATCAGTGCGCTTGTTATTTGTGAAAAGTGTACAAAAAACATAACATTTAGTAAAGCAAGTTTCCGTGGATTGGGATTCACCTGGTATAGTCGACTAAAAGTAAGTTATTGAAATTATTCATTACCCACATCGTAACTGCATGAAAAACTTTAAACGCGTTTTTCTCGAAACGACATTTTTCAAATCGGACGTGTATTTTTCTCACAAATTACTGAACCGATCGACTTGCAGTTTTGCACACATATAGTGTACATATTAGGCTATCGTTTCATCCTCCGACATTTTGATATCTTTAAAATTACTATTTTTCCGGGCCGCGAGAAGTAAATATTTTTTAGTAAAAATCAGAGTACTTTCTTTCAAGCGCCGCCATTTTGTCAATTTTTATTTAAATTATTTATTCGAGGGTCGAACGATAACTACATTCATAAGGAATAAAATTTAAAAAAATTTGTTTATTTCAGATGACGAGGACGGCAGCAATTGTCACGCCCGATAAGAAAGGTTTTTTGCGACATGACCTGTGCGTCCACCTGTATCTTATAAAATTTATAATAAAAAGCTTTGTAAAAATTTGAGGTGTTACTTGAAATATGAATAAATGTGAATACAAAACTTGAGCTATGTAGGTTTAACCATTCTTATAAATTTAATTCCCAAAAATCATTTTGAAAACGTGTGTTCACATTAGAATGCCCCCTTCCCAGCAAACACCAAGTTACAGTTATATAATTGTTGGTTGTAATTTCCCACTCAATAATATAATTGTTATATAACACGTGTATTATATAACAGTTATATTGTTGAGTGGGAAATTACAACTAACAATTATATAACTGTAACTTGGTGTTTGCTGGGTTAATTATAGATTTTATAACCAAAACATGATATTCAAATTAAAATTGGCGGTATATATTAGCGGCACATCGTGCCACAATTAAATAACGCTAACATATCTGCATAATAAAATAAGGATTTTAACATATTTTTAATGTATAATTTTTTATAGCAGTCCTTGGAATTATTTCAATATTTCAGCTGACTCTCACGGTAGACGCCTTCTTTCTCTCCTCATCGCACGCGCCGCAGCCGCTAGGACCAGCGTCGGCCGAGCGGCACTATCCAACTAATGATTGACTTCTTCTCCCTTGATTATAAAAATTAAAACAAATTTATTAAAAATAACATTTTTATTTTTAAATTTAAATTGTAATTTAAATGTGGAAATATTTCAATAGATTTCCACGTCATCCATGAGGTACTATTGCTGACGCGTTTGTTTTTAGAGTGGTCTCCCCAAAAGGACCATTCCACTGAAGAAAAAAGTAATGAATTTTTAATTAAAAAAATAAAAGATTAGATATTAAATTAAAAAGACAAACAAAAAGATCAGATACTCTTAATTAGATTTTCTTGGCCTTTTACGAGCGATGCAATATCTATGTCGATACTTGATGAACTGATTCGCATCAGTGCAGATAATGTCGCATTATTTAAAGAAGAATGATTTTTTGTTTTTATATTTTTTATTTTAGAAAATGAGCATTCACATAAGTATGCGAAACATACTAAAAACGGGAAAAATACCCAAATCAAAATTTTTTAAATTGGGTTATACTAACCGGTTTAACGAAACGATACTACATATAATAATTTGAATATCTCGAAAATGGTATTAATATTTTTTTATGAATAAAATATTATTTTAACAGGATTTTAGGCAAGTCTATATTTTTATGAATAAAATATTATTTTAACAGGATTTTAGGCAAGTCTATATAGTTGGCCTTCCCCCTTAACGCAAATCGTAAAAATCGCCCGTATACTCGAAGCCGAACACTTGGCGGCGCACGCGGTTAGGAGAGGAAAGGAGGCGTCAAGCGCGAAAGTCAGCTAAAATGTTGAAATAATTCCGAGCACTGCTTTATATTATTACATATTTTTTCTTCAAATATTATAATTTTTTAATATAAATTTTAATAAGAAAATAATAAACTTTATTTAATTAAGAATTAATTTTTGTAACAAAAATACTATAAAATTTTTGTTTTATAATCAAGATATTATGAAAAGGAAAGAAAAACTGCAATCCGATACAATAAATTGTAATTCAAGTTGTATTTTCTAAACGTACAAAGTTAATTCTAAGTTAATTTTGTTATAATAATGTTATATTATGTTATAGTGCATAAAATTTGTGTTAAATATGTTGACAATGTTAAATATGATGACAATGTGTTAGTCAAAAGAAAATGTATAAAATTTTGTTTTACACTCACTATTTGTGTAATCAGTTAGTATACTCATTACATTTATGATCTACATTTTCAATATAAACGCATGCAAAATATTACTACAACTATTTATATCACACGATATGCTACAATTATTTTTTTAAGTATCCCCATTCTGTTTTAATCATATCTGCCGCTTTCTCGGCAATCATAAACGTGGGTAGATTTAAATGCGCTGATACAATGTCGGGCATAATTGATGAATCAGCTACTCTTAATCCACGAACACCAATTACCTGTAAAATATTTATACGTATAATAGACTTATAATAGGATATAAAATTTGTTTTATATAAAAATTATATCAATTTTTCAAACGGACATTAATCATTTTTTATATAAAAATTGAAAATAAATTTGTTTATTACATAAAAAAAAAATTAAATCAAAATCCTCGAAATGTTTTTCGATAAATTCTCAAAGAATTATATCTGATTTCTCCAAGTAGCATAAGATTTTTTTATAATTGCAAGGTTTTCGATTTTTTTGTTACCAATAATACCTTTAATGTAGGATCAACAACAGCGGTCGGATCGCTTTCTGGTCCCATTTTGGAAGTGCAACAGTAATGATAAATCGTGGTTGTCATTACCCTTAAACTACATTCCCAATAATCACGGGTGTCATATTCATAGTGTTCACATCCAGGAGCGGTGTCGTTCAAGAAATATGAACCGTACGCTTTCATCGCTTTTGTCTGACTGACGTTAAACAGAAATCTAATGCCAGAGATTAAAGTGTCAATGTCCTCTGCATGTTCAAAGTAATTTGGTATTATCTCAGGTTTAACATTAATATCGTTAGCCAATAATCTTATTCGTCCGCGACTCTTCGGTTTTAATAGCAAGGGAACCACACTCCAACCATAGTAATTCTTGTGTTTGTTCCAAAATCGAGTCATTTCGGTATTCATATTGAATGTTACCGTATGAATGGGATCTCCTTTAATTGCAGAACCGAGAAACAGCAGCTCAATATTTGGTAGACCGCTACGTTTTTCCGGATGCTCGGTGTTGACGAAAGCGATCGCCTCGCAACCGCCTCCCACCACCAGTGGCCCTGTTCGTCTGTTCATATAATCCACTAAATACGGATTGTTGGGATTTATTATATTCTCCAATTGTATGCTGAAGGGCCCGTTCACTGAAAATACAAAATTACCGAGACCTACGTGGTCCATCAGATTCTCGCCGACCCCGGGTATATCGCGGACGACGGATATGCCGAATTTAGCAAGGTGCTCGGCCGGTCCGATGCCGGACAGCATCAACAACTGAGGCGTTGCAATAGGACCCGCGCACAGAATTACTTCCTTCTTCGCGAACACAGAAATGGTCCGTCCTTGTTTCGTGAACTCCACACCGACCGCTCGATTCTTGCGATGATCGATCAGCACTCTTCTCACCAAGCTCTCTTGCGTTACGTGAAGATTTCTGCGATCGCGCGCCGGGTACAAGTACGCTTTGTTGCTGCTCATGCGACTGCCGTTTTTTATCGTGGCCTGAAAATGTGCAAAGCCTATCGTCTCTTTCGCGTTGTAATCCACCTCCGGATATCCCAGCTCTATGCCGGCTTGCACAAAAGCGTCCGCGAGCTTCGTACGGAATGACGGATAAGTGACATCCACCGGTCCCCCGGTTCCGTGAGCGACGGTGTCGGATCGCAACTCCGGAATTCTCATGTTTTCCAATTTCTTAAAGTACTTGAGAACGTCTTTGTATGCCCAGCCGTTGTTTCCCATTTCGGCCCAACGATCGTAATCCGCGCTAGTGCCTCTGGTAGCGAGCATGTAGTTTATCGAACTGCTGCCACCCATCCCTTTGCCTCTCGGAAAATTGCATTTACCCTCCGTTGAGCCGAGACAATATTTGTTCGATGGCTTAGTTTGATATTTCCAGTTCACAAGGTCACTCATCTGCAACATGTAAGCGAGCAGCGGAATATCCATGACGAGATTTTCACGAGATCCGGCTTCTATCAACAGCACTTTGACGTCGGGAATTTCGGTTAATCTCGCTGCTATTGCGGCGCCGGCTGTACCGGCACCGACGATCACAAAATCGTATGCAGCTCCGAAGTGCGGAGTCGTATCCTGGATTTTCTCCTCATAATCTCTTTGACCATCGTGCAGAAACCTTATAAGCCCAGCGCTTAACTCGAAATAATTAGGTAAATTCCAGAATAATCCTTCCGACTCAAACGGGATGATCACGGCAATGATGCTTAAAAGACGCACCAAGTTCGACATCTTGTATGTCTATGCGCTGATTCGCTCTCGAGAGCTTCGAGTACTAAACAAAAAATTAAATAAAACTGAAGGCGATGGAGAACAGGTATAACTTGATTCTGTACAAATTTCACACTCAGCAAAAATTTACTTTAAATATTAGGCCAAGTAAAAAAGATTGATATAAAAAACATATTTATATTAAGTTGACTTACGTCAATGTTAATAAATTTAAATATTGATGTTAAATGTTAAATGTTAATAAATTTAATTTACGTGTTTACTATTAAATGTTGTATCAGACGATTCTTTCACTCAACAATTCTTTACTTTGTTATTATTGCTATGCACTTGTATACGTGAGCACAAAAAAAAAAATTGTCAAATAATAGATGTTATTATCACTCATCACTTCATGATATTGTAAAGAATGTAAAAAATTCGACTAATACAATTTAAAACTTTAACGGCAGTAAAGTTTTTAAGAGTTTGAAATACATGTCTTCCTTGTTCGGTATTTCGGATACAACTGTTGGCTTTTAGTTCAACTTTAAGAGTTTAAGAGATTCCAGAAAAAAATCCGTTGAAGCTTACTTTCACTTTGATCACTTATAATGATTTTTTAAAATTATTTTAAATATTGTATTATCTTTTAAATATATAAACAATAAAAAAATATTATATCACTGATAAAATCCAATATACATATAATTTATAAACAAAATTGGTTAGGTTTACTGTACGAGTATACATACTGCATTGGTAAAAGCCCTGCAGCATTAGTCCTTGGATCTTATAAACCGGTTTTTCTGCATCCATCAAATTGGAAGTACCGGCTGCGATTTACCGGAAGTACCATTCTGGTTTAATTTTTAAAAGTAGTGATAAAAATATGTTAGTTCTATATTTATTTATTTATTTATATATCTTTCACAAAAAATAATCATGTTTAGAATTAACTAAACAAAATCCTTCATTCTGTTTGTAATTCTAATATATTATCGTTAATTTGCTCTTTGCTTGTTGTTTTAATTAGAATTAGTAACTTGTAAAATTCACATTTATTTAAGCTCATTCAATAATTCGGGCATTTCTATAACCGAGCGTATATTTAGGACTTCTCGATTTAACGTTTCGATTTCTGTGCTCGCGTTGAAGCGCGTATACAGGGTCTTTTATAATGTCCGTGCCAATGCTCGTGTGCGGGTAGAGTGCGGTAAATTGAATAAAAAAGTTCTTTACTGTTTTGCAATTTTCGCAATAATAATTGAGATAGTAATTAAAAAGTAATTAAAAAGATAGTAATTAAAAAAACAATACAAAATTTAATATTAATTAATTCAATAATAACCATATTTGAAGCGTAAAGTATGAAATTGCTTTTACCTTCAGACAATATCGACCTTCTCTTTTTAATGGAATGATTTGAGAAGGTTAATATCCAAAGTGAGCGAAAAATAACAGCACGTGTTACTCATGCTCTCGCCGTTATCATTTTTCATTGCCGTCCCAGATAGCACAGAGAATTCGAAAAGAATTCTTTTTTGGTATGAATTTTGTTGAGTCCTCCGAAATACAAAAACAATATGTAAGATTATTTGTTATATTTTATAATAGCAAGTCTTATGATGTATTCACATATATTTTCATAGATTCGCGAGATAAAAATGATCGGAGGATCTGATTCAGGCAAATTTACTAGAGCCATATTGCGTTTTTTAATGTCGGAAGCTCGCTGTGCAGTATTCCTGGTCTGGTCAGAAGAAAACTCTTCAATTAAAAAATACCCTAATTTCTCAACTTATTGTCGATGAGTTAATAAGTATTTTATTTTTCAGTATTTATTTTTTGACCAGAGTAATCAAATCTCAATATTGTAGGAAGATAATATGTAGGAATATAGTGTGTAAGAACATAATCTAATAAGTATAGGAGAGTTGTGTTTTCGTGGCGATGATCGAGACAATAGCGATCGACCAAAACACGACGTCAAGAGGCGTCCGGGCATCGGCGGCCGTTGATCGGCAAGACGAGTGAGCGAGAGCTCACGTGAATTGCCAGAGAAGAACAGAGAGTCGTTTACCACGAAACAGATCGGTTGTAATCAATTGTACCTACACTCTCTTGTATTAATATATTTATTCTGACGTTATTATTTTATTTTTATTTTATTTTTATTAATTGGGAAACCCTCCACCAATTCCCTTACAATTATGTATTTTTTTGAAATTAATAATATATAATAGCATATAAAAATATATAGGTATATAAAAGTATATAAAAATATAAAAATATAATAATAATATAATAAGTATATAAAAATATAAAAATATAATAATTAACTACTTCTTTATTATTTAATATTCTGTATAACAATACTTTATTATTCAATAAAATACTTTTTGTTATTTTTATCACAAAATATATTTTAATTTATATTTTTTTCTGTGCATTTAGAGCATTTCAATAATCCTGATTTATCCCATATTCGGGTCCCAGAAAGTACGTAAAACAAATAATAATAAAGTTCTATTAAAGTTCTATTGGAGTACTATTTAAAAATTATTTTAAATTTATTGCGAATTCTTATGGACTCGAAAAGGATTCCTTTTCGAATCTGAAAAAGAACTCACAAATGATGACATAAAAGTGAAGTCTTTTGGAATGCTGAAGAATACTTTTTGAACAGAAATGGGATGGAAAAAGAATTCATTTTGTAAATCGGGGACCAAAAAAGAATTCTTTTCGAATTCTTTGTGCTATCTGGGCGTTAACTGTGTCAATTGTATTGCGGACGTTACAATACGCCGCGAAGACTGACCGAAACGTTTATATAATAATAAAGAAGATTGTAACAAGCGACAAACACCCAGTTCTTGATTTTTAATATATAATTGATTTTACACCTAAATATTTATATGATTTATATTTGTATTTTATCATTATCGATCAATTTTGATATCGATTTATATCGATATAATGATCGATAATAATGTGGGCAAAATAGTTGGTAATATCACTAGTTGGTATTCGCATTTTATTGGGTGTTTACGATAATTCAAGTTCGAGTTAGTTTCACTAGGACCGAAAAATGAGATAGACATAACCATCTAGAATCTTTATGATTTATGACAACTCAACGCTGTCTTGTATTGCTTGAGTTAAATTAATTGAATTTGTTGAGTTTATAGAGCAAATTTTATTGTAATAAAAAAATGTTAACTGCAAATCAGTCTATGAAAGAAACAAATAATGTTGGTATGTATGTTGGTATACCTCTTTAATAGATATAATTATATATATATGTATATAATTATATTTATTAAACTCAACAAATTCAATGAATTTAACTCAAGCAATACAAGACAGCGTTGAGTTGTCATGAATCATAAAGGTTCTAGATGGTTATGTATATCTCATTGTCGGTCCTAGTGAAACTAACTCGAACTTGAATTATCGGGCGGTATTCATAGTCCGTTCTTATATTCAAGATCGTCTTAAGCACGAACTTATATTCGCTCTCTTCGTCAGACACAATCTATGTGTGACGAAGAGAGCGAATATAAGTCCGTGCTTAAGACGATTTTAAATATAAGAACGGACTATGAATACCGCCCATCGTAAACACCCATTATCTCCAGGCCCCTATATGCCCTTTTAAGGCCGGCGTCACATAGAACCCGTAATCCGTAATCCGCACCGAAAGTCCGCAAAAGTTACTAGGGATTGCGTCCGTAACGTTACGTGTGTTTTATCTCCTTGTGTCCCATGGAGCCGTAATTCCATGAAATTTCCGTAAAAGTTACTAAAAGTTACTAGTTATTACTAGTAATGCTTTTTTTAATTTTATTTATTTAACTAAATTTGACGATTTAATTAAAATTTTTGTTAAAATTATAATATATTCTGTAGTTTTCTTATGAATAAAATACAAATAAACAATTATAATTTGTTAAATAAAAAATAGTAATACCGTTACGTGTGTATTTACGGCTCCATGGGACACAAGGAGAAAAAACATACGTAACGTTACGGACGCAATCCCTAGTAACTTTTGCGGACTTCCGGTGCGGATTACGGATTACGGGTTCTATGTGACGCCGGCCTTACGGATTACGGGTTCTATGTGACGCCGGCCTGATAGTCACGAAAATTTACCAGATTTTACCCATTTCACTTTTCGTTTTCTCACGTGGCGTAGTAGCGTCGACTAGCATCAACAATTGTTTATTTATGTGCTAACTAATTAATAATATTAAAATTAAATAAACTGAAATTTTACTGGGTGTGTGTGTGTGTATCGGGTGCTATATGTACATTAAATAAATGCGGTAACTCTTTTTGTTGATTGTATTTGATGTTTATTCCAACATACATGCATTTATTGTATAAGGTGAACTAAATATAAATAATTTCGTAACGATTCAGAAGCACCTTAAAATGTTGATTCCGCGTTTCAATATCACACAAACTGATACGACAGTTACGATAACCATACATGCTCCATTCGCCAAAGTAAAAAATACAGAAATACATGTGGATAAAACGGATTTCATATTTTCTGCTAGTCCATATTTTCTCAGGTAAATTGTCATGGAATCTTATTATTGAATAATTTCTTAATGCATCAGATAAATTAAATGATTTTTGCAGATTACAGCTACCGGGTGAAATAGTGGAAAATGATTCATCTACCGGTTCTTATGTTTGTGAGAAGGGTGAATTTACTTTAAACTTTTCGAAGGTCAAAGAAGGAGAGCACTTTGAAAACTTAGATATGATAAGCATTTTTTTAGCACCATCAAAAAAGAAAACTAACATTGTTTCTAATATTGAAGTAATTGGTAAGTGTTGTATTATATAATATAAAAACATAATATGTGTGTATAGTATTATGTTAAAACATATATTTTTTCGAACTTTAGGTAATCCTTCTGCAAGTACAGCAGATATAGATGAAAGTTTGAATGACAATAACATCTTAGATAATAATCCTGATAACATTTTGCCTTTGCCTCAGAACAATCCTACAGAAAATAAAATAATGATCACAAATTATTCAAAGTATGGTTTTGCAAACAAGGTGTCAGGAGTTTTAGTTCCTTATGAGGTACACCTTGTAATATTCTGTCTTTTTGTAATGTTTAATATTAAACTCTCCTGTATATACATTAAATTAATTTGTAATTTGTCGAATTATTTTAGGCCGCATGGATCAAAGATATAATAGATCTTCTCAATCCTGATACAACTCCAGAAGTAGAAAGAAAAAGTTTACAGGACAAGCGTGAAAAGGAAGACTTTAGCGAACAACATTATATGGCTGATCTCATGCAGCCAGAGTTTGAATCATGTTTGACATATACAGCAGAATGGGACACACTGCAAAAAGTTGACATTGCATTTAATAGATCTGAAGTTGACCTGTTGAAGGAACTTCCAAACAAAGAATATTTGTTAGATGCTGCCGAGGACCAAAAATTATGTTTGAATCTTTTTGATATTTTATTTGCCAGTTGTTATAATCATCGAACAACATTAGGAGAAAATACTGTGGAAAGTAGTTGGACAATAAACAAATTAAGTTCTACGTTATCTTGGTTCCAGGTATGCTTAGTATGTTATGTAAAAACTAGTAAAGTTTTTTAAAAAGTTTTTTATATAAGGAGTTTGTGTAAATGAACCAATTATAATTTATCAAATATTTTTAGACTTTTACATCTATTGATGAGGTTATAACAGCATGCTTCCGAAGATCACTTTGTTACCCACTTTTTAGAAGTTGGGAACTTTCTGTGAAAATTTTCGAAGATGTTAAAAAAGTCTTTGCATTAGGTCAGTATAAATTGAAACATTAATATCTACTAGCGAGCTTTTATTGACTTAAAACATTTGAATTTTTTACAGGAAAGAAGTATATTATTAAACGCTTCTGTGAAATATACGAACTTTTCAATAACTCATATGAACCACGGTATATATTAAATGAATTGTACATAAAACATTTTTTGATTTGGTTGCAAAAATCTCCTAAATCCTTGATAGATTCATTTCATTCTATTTTAAATGACGTAAGTTTAAAAAATTATATTTTTTACATATAGACTTATTTAATGTTTCTTTTACATTTCTTGGTTTTTGTCTTTATTTTACATAGAAAACTCCTCCAAACAAAGCAAGTCTGGGATTAGAGCTAGTTGAGTTGGAAACAGCAGCTTATTCTGTTCAAGAAGAAGAAGAAGGACTTGTTATAGAAAACAATCATAAAATAGCTGTTAACGAAATAGCTCAACAGATTGACGAATTATCTCTAACCAATATTGAAAAAAAAAGGTGAGTTGAGAATTCTGTTTTATATCTTTTCTGACCAAGTTTTCTCATGACAATATTCTATCCTGTTTTGTATAATTTTGTCTTAAAAACCAAAGAATGTATACTATGTTAACAAAAAATAATTTTTGAAGTGTTTATAAGTATTTTCAAGTATTTAGCTTTATTGTGCTTATATATCTATTACTCTTGATTTCTTTTTCTCTATTTTAAAATCTATCATATTTTAATTTAACTTACATTATCCTTACTATATATACATAATATGTACTGATAATTCAAATTGGTCTTGTATCTATTTATTATCCAAATCATTAGTAATTTTTGAAAATTCACATATTTTAACAATCAGATAAAAATTTTCGAATCCAGGTAATATTCAGATTTAGATAATCGAATATTTTGATACTAGTAGTTATAACAATAACCGTTTTGGCCTAATAATCGTAGATTGCGTATGAATTTATGGCATTTTGAGATTTTATAAAATTGACTATTTAACTCTGACTATTTCTTACTTTCTTATTCTCTCATACAAATTATTTTATATCTGAATGTAGGTTATCAAGCGGTTCAAGTTCAACTGATAGTAGTGATTCAGAAACTGAAAGCAGTACTACATCAAGCACCACTACTACCAGCAGTACCAGCACCCTTGATTCCGATGACTTAAGTGATCCTGAATAAGTGGGAAACCTAATGCCTTTGATATGTACTTATATTTGTAAAGTATATATTTGTTATCCTAGAAATTAAGAGTATATTTAATATCAATATTATCCTTATGGATTTCTCTTATATTGATTTTAAAACATTAATATTGTCAAATACATAATTTTATACTATACTTATTTATCTCCATCATTTTGTGCATATGCAACTTATCTTTGTTACAAATTCTATAATATTTTAAATGTAACTGCTCTAACTAAAATGTGTAAATTAATTAAGACTATCCTAAAGTTGACATGTAATACACTGAATGTAATAAAATAATCGACGTTGATAAAACAAAATTTTTAAATAAATTTACTGCTTTATTTATTTAATCTGTAATCAATCCAAGATAGAAGTTTACTATAATGTTCTATTAAATTAATTTGTCCTTCTTCTCTTTCAGCCTGATTATTTACAATATTAGGTTTAGAAGAACCAGTCTTCTCTAATTCAACGATATTCTGCGAGTTTGTAGAATTCTTAATACTTGTGTCACCTGTAAGATTTGCAATTGGGTAGCTCTCATCTATTTCTGACGACTTTGAAAGTTTTATCGTGTGGTCGCTAATATTAGCATGATGCTCTTCTTTATAGGTAATCTAAAAATTTTTAATGTTATCATTAATGGTAACAATTTAGTTAATCAATATGCAATTATAAATGTATCACAACTCCAATAATGTTACACTATAGCAATTATAACAAATATATAAAGCAAATACATGAAATATAAGCTTATTAGACATCGTACCGTAGTATTATCATTGATTGTTTCATTCCTATCAATGATATCGCTATCTTCATAACTTTTCCAATAATCTGCTACTTCCCCAAACAATCCCGGACTTTCATCCTTGTCAAATATATATTTCTGATGTCCGGCGTCTTTTTCTTCTGTGTCTACTTTAATTGCTTCCCAGTTATATTCTTCGGTATTTGCTTGAAAATCAGCGTCCTTAAAATTTGCAAGAAAGTTTAGTATCAAATATATAGAATGATATTGACAAAAATGATATTGAAAAAGAAAATGCGATAAATTATCATTATTTTTAGTCTGATATATAATAAAAAAGTACTGAAGCATATTTAGTGAGTAAATTAAATTACTTTAGACATAAATAAATTAGCATTACATTAATGAAAAACAGATAAATATTAATTAATACCCATTGTAAATTCGATGGCGGTATAACGTCGATTTCAGAGTCAAGATGTCCGTGAAACTCGGGATCGTTGGTCTTCAGAATCAAGTACGTGTGTTTTTTCGTTTTCTTTCCGTTCCTATGTACATGTGGTGCGTGCATAATTATATGCAACGGTGGCGCGTTCTCCTTCAGCGTGGTTCTTTCACCTATAACATAACGATTGTCAATATTATGACCAAGAAGGTCAAATTCGTGGACCAAAACGTATGTCAATATATACAAAGAAAAGATATATGAAAAGAAAGAGTCAATATATGTATATAAAGAAAACACTAGCTTGAACACAAAGCACTTGATCTCATAACTCACTTTAGTATTAATTTATATTTTACTAGAGCTTATATAATTAATTTTTTCATACCACAAGCAATATAGGTATTAAATAATAATTTTAAAGAAAAAAGTTCTTCCTGCATAAAGCTAATATTTGCAATTCTACCGTTATCTCGAGCCTCGTCGCTAACTTCAGCATCTGAGATCGTTGTTTCCGGAATAGGCGACAAACTCGTTTTAATCTCATCGATCCTATCAATCGGTTCGTCCAACAATAAAGTACGATCCTTCGTATCCGCGTAACTCGCAGTGACAGTATTATCCTCTATCGATATCGGCGTATATGGAGATTCCTCCTGTAGGTCAAAGGTCGCAGCTGTTTCACTGGAGATGGTACTATCATCTCGAGTCCAACTGATCGACTGCTCTTGATTTTGAGTTTCTTCCGTATCCGGATTAGTCGCACCGTTATCATATTGACAAATAGCTTCGTACTTCACCGACGATTCAGTTAAATGGTCAGAACGATCGATATCCGTTACTTCATCGATGATAATAGAAGATGCAATGGTCGCTTCGCGATCCTCCTCTAATGATTCATTAAGTTGTGCAGTGAACTTCTCCAAACGCTCGGTGGTGGTCCAGACTGGAGTGCTGACATCGCCTGTTTCGCGCGAGTCTGTTTCTTTAGCAGCGTTGTTTGTCAGATTTAAAGAATACTCTTTATCATCCTGAGATCGATGCGCAGCGGGCTGAAATTATTCCAAAGCGGTAAGCATTTGTATTTCGAAGCTACTTCTCCGCATTACAGCGTCATTGTTATAAATGAGTAGGTATATTAAAAATAAATTTACATCACATCCGCCGCACGGGTCTTCCTGATATGTAGACAGTATAGCTGCTTTCACGTAAGGGAAATATAAAATACTCCACGGCACTATCACCTGGTACGTTAATTTCCCGCAGCTAAAACCATTGCAGTAAGGTAATCTTTCACTTTCAGTATTTATTATATCAAAATTTACCAAGATATCCTAATCTATTCTCAAATAATTAAGTTTCTCGAACACTCATTTAATTCAAGTTAATAATCTTTTAAAAATAATTTAGGAAAATCTTCGGTGCTCGAATGAACGAAACTGAATATATGCAGCAAGGATGAAAAGAATAAGCTTTCGCTTCCTCACCGATCAATGACTACCACTTGATCCTTCGACGCGCGGAACCTCTCCCACATGCGGAAACGCGGACCATCCTGAAGGTTGATCATTTCAGGCCCGTCGTCCTTGAGCAACTGATCCTTGGCATTCACGATGTGCCTTGTTTCAGACATCGCCGCAATATCCCGCCATGCCTCTATCTCGATCTCGTTCTCGCTTTTGTCCTCCATCAGATCGGGCGGCGGCGTTATCACGAAAAATCGGATATCCGGGAAACCGGATTTCCGCAAGCGCGAGCTCAATAACTGCAGCCTGGTCGATTAACGAAACGAGAGTGTCGTGGCTGCGGTGCGTATTGCAATTTCGTAACTTACATGACGGCTTGTCTGTAGCTGTACAGCCAGGCGGGATCCAGGAAAGCCAGAACGCTCACACGACCGAGTTGCTCTTTCCATATATTCACCAAACTACACTGAACAAAGTACTCCGGCTCCTCCTCGTCACTCAGTCGAAGTACGCGCGAGAGATGCGAGTGATTCTTCTCTTCCGACGTGAAAGTCGCGCGGAGGAGCACAGCCGCTAGGAACACCCTTGCGACTAACATGACTGGTGCGCACTTTTATTCGCACGCAGTAATAATTTTAACGAATCATAATTCGACCTTGTCGAAGCAAGACCATAATTCCGCGGATGAAATCAGATCGCAATTGAGCTTAAATAATTTATCCGAATGCGTTAAAAATATTAACAAGCTTGTATTACGGTTTCTATCATATATTGTTTGTAAATTACTTGTAAATTAATGCGCACGCCTCGCTCAGGTCGAAGCTCAAAAGTTGACCCACGCGACACGACATGTATGCGGGTCACGCGAAAACTGGTGTTTTCCTGACACTGTACGTCGCTACCGTGGAACATCCCTTCCATCCGTGACACAAACATGACACCCTTCCACGCGCGTGACGATAGGAGAGGTCGCCTAGACCGATGAAAACATCCGAGTGAGTTAATTATCGCGACGATTGCTTCGGTGGCTTCGTATCTCCGCGGTATCAAAGAGACACGGTCATATCTCGCGTCAAGCGCAACAAATTCAACGCGGCCAAATTGCGCGTCTACACACAGTTCATCTGGTTGAGAATACTTCGCATTATCGTATCCCGATAATGCCTGGAACGCATCTCGATTGGCTTAATTAATAGGCTGGAGAGTTTCTGTTGCAAAACGAAATAATACGAATGAGAATTAAAATGAGAAAAAATATATAAAAAAAAAGAGAAGGTCAAAGTTGAATTGAAATCAAATCTTTGTTCGAGGCTAATAATTTGCTCACTTCTGTGAGAATAAGAATTGCGACTGTTGGAAGACTAGCAATATAATCGAATGAGCTTAGAAGAGAGTCGCCGATTGTTCACGGACACGTGCGCACTTCGAGAAACTCATTCGAACAGAGGGTCCCTTGTTCTCACGTCTTTGCGTTATGCTCTTTTACAGGCGATTCCACCGTCCGCCGCAGTAGTGCCTCGTCCCCCTCGTGCACAACCGACTTCCCAGTCGTGTTTTCGCAATCAAGTGCACGGCGGTAATTTACGACAAACCGACTGCGGTCGTCCTCGCGACGTCTGCAATTTTTTTCCGCTCGCGAGCGATGAACGTGAAAGTGACGCGTACGTACACTCTTTTCTCTTCCGGTTGAGAAACGGAGAAGAAATGTTCGTTGTAGGCCGCGCGTTTCTCTAAGTCGCAAATTATAATAATACAGCGAAACTCTCATTTTGTACGCATTGTCCAAGTATGCCAATATTTTGCCGTAGACGATTCGTCAAGCACGACGCGATGGAATATTTAAAAGTTTTGCTGCTGACGATCAGAGTACTTTCTCTATTTTTAAATCTTACCAAGTGCGCCGGTGATGGAAGCCCGAACGGCTTAGAGATCGGCATGAACGAGACGAATGTAACGTCTACATTCTTAAATTTTGGTCAAAAGACCAACGGGAGTCAACGCTACTGGTACGAGCATCTGGACGATGCTGACAGAATGCTGAAGAGCAAAGCCGATATCTTGTCCCGCTTGCTGAAGATGCACATAGACCGTTTGCGCAAGAAGACCGATCAGGTAGAGAAAAGTAAGAATACATCCTCTCGTCGTACTTCATTTCAACCGGCGACTTGTTCGCAGGTGGAACTGGTGTTTCTGGTGGACGCGTCCGGTTCGGTCGGCGCGGAAAATTTCCGCAGCGAGCTGAACTTCGTGACGAAACTTCTGTCGGACTACACGGTGGACGCCTTAGCCGCACGTGTTGCGGTCGTCACTTTCGGCGGTAGAGGTAACATCCATCGGAATGTGGATCAAATTTCCAAACACGGGCCGAACGATCACAAGTGCTATTTGCTGAACAAGCAGTTCAGCAACATCACTTACAGCGGCGGAGGGACTTACACGCGCGGCGCGCTTCTCGAAGCGTTGGTAAGTATTGCATGTTTTGTCTACAAAGTTTGCAGATGTAAGAAGAATGCTGTTAGAATTATAATTGTGAGATATTCGCCCCTTTTATCGGCGGCAATTTGCAACTGTTTAATAATTGTGCGTTATTCGCAAGGCGATTCTCGAGAAAGGCCGCGAGACGTCGAACAAGGTGGTGTTTCTGATAACCGACGGCTTCAGCAACGGCGGCGATCCACGTCCCGCGGCCAATCTTCTGAAAAATACAGGCGCCACGGTGTTCACATTCGGTATTCGTACAGGAAACGTGGAGGAATTGCATGACATCGCCAGCTCGCCCGGATACACGCACAGCTACCTCCTCGACAGTTTCGCGGAGTTCGAAGCTCTGGCGCGTCGCGCTTTGCATCGCGGTGAGCGTTCTGTCGCATGAAAGGTCTTCGAAAATCACATTGAGAACATATTCTTCTTATTTCAACTACAAAAAATTAAAATTAGAAATCAGACGAATTCTTATTCTTCAAATTGAATGCAAGATGGGTAAAAATGCCGTCAAAGCCGGAAAAACGTTTAAATTTGATGTCTTCCAGATTTGAAAACCGGACAGTACACGCCTGTGACTCTGCCTACCGATTGCAACAATCTGTGCTCGGAAAGCACGGCGAATCAGATTTGCTGCGACGATCTGGCGACCTGCACCTGCGGCACCGCGACTGGACATTACGCCTGCATTTGTCCGCCCGGATACTTCGGTTCCGGTCTCAAAGGCTTCTGTCAACGTGAGTCGACCGTCGAGTCGCGAAAATTTATTTAAAACGCTCGTCATTTGTCGATTATTCACATTTAATGCGTACACGTTGCTTCATCCAATTTTTAAATGTTATATTCAATCTTCTATAAGTTATTCACAGTTTCCGGAAATAAATTTTCGTTGTTGCTTGCGATAGCTTGTCCAAACGGGACGTACGCTGCCGGAAACACTTCCGGAGATTCCACCGCCGTGTGCGTGCCCTGTCCGGATGCGAATCAAGTTACCGTCAAAGTTCCCGCGACCTCGGCACTCGACTGCGTGTGCGCTTCCGGATTTACAACAGATGGTTCCAAATGCGAGGGTAAATATCGCGCATTCAATATAACCAGGAATCATTAATTATCGTACGCGTATAAAAATTTTACAAGATATGGATTGATTATCGAGTTCAACGTACTTTCGAATAAACGGCTCCGGAATAACGAAAAGTCGAGAATTTTTGATTCTCAAATGAAGCCCTTGCCTGCTGCGAGTCTCGGCACATCTCCCCGAATGAAAATTATGCCCTTGGAAGGATCAGGATAATTCGCGATGCACGAGCCGTACTTCTCCAAGCGAAATTCAGACTTCGCCGCGAGCCATCCGTACTGCGCAGTATTAGCTCAAATTTTAATGTAAGGTTCAAGTAAAGATAACAATTGAAATGGAATACGCATAAATATAATATATAATTTTTATTATGGAGATAAAAAATGTATATTATTTCAAGGCTTGTCGATAATTAATTCATACCTCGCCATTGCTTGTGATTGGTATCGGCAAGCACGTTCTCTCTCGCTCGACAACAATATCATCCTTCACTCCAACAGTTCTCTCCTTGTACAGCTCGGTTATTTCGTGATGGAGCTTTCTTCAATGCATTTAATTGTCAAATGTGATGAAGAGAATTTTTAAATGGTCCTAAGCGGCGTTACTCACTCATATTCCTTCAACAGCAGCTCGTACTTCTGAAACCATTTCATTTGCGTTAATCGCGATTTCTTCATATCTTCAGTCAAATTTCGAAACAGTGCGACGAAATCTCTAGGTTTGTGATTACGCGTGCTCATGTTGCCGAGAATCACGCTTGAAAAATTTTAATCGAAAAAATGCTGAGACTCCTCGCGGTTGTCAATACAAATTTAACTCTGAAATTATTCGCGAGTAGAAAGATTCATTTGAAGGAAGAGTGACAAGTAAAAAATATATGAAGTTCGTTTTTTTTTAAATTAAAAGCGCGTATCCTTGTTTTATAAAAAGAAGACTACACTTTTATACATTGATAAATAAATGCAATTAATATCTTTTAGTTTTAGTGTAATATATAGAGTGGATGTATCTTTTCAGCTATAACGTGCCCAAAGTTAAAAGTCCCCGAGAACGGCTATCTGGTAAAGGCGAACGCCTGCAGCAACGTGGTGCACGCGGCGTGCGGCATAAGATGCCGCATCGGCTTTCATCTTACCGGCGACAGCATTCGACTCTGCGGGAAGGACGGCACTTGGTCCGGGCACGAGCCGCAGTGCTTACGTAAGTAGGACTTGCAATTCTTTCGTCACTAAATAAACGAATGAGTGGAAGTGAATTTTTTCTGAAACCGATTGCAGTGAAAACGTGCCCGGCGCTCCGCGAGCCCGCGCACGGTCGCGTGAAGTGCCAACATGACGAGAATTATCAGCATCAATTTGAGGAGAACTCCACCGTCTATCCGATCGACACCCGCTGTCAGTTCAAATGCAACGTCGGCTATCAGCTTCGCGGCAGCAAGGTGCGCAATTGCCTACCCTTGTCCCGATGGGACGGTCTGAAAGTCACTTGCACGGGTAAAGCAACGTTACACACTTCAGCATTTTGTAACGACGCGCCGAGATTAATGAAGATATTAATGTCGCGCTAGCTGTAAAATGCGAACCCCTGCCGCAAATTACGAACGGCGCTATCACCCCGCTAATCTGCACCGGTACGGCGAAGGTGCCCTTCGCCACCAACTGCACGATCGCCTGTGGCAGGGGCTTCGTCCTGGAAGGACCCTCCAGCAGATCGTGCAGCGGACGCACTGGAATTTGGTCCCATCGTCACAGCGTCAATCGATGCGTAGGTCAGTGCGCTGAGGTTAAATACTACGCGTGAAAATTTAAACTTGAAAAAGTCTCAATTATTTGCAAGTTAAATTGCAATTTCTGGTTGTAATGTATATCTTTCAAAACGCGATGTGCAGATAAAATGCCACCCTCCATAAAGTGCCCGCCCGATATTATCGTGGAAACTGCGAAGAGTCAGAACTACGCGTACGTGAACTGGACGATACCCGAAGTGACGGACAACGCGGACGCGTCGCCTATCTTGTGGACGAAGCCGCATCTTGTCCTGCCGTGGAAAGCGAAAATCGGTACGCGTATTGTGGTGTACATAGCGCAAGATGCGAGTGGCAACAAGGCCAAATGCAAGTTTAAAGTTAAAGTCTTTGGTAAGTTAAGGCTCGGAAATACATTCAACAAGCATTATATTAAAAAAATATAACACTCAATTGTATATTTTTTTTTTCAAAATTTTGAGTAATATTTTACGGTCGTAGACAGGGAGCCACCGACGGTCGAAAGTTGCATCGACCCACCGATGTTTTATACCGATCTCGATAGCGGTCTCGGCAACGTGACGTGGGACGAGCCGGTCTTCTACGACAATTCGAGGATTTCCGTGCAAGTAAATCAAAGTCACGAACCTGGCAAGAATATTTTTCCCATTGGCCGTGCGAGAGTCTTCTACAACGCCACCGATAAGTACGGCAATCGAGCGACTTGTGTGCTGAACATTACAGTAGAAGGTATACCTTTCTTTATTTTATACACGTGACGATTGCATTTAACGATATTAATATAATAATCCCACAAAACTCTTGTTCTCAAATTTTTCTTAGACGTGTGTAAGACTCTAAGAGCGCCCATCAATGGTCGGCTGAACTGTTCTTCGACGAGTGATCGCGAAACGCGATGCATCGCAACTTGCGAGGATGGTTATGATTTTGCAGTCGAACCGGCGAATTTCAATATTGTTAACGACGAGCTGCTGTTAAAATGTAATTCCAGCGATCATATATGGGAGAGCAATTATTTGCCGGAATGTTCAGGTATTTGTGCTAAATTTATGAAGATTATCAATGAAAATATCGCATAATTATATAATTTTATCAATCAATAGAAACAAAGATACCGAAGATAATATCTCAGGAAGGAAACATGATATTAGAAGGCAATGCAAGTACAATGTGCGACAATCAAACTACTCTTCGTGAAGTAAGCACTTATATTTAATAAAAATGACAATTTGTAAATAGATTATTATTTTGTTAAGTGTTGGAGTCGTTCCTTGTAGTTAAACGATCACATCATTAACGACTTGAAATTAAAAATGCTGGATATTTGCGGCAACGACATCGAGTGCAGTCTGATTGAATTCGATCCCGAATGCAAGAGTAAACTTTCATCGAAAAATTTTGAAGACAACCTAATAAGAAGAAGACGAAGATCCGATACAAATATTTTTGGAGATAACAAAATAATGCTTGGAAGATTGAAACGTGCTGTCAAGTCGAGCACCGACAAAGATAAAGTCAAACCTAAGCGGAAAAGGGAGAAGATAGAGATTAGATTTAAGTTCATAGGTAAAAATTGAATTTCATTCTAATTCTGTGAAATTTCAAATTTCATTAATGCGCAAGGAAACCGTCTAGGAAGAATAATCGACGAGAACTTCGAAAATCCGAAACGGGGAGTACAAAAGTTGAGGGAGAAGATCGAGGCGATGACGCATTTAGGGAAACTGGACTTGCTCAACAACAGGACCAATCAGGAGTTCGCAAAGCTCGCCTTGAATCTGCATCTCGTGTTCAAGGAGCCTCAGGATCTCTGCGATCCCGGGAGCGTGCTGAAGAGACACGGTTGCGGTGAGTGTAAATTATCGTACGATTTCCTCGAGAATCGAATCAATATCCGCGAATCTGCCTTTAAAAGGACAATTCAATCGGTATATTTTGTAACGCGCTGTGAATACATCTTGATTCAATGTCCTTTAGTGAAGTGTCTCGCGGGCACCTTTTACAATTCCTCCGCCAGAATTTGCCAGCCGTGTCCGTTCGGACAATACCAGGATGCGACTGCGTCGTTGAATTGCACATCCTGCCCGGAGCACACCTTCACGAAGAGGATGCACGTGAAGTCCTTAAAAGATTGCATTCGTAAGACTACAGTCGAATACATCGAGTTCGACGTTGTAATATATTTCTTCCATTGCAGCTGTATGCCGACCAGGATATTATTCGCGGCGTAGACGCTATCACGGATCGCGCTTAGCCATGGAGCCGTGTTTCGCGTGCGATATCGGGTTTTATCAGCCAAATTACGGACAAATCGAATGCCTGCCGTGTCCGTCGAATACGACGACAGAGAGACTGGGCTGTACAAGTGTCAGTGATTGCTCGCCGATGCGCGACAAGGAAATCGATTGCCGGACGGATCCGTGTCTCAATGGAGGTCGATGCCTCCAGGACGAAAGCGGTTTTGTTTGCGAATGTCTCGAATATTTCATGGGTAAAACATTCAATCGTAACGACGAGTATATTTAACTGCTTCTATTTCTCTTTGGCTCTTAATTCTTATTTTGTTGTTACAAGTAGAATTGATATTCGTCTCCGTCGCGGACTTATTCTTTCAGGATCGAAATGCGAAGAGTTTAAGGATCCATGCGGTTCTTCGCCTTGCTTGAACGAGGGAGTATGTAAGATTCATCAATATCCTGATAACTCTGTGACATACGACTGCACGTGTAGAGCCAGTTACACAGGCGCCAATTGCGAGGTGAGCGAACGTGGATACAGTAATAAATTTTATATGAATACGAAATCGATAAATTAATTTGTTTTCTCACAGATTTACATAGATGAATGCTCCGCCAATCCTTGCCAGAACGGTGGAAAGTGCGAGAGTACCGAGAATGATTTCACCTGCGAATGCAAGGATGGATTTGAAGGTATTTTTCTTCGTATTAAATAAATAATTATAACAAAGTGATATTTTTTCAATTTGAACGTCTCTACAGGCCAGTTTTGCGAAATTTCTATGGACCATTGCGAGCTTATGCCGTGCGAGGAAGGATCCGTGTGTCGCACCGTAAACGGAACCTGGCGATGCTTCTGCAAATCCGGATTCTTGGGTCGTCATTGCAACCTGTTGCCCTGCGACTGGTTGCCATGTCCCGCAAATGCAATTTGCGTGAATCTCAAGGAGGAGAACGCGACGCGAGAGAGTTATAGGTTTGTAAAAGCATTGTAAACGTGAAAATATCAGCTCGTATGATCTTACAATTGATTCAGGTGCGACTGTCCGGACGGATACACAGGAGAGGATTGCATGACCAGAATCAATCACTGCGAGCGTTTGCCTTGCTTAAACAACGGAAAGTGTATCAATCACGTTAACAATTACACTTGCGACTGCCATATTCTTTTCACAGGACGCAACTGCGAAATTGGCAAGTTGACATTTCAATACTAAAAATATCAATACGTCTCGTATTTTTTAAAATCTTATTTCTGCAATTTCTTAGATCATAATTTAGTGGATAATTATTTATATGATATTAATTAAAGATTGTTTCAATGGACGCAGAATTATCAGCTGATTATGTGATGCACTTTACGAGGTCCGGCACGACAGATTACGTCATCATGAAAGGACCCGAAAAGGATCTTTCGCAGGTAAATCAATGATATACATTTTTGAAATGTCATATTTGCGAGCGATTTTTAAGACGATTTTTCCTTTTCCAAATTTTGTCCAAAGTTTAATTTTTGATTTATAACTTAATCGAAAAGAATACGACAAAAACATCAGATTGTTTTGAATCATCCTGTATAATAAATAATAATAAACGCAAAAAGTTGAATTTTTGATTGATGCACGTTGCTCAAAGGACTTAATCATTCTCTTCTTTCTATTTTCCAGTCTTCTTCATTAAACGCAACCGAACTAACTAGAACGCTTAATTTTTTTCGCTGAGATCTGATTAGGTCCATCAATCAATCAAACAATACCACATATTGTCTAAACAAAAAAGAATTATGACGTTTCTGAATTTTTTTACTTACAGTTGTCTGTCTGTCTGTGGTTGCAATCGATGGACACCTTCAATTACGGTACGGTATTATCGTACGCGACAGCGTTTCACGATAACTCCTTCACGCTGACGGATTACAACGGGTAAATACTCGTAAAAATGTAAAAAAGTTAAAAAAGATGTAGAAGATATGTATAAAGATTAATATCTGCTACATTTCTCTAGAGTTTCCAGTTTTTTTTTGTTTGTCAATGAAAAATGATATATTCTTACAGATTCGTTCTATATGTTAACGGCGAAAAAGTTGTAACCGACGTCAAAGTCAACGACGGTTATTGGCACTTCCTGTGCGTTACTTGGGAGAGCGAGTACGGCTCCTGGCGCGTGTTCGTCGACGGGATCCTTCGAGATAACGGCATTCGTTTAGCGCAGGGAGCTGTCGTACAAGGTAACGCGCGTTATCGTCACAAATTTGTAGAACAATGAAAACAATTTAATTAAAATCATGACCGTTTTACCCAGCCAATGGATCCCTCGTTATCGGACAGGAGCAGGATCGCTTGGGAGGCGGGTTTTCCGAGTCGGAAGCGTTTCTGGGGAAGCTCGGCTTGCTGGACATGTGGGACGTCGTTCTCGAAGAGAGTAACGTTACAGAGTTATGGAACAGCTGCGAGAAATATCACGGAAGTCTCGTGGCCTGGGCGCAAGTGCGACAATATATTCACGGCGACGTCGTGGTGATTATGCTTCCATTCAATTTCAGCGACGGATCGTAAGCGATGATCCTAACGACACTTTCAGATTCTAGCCAGCCCGTTCTGTCGCGGCTGTCCGCTGCCCGTCGTACCCTTCCGAGGCAACATCAACGTGAGCGAAGACCTGTCAGAGGTGACGTATTACTGCGACAACGGATACGCGATTCGGTTTGGCGGCGAGGAGCATTGGTCGTTCGGAAGAAGGTGCCTCAAGCACGGCCAGTGGGAAGGATACGACACGCCAGTCTGTATGAGTGAGTTCCGGATTTTATTAATACGTAAGAGAAATCGTGCTTCGTAAGGCTGCAAATCCAATGTTAATTTCGATCAAAGAAATACTAATTTTTAAAATAATTCTCACGCAAACGTGCTAAAAAAGCTGACAATTCTACTGCGTGTTCAAGAAATAAAATGCGGCTTCCCGGGATACTTTCCGCGTGGACACATCCACGGCAAGTCGTACTCATTCGGGGACGAAATATATTATTCTTGCGCCGAAGGCTACGAGCTTCGAGGGAACCCACATCGAATTTGCAATTCCGATGGAAAGTGGACCGGGCTGCCTCCGATCTGCATAGGTATAAAGTTAAAATAAAACGTTATACGTGAAAAAAATTGTTCATAAAAAAATACAAGCACGGTACAAAGTTAGTATTCAACGAAATTCAAGCGCTAATCGCTCTGCCTTTCAACAGGAACGACATGCAAGAACTTGCTGGCTCCAGAAAACGGGGACATAGAATACATATTAGAGGAGAACGAGCGAGATGACGTTACGATATTGCAGGTGTGCTTCTTACTCTTCGCAAGAAAATTGTAAGATATTAAATTGATCGTTCAATTTTTTTTAGGCTGGTCAGCAACTGGAATTCAAATGCAATCCTGGATATCGTTTAACAGGAGAAAGGTACTTGACCTGCTTAGAGACCGGCGTTTGGGATCACGAGAGGCCGTCTTGTACACTTTACGGATGTCTGCCGCCAAAAGAGTTATGAATCGAGTCCCACTTGAAGCTTTCTATCTTTAATTCTTTGCGATAAAGGAGCCAATATTAAGTATTTCGTACCTTTTTTAACGCTATCACGCCAAGACAAATGTAACAATCAATTTTTATTATCCAGAAAATTTTATCAAGACTAAAAAAAAAAAAATATAGTTCGCCAATTGCAATCATGTGCTGCTTTAATTGCTTGAAGAGCTGTGCGGAAAATTGTTCACACAGAATCGCAAAGAATGAAAGAAAATGAAAAATTTGTTTAATTACAAGTTTTGTTCAACAAAGATTTTTAAAAATTATATATTTTGAATATAGAATAGAACACGGCTACATCGTCTTTCCGGATAGCGACAATTTTAACCGGACTTCCGATCCCGAGGAAAATACAATCGACGAGCTATCGAGAAAAACGTATCATTACGATGATATCATTGGCTTCTCCTGCTATCGCGGCTACAAGTTCCGCGGCAATCACAATCTGTTGACGGAATTCAAGCTGCAGTGTTCTACAAACGGCACCTGGATGGGTTTCGTACCCGATTGCGTCCCGCGCGTGTGTCCCTGGCCGAATCGCGTGGAAAACGCAAAGATCTTTCTCAAGAAACGAGACAACGTCACGCTCGAAGTTCCCGTGGAAAGAAACGCGATATCGGATGGCGATGACACTGCCGGGAACAATGAAAGCGAAGCGACGGGAGGAACGTTCCTTCCAGACACATTCGTTTCCGGTGCGGAAATTGTCGTCGTCTGCGATCCGGGATACGAATTGCACGGCGACGCGATCAGAACGTGCAGCGAGGAAGAGATTTGGTCATCGGCTTTCGTTTCTTGCGAACCTCGCAATTGTTCCGTCGGCGATAACCCGCTTTTTAAATTCCTCAAAAAACTGGAGAACGAAACTGTCTTTGGAAACGACGCGAACGTGTTGTCGCTCGATTTGGAGAAGAAATGGAACGGCGTGGAGAACGTTACGGACACGTACAAAAACCTGGAAATCTTCGTCGAGGGAAACGGCTACGGGCAACGAATAATTCTAACGTGTCAAAATAACGCGCAAATGAACTTGGACAAGCTAATTGCAAACGAGACCGTCTTAAATATAACATGGATGTGCAACGAGACCGCAAATTGGCAGGTTTCGAATTCATTTCTAAAAGAATCCGCACTCGACCGGCTGTTCAATGATTCAACGTATATCTGCGATAGATCGTGCGCGCCTCCGGAAGTAAGTCAAACGCTTTTTTTAGAGCCGTGCTAAAGAATTTTAATTGCGAGGCAAGTTTCGAGAATAGCGTTTGAAATTTCAAATATTTATAATTAATTTCAACTGTTTTATTTACTGAATTCAATTTAGATACCGGAATACGGATATATCGATAACAACAATAGCACTGAAGACATCAACGATCGCAAGGTGATGAACAGTATTATTACTTTCAAATGCCGTCACGGATACGTTCTCGGGGGTAACGACAAATCCGTTTGCTTATCAAATGCTACATGGTCCGCTTTGCCTACTTGCAAACGTACGTTGTTTCTCAACATCGCGAACTAGAAAAATTGAATATTTAATTCTAAATATGAATTTCTTTCCAGCTGTAACATGCGGGGAGCCGCCGATTTTCGCCAACGCGATGTCGAAGACAGACGTAGGCCGAACTCGGAATTTCACTTTTGGTAACATGATCTCTTATCAATGCATCGCGGGATATCATATGTTCGGACAAGCAAATTTGAGATGCTTGGGAAGCGGCAAGTGGTCCAGAATAAATGGCAGATGTTCGAGTGCGTTTAGAAATGATATACAATTGCAAAAATCTATCAGCTTTATTCTATCATTAATTTATTATCAATCCCATCATTAATCAGCCTTAAATCATGTTACCGATTTTCAGAAATATCGTGCGGTAGACCGCAGCTTCAGCAGGGAATCGTACTCCATGGCCGTTCGTATCTGTTTCAAGATCAGTTGACGTACGTGTGCCCTAACGGTAAAAAGCAGGGAATGATCACGTGTCGAGCCGATGGGAAATGGAACGAGTTACCGAAGTGTAACTGAAGTAAAGACACGTCATTATTACGCATCGCGAAGGATTCAGCGCAAAGTTTTGCAATAGTTCACAGTAAAACGACGTTTCTACTTTTGTAACAACACATATGCTTTTTATTTCCTTCTAATCTCTCGTATCAAGATTCACAAATGTAATGTATAGAAAACGCAATTACGCAGTCTTATCGTGAACTAAAGAATTCAGTGGGATATTCAGAGTAATACATTCAGATATGCGACAATATCTTATCTACAATTAATTATGCTTTTTTTACCATAATCCTTAATTTTTTAATATTGTACCTTGAATATAGACAAATTTGTATCGCGTTTAATTGGAAAAGTTGGTGTATATCGATACAAATAATTCTTATCTCAAAGATTGGCATTTTGTTTGAACTTCGCGCAATCGAGATATAGTTTAACAATACCAAAGTCTTTAAAAAAATTTTCCAGAAATTTATATATACATTTCATGATCAATTTAAAAAAGAATTCATTTTAACACAGTTTGATGAACTACCTCTTTACACACATCATTTGACACTGCGTTTTAGTACTCTGTCTATAAATATTCGGATATATTGACATTTGCAAATTACTACACTATCTGAGGAAGAGCAATGAAGATAAATACGTGTGAAAATAATTTCTCGTATAAAGGCTGTATATATAAATTTACACTTAATGCTGATGTCATAAAAATGGAGCACCTTCGATAAAATAGATTCATTATTAGCATGGCTACATCGGAGAGAAATGAAATTCTTCAAACGTTTTTTAACAAAATTTTCATTGCTCAATATTGTTTGCTTCATCCTAACGTTTGTTTTGTGACAATATCTCCTACTTCGTTTAATGGAACCTAAATGTTTTAGTTCAAGAGACTGTCAATGAAGATAAACTTTTGTGAAACACAAAGCTACAAAAGTCATATACGGACACGAATAAATACATTTCTAAATGCTGCAAACAATTCCTCCGCAAATTGAAGAGACAGGAATTTTAGCCATACTAATATAATTGCTTGTCTAAATTGAAGACAGTTCTTCAAAGTTCCGTCTTTGAGCTACTACTGGAATATTTAGGTTTGAGCTCCTCAATTCGTTTAATAAAGTCCGTTTTCTCTATGCAACCGTCACAGGACTCTTCCCAGTCATTAAGAATTTTCTTCAAATCCCGTACCTTTAGCTTCTTCAGATCTACCGTATTGAGATCGATTTGTTTTTCTAAAATAAAATATTAACATTACACAGAATGTCAATGTTTGCAATAAGAATTGCAAAATTTTATATACGTACCAAATCTTAGATCGCATATTTGAGCATCTCGCTTTTTCAGCTTTTCACATATTTTGTCTGCAGGCATAGACCATGACAGTGGTTTACTAAGCTCGCCCAAAATACCAGTGGCAGATTCTTCTAACCCGCCTAAATAATAGCACTAGAAGCATATGATAAATTAATGATCCAATTAAATTATGCAATCTAATTAATAGAAGAAATATTTGAAATTCGCATTTATTTGCATCAATTTATACTTACAAATCTGTTTTCTTTTGATTTGGTGCTTTTACAGAATTCTCGAAACTTTGCCTCAATCTTTTTGGTATCTTCTTTAATATCTGCTGTCAATGTTTGACTAAACTTGTTCACGACAGCAACGCATACTGTAAAATTACATGAGAAAGTAAGAAATGTCATATAAATTATTCATACAAATTTAAATATAAACATAAGTCATAGAGAACATTACCTTCACATTCACCTTCTTTCAGCGCTGTAACAGTACACACAATTCCCAAAAATATTGAGAGTAGTGGCACTAAAGTATTCATTTTTCTTTTCTTCCGTTCTCTGCAAAAAAAAGTACTGTTATTACACCCAAATAAATGCATGAATAAATATCTGCACAAGTGTACAAGTTCTGTATGCCAATATAAATAAAAACTAATAATACATTAAATATGATCATTTGCAAGAGAAGACTAGAAGCATTTTTTATGACATTGAAAATTTCCGTTACTAATCCATCTAATAAACCTTGACATTTGTACTGCTCTATATATTTTAAAAGAAACTCAATCCAATTTACGTATCACAAATTTCTTACGCGGGATATCAAGAACAGCGATTTTCGGTAACAAAAGCTTATATAAGTGAGCCAGGAAATCGCTGAAAGAATGCAAATTCTAAAATATTGTGACTTCAAAATGACCGTAGGTAGGTTATTCGGAACAAGCGTAAAGAGAGAGTGAGCTACATACCGTCACAATCGATCTAACAATCCGCGTATTTCCGATGCAAGGTCTCCACCGCTTGGTAGCTCGGCAACACACAATGATTTTAATTCATCAGCTCAATTTTTCAAACGAATATCTCGCAATACATCCACCCCGGTTTGAGCCGCGCTCGACGCTTTATACACGTTGCATTCTGTCAAAAACCTAAAATCCCAGCTGGCGCGTAGCGATTGGTCCAGATCAATCATGACGTCATGATGACTCACGACGATTTCGCATCACTCGATTGGTCGTTTTTTACGCCGTGAAAAAAAGATACAAGAAAGATTGTAAGTCGAATGATGAAAAGTGAAGCTGGAAAATTGAAGTTTACTCCTGCGAGAGAGATAGCTGGTTTGTAGGCATAGATATCGCTAGACAATATGGCACCGCGCAGGGAGTCAAGATCCAACGTCAACACCGGCAAATCTTCGATAAAAAATAATAAAAACTGGATACGGAAGTATTTGGAATGGCGAGAACTCGTTTCCCTATTGACCGATCCGAAGAAATTCGCGTTGACGGCGAAGTTATTTCTCGTTTTCGAAGTGGTTCTAAACGTGTTGGTTATCGAGAACGTGCCGTACACAGAAATCGACTGGAAGGCCTACATGCAGGAGGTCGAGGGCTTTCTGAACGGCACTATGGATTACTCGAAATTGCGAGGTGACACCGGGCCGTTGGTTTATCCCGCCGGATTCGTCTACGCCTTCTCCGGCCTGTATTACATAACCTCAAACGGCACGCACATTAAACTAGCACAGTACATTTTTGCGGCGTTGTACCTGGTCCTATTGACGCTGGTCTTCCGGATTTACGCAAGAACCAAGAAGGTGCCGCCCTACATTCTGATCCTGATGTGCTGCACCTCCCACAGGATACACTCGATATTCGTTCTTAGGCTCTTCAACGACCCGTTGGCGATGGTGCTGTTATACATGAGCATCAACTGGTTCCTGGACGACAAGTGGTATCTAGGTAGCATATTTTACAGCCTCGCCGTGTCCGTGAAGATGAATATACTCTTGTTTGCTCCAGCACTACTCATTGCTTATTTGTGTAATCTAGGTACGTTTAAAACCTTGATACATTTATCAATCTGTGCGTTTGTACAGCTGTTACTTGGTTTACCGTTCTTACTGGAGAATTCTGTCGCGTACATAAAGGGTGCTTTCAATCTGGGTAGAGTTTTTGAGTTTAGATGGACTGTAAACTGGCGCTTTTTATCAGAAGATACATTTATTCATCCATACTTTCACATTTCATTGTTACTTTTGCAAGCATTAGTATTGCTTCATTGCGCGCCTACGTGGATTACTTACATGAAATCGTATGCGAAATTAAAGCAAGTGGAGAGAGATTTGAAGCCTCAGTTTCACAAGAAGGAAAAAGTGGATATGTCTGTTGCAAGTCAGTTATTTATCTATCCACTTTTCGTCGCAAACTTCATCGGAATTATGTTCAGCAGATCGTTGCATTATCAATTCTACATCTGGTACTATCATGCACTACCGTACATCGCATGGTGTACCGATTACAAGACTGTTCTTAAATTAGCGATTTTAGGCGTGATTGAATTGTGCTGGAACACGTATCCGAGCACGGTATTCAGTAGCGTGGCGTTACACGCATGCCATATAAAATTACTGTATGGAATTTTGAAAAACAGACCAAATACTGTGACAAACGCGACAAAAGACAAACACGCAATTGCAAACTGTAAAGATACGTAATGTAATTGCATTTTTCTATACATTTTCTTCCTGTATATGAAAAACTATACAAAATATTGAATTGTAATATCTTATTTTCAACAAAGTGATCATGTTATTCATATTATCACCACCATTCTGACATGTGTGGAACAGTTATCCGTGATTTTCTGACTTGTGAATAGGATTGTTTATAAACTGTGTCTATAAATGCGCAAATGTACATGTGTGTAAAAAAAATTACCTTTTGTATATAAAAGAGCCAAATAAATGATGAATATTAGTTTAAAATAATTTGTATTACAAAGGTCTCTTAGAATTAAAATAATGATATGATAAAGAGCCAAAAGCTGGATGGTCGTGCTTATAAATTTATTGAAAACAAACTAATCCAAGCAAACGTTTCAACCTGTAATCAGGTTTTCAATAGGCACTTAGATTTGAACTATTGACACATCAATATCATTACTATTTTAAATATAATTTGGAGACTATGTTCTTCTTACGAAAGCGTCGAACATAACTGAATAATTATGTTCCGAAAACTTAAATCTATTAAACTTGGTCTAACTTCTGTTCTCACAACCATCACTGCGGCTAATTCTAATTGAAAATTTAACACGTCATATTAAGACTACAAGCGAAAGAGAAGCTTTTATATTTTGCGAATGTGTTATCAAGTTTTATATTATAAGAATCGAATTTAACGTAACACTGAAGGACGTTAAAGAAAATCTGGTAGGTATTGAAACGTTTATTTGGATCAGCTTGTTTTTTTATTAGTTTGTTTTCCAACTTAAACGTTAAATATTTTGATCTTTCCTATATAGGTATTCTTCAAATAAACGCGCTTAATAGAAATAAGATAATTTTGAAGTGATCAAATTTAAAATAGAAAGGTGATCAATCGATACGTTGACCCTAGAGCTATTTTGTTAGCGTTGGCCGGAAAATAATTGCGGTTTTGATGTCTGCAATTTTATGAAACGTTTTTTGAAATAAGTTATTTCATTATATGTTGATTATTATATATCATTTAAAAGCTTATTTCGTGCGTTATCTATGTTTATTAACAATATAAATTTTGCTCAATCTTAGACCATTGAAAAAATACGGAAAAACAAAATTTTTGAAAAATTTTTTTCTACAAGTTTAAGCTTGACTGAAATGCAGCGCAAAGGATACAGAATATCAAGGAAACGTAGGGTGAAAGAAGCGATAATCAACATTCAGTCCAACATTGATTAAAAAAATATCATAATGGAGACGTTAGCCTTGAAGATCATGAAGGTCGACGGACGACATTCTCTGGTGGATGAAGGTTTTAAAGAAAACAAGAAAGAAAACAAGAAAGAAAACAAGGTTTTAAAGAAATCGACAATCGAAGAACATATAAATAATCAGAGAGAGAGCTCAAAAAGAGAGCTCGAGAAATGGATCCTCCACGTTAATTGATCGTTGTCCACCAAACAATGTCATTCGCGACCCACACGATCTTTTAAGACTAGCGTCTCCATCACGAAATTTTTTTAACCAATACTGTACATTTGTTAGCGCTTTCCTCGCCCCATATTTTCTTGATACTTCGAGCTATTTGCGCTGCACTTCGGATAAGTTTTAACTCGTAAAAAAAATCTTCCGAAAATCTTGTTTTTCCATATTTTTCAACAGTCTGAAATTGAGCAAAATTGATGATAAACAAGAATAAAATAGAGCATGAAATAAGCTTTTGAATGATATATAATATAATCAACATATAATGAAATAATTTATTTCGAAATACGTCTCGTAAAATTGTAGGATGTCAAAAACCGCAATTATTTTCCGACCAACCTAATATATTGTCTACACAAAACATTCTGAGAATACGGAAGTAATTTAGACGTGGAACGCTGTTTTTTTTTTTAAATTATTAACTAGACTATATCAAATAGATTTCCCAATCGTCAATCTGCAAAATTATTTTACTAGTTTATGAAAGATTGATAGCTATTTTTTAATCATTTATTTTAACATGTTAATATTTTATAAAGATAGAATTTTGCTTTTCTCTTGGTCAAAATTTTATCCTAAATTTTGTTTGCAAAGGTAATCAATATAAATACAATTGAGAAGCACTAAATTATTATGTAGTTAAATTTGCACAAACACAATTTGCATCTTTAAATCTTATACAAATAAGAATACAGTACAGTTATCGGCACTTATGAAGGAGGCCGAGTTGTGCGTCCAAAGTGTGTCAAAGAGAAAGAATCTCTCTTTCTCTTTTTTTCCCCACTTTTTCATCGGCGGATCTTTTGCTCGGCCACTCAGACAAAGATACTGTTATATATATCTCGTCATACACTCTTCTCTTGAAATATGCTTTACCGCGGGAAAATCGGTGGGATCTTTTGGCCCTGACATTGCAAGCGCGCGCGCGCACATGCTGATATCCTGCTTCCGCACACCACATCGATCGCCGTCCGCTTTCGCAAACGCAGTATCGCGTCGACGGTCAACAGGGTATCATCAATGCAAATGACACCCCTTTTCTAGCTAGCGCTCGCCGGTAACTTCACTTTTCGATGTGCTTCGTTTAGTTTTTAGTTGACCCGCGCATATTTATATATTTCCTTATCGAACCTCTTCTCGACCTCATCCTTCGGTCTTCCATTCGTTTGGCACCTCAATTTTGAAGTTTCCGCATTTGTGATAACATCATCGTTGTTTAATAAATTCGTTGACTTCACTTATCGCAAGGGTGATATTATTTTTCTGTACCGTTTTTGCGATAAAGAAAATTCGCCCCGTTCATGCAGCATCGTTGGATGATTGAAACCAGAAGAATCTATTGTCAGTGAGATCAAATACAGGTGAGAAAGTGAGAAAGTATCGCGGTGTGATCGTTCGATGTGTATTCGAGTATAAAACCGTTGGAGAAAGCTGCATCACGATGGAACTTTAACGACGGAATTTTATTTCGGACGATTGTCCATTCCATTCTTTACTTTTGCCTGGAAAATATTTAAATATTGATTAGTTCAATGGTTAATTACTCAATTTTTCCCGAAGCCACATCAATTTCTACTTCAAATGTAATGATAATAATGTTGATTATATCTGTGGTTTAGTAAAAGAAGTGAAGTCATTTTTTTCACTATCGAGTTTATATTTATATATACTTAGACATGCCTCGTAGTAATTTTTGTATTTTATGACGAAGTGGCGAATTTTTTGTTTTTAATTAGCATCTCGAATGTTTGACAGGTTTAAGTATTTCTTGCATTAAAATATTCTTCGTTTATAAAGTTTGGGGAGAAAAATTCGATAGTGAAAAAAATAGTCACTTCTTTTACCAAGCCACGGAAATATATTTGCAAATTTTAGAATAACATGTGCATGTTAACGCGGCGATAATCAGTATCTTTTATTAACTTGAAAAAATTAGAAGTATTTAAAAACATTTTTAAAATATTGTTTTTTAAATATTATTGTGTAGATAAGAAAATTTCAATAGCAAAAGTTTATTTCTTGCGTCTGATCTTTGACTTTCTGTGACCGATGATCTCAACGAAACAAAGGATATCGTATAGTGATTACATTGTATGATAATGAAACTTAATATATCACCATCTTTACGCTTGTCATTTGATGATGCATCTGTTTTTGTCCACTAAAAAATGTCCCACAGACAAAAACTATAAAAAAATGAATATAAAATAAAGTCAATAAAGTCAGTTTCAGAAATACAGCAATATTTAAATAATTTAAAAAAAAGAAACTTTATCTATTTTCTTATTTAAAAAAAATCAATTTCTATTTTTATCTTTATCTATTTTTATTTATCTTTATTTTAATCTTTATTTATTTGATATGTATTTATAATATCTTTTTACAAACATAATATATTAAATTATATAATATATATATAATGTTTTTTAAATTATGAAGTGTGTCAACGTATTTATCTCATAAATATTATACAAAGTAAATTATATAACATAAAATAAATATAACAAGAGAAATCTAAGTGCATGAAATTATATAGGAAATAGTTATATAGGAAATAGCACGTTTACGAACATGCAGATTTGCATAATAAAAAGATATTTATACGGAAAATCAAAGTTAACGATTAAAATGCAAGAAAGTTCACAAGTATTTATACAAGTGCAAATCATTTTTTCAAACGATAAACACGTGATAAGTGATAATGTTAAGAAGCATACGCAACGCGCCAATGAGATAATAAATACGCTATCGACTGATAATGAAATAAAGTCGTAACATTTGAAAGTTAAACTAGCAGTGACTGGTAGATTGTAACGAATTTTAATTAACGAACGACCATCGTAGCAACACGAGTTTTTTATCGCCCGTTAAAATTCTAATGCGACCAAGTTATTGTCTTGAATACAAAACATAAAAAATTACGTTTACCTCAATATTAAATTTTAAACAAATAAATTAAATAAATTTGATATCATTATTTGCATTATAGAATGGCAATACTCAGCTGGGAGAAAATATTGCTAGTGATAATAGCGTTGCTCGGTTTGAGAATACTTACAAAACTCGCTGTTTTAATATGGAAGAAATTGGTCGCTCCGAATCTTGGACTCGCAATCGACCTGAGAACGCAAGGTAGATGGGCGGTAATAACTGGTGCGACAGACGGACTTGGCAAGGCGTTCGCCAAGGCGCTTGCCAAGAAAGGTCTGGACATTGTCCTAGTCTCGCGATCCATGTCGAAGTTGAAAGACGCGGCTGCCGAAATTGAACGGAAATACCAAGTAGAAACCCGCGTTGTGGAAGCCGATCTAACGGAGGGCCAAGTGGTTTACGCGGAAATCGCCAAAACGACACAGGACCTGGAGGTAAGAAATTTAACATTAATTTCAACGAATTTACTATATCTTATAATTCTAACAAAAAATCCAATATTATTTCTTATCTAACACAAATTAATAAAAACAGGTAATCAGTAAAAGTAATCAATAAGTAATTAACTGAAGATATAATTAATAAAGATAAAAAAAGGAAATTACCTTCCTTCGAATAAGAGAGACCAACTCTTATAAAATTTCTTAAAAATTATTTACTTTCATTTAAAAAAAAAAATAACGCGAGGAAATATAACCAAGAGATATTTTTAACAGGTTGGTGTCCTCATTAACAACGCCGGCGCAAGTTACGACTATCCCGAGCTATTTACGCATGTATCGGAGGATGTCCTTGCAAGAATATTGCAGCTCAATGTAGCCGGCGTGACTGGGGTTGCAAGGACAATATTGCCTGGTATGATGGAACGACGAAAAGGAGTGGTCGTTAATGTCAGTTCGACAACTGCAGCTATCCCAAGTCCATATTTGTCAGTCTATGCAGCTAGTAAAGCGTACATTGCCAAGCTCAGCGCTGACTTAGCCGCGGAAGCGGCACCAAGAGGCGTAACTGTTCAATGCATCCTTCCAGGACCGGTCGCTACAAAAATGTCCAAGATAAAGTATGAATTTGTTCACAATTAATTCATTACAAAATAAGAAACATATATATATCAGAATTTTAAACAGTTTTAACGAATTTTCGCTATCTATTTTTCCTTTTAGGAGAGCAACTTGGATGGCACCTACGCCGGAGAAATTTGTCGAGGCGACGTTGAAGACAATTGGCATCGAATCGCATACGACCGGATATCTGCCGCATTCTCTTATCATCGGCGTTGTAAATACGTTACGTTACACATGTGAAACGGGTGCGGTGTGGCTAGTGACAAGAACAATGCTCAATATAAGAGGACGTTCTCTTCGCAAAAAGGCAAAAGGCGAAATAAACTCATCACAGCACGATACTTTAACCACAAGTTAATTCTTAAATTAAATATGCGCCTTTGTAATGTTTCTGTTGTAACAGAGCGTACTATTTTTTACATTATTCTTGAGAGAACACTTGTTCCAATTATTTTTCCATTGTTATAGTTACTATAGAAGTTCTTTTTAAGAAATGGTGCGGTTTTGTGATTTTTGTTATTATTGTTGAAACAATTTTGATTTAGATTCCCTGTAAAGTAAAAAAAAACACAAAAATAAAAAAATACAAATAATTCTATTTAAATAATTCTACAAATAATTCTATTTAAATAATTCTCATTTATTCTCATTTATTCTCATTTATTTCAATTATAATGCAAAAGATATATTAAAACAAACAAATGCATTGAATGACACAAATTAAATTTATTATAAATAGGTTTTTTAACAAAAAGATGTATAAATACCTTTATACTTGTAATTCATAAGGTTATCGTTGTAATCGCTACCTATTAAGTTTTGAGAAAACACCTCAATAAATTTCATATACATTATACGTATTGTATATGATTGCAATAATAAAATTAATATAATATTGTGAATTATTCGTAATATAAAAAAGTGTAAAGATTTATTTTCACAATTAACATCTTAAGAGGATATGCACAAAAAAGCACAAAAATGCAAACAGATTTCTAATAATAAAGCATAATGAAGTTATCGGTGGATGTAATAAAGCTTAATGGGAGATTCACAGTGCATCTATAGTGCATGACAAAATATCAATATCCAATAGGAAATATGTATATTCTAGAGATTTTGTCTAACGCCATATTTGTTCCTAAAAAGACTTTTTTAATTGGATATCAGATATCGTAGAGTGGACAACTAAGGCAATGTGAATGCAGTATAAGATTAATTTTTATATGATACAAGTCTTTTTTGGGTGCAGTAATTGGCAATTGTGTGTAATATCACAATTCAGAATAGAGGTCCATCAACTCAAGTAAGGAGTCGGTTTTCTGCATTTTTTATCATTCTTTTTACTTTTTAAAATTTTTATCAAGCTAAGATAAATTTTCGTCATTTAAGATATTTTATGAAAATCATAAAAACAGCAATTGCAATTATACATTGCTTCAACTATTTGAAGAACTATGCGCAGGATTGTCGTAAAGTATAAGACCGTAAGAAAACGCGAGGTAAATAAAATAAGTTGTTTTAATAAGTTGTTGGCTACAGCAAGTCGTTTAAATCGAGTAGAAGAATGCACGATCTATTTTTATTTATAATTGATTGCAAGTAATGATGCAATTTTTAGCAAGCGTATATAAAGCATTGTCATAATCATACGCTATATTTATCCGACCATAAGTGAATCAAATTCTTGGCCGTTTATTCCAATTTACTGCGCCAATAGCTATTTCGCGAATAATAAGAAATTTTTTCTTTTCGCAGAATTGCATGTCAAGTGTATAATTTTCGTTTTCCTTCTCCCGCGCATCTGCGCAAATCAAATTGCATTTTTCTCCGTGCACTCAAGCAAGAAAGCAACATGGACGTTCTCACCCGCGCATTTTACAGATAAGCACTTGTATCTGTGACAGTGTATACGAAATATCGTCCTGAATCGCTTGAATCGAAGACGTGGATTGACGTGTCGCAAATAGGAATTACGTGGAAAGTTGATCGCGTAGAGATACGCGAAACGAGCGAAAGAAAGCGGTGAGCGCAGAGTCACGTTGACGCAACCTAACCTCGCAAGTGTCAATCACGTTACGCTCGTCGACTGTGCGACCGAGCGTATCGCACGTAAGATTAACGAAAAGGAGAGATTCTTCACGTACGAGAGATCCCGCTCGTACGCACGCCCTTCCCCGTGTGTGTTCTATCGCGCCGATAACCGATGTCCGCTGGCATGTTCCGCACGACGACAACGAGGCCGTTCAACCTGCGACATATCCTCGCGCTCAACAAACTTTACGCACATTGTTGGAGACAGAATAGAGTGAAATAGTGTTTACTGCAACTGGCATATACGTGAGTGCGAATCGGTTCGATTAACTTATTTTTTATAGATAGTTTATTCCATATATATATATAAATATAGATTATTGTATGTATATTGTACGCCACGTGCGCCAGTCGCTCACTGTTTATTGTTAACGCAATCTTGATTATCAATCATCGCGTATAACGCAGAAGTGTATATATTTGTACATACACTGCTTAGCATTTCGCATTTTACTTTATTATTTAGCTAACAATGCGTCTTATCAGTGCTGAAAAACTAAGCAAAATTCAAAGCGACGCCACACGTATCAGAAACATATGTATTCTGGCACATGTGGATCATGGGAAAACTACCCTAGCGGATTCTCTTGTTGCGAGCAATGGCATCATTTCTAACAAATTGGCTGGCAAGCTGCGATATCTGGACAGCAGAGAGGATGAACAGTTACGCGGGATCACAATGAAATCCAGCTCCATCACGCTGTATCACTTACACAACGAAGCAGACTATGTGATAAATTTGATTGATTCACCAGGCCATGTAGATTTCTCCTCTGAGGTGTCGACTGCCGTCAGACTCTCCGATGGAGCGATAATTTTAGTTGATGTGGTGGAAGGTGTATGTCCTCAGACACGTAGCGCCCTATCAATATCTTATGTGGAGGGATTGAAACCTATTTTAGTACTTAATAAAATTGACAGATTGATCACGGAAATGAAATTGACGCCGTTGGATGCCTACGTTCGTTTAACGCAAGTCTTGGAACAAGTAAATGCCATCACGGGCGAGTTATTTGCGAGCGACGTGATGGAACGCGAAGATCGAGAGGAAACAGTCACAATTACAGCGGACAAGGCAAATAAGAGAGACCTGGCTGATTGGCAGTCGGTGTTGGAAGAGATAGACGATTCGAATTTATATTTTTCTCCGGAACAAGGAAACGTTCTTTTCACTAGCGCAATCGACGGCTGGGGCTTTGGTATAAAGGAATTTGCTAAAATCTATTCGAACAAGCTGGGATTCAGCGAGAAGGTGCTGCGTAAAACATTGTGGGGGGACTTTTATATAAACAATAAGACAAAGAGGATCATGAAGGGTGCTCAAGAGAAGGCCAAGAAGCCACTTTTTGTACAATTAATTTTAGAAAATATTTGGGTATTATACGAGACCATAGTGGTACGAAAAGATAAGGAAAAATTACCGATTATGGCTGAGAAGTTAAATATCAAATTAACAACGCGAGACTTGAGACACACCGATTCGAAAGCACAGTTACAGGCCGTTTGCTCGCAGTGGCTTCCGTTAGCGCAAACTTGTCTGGATATGGTATGCGAAAAGGTACCGGCGCCGCATAATTTGACTGACGAAAAAATCGAACGATTGATAAGCGGAAATAACGACTTCTCTGCTTTACCTCCCGAAACGCAGCGACTGAAAGCGGCGTTCTTGGCGTGCGACCCGTCGCCGGACGTACCGATTATAGTATTTATATCGAAAATGTTTCCAGCGGAGAAAGACATGTTGCCTGAGAATAGACCGAAATCCTTAACATCCGAGGAACTGGCGCAGAGAAGAGAAGTCGTTCGACAGAAGCATGCGGAGCACTTGCAGAAAATCATCGAGAATCACGAGGTGAACACGTGCGATATGATTGATAACGACCTCAATAACGACGAAGATGTGAAGCACGAGGACGTCGACGACGACGAGTCGGACGGCACATTAATAGCCATCGCCAGGGTGTATTCGGGAACTTTGAAAACCGGAGACGAGGTGTTCGTTTTAGGGCCGAAGCACAATCCTGCCGTCGCCTTGGAACGCGAGAAGGCGGGCGAGGAGGTGGATCCGTCGATCGTGCTTAAGGACTTGAAACCCGGCAGACACATCACGAGGGTGACCGTCGACAAACTGTACATTCTCATGGGACGAGAGCTCGAAGCCGTGAGCGAAGTGCCGGCGGGTAATGTCTTCGGCATAGGCCGTCTGGAGGAGCACGTGCTGAAGACCGCGACTCTCTCCACGACAATCGCCTGTCCCTCGTTCACGGAACTGACCTCTCTCGCGGTTCCCATCCTAAGGGTGGCGCTAGAACCGAAACATCCGAACGAATTACCGAAGCTGATCAACGGTCTGAAACTGTTGAACCAAGCGGACGCCTGCGCCATCGTTCACATACAAGAGAACGGCGAAGTCGTCTTGAGCACCGCCGGCGAAATACATCTGGAGAGATGCCTGGAGGACCTGAAGCTGCGTTACGCGAAGGTCGACGTCAACGTGTCGGAGCCGATCGTGCCGTTCCGCGAGACCATAGTGCCGCCTCCGAAGCTTGACATGGTGAACGAGGCGATCGAGAAGAAAGCGGAAGGCGCCAGCCTCGAGATCTGGACGTCGAATCGGCAATGCCGCTTCGAGATCGACGCGCAACCGCTACCTGAAAAAGTCACGAAATTACTGGAGGAGAATGCGAACTTGATAAAACTGTTGGACAGCTGCTGCGACAGATGTACGGAGGAAAATGGGGAGCACGAGGATTTTTCTGCTGAGAATCAACTGAACGAAAGATCCATGTCCGACAAGAAGCTGAAGGAAGCAAAAGTATTTAAAAGCGAATTGGAAGCGGCTTTCGTCGAGGCGGGATGGAAGGAGAATACATTGGATCAAATATGGTCTTTCGGACCTCGCAAGTGCGGACCTAATATTTTGTTGAACAAGACTGACTACGAGCAGAAGAAGTTTTGGGAACAGCAAGACGTAACCGACGATTCTCGTACGATGTAAGTACAATTGAAGTAAGATCAAGAGCGATGCTTGACAGCACGCATAATCAATATAAATTCACTGTAACGACAAATGTTGCAATGTATTGTGCAAGAAGTTTATAAATGGCTGAATCGAATAATTTCGCTATCTCTAATACTTATATTTCGTATAATAGTAATGCGATGTTCGCTGTGCAATTATTTCAGATATGACAACAGCATAGTCAATGGATTTCAGCTTGCTACTCTGGCTGGTCCGTTGTGCGAGGAGCCTATGATGGGCGTCTGCTTTGTTTTGAAGAAGTGGGAAATCTTTGACGCTCCACGAAGGTGAATATCAATAATTTAAAGAACATTTGCATTTTAATGATTATTGCGTAGATATAAATGTCTTGGATGGATATCTCTCGCTAAAAAATACTATTATATAACGAACTACATATATTGTAATTGCCTGCTTCCCGAAAAAATGTCTGGCAATTATAGCATAATGTTTTTATACTTTTAAATTGTAAGTGAAATTATCGCAGAATTAAGAGTATCGAGTGTCGAAAACTTATCTGGAACGTGCGTATTTCCAGTGACTCCGGTAGCCAGAGCCATGGACATTTAGGCGGTCAATTGATGTCGGCGTGTAAAGAGGCTTGTCGGCGGATCTTCAGCCTGCGACATCCCCGATTGATGACGGCGATGTACAGCTGTAGCGTTTTAGTCAACTCCGACGTTCTCGGTGAGTCCGCAATAAATAATACTACCGATCAGTCGTTCTCGTCATTGTACTGCATTTCGTATAATAATGAGAGATGCATCTCGTATATATATATATATATCGTTAAATGCGATTGAACATATATATCGCTAATTTTCTCCTCAAATCTCGCAGTCACAAAAGTGTGGCCTAAAAAAAAAATTATCTTACACTGGTCGTCTACAAATTGAATTCTAGTGAATTGAGAAAAGTAAGCGCGAGTGCGATATACGTACAGTAATTTGACAAATGTATGTCAATTTCTTACTCGAGAGTAATGAGAGAAAAACTTGATGTAGGATGATGTGTGCGTGTGTCAGAGACTCAGGTACCATATATATTCCTATCCTTATTTCTTTCTTAAAATCACACACGATCAAACAGCTCTTTACATTGTTGTATAAACGACAAAGCCGTTTGTCTTCTTCATCGTATCGCTAATTCGTTTATCGATGTATCGTATATAATTAATGGATAGCTCACATTACGGATAACATAGAAACCATACATGAGTAATAAATATGCTTACAATGAATAATTAAGATGAATAATTAAAGATGATAGTACAAGCCGCGTAGACGATTTCATCGTATCGCATCGTAACTCTCGCGCAACGAATGTGCCGGCGTGCATTTTCGAAATCAATCTTCCTCTTTCTAATCGTCACCGCGCACGGCGACGCTAAAACAATTTAATAAGCGTTTTAATGAGAAACAGGGGAATAGGACGGAATTAATTGATATCAATCGTTCGGATCACTCGCATCCCTGCGCGCGCTCATTCCGAGAATCAAGGAAGCGTGAGAAAGACGCGGGAAGTGAAGAGAGCAAAGGGTGGTCTGAATGGCTCGGAAAATTATAAATATAGCATTATAAATTAACGTGTAAATTCGTCGATGGCAGATGTGGAGTGGGACATCGCGTGTCGAAGCTATTCCCAGAGAGACGGCGTTGTCATGAGCTGTCGCACTTTGTGCCAAGGGAAGCGCGGTTTCTCCTCCTCACCCCTTATATGTCCGTCTGGCAACACACCAAATGTTTATCAGTTGGGAAATTCATATCCGAGAGCAGAGTTTTAAGAAACATTTAGAATTGGCACGTACCGAAAATACTGCGCGCATATCGCAGCGGTCGTCCTCTTCTGTTTCCTTGCACGCACATCATTCCGTACACTCGAATGCCCGGAACGCTCGCGTACGTTGGTTGATCGTGACTCATAGGCCCCTCTGCGAAAGGAATATAAATTGTACGACGTGATGATTACGTAAAATAATTTGCTTCTTCGCGATAGAACGAGGTATTATTAATAAAAATCATGGTTGCATACGCTATCAACTTGAGCTTCTTCGAGAGGTCCGATGTATAAATTGTCAGTAAATATTTGCTTCTTCGCGATAGAACGAGGTATTATTAATAAAAATCATGGTTGCATACGCTATCAACTTGAGCTTCTTCGAGAGGTCCGATGTATAAATTGTCAGTAAATAAATGAGAAAATTTTAAATAAGTCTGACAATTTTATCACGACGGGATAATTTACAAAAAAATCGGATTCTTAATCCTGAAAGTTTGCATTACCCGTCGATCTTTTTTTTTTTTTTTTTTTCTAAATTGAATTAATTAAGTGGAAATTCGGAGTTTTCGCTTACCGAGTATGTTTGTATCGGGACATCGGCATATCACAAGATAATGAGATTTTCCTGTACGCACGTTCTGTAGTGCCAATAAGGACCAGTCTCTTGATCCTCTGCATTCTCGCATCTCGGCAACCGGCTCGCACGTTTTCACTAAGGTCAAGGCCTGGAACGAGTGAGTGACGTCGTATTTTTATAGACTTTTTTCAACAAGTCATCATGTTCCCCTTAATACCGTTACAATATATATACGCGTTGTAATACAATTTAACCATGCCAAGTTTTTACCGAGTGGTAAACTCGAGCGATTATTGATTATCTGTTTTTTTTTTTTTTTTTTTTTTTTTAAATATTACGCAATTCTGAAATCCTCTTTTTATCGCGAGTTGTTATTTGTATCTCTTACGGCATTATTGTAACAGTGAAACCGCGTGAGAAAGCTCGCGACGAGTCGCGCTGATTATTTAAGCGCGACCTTATGCGAACTGTCTTTTCGAGTGGCAATTCGTCAGTGTGCAAGTCACGGTTGGCACACCGAACGAAAGTGAGCAAGTTTTTCTCACGGCAGGAAACGCGCGTTAAGGAGAGTCCGAGCTTCCCCGAGCTGACCATACCGGGAATGGCGCCATGCCTCGGTACCGTTTCCCTAATAGCTCGTCGCGTTAAACACCGGGAATAAAACACTACGTGCGGAACGGCAATTTTTAGTTTTACAGCCTCGACGGATATTCTCGATCCCTTCAATTGCACGCACGTTCGTTTTTATTCCTAATAAGCAAACATATAATTTCAAAGTGATCCAATAATATACCCATATCGTGCATTATATTACGATCCGAGGCTGCTGTTTCCTCATTGCAGGCAGGTTTAATTATGAGATCAGAGGCAAGAAATATTGTGATTTTTTTCCTTACAATTACTACCCGCGCTCAACGATATGGACTGATAAAATATGCTATATGAATAATGCAGAAGAAAAACTGGACAATTTCTCACTTCTGATTTCATAATCCAACGTGATTGCGGATCGGGAGCTTTACTGCTATTTAATATATGTCATTTACATTTATTGACGCTCAATTCTTTTGTTAATAAAAATGAAAGTTGAACAAAGAATAGCAACACTAATTACAAGATTATAAAAAAATAGTTGTGAGTTAAAAGTTTCATTCCGATAGAAATATTTTTAGTAGGACGGCGGGATAGTATCTTTTTTTTTTTGTTGAATAATTCTGTTCACTAACCTTGGTTCGTGGATCGGTGACCAGCTCGGTCGTGTGCAGGTCATCGCTATCTAAGGATGCGCTGCAAGGGTCCCGGTACCTTCCGGGACAAGCGCACAACGGTTGCGTGAAGTTCAATCTGACATAAACAGCATTGCACACTTGCTGAACCGCGCACTCCGGCAGCAGGTAGATATGCTGATTGTGCGGATAGTAGTGATACTTTGTTGGTTTCGCGAGAGCCGCGCTTGCCCCCTCCGGCAATCGTACTCCTGTCTGTAAATTCAATAGAACACTTTATCAAAATAATTTCCTTGTCATATTCGATGAATCGCCCGATTTAGAGTTTAAAATTAAGTCCGAAACGTTATTTTTTTTTTGCTTTAATCATCTTTCATCAAAGTTGTATATATATTTAATCTGAAATTTAAATATGATTTATTTGAATCGATCCGAAAGTTTCTTTCTGATTTTTCGATAAAAATAAAAGAAAAAATCCGGAGGAATTCACCGCTCAATCCAATATTAACTTTCGAAAACTTTATATTTCTCCCTAAAATTTTTTTGTCGATAAACTGTGCCGGGAGATTTATCGAGTGCGAAATTATTGGGTGGTTTTAGTACATGTCTATGGGTGCAATTCCTAGTTTAGTGGTGTGTAGCAAAGATATATTGCACGATTTACGAGGGAAAGACATAACTACGAATAACGACTTTCCGAGTAACAAGTATAAATCTGTAGATCCGATTTCGAACCCACAGATACAATTACAGGAACCCTCCTTAGAAAGTTTTATGTTCCTTCGATTGACATGGCTATATAATTTTCATGTTTGTTCACTTTTCCGCTTATGTCTTCCAATTACGAATAAATGTAGCCCCGAGATGTTTTCTAGAAATGAGGTGTTTTCTCGGGAATAAGGGCAAGACCTCTTAACCGGAAAACTTGGTCCGCTAATGAAGATTTTTTAATTTTAATTGCGTATAGATTTGTATTCAAATTGATCGAGTGCTGTAACATAATTGCGCTGTAAACGAGGTTACATGGTGCCTCGTTAGCAATGTTTCTGTGCCACGAGGCGATTGTGCGGCTTTTCACTTCTCTGTGATTTGCACTTTCCCTTTATGATTCCGTTCCGTGTTCGCTCACAATTGAGACACGGGATATGTAAATCAGTAAGGATCCGAACGAAACATTAATGATCATTCTAGCATCGATCTAATCCCATAAAATGTCAGTTTCTGCAAGTAGAGTTTACTGTTAAAAAAAAATCAAAACAGTTGAGTATTAAATATTTATATCTTGCTGAACTTTTGAGATTTATTTCGAAGGAGGGAGTTGTGTACGCGCCAATCGCGTGTAGAGATTGTTAACAGAAAGGAAGCGAGCAAGGGAGTGGAGAATAAGATAAGCAAGAAATGAAAAAAAAGCAGAATGCTCGGAAAGAAAAGATGAAAGAAAGGCCACAATCAGGCGAGCGGGCAGGCAGGCGGAGGCAAACGCTGTATCGATAGGGTACAAGATGGTTTGTACGGATATCCATCGCTTGCTAACTTCCTGGAACGTGAGACTATGCACCCGCCAACGATAGCCCTCTTCACCTCCGCTTGGTCCCGCTCTTCTTTACGGTGTATCGTTTACCTCGTTTACCGCGATTTATGTCGCTATCATCTCGCCCGAATCCTCAAAAAGCTTCCGAGAGACGATGGAGATAATCGCTCGCTGACCTCAGTTCACACAGATTTTACTCATAGATAGATATGCAAAGTCCTGAGCAATTGTAAAAATGGAAAAGTGGAACGATATCCCGAAAAATTGTTATTCACTATTGCACAGTTATTCGTTCCACTTTTCGCGCGTTATTTTTTAGCACAATTTTTCTCTTCAACAAAAATGTAATTTGTTATTTAATATACTTTTTCTCAATCTTTTGCGTTATATCTTTGTAATGCTTGGACGTTTCTACTAAAGAAAAATGGTCTTTAAACCAATTAAAAATTGAGGTGCGAAACGTTCTATGCGAAACATATTTTTAGAAAATTACTGATTTCCGGAGACACAGATTGTTGGGGACACTTTGTGTACGATTAAATAAATTTTCTCTGTCATATTTTCGATAAGTATAAAGATAAATTCGCGAGGGGCCGTAAAGAGTGCGACCGCTAATCGGCGCGGTTTCAGCTGAGTAAAATCCGCGATATCCTTACGAGAAAAAGGTCGAGTATTTTCTCGATCTTGGCTGCATCCTGCGGTGAGCAGTCACTCGAGCATGAATGAAGGAAAAACAACGAGAATTCGTGGAAAGAACGCTAACAGGACGAAGCCTTCTTCCACAGAGACATGTTCGAAATTTCGCATTTTGAGTTTCAACGGCAGCATCGATCGCAGTCGAAGTAATTGTAAATCATTTCGGCGCTTTGCCGCACGCGCGGGATCGTTGGAAAATCTTACGAAAAAAATGTTTCCCTTGTGTTCCCTTTCATCGTCCGCGCTGCGGTGAACAAATCACGATAATCGATCACGTTGACCGCAATCGGCGTCGTGATTCGCGTCCGATTCTGCGTTTCCCGAAACGGATCTCTTCTCGAGCCGAGCCGAGTCGACCCCGCAACGCAGGCGTAAAACCGCCCGACTTCGAAAATAATGTCATCGCGTGCCACGTAATTCACCATCCGCGGAGCTCGGGCCACAAAACGCTCGTTTGCAAAGCGGTCGTTGACCGAAACCGCGATCGCGTTCCCCGCGAATTCCCCGGCCGAGGTCATCGCCGATGGTTTGCTCTACCGCGGCTCTTTCAGGCCGCGCGACTCTTCGTATTTTTTCATCTCTATTTTCGCACACTTTGACGTTTACTTTGTAGAAAAGTTTGTCCACGGACGTGTCGCCTTGAGAGCATAGCGGTCCGGAGCGAGGCAGCGAGATGGAGAAGATAGATCGAAATAGCGTAGCGAACGAGCGCAAGATCAAATTGATATACGTAATCAAAGCAACCGCGGCGCTTTAACAAGAACATCAATCTTTTTAAATAATTTACAGACAGTTGCATTGCTGTACGAAGAGCAGAGAAAGAGAGAGAGAGAGAGACTCATATGAAAGTATAATGAACATGAATAAATAATGAAGATTTTATGTTGACGAAAAAACGGTTTGGCATAATAAAGAGAAAAATAACTAGGACGTTAAAATAAGAAACATCACCGTCTCCTCGCGCGTCTCTTCTCTATTGTCTTATCTTTCTCGGACTTGGCTCGTTCAACGCTCGCTTTACGTCGCGGAGAACGTGCTCTCGCAGCTTTTTCGACAAGCCGCGGTAGGTGTCCGATTAGAGCGGAACCACTAATTGATTCGCCGTCTTTATACCGCCTAAATGCGGGCGCAAGAAGCAACGCTCGCTCGCGCTTCACGCGAATTACTATCAGTGGACAAACATAACGCGAAGTAGTACAGAGTGAATCGATTAAAGCCGACGAATAGGCCGTGGTAAATTGTCCGTAGCGATACCCCGGCCTGCTGCATCGCTCCTCTCTCATCGCTATTCTTCTCTCATTTGTTCTTTTTTTCTCTATCTCTCTTCTCCTTCTCTCTCCTTTCTTCGATTTTCTCTCGCATTTTCTTTTCTCCTGGATATCGTCACGTTCCACTACCGATATTAGCACCGGATGATCCGTTTGCGTCACGACCGTGAACGCTCGCCCTCCTTTCGCCGTTTGCAGATTTGTCGGACCTGCATCGCGCAGATGCATCGGCATCTCTCGCGAGGCGCGTCGGCAGTTCCCGCATCTTTCCGACACGCTTGTCTCGACGACTGTTTATTAAAGCAAAAAACTAATTCTTAGTCAAACAATAATAAATTAAATCGAATCGAGAAACGGGTTTCTATGCGAATCTATGCGAAGTTTCTCGCATCTCAATCTTTTTGCTTCAACAAGTATTCATTTGTTTTTCCGAGAGAAATTTAAAAGAACTGTATATACGGCTTTTTAAAATAAGATCGATGTCGAATAAATAAATAAATGAATTAATAGAATAAAATAAATTAGATTTATCCCACGGCGCGCGATTTTAATTTCAATGATTTCTTTCAAGTCAATTTGACGTCGAGTTTTCCTTCGCGAAAATCGAGGTAAATAATTCGAAAACCGGTGTCTCGATATTTTTTTTGCTAAGGAAAACTCGACTTCAAGTCCGCTGAAGAATCTGTCGTTACAATTAAAAATCAAAGGATAGTGTCTCTAGGATGTTATAATTCAACCCTTCATTACCTACACGCCATCATTACTCATTGAAAGAAAAGTGGTTTTTATCAAAGCTCGCGCTAAACGCAGGATGTCGCGAAAATCTGGAAGAACCGCCGCCGTGAGTCCTCGATGTTTACGATGACGCCGCACCGTGTATAATGCGACGATCGAGTAATTGAGGCGTCGCTGCGTCCGTTTAGGAATTAGATGATCATTAGCCGACGGGTAATCTTCCGCAGCTCTAATAATCTCTCGGATATCACGACGTCCCTCGTCGTGACGAATCGTCGCGGATGTCGTGTCCCCCCCGCGAGATCCTTACAATACGATTATTAAAGTCGGAGGAAAAGAACCGAGGTGGTTCGTTTTACCGTTGCGCACTCTTTTCATGGTTGTTTTTGTTGGATTAAGCGGCTGCGTGGAAACGCCATCGAGCCATCGCGAGCTCTATTATTAGTTGCGGAAGAAACTGCCGGCTCATTACTTCAACGCGCGGATGAAAAAAAGAGTGGTTTTTTTTTCCAAAGCTATTTCGTTATTCTTGATGAAAAATGGAAAGTAAAGCGTGAATTTTTCGCGACGCATCTTCGCCGCGTCCGCTTACCTGCTTCAATTACGGCACGCACTTTCTAGCAAGAGATCCACCTGATACAGAATTACTTAATCCCTCGGTGAAATGCGTGAAAGTAACAAATATATCGAGTATCGAACGTATTACGTGTAAGCTGACTCGATTGGTTAACTCTAAAGTCCACTTTGCTCTAGAATTCGCGATGGAATTCGAAATAAAAATCTACTCATTTTCTTCTCAAATTTTTGATAATTTACGACAAATTAAACCGATTGTTTAAAGTGAGCGTAATAGTGAAATTGTTATTTTGGCCGTCATATTTTATTGTCTCAGTCAAAAAGTGCGCGCTTTAAATCACTTGCAGATATGAATCTCATTATCAGATAATTAATTTCCAATCTGGAAAATAATATTATCGCGGTAGATAAATACTTTGATTCGATCTGACGTCCATCCGGCCTTTGCGATCTTAATTTTGCAATTGTTTATTTTTTTATCGTTGTCTTTCTATTCGAAAAACCGAGCTGGAGCAACGCTCCGTTACGCGTAACTCGGAAGCGCGCGTGTAGCGAGGGCAAAATTCCTATTCGGGACCGTTAGCAAAGTTCTCTATTTCTATCTTGCTCGCTATCGTACACGCTAACACGGCCACTGCTGAAAGGCAGCCCGGTCGTAAATAATCAGAGATACGCTTTACAATGCCGAGAGAGATGCCGGCATTAAGGAAATAATCCACGCAGCATCCCAAATAATCGTAAGATGGGAAACGTACGATATTACCGCGAGTCGAGAATCCGTTACCGCAAATCTGCGTTCCGCAGATCTAGGTAATAGGTTTGCATCTTATAGGAAGCGAAATTATTCTAATCTTAATATGTTCTCTCGGCGGTCTACTTCGAACCTTAATTACACATATCGTATCTGAAAATGCGTCCTAAAAACGTATTCCGTAACGCAGAAATTTCCATAATAACGAGCAGCACGCCTGTTCTATTTTGCGACGCAGTTTTACGGAGGAGCTTGTCTAAACTACCGGATGTAACTTTTAACGACACTTTTCAACGGCCAATTTGGAGTCCGTTTTTCCCCGGCGCGAATATCGAGACGCCAATAATTTCCAACGCACGGGGTAATCTGTCGAGCGATTGAGAATGAAGAGTTTCTCGCGCACTAAACTTCAAGGCGCCGAGTGGGATAATGAAGTTATAAATTTCAGAATGCCATATGGATAACGAAATTGCATTCCTCAGTTAATTTCAAATAGGATTTACTTCTACATGGATATTAATTTTACAATTTATTAGAGAGAGACGCGCGGAATTGAAAAGGCGTGATGAATGATTAACTTGGACATTTTCATAAGAGGGGAGAAAAAAAAAGGTTGATTTCAAATTGGGCCAAGAATCTTAGAGCCATTAAAAGACATTCATCGATCATGGGACACTGTGTGCAGGATATTTCATCGTCTTATACCGCTAGTCTCGGGTAACATCAACCAGGTGTCTGTCCTCGATAAAAGTTTCAAGATTAAGGCAAGACACTTGGCTTTAGCGCGTATTACTCTAACGATTTAGCCATTGTTGAGTTAAAGCTTATTTAATCAGGCAGGCGATTCGACGGCGAAAATCCGCATACGACTTCACGCATTTCGGCATACGACGCGCTCCGATCCCTCCCGCGAATACTTTCCGCATCGCGTGACGCACTAAGTAGATTTCGTATCTGGAATTCTTCATCGCGAATTATAGATAAAGTCCTAGTAAAGTGGGCTCGAAAAGAAAGTACATCGATAATAATAGCGACAATAAATTAACCGGGGAATTATATAATCGGTGGAAGCAGAGCATAGCCGATTACCGCACGCGGTAAAATCAGGAATTTACTCCGATATCGAACATGTCGAAGTTTAGCTGGCCAGCCTAGTGCATCCACGATCGTTATCTTTAGATATCCGTGACTAATGTACGCGTGTATACCGTAATGATCGCGTCTGACCAAGCGCGCTTCCTTTTTACGATACACTGTATAAATGATTGAAAAAAAATCGTCGGGGAAACATCGAACGAATCGACGGCAATCGATGAATAAAAAAAAAGACACGTCATTAACGGCTCCGTCGAAAGTCTGCTGCGCGCGGCACAAAAAAAAACGGCCGTCTTGCTTCACTTTTCCCGTCCTAGTGGCGAAGATATCCGATTCCCATGCTACATCCGGAGCGAAATCGGCATTCGACGTGCACGCGAACGGTTCTCAGGGATTTTTCTTCGATATATCGGATGAATGGTGCGACTCCGTATCACACCTCGCAACCCGTAATTACGCGCGCGGCCGCCGAGTCCTTCTTTCCCGAGAGCGCATTGTATGTTCATTCGTACCAGTTTTGCTTGAAGAAAAAAAAAAAACTGCACCACGATACAGTGCGTGTACCGAGCGCGCTAATGTGCCAATTAAGCCCCATCGAAGTCTCCCCGTGCGTCGATCCGGCCGGTTTCATCGACGTCGCTTAACTTTAATCACGCCTTGGCGAGCCTTCGCGCTTCTCTTGAGACGCGCAGGAGCGCTGACCACGAGACAGCAGCCGGGGAGGAAGTGAATTCAATTAATCACGGATAATTAAGCCGCGATTAATTGAGTCTTCTTCCTGTCCCTATTATATCTATTATATCACAGGGGTGCGTGTTACGATCCGAATGGAGAATTCATTAAGTCGCAATTATGCATTAAATGTATTCTCTCCCCGCTTTGGAGAGTACGCGCATTTTATTTTTTATTGTTATACGCCAGAACCAGGCGGCCCCTTTCTTCCTTTCGTTATTAGTTCTCCCAGTTGAATTTAATGCTGAAACGCGCTTTGTGCTGAAGCAGGAATATATCTTGACGCAACCGGCGTAACACCTGCGACACCGTTCGCATGAGTCTTCGCAGCGGCGGTGTTATGATGTACGATTATGGATGCGATAGCGCCGACGCTTCGCCTGACGCTAATAGACTTTCTTTACGCCGCGTGATTTCCGTTCCGTATTAGCGGCCCGGCATCCCCGCGTCGTTTTGCATTTTGCGGCGCGGCCGCGCGCGCACGTCGATCCGTTGGAAATCCCAGGGATCGCAAATTGGAAATTATCTCGCGGAGCAATCGGCCAATTCTCTCTATCACTCGGCGCGCCTTTGTTCCCCGAATCACCGGTCGGCGTTCCAATCACCGATTCGCGATCCTCAATCATCAGCGCGCGCGGCCTGACGCGCGCGGGCTTTAACAGACGGACGGACGACTTCATCGCGCGCGAGCAGATATTATATGCGCAATTTATACGCATCGCGTTATTGCGTATTGCCATTAACGCCTCACGCGGTTATTACGGATACGTTGTAATACTTAATTATTATTAATGACTCCGCGCTCCCCGTTACATCGCCAGCGCGCGCGCCGTCTTTTACCGTATTCCGCGGAACAAAATTGTTCGTTTGTAATCAAGACGCGTTACATTCGCTTATTTGATCGTAATCGTAAATGACTCAACGGTTTCATACACCATCGGTTTCACACACCGCCGTTATCTCAGCGAAGAGAGAGAGAGAGAGAGAGAGAGAGGGAGGGAGGGGTGAGAGAAAGAGAGAAAAAGAGAGGAAGGTCGTATACAATCTTGAAACATGTAAATTGAAGCCGGCCTGCAAAAGTCAGCGATTGCAAAAGAATGACTTCTCCCTCTCGGCTATGGAAGATTCCCCCGAGATGACCCAATTGCCCGCTTCATCTCGCGCGCTTATCGCGACCGTCTAGGAATCTACGAGCACACACTCGATTAACCGCGATAATTATCCCGTCGAGTCGTCGCAAGAGTACGTCGAATTACTTTCTCGTTTTGTGCTATTTTGCACGCACGCATCCGTCCGTCCGTCCGTCCGTCCGTTCGTTTCGTCGTCGTCGTTGTTGTTGTCGGCGGCGGTGGCGGCGGCGGTGCGCACGTAGAGCGCATTTTCTACACAGTGTACGTATGGTGCGCACGCTACTTTCTCGGTCTCGACCTATATGCGATTTTTTTCCTCAAACCCCATTCGATCCGCCACGGCCGGCTGGTATAAACATGAATCTGGGTGCCTTTCTATCGCGCATCATCGGGTACACGCTTTTCCGCTGCTCGCCTCGAGTAGGGGGGGGGGGAGGGGGGGCCGGCGAATGCAAACGCGGGGGACTCGAGATTTTTCTCCGATAGAGGAACGAAAAAAAAAGAGGAAAGAAGAAGGAGAGGCATTCCTAATGTCTTAACCATGTATGTCGCATGTAATACTTAATTATTATTAATGACTCGCGCTGCCCGTTACGCGTGCACACGCCGTCCTTTTACCGTATTCCGCAGAAGTAAATCGCTCGTTCGTAATTAAAGTGCGTTCAGTTTTGGATCCCATTGGAATATTTCGATTTTTCGCGCGCTGCTTCCGGCACAAGGTTTTTCAAGATTCTTCGACGAGAAATGCAATGTCTCTCTCTCTCTCTCTCTCTCGGTGTGAATTAAAGGATGAAATCTTGATCGCCAAGTTGCGCGAGTTATGACAGATGCAATATATTACGAACTTATCCGCGTGTTCCGTGAACGTCATCGTGCGAATATCTCCACGCGCGCTGGTTTTCTCTCCTCGCTATTTTCTCGAGCAGACTCGTCTTCCGCTCGTCTTCCGGATGATTTCTGTTTTTTTTTTTTTTTCTTCTTCCCTTCCGTCCCGCGGAATTTGCCGGTCACGAATCACGCGCCACGCTTGATTTTTACGTTAAACCGTGAAAAGAATGTCGTCGGCGTTTCGAAAATCATTTCGCGTTTCGATCTGTACGCCGGCGATCTGCGCGCAGCGGCGTGCACCGCGCGCAAAACAATTTTCGCGGAATTTCGCGGATCGGCGAGCTAATGCGCAAATCAATCAGCGCCTCGATATTTCGCCGCGAGTCCGCGATTCGCTCGTCCGTTCATTTTAAAGCAATTACACGTGGGCGGGGGGAGGGGGGAATCTGTGCCGACGATAGTTGAGCGGTTTATAAGCGGCAAAACGGAACAACAATGCGAGAAACACGACTGGGAAAGCCGCCGGTGGCGGGCAGACAGGCCAGCCGCCTTCGCTCGTTCAAGATTAATGCGCTTACCTCGCTCGTGTAATTTGTCGTCAGCTTGATTTGCGGTCGGATCTTTCCGGGCGACTCTCGCGTCTCCTTGGCCGACGTCAGTGGTGCGGTGGTCGTGACATCAACGGAGGCGGAGGCGGCCGCCGCCGCCGCCGCCGCGGTGGCGGAGGCTGCTGATTTTCTCGACGACAGCACGGTGGCGGCGGTATGTTGAGTCGGCGAGATTATCCTCGGGGAGGTCTCGGTGAAGGCGGGGACGGCCGTTCTACCGTCGCCCTGCGGATCGCCCTGGGGTGTCGCGTTTGATGCGAGACTCGCCGTCGACGCCGATGTCGCGATCGATGTCCTCGTCGTCGTCCTCGTCGTCGCCCTTGTCGTCGTCGTCGTTGTCGTCGACGGCGAGATCGACGGCAGCTTGAGCATCGTCGTGGGGGATGTGACGGCCGTCGCCGCCGCCGTCGTCGCGGACGACGCTCTTGTCGAGGAAAGCGGCGAGAAGGAAGGCGACGATAAATGCAACGTGGCGTTTCTCGCATACGGCAGCGTGGCGTTCGGTCGCGACGTCGTTGCGGTAATCGGCGAGGTGATCTTGTTGCCGCTGATTGGCGGGATCGGCGTGGTCTTTTTCCCTCTGATCGGATCGTCCGGACGTCCTTTCGACGACGCCGGCACGGCCGACACTGCCATTAGCAGCGCGAACCAAACGCAACACTGGAGAGCACGCATCTTAGGCACTTCCTTCGGAAATAAGCTTCTTCCGCTATGTATTTTTACGTGTAGCACTTCTTTCGCCAAAGTTCTTTTTACCGACGAGGCTTCTCTTTCCACCGCGAACCTGCAAATGGCACAGGAAATATGTAGACGACGTGAAATGTATAATAATGTACAGGATATCTCAGAACTGACGGATTTCCTTCAAAGACTGATCCTTTCGCGAATATTGCGGATCGATTTTTCTTTAGCGAAAGAATGAGAGCAATTCGTCTGCTATCTTTCGGCCGCTGTAAAAAGGAATTCACAAAGAGACGCCTGCATAAGTCGTGCGCTTTCTATTTTATTTACGAATGAAAATATTGTCGAAAAAAAAATAGCTCGCGAAGTAACATGTTCACTTTTGCGTTTGCTCGCTCATTTGTGTTTCTGAGCGATAAGCCTCTTTTCCTATTTCTCTTCCGTGTTTTCTCCCGATCGAAAAATCACCGCAGCTTTCGCTGTTTCATGTCAATAACGTCGAATGTAGGATAGGATTATAGATCGTATATCTCTGCGGTTTGCGCAGATTACGCGATGCCGATGCGATAATATCGAACGTAACGGACGCGCGTCTTCCCGTATGCGCTCGCTGTGTCCGAAGTGATGTTTACTTCGGAATGGCCTTAACAGGGCAGAGCTCTCGCTCTCGCAACGGTAATTAGATTTTTCTGTCGCAATTGAGTACATGCTAACTCGAGTACGCGCAGTACTCACCGCGGATTTCAGACGTAAGCACGTAATCCGCGTTCTCTTTTACCGTTTTTCTTTCTCGTCTCCGTAATTTTCCGTCTGTCTGCCTCTCTATACCCATCTGCGCTCTCCTTTCCTCGTTGCGCTACCGCCGCAGCACTCTTTCTTTGTTGTGTAGCTGAATAAAAATTTTCCTCTCCAACGTAATAACACGCGTAAAGTTAATAACACGCGCGATATCTATGCATACGAAATGCGGCAAGCGGTCGAAATAATTATCGTGCGTCAAGTGCGAGTCGAAAGAGAGACGGTAAGATGGAAGCTTCATTACAAGGAGAACGTTCTGATCTAATGCACTCGCGATATGACGGATTAAAGACATCGTGCAACTTCCGCCGCGCGGAATGAATAAATGAGACATATCTGCAATTATAAACATCCTTTCTTTCGCCTGTTATTTCATTTCTTCGGTAATCTCGAAATCGATTTCCGTCTCCCGGCGATGATTCGTCAACCGATTCGATCGCGATTTTTATCCTTCGTATCTTTTCACACCTGACTTTTTTCCGTAGAAAAAACTTATCTTTATTCTATTCTCCGCATTTTTTCGAAGGAATAAATATTTCCGTCGATCTCTCGGTTCTGGAAGGGTTAAATGACCCGGTTTTCGTTTAGTCGACCGAAACATTTGTGTCGACAGATGGGAAATTAAGTGGACGGGTGGGAGAGAGGCGTTTATTTATTTATTTCCTCGCCTTCCTGGATGTCCACGCATCGGTCCATGGCGGGCTGACCGCTTATCTACCTGCCTACCCACGTATTTTCCTTTCACGCGCTCGATCTTGTCCGCACGCGGTCTTGTGCCGCAACAGTTATCGCACGTTTGCCATACGACATTGGTGGTGAAATTGGGTCATTCGGTACGAACCGACCGTTATTTCGTTGCATTTACAAGGCCGTATCAAACTGCTCGCGCGCGCGCGCGCCAACACCGCACGCTTCGAGCATCAGATGTTAGACATTATGCTTCATTAGAATATATCTCACGTTGCTGCGCATATATACGATAGATGCGTATCTCGCCTATCTTAATCTAACGGAAGTGAGAGCGTGGCGTGGAAATATTTATCGCCTTGATTAGATAGCCGTTCGCATAATACTCTGACGAAGTGCATTGCTTTGATACATTCGGCGAATTTTGAAGTTGCAATTCTCATCCGAGATCTCTGTTCTTCGCCCGGGACCTTCGTTAATTATACCTGCGACATTGCACGGATTCTTCGATGAAATAAAACTCGAATTATCGCGAGAAAAACTAATTACTTCCCTCCCGGCAAATGAAATTTATACACAATGGAAATTATCTGCTATTTGGGAATTTTTCGCAGTCGCAACTTCTACCATAATGCTCTTCCGCTACAGTGTACCGCTTAGAATGTTGCGGTTAAAAAGTTTCCACGCTTAAACCGCAGACGAAGTTTTTAAACGTTCGCGACATCGAGCGTTTATACGTGAACAATATACTAATTAAATTATTTTCTTAATGAAGAGGACGCGGAAAAAAACGGTAACGCAAACGAGTCTCAGAGAATGAATAGGCGAGATCTGAAAAGGCGACAAACATGTGTCTACAGTGTCGCGAGAAGCTGGGTGGAAGTTGGTATATGAAAATCACAATTAAAAATCAGTCATGCGAACGAGATAATTAAATTATAAAATTAAGAGGTCTTGCGAAACTCACATTTCTTCACAATTTTGTAAAATTGAATTGTGTATTTCACATTCTGTAAGAAAAATGAAATTAGAATTTAATTATATATATATTTTATTTTAATAACTCAATTACATTTTTGAAAAATTAAAAAAGAGGATAACGAATTCTGTAATAGAATATCCTTTTTTCGCAGCTTTCTATTTGTACTGCAAAGTTACAAATCATGGAACACGAATCTAGACTTCTCAATCAATACAATTAATTTTCTTGAACACATTTTTTCGACATACATTTCTCTACGGCGCTGGCAATTCAATGATATTTAATCGTTAATGAGCATCATGCAAGGAGTTTAATTTGCCCCGACGAAAAAAAAAAAAAAAAAAAGAAAGGTGTACATCGATACGCGATATATGCGTTGGTTTCGGCAATTTGTCGGACTAACGAGATTGAAAGGAAAGCAACGCGTTCGAGCGTGTGCAAAAGTGCGCGCGATTAGCAATGGATATAAGGCCTCGTCGGATCTCGTAAAATCGCGTTCACGTTCGCGCTCACGTTTCGCGACGACATAAAGGATTTCGCGCCATTCAAAAGGCGCAGCCTGGTAGACAAAGAGAAACCGCGACGACCCGCGTCAACGCCGCCGACCGCCTAACGGATCTTTTGTTAAATTGGCTTAACGTGTTGTAGCCCTTTTCCTTATTGCACAGCCCGGCGTTCGTTGTACCTCACGTAGCCATCCTCGTGATTCGCTACGGTGAAATCACGAATCGTTAGGCTGCTTATAACGTAACGTCGAAGAAATGCACGTCATACATAAAAATGTGTTTGTCATTAAAACTAATCATGATTAACCCCCTTTCATAATCGTTGAAAATTAATAAAAATAAATCGAGCCTCGGCAAATGACGTTTGCGCACTCGGACGTAAATATCTTGAATTCGATTGATTAATCTACGAAATGCGTTTTCTTTAAAAGTCATCCGAAAGACAAATGATTATCGATCTATTTTCCCGGCGCGGAAAAGCGTATGCCAGAAACTAATCAGCGTCTTTTGCCGCGTGTTCCTTTCTTGGGTGGATAATAACTCGTTTCGCGGATTGTTGTTAGAAATACGGTGATAATAATATATCATCGTCGCCCAAAGAGAAACGAGCAACACTCGCGACGGGAAGAAGAATGTATGACGGGCACGGAAAGTCCGGTATCTGGGACTTGTAAGATATTCAATAAGGAATAACACCCACCCGCCTCGATTCGCATGGGTAGCGCCGGTAGTTGGACGCGTTTCGTAGATCATAACGGAAGTGTACGAGGAGCGAAGCCGGTGGTCGCGATCGGAATGCTGTTCAAAGGAATATCTACCTGGCTAGAATTATTGATGTCGAACGAACATTGCCCGCAAAAACTAAATAAACACACAAAGCATCAGCACGAGAAACGAGCGTGTGATATATCTTTCTCCCCCCCCCTTTTTTTTTCTTCGAGACAGCAATCCACACCCTACGATTGCCACGAATTTTTTGCGTCCAGGTAACACGAAATATTCAATGTATTAACATTGCAATTATTCTTTTGGATAAAAAGAGGAATTGTTTTATCATTGAAACAAAACAATCATCACACTAGCGGATAATATAATAGCAGTTTCGAATAAAAGTAATGATAAAATGTATTTCGTTAAATAGTATTCTGGCAATTTTGATAAATCTTAGGTGACAAGATGAATGCTGAAGATGGACGAATACGCGATGATGAATTATACATATCGTCGATTTAATGCGAGCAGACCTTTGGAAAGAAAACGGAGTTTTTGAAACTAAAGTGTTACATAAAAAAAAGAATAACGCGACGTTAAGAGATATTTTCTTATTTCCAAGCACTAAAAGTTTCATGTATGCATATTGAAATAAAATGCCAACAATTGTGAAGTGTAATAAAATTCTCAAACGTTAATTAGCGACTTTTGCGCCGACGACGATATGTATGTTGATCGCGCCATTGTCTCGCGCATTATCCTCATTAATATTTGAAGGAAAAATGAAGAGCTCGTACCTCGTGCAGCGCGTAGGTTGGCTGACCTTCAACCTCGCCTCGACCGCGACCTCAGCGGCGACCTCGACCTCGATCCCTGATAGGAAAGAAGACGTAACGCAGCTCTCGCAACCCCGGCGCGTCACTGACAGGCCGGTCGACCAGTCGATCCCTGTCCCGATCGTTCGCCAATCCCCGCCGATCGGTTCTTCTCTCGGTGAGGACGCGGGTACTCTTGCGCACCACGATCGGACACCCGGGATCCCTGATAGCCGTTTGATAGTCGGCGCGGACCGATCGCAAATGACAAATCGTCTGTCTCGCGCGCAACCCACACCCCTTCTTCGCCGGTTCCGTTCGCTCCTTCGAGATTGATCGCGATCAGAGATTCGCTGTATACGCAGAGAGACTCGAAGGAAACTCGCGATGAGATTGTTTCGGGGTTTGCGCCCGACTGCGGCCTCGCGTAGGACGCTCCGTGCCTATGAGTCCCCGCTAGTCCCACTTACCAACCAACCAGAAACTGCTCGGGTGTACTCGGAATCCTAAGCTGCATCTCCGCCGATCCTCCTTCCACGCTCCTTCTCCGCCGCTTTCGTCGTCGCTCTCCTCCCCGGCCGTGTACTAGTGTACATACACGTAAGACATTTACCTAAGACTTTACTTGTGCTTTTCGTCTTTTTCGGCGGCTGCGCGCGGGGAGGCAAGCGACGAGCGAGAAGAAGACCGAGCGAGCGAGCTTAGCGGCCGGAACCGTTTCTAACACCGCTAAGTGCTTGTAAGCGCGAAGGCATTTTACAAACTGCTAATTGATGCTAACGATATTACGAGAGAAAAGTGTCCGTGAGTTTCTTATTTTTTTTACTAATTGCAAGTCGATGCTGAACGAGATAAAAACTGCTACGTTGAAGAGCAATCAGCTCTGCGCCGCGGTTCGATCTTAATTCACTGACATTCATCGGACCTCGACTGAACCTCCGCACGTGTCCTCACCTTTCCAATGAGGAGAAATTTCTGAATGCTGCCTAAAGCCATAACTTTCTGCTCGATTTTCTATTCGTAAGTGTTACTCACATAGTCCGATAAATTGAATTACATATTCGGATGATAGCTAACAATTCGAGTTCTGACATTGAAAACGATATAAGTACTATTTCAGAACTATTTTCTATAGCTTTTCAAAATGACATATTCTAGGTGAAATTTGATCGCACGCTTCGAAGCGCATTATTCATATTCTCAAACGAATTTTTTTCATCCTGAACAATTTTATTTTTGATGCTCGCATTCTCTTTAACGCCGAGATTTCAATTATACCAAATTAATTAATTATAGAGAAAAATAAGGAGAGATCAATATTATTCAATAAAACTATCAATTCATTTGCAACACTTGTCTGTAATGTTTTAAACGTCTTTAGAGAATTTCTTTGACAAAGTTTTTTATTGTATAAAAAGTTTATTATTAAATAAAAATCAAATTTGTACGTAATAAAAAGTTCTCCGCGAAAGAAATTCTCTAAGAAAACATTCGGAACACTGGACAATTATTACAGATGAATCGATAATTGATTTACCTGCAAATAAGCAAATGGAAACACAAATTGCGAATTTTAACTTTAGAAAGCTCGAGAACTACAAGGAAATTGCAAATTATCATGTTGAGAGTTCCTCTTGTAAATCTCATACTTACAACGTTAATTATTTTTACAAATTACACGCGAGAGAGCCAAACCTCACGATGAGCGCACTGCTCATCGTCAATAGGCTCTCGCTTTATCGCGATTTTTCAATCGTAGACACGTCTGTATAACACGGCCTTTCTCCAGAGATCGAACGCGCGTATTCTTCTCGACATTGCGATGCATCTCGGTGAAAGTCCATGGGGCTATTTATTATATTAGACATAAGATCAATTCGACGTGGACGCTAATCATTGTCTGCGGTGCAACGCGGGGAAAACCACTCGTTCGCGTGTTGTTTCGCAGAGATCTTTTCTCCCGCGAAGCTATGAGAAGGGTGTCAGAGAATCAGCATCGATTCTATTGGCAAGGCATTCCGCTGACCGCGAGCAATCGGAAAAACTGACCCGCTCGTTACGCCTGTAGATTTTTTGCGCTTCGAGGCGAATGTGATTCGCGCACCGCGAAAACAAAGAGCAAATAACGTAAGAACTTCTGAAAAGTGTGTCGAATAGCTCTGAAAGCGTGATGTAGAATCGCTCGTCGTTCAATTAATCGCGAAAATTTGCGTATGTACATAAGATTATACATACAAGTTTGAGGCTAACAGGAATGTTTAATGTCCATAACATGCGAGAATCGCGAAACACGCGATGTCCGAATAAATTTTCGCCGAGGAAAAAAAAACCCCTCTGCATATTTATGAGCGAATTCACTTTCTAAGTTTGATATAAAGCTGATGCATCACGTGATAACGTTGCATATTCTGCGTATTGCGCCAATTAGATGTGCAAAGTTTATGGCGGATAAATTGCCAATGATATATTTGCCGCGTGTATCATGAACAATTGAATAGTTGCCGTACAATGCATGGAAATTTATGCGAAGACTCGCTCAATTACTTGCGGCAACATCTGAAAAACGAAAGTACATTGGTTAGTATAATTGATTAAACATAATACATAATATCTTACGATCTCTTAAGCGAAGCGGTGAGTTGTATTGTTCGTAGTAATCCATATTGCTGAAAATATAATACTTCTACAGCAATTTAATAGGTTGTTTTCCATTCGAAGAAGAGCGCGTCGTTAAATAACTAATTAATGTATTCCTATTATCATTTATTTAATCAAAAAGACTCGTTGAAATATCGACTGCACGATAGTAGCTAAAAATTCGATTGGAATTTATGATCGATCTACTTGTTAAATTCGTGCTCAAACGCGAAACGTAATAAATTTGAAGCCAAATAGATTTCTAGCGTGGAAAGAGAGTCGGAACTGTGTTGGATTGCGCTGAAAAATTCCGGAGAGCACGAGTTGCAGTGGATTCGTGCGGTTCAATTTACACGCGTCGCCGCTGATGTTGATTAATTACGCCCGATCGCTTAAATGTATCTTCGGCGCGATTGTACGCCGCGCAAGAGAAACACGATTCAGTGAGTCAGAGCAGTGAAGCGCAATGCAGCGCGGCGCGGCGCGGCGCGCGGCACAGCGCACGGCGGTAACGGTGCCGTGCAGATGGTAACGTGCAAGAGTAGAGCATCCGCGAGTCGTGGGGTGATGGACCGTGACGTTCTCACAGATAACTCACGGCTTCCGACGTCTATTCGCGTTCTGGTTATGTCAAGTTATCCATAGATAACTCAGAGAAGAGGAGAGCGTCTCCTTTATATTACTCGAGGAGCGGTTACGTGTTTATTCGAAAAGCATCCGGCATATCTCTGCTTATCGTGCAATTACAATAGTGAGCTTGAAATAGCAACATTTTGAGCCTCGCTTCACTGAGAAGCACGTGATTTGCATATTGAGAAAAGTGGTAGAGCAGCACATAAAATACGACACACAGGTGGCATTTTTGTAAGACGTTTTATAAATATTTTAATTTATAATGCGGCAAACAATAACTGCAAAAGCAATGTTGGAGAATAATGTAGACGTGCGTTGTATTGTTATTATTATAACAATACAATACTCTTGTCATGTTTCACGTATGATAGCACAATGACTCAATTATTTAAGAGACAAATCAACATGTATGACACATGCGTGATAAAATTAACTGACTTTTATATCGAATTTTGCTGCCATTGATAAGAAATCTTTCGCTAAAATCTAAGCGTTGCATTATTTGCACACCCTTGAAACCGTTCAAGTATTACTAATATCTTCTTTATCAACTTGTGGTAGATAAACATCCATATCTTTATCCTGCATTCTCGATAATTTCGAGGATCGATAAATCATCGTTGCGCATCGTACAAATATGTACATTTTTCGCTACTACTTATTGCATCTAACATTTCTGTTTTCCGCGCAGTACAAAAGAACGGAGAGTATCGTGGAGAAGAAAAGCCGAAGGAGGAGAAATAATATTGTCATATATATTTTATTAAGTTAAAGTAAAATTAACAAATAACATCGAGAGAGAGTGAGTCTCTTCTGAATCGTTTTACAATGCCACCGTATACAAATGCCCGAGCGATATTTTCGGAGGATCAGAGACAGATGTGCACGAGTGACGACACGGTGACAGCTCTGTGACATCTGTGAATCTGTAACGAAACGACGACAAGCGATCGGTAGCTCGAAGAAAAGACTCGCTACTACTACGAGATATACAATAACTATGGTGAAAGTTATTGCGGGAGTACAATTATTATTTTTTTATTATTATTTTTTTTGTATTTTTTTTTCTCGAACATACTGTACAAAATTGTACAGGCGTCACGATTGGTGGTTTGTCTCTTATCTCTATACTCCTGTACACAATTTTTACACTTAACATTCGCCAACGCCACTAGAGATTGGTACATGGCACGGCATCGCACGATTGACGATGAAAACGATCGGTTGACAAGCGACATTAAATTAACGGTCGGGATTTTCACCCGCGCTTACTGTTGCGGCGAATTTTTCAGCGCCGAGTGTCGTGCCTTAATTGAGAAAGAGAGGTCCCTGCGTGAAAGATTACTCAAAAGTGCGCTTGCTGCCGTGAAATAAAAACCTGTGTAGTCCTCCTAACTCTATTATCCGTCATTCGGCAACGTTGCGACAATCGGCAGATACCTATCGATCAGTTAGCGCGCTTAAAAATGAAGAATGAATCGTGATGCCGTTTTTTTTTTTTTTTTTTTTTACGGGGAAAAACATATGTAATAAGTATAAATCCATTAGAGCTGGCAAGCGTCTTGTCAGTGTCAGTGGCAAATATCATTATCGACACGGTCGATATGTCAAGTGACGGAGGTATTGGATTCTCTATTCTCAGATATCGTAAGTCAGTTGGTCGAAGTTGTGAAACGGTATGCAATAACCGCTGTAAGTCTTGATCTCCAAGACGCCGGTGTAGGATCTCGCCGGCGAGGAACCCGGATCCGTGTGCCGTCGCGGGCATCGGTGTCCGCGAGGACACTGACAAAGTGGCGAGGCGTTCACTTCCTCGAGCTGCGAGTTGTGTCGTTTGCGCACGGTGAACAGGCGACATGGTTCTTTGTGCTGGCATCGCAGTCTCTGCAAACGGAGAAGACATAAAACATCGCATTCTTGAGCGACGAAAGAAAGAAGGAAGACATTTTTTTGCACAAAAGTAAAGAATTTTGTCGCTTTTCTGACATCGTCCGTGCAAAGTTAGCGTTCAACTACTTTTGGAAAAAAAAAAAAAAAAAAAAAAAAAAAACTGAAGATTATTTAAACTGAAATTTATAACTTGAGTGTATTAAAACAGTTTTGTGCTTTTGTACATTTTTCAAATATAATTTTCTCTCGAAATATTTTTTTTTGCGACTTACACTTTGCGGCGAGCAAGCGAACGAATAGAGAAAACCTTGATTTCCATCCGGCGATGTGTACGGTTGCCTCCGTACCAGATATGGCACGCTACCTGGCCGACATCGGCAGCGAACCCGCTGTACCGTGGCGTTCGCCGGGCCGCCTCCTGGTGCCAGTGTCCACGTGACATCTCTGCGATGGAAAAGAAATTTAAAAAAAAACCGATCTGAAGAAATATATTCGAAACGTGAAGAGAGCGCTGAATAATTATAGAAGCAAAAAGAACGAAATAGAGATGGAGAAGTTTCGCCTGCTTGTAGAACAATGAAGTTTGAACAAAAATACACTTGAAATGTAAAAGAAAAATGAGCAGCGAGATGTAAAAAGCGTAATGCAAAATCGAAGCGACGAGAAGAACGCGCGTCATGATTCGACTAACTTGAAGTAACGACAGATGGGAAGTCGTTTCACGGGTTCGCAGAGCTTGTAGCGGCGCGTTTTATCGACGATCGTGTATCCGTCGTCGCCGTGAAGACTGCTGGGGCAAGCACGACCGTTCGGACAACGACATTGTCTCTCGACCCACGGTGCACCATATAAATCCACCTTGCTGCATACCTCGCTCCGGTCCGCGCACTCCGGCAATTCCTTCTCGCTGTCCTGCGCAAACAAGTGGTCGCCATTGATAATAAAACGATTCACACCCTCCTCCATTTATTGCATAGTCGTTGAGACCAAATATTAAATATATAATGCATCAGCAATAATTGTAAATGAATTAATGGAATTACAATACATTAATTATCGATGATGGTGAAAAAAGGAGGTATTTGAATTCTTTTAACAATCACTTAATGATAAAAGATAAAAAGATTTCTCATTAACGAATCGCGAAAGTAATGAGAAATTGTTAATTGATTGGTAAATTTCCAATAAACGCCGGAAATTATATATCGCGATCGAAACACCGCGTATCTCGAAACGATAACGGAATTATTAAGTGGCGTGATTAAGATCGCAGCGTGATTGTATCGTTGCGTAATAATAAACGTCTGTATATAACGTTGTTGTCGCGTTATGGGACCACGACGACTAATGAAATAAACGGGACGATTGCGCACAGACTCGTAACTAAAGTATATATCCGCTCTTTCTGCCGGCGATACAAAGTCTGCTATAACTGGACTATTTAGATGTTGCCAGTCCATTCATTGAGGCAATCGCGTACGTCCTGTGTCCAGGCCTATCACCATCGACGACGTCAAACCACCGTAAGGCGACCGCGAAATCTCGAAATATCTGCCCAAGCCGTTGGATTTTTCCGGCTGGATCCGGTCTTCGCAATTTCGCATTTTAATTTTGCATTTTCAACGATTCGCCGGCTCCTGGAGATTTAAAGAAACGATAAATTTACGTTTGATGATGATTTTATTCGTCGCACTATTGAATCAGAAATCATTCATTTCCACGATTTGTCGACTTGTAATCCAAAATGATTTTTTAGCGAGTGAAGGAGGCGTTTTCGCCGCAATTTAAAGCTTTGACATTAATACTGTGTTGAAGTCGAAAATAAAATTTAAGGGGGAAAAAAAAATGAAATGTAAAAAGTCAAATGGGAGAAATTTCTCAGAACGTTGTTTCAGCCCTTTCGCCTTTGGCTTGTCTTTCCGCGTATTCGGGAATATATATTAATTTACGAAAAACGTTCGTCGCGCGTGCAGTCACGCACGTTTTCTGTTAACGCGGTACACTTTATCGAACAGGTATACGATAGTGCGTGAGCCGAAGCAGTTAGAGCAACGTACCATTCAACGAAGAAACGTTCGAGGAAATGGTCTTCCGCCGTTTTACCGTCGACTGTGAGCATTCGACTTTTTGCTATTCGACCATCCGTTCATCTCGTTTGCCTTTTTGTCTTTTCTATACCGCGTACCTTCTACTCTTACTACTACTATTACTACGGATCATCCGTCACGGCACAACGGATCGCACGAATGGCCTTTTTGTGAGGAAAATCCTCCTTGATCTCGTTCCCTTGAGCATCCATTTGCGCTTATACACCTAAAGTCTAGCCTACATCCGTAAATATTGTCGAACAGCGAACCGCGCGATACTCTTTGGTCGAACGATTTTCCACTTTTACGAGATTGTTATTCGTGGTTTCGCTGCACCGTAAGATGCAGTTTTCTTGAACGTTGCAACATTATAACCAACAATTTTATAAAAGGCAATATTTTCTTAACTATAATTTTAGATCTTGCATGTGCATTCCGTAAATTTGTGCATTAACAATTGGAAATTGATTTGAAATTTTTAATTGCGCGATTAATGACAACTTCGTCAAAGAAATCGAATTATCATTATACATTATTATAGAAAATACGTTTCTCAAAGAAATGAAATCTCCAGAGAGCGTTTTTAAGCCGCGCTTAATCCGCCGATTTCATTCGCTTTCCGATTGTTAATCGCGGTGCGTCGCATTATCCATCCCGCGCGACGTTTCTTACGCATTTCTTTATCCTACTTCCGTCGGCTCTAAGAGCGAAAGAAAGGGCGAGGAAGCGAAAGGGGAAAGGAAGTTTTTGAAGCTGATATAGCAGTAAGCAAGCAGCAGGAGCGGGATTCACGCGTACACACAACGCACACAGCGCGGCGGGTAAACTAAAATGGGATAATAGAAGGACCGGAAGGGCGCCGTAAAAACCATCCGGAAGTTCTCACGCGTCTCTCGCTTCTCGCACGGCCGCAATGAAAATGACACCTGGCACTCGGGATGGACATACTACACGAAGGCGAAGGAGAAGGAGGAGAGGAAGGTGGCCGCTTAGGCACCGACGACGGAGAGAAGGGCGCGCGAGACGAGGAGCGAGCTACGGGACAAAAAAAAAAAGAAAAGAAAAAAGAGACGAAGAAAAGGAGAGACGCACGGCGACGCAGGGAATCTGGTCGGATGGATGGATGGCGTTGTTAGTAAAAAGATCGCTCGCTCATCGTTCCATATAGCCGCACCGGATGTCCCTAAGCTCCCGGAGATCTCGTCAAGCGATCGAAAATATAATGGCACCGGGGTGCCACCGCAAAACCGCTCCACATAATCGACTCGGGCTAATTGGCGCTCGATCCGTATCCGCTAATCGCCCCGGAAAGATAACCGTAATACCTACAGATTACTCCATGAATGGGGCAATTCTGCGGGAAAAGAGACCACTCTTCGCTTAAATCGCTCTCCTCAGTTCACTGGGTCTCGAACAAATTTCGCTTTCATCTCATTTTTGCGGCGTATCAATTTTCCGAAATTGTGCGAGAAATTTTCACCGACAAATTTATGAGAATAATTACGCGAGAGAGAATTACAAGGAAGTCAAATCGAAGCTTGTTGCTGCGTTAAGAGATTTTTCTCGCAGACGACGAAATGTAGAAAAATATATTGTGAAAAGGAAAAGAATAAAATAAATGTGCGCGTTTCGTCGGTGCGACTATCGGCCGCGATTTCACGGAGCCGCGTGACTTTTGTCCGATACGCGGCGAGGAGCAATTTTCTCTCTCTCTCTCTCTCTCTCTCCTCGGCGGCGATGTGTCGTCATCCCCACTGTATCATTCTTGCTCACGTACTGTCTCGGCCCACGTGCGAAACGTACGTATCTTACGATACACAGTCCGTATACGCTTGGGTGTCGCGCGCTCTCGTCCGCTCCGCACGTGTAGACCTACGCGCGTATCCTCTCACATACACGCATACAGGCACACACACGACCCTCTCACGCACACGCACGGGGATACGTAGGTGTTTACAGGCAACGACAGCAACAGGTTCGAGCATCGAGTGGGCGCCGCTGCTTTGCTAACGGCTACGTTTCCCTCTCCCCGTGACTTCCTGCGCCCGTAAGCGGACGATTTAGCTTCAAATCCTCGGAATGCCTATCCCGAGACCTGTATAAGCCCGCGCATACACCGTCGTTCGCGGCTTTCGACCTTTTTGGGACTTAAAAACGTGCCCACCTGCTGACGAAGGAAACGACCGGCGTAAAGAAGATCGACGGGGAGCGAAATTGCCGATTGTGAGCCGGACGAAATTCACGCGAGCCGAGCGTATTGCGAGCCGCGAGCGCGATGTATAATATTAATCGTGACAAGTAGCGCGAAATATGCTCCGGCGTGATGCGCGCCGTCCCGACAATGCAATTGCGTGGCTCGCTGAGATGACTTCGCTGGGATTGAAGCATTAAATATTTGACCGCTTTCCGGAACGATTTCAACGCTGATTTATTTCGGGACCTTAGTCGGCAGTAACGTAATTTTGACGGAGTTAAATAGGCTAGTGACTCGAGAAGAGTGTTGCGGCAATAAAAATTTATTCGACACATAGTTTCGGCTTCTAATAACAACGCCAATTATCAATCTTTCTATAATGGAAATTACTTTGTCATGAAAAATACCTCGTGTATTTCGTCTTATTTGTTTGCTAAGCGCTTCGACACTTGTGATGCCGTTTATTATAATTTTTACTTGTAACGACACTGAGGAAAGTCTAATATAGGCAGAAATGTTTATAATTTTTATAATATAATTTAATTTTTTGCACGAACAGCTAGCAACGGCTCTTTTTTCTCCCAAGATTAGTTGTTAAGAAAAATTTAACTGAATTTTTCCTCTTCATTGATATCGCGAAGTTGGCTTTTCTTTTATTCGGAGTAAAGAAAAATACTTAAAAAATATATCTATTAATCGTAAAATTCATAATGAAATTAAATTGACAAAGTGTGATAAAAAGTTATTAAACATAAAACAATTAGATAAATGTCTCGTAAACTGTTCGTAAACAACTCCGTGATATCAATTAAGAGTTTGCGTATCAGATTTAAATCTAATGCGAGCAACGTACGATTGGAAACGTAAGGGTAGCGGTAAAGAGACACGACGTATAACTTTCATTTATATAACTTAGAAAGAGTATCGCATATGACCTTTCGCGTGCTAAACGTGCTGCTATGCGCAATGTTAGATATGAATTATGTACACGCATATCGGATATGTAGCCATTCCTAATTTCGCCGATAATATACCGGTTGTCCGTCTAAAGTTTTCACAGTCGAACTGTGTCAACGTCTTCTCTATGAATAAAAATAAGGGGGAAAAAAGGAATTCAATAGAACTTACGCTAGCCTCCTCTCCCGTTTTCTGGTTCTCAGATGAACAATTTTATGCAAATCACAAGTTTGTAGCTTAAGGAACAAGTAAACAGGTCTTCCAGATTACGAATGTATAATTAGGAATGATTGGGGATAATTTTGGAATTGGAGAATGGCGGAAATTTTGAATAAACTTGGGCGATTAGCTTACCCCGACTTGGTACAAAACCCTGGGCTCCTCGTGCGTCAGTCTGTGCTTTCTGTTACGATTGATCAGATCGATCTCGAAAGACGTGTCGTCGAATTCCTGCAGCTTGGCGAGGTATTTGCTCTCGTCGAAGAATATGTACTCGTTCAGGTACTCGCGTTCAGCCTGCTCGAACGCGGCGCCGTCGAGGAGGTCGCATTTGCCGCGACGGATGATGCCGACGATCGCCAGCAGAGTGTACAGCAGATGCTGTATCGTTTTGCCGGTCATCGCTGCTCCGCGGCGATAATTCGTCCTCAATCTCTGTAAAGAATCTTCGCGAGAATCACGCGACGGTCTCACTCGTGCCACTCTCGGCTCTCCTCGCAGGAGCGATTTCCGTTCGCTACGGCGCTTTATTCGCAACCAAGAGACTGCACAATTCAGGAATAATCAATGAACGAAGTTCTCTTGCTTCTTGCGATTTACGGCGTTCGAAGTGGGCGAGAGAGAGAGAGAAGAACTTTTTCGGGGTTTCGGAAAATTCGAAACTTCTCGAACACGCTGCTATTTGAAGTCCATCTTCGCGATTTGCGAACGCGAGATTTTTTTTTTTTTTAGATCGTCTCTTCTCGAAAAAGAAAAAAATCGATCGAGCTGCTCGAATTAATGGGACGCTCGCGGAATACCTCGGAACTTCCGACCTCTCTTCGGTTATTCCTCCCGCTTTCGACAACAAAACCCGAAACGTCACGTGTTTCTGTTTATTATCGCGGCCTCAGCTTCGTCGTCGCCGTTCGATTTGCAGAGGCATGAAAGAACGATCCCCCGATCCCCTCGGTCCAGATCGATAGAGCGTGTCGCACTCGCGCACTCTCACTGAGGCTGCCGCCCGTTCGAATCGTCGCTCTTGATCGTTCGTACTTATCCGTCCGATGGAGATCCGATCGTCTTCGGCGTCGTCAGGATTCCCCCCTTTTTTTTTTTTTTTTTTTTTTATATTTCCCTGCGGTTCTTGCGTGTCCTCTCGCGATGAGAATGGGCCGAGAGAAGCGTGAGCGGTCGCCGCGAGGCTAAGTGAAACAGAACGTCGGGATCGCCGAGATCGGCCGATGCGAAGGTATGCCGTCCGCTCGACTGGACTCTTAAAAGCCAGAAGTAAAGCATGAATGGATGCCCCCACCTCCCTCCCTCTCCCCCCCTTCCCTCCACCACCTCTTCCTCTTCTCATTCTTGACTGCTCCTGTCCCTACTCTTTCTCCTGCTCTTACGTCATCCCCACTCTACTCACTCTCTATCTCCGGGGCCGCGCTCTATCTCTCCTCTTCGTCGCCCGTTTTCTCGGGACACGTCGTCGTTACGTCGCCCGTCGTTGTCCTTGTATCGCATCCTCTCTTCTCCGGCGGCGTACGGCGTACGGCGCGGCTCTCCCGCTCACCCCGTTTGCGAGCGAGTGCTTAACGAGAGTGTGTTTTACTCTTTCACCGGAGGTCCGACCCGTTTGCATTCTGTTTTGCAGCGCGCACCGCCGTCGTCGCGCCCTGCGTGAATTTTTTGCACGGCGTTCGGCGAACTTCCCTCTTTCCCTCGCTTCTGCCGGCCAGCTAGTTTTTCGCCAATAATTTCCCTTCCCTGCGGCTCCTGCGATCCGACGCCGAGCGCTCCGTTTTGTCCCGCGAATCCGCGCGAACTTGCACTATACATTTCATTTATGCTATTTTAATCGGACCTTTAAATTAAATCGTTAACTTTAGAATTTACGAGTGCGAATCTTCGGCGCGTAAAAATATTCTTTTGTTTGCGGAGGTTTAATTATTTTTGTCTTCACGCTAGCGAATTGTATCACATATTTCCCGAATAAAAATATTTGTCTCAACAATGAGATAAGCCCTATTAGCTCGAAGATGTTTATTATTATTAGGAATGCAGACATAGGAATGCTCTAAAGAAATGCCGGAACGGCAGTATTTACAGAAGCATTCGCCATGATATTGTTTGTCCTGCGAGGCAAAAGCTTACGACTATTTTCGTTTCAGGGAAATTGTACGCTGTATTCGGCAAACGGCAAGGACGCATTGTATCCACGGAAAACGCTCACGGCTTCGGTGGCCAATTCAGAGTGCTGGCCACCCTACCGGTTCTGGAGAGTTTCCACCTTGCCAGAGAACTGCGGACGCAAACGTCCGGATTAGCCAGTCCGCAGCTAGTTTTTAGTCATTGGGAGGTAAAGCTGTCACGTTATATCTTTATATTACCCACAGTGAATTCATAAGATGTTCTAATCGTGGAAATTAAATTTCGAGCAATTAATCTTCAATTTGTTAATATAATTATTTAAGTATTTGGAGGAGAAGTTTTTTGCAATTTCCAATTTGCAGTCTGTAGCAATCTGTTGAAGAGAAAAAAGAATTTATTTTGTCCTTTATCTTAATTCGCATTAATATCAATGGCTGAACGAATTTATTTTCACAGATAATCGAGCAAGATCCTTACTGGGTTCCGTCCACAGAAGAGGAATATCTTCATTTTGGCGAGAAAGCAGATAGCCATAATCGAGCTAAATGCTACATGGACGCGGTTCGTCGTAGGAAAGGTCTTCCTGTGGACTCCCAATTAGTTACACACGGCGAAAAGCAACGCACTCTTTCAAAAAATAAGTGACGCGAGATCTTTTTGTTGTACGGATTATGTAAAAGTGCATTTATTCAAACTCTAGCCCTTGTCGTGGACTTGATTATCTCATATCCGTCAAATTTTCTATCTACAAAAGTGCAATTAGCGATTCAATATATGAACAGAAAAAGGATTGTTCTTCATTCCATACATTGTAAAACGAAATTAAATATTAATTATTAACTGAATTTTGTAAATGACTAAGATTTATACATGTGCCGTGTATTGTGAAAGCAATCTGAGTCAAAAATTAAAAAAAAAATTGACTATCACTTATTTTGTGTTATATTAATCTTGAAATATCTCGAAAAATCATCAAAATTTTTTACTTAGACCACTTTCATAATCAGCGGCACATATCTTATTTACTTGATGATTTTAAACTGTCTTATTTGTTTAACTAAATATTTCCAAATCAGTTATGCAACAATTTTTTGCACAAAACGCGGGATACTTACGTACGAATGAAAATGTATGATGACACAATTGCATTTTATTTAACAAAACTACAGACTGTTTAGCGAAAGAAACTACAAATTATAACATTATTACAACATTTGCATAAATGTTATTTACATTAAAAAAATATTAAACCTAAAGATAAATGTACATATGTATATCTTTTTGTCAAAACAATGTTACGAACATACGCCATAAGTTTGCAACGCACTTTGCATAAAAGTGTTTCATTAATTTGTAAGTTTCTTGTTCCATGTATTATATATATATACTGTTACGCCTAATCATCCGTAAATACAATCTTTTTGCCTTGGAATCCTTGCTTTATAACTTCCTGCTCTTTTCTTTTAGCCAACCAAGAGGGATGTACATCGGCGTTTTCCTTTTTGTTACTGACATCGTTCGGATTGCTCTTATTTGTCCTCTTTGTAATCTTATTGGTAGTCCTTTTCTCTGGTCTCGCAGCAGAGGATCGTTCGGCCGGATATTTTTTCAAGTCTACATTGTTTTTATACTTTGCATTTTCTTTTTTACCTCGATCACTGAATTGCAATGATTTGGTTCGTGTGTTATGTTTGTGAGGTTTTGCGTACGATGTCGATGCGCTAATACTACTTCCTTGGTAATCTTCATTATCTTCTGTAAGAAAAAAGTTATCGACTACCTTTGCTTGATCATTTGCAGTGCCCGCGGGATTTAGACTTTCAGCAGTTGTCTGCGCATCTATGCTAGATTCTTCTTCTTTTATGAGCTCTGTGAACCTTTTCACTGTAGCTTCTTTCGTAATGTTACATGGCTTAATTAAATTTGATTGCTTATCTACATCAGTATCCTCCGACGTGCTATCTTCTTTCAGCTCTGTTAACTTCTGTTTTTTCAAGGATGTATTATCTTTGCTCAAAGATTTTTTGCGTTTACACGAGTTATTTTCAGCTTCAGGTAATTCAGTACTACACGATTCTTCATCTTCTGATGTTGAATTATGTTGTGAATAATCGATATTTTTGTCTGATTTAACTTTTTGTTTCTCTGAATTTTTATTCCGAGTGCGAGGACTATTTTCTTTTGAAGATTTTTTAGTTTTTGCAGCATCCTTATTTTTTAACTTTGTAGATTTTTTCTTTTCTTCCGTTAAATATTTTTTATAGTCTGGGAATCTGTCTCTAACTTGCATTATTCTTCTATGAAGATTTTTGTAATACGCAACCCTTGCTGTTATTCGAAAACCATGACTTGAAGATTGATCTTGTAATATTTCTGTCAGACCTCTTTCATTTAAGATCCCAAATTTGGAAATATCATCGTCTTTAATCGTTTTTAGTGCATAAACTTCGGCGATAAGTTTGTCAGCTTTTCTTTTATTCTTCTCCAATTGTGCTTCATTCCCATTTCTATTCCGTAAGTTCTTGGCCTCTTTAACCAGCTTATTCACCATACAAATTCGTGCTTGACGAACCGCATGGCGCAAGAGAACAATCTACAAATATTAAGAGATTTAAATTATGGGTCAAATAAAATCTCTGTAACAACAACGAATATAAACAAATCATATGTGCTTTACTCAGACCATGCATATATCTCACCTCATTGTTTAACTCAGCCTTTGCCATTTTAAACTAATTAAGATCAAAATAAATTCCTTTGAGCAAAAACGTGAGTAGTCTTCTCCCTTTTCTTCTACGCGTATCTATCCTCTTAATAATACAAAAGCTTTTAGAAGTAAATTATTTTAACCTTATTCAGAATATCACAAATACCATCCGAGCAATCCAGAGTGCAACTAATGACCTGCGATATCCAATAAGAGAAGATTTTCCTTCTAGGAATTTTAATAAAGCTTATGCAGTTCTGAAAAAACTAATTCCTCCTTGAGTCACGATGCATGTAAATCTAGAAGCGATACTCGATAGAAGGTTTTGTTCCGGAAGTAGCTCTAGGTACTTTTGACGTTACGTAATTTATGGTGAATGCACACTGCATCCGATAATTGATATACGAGATGCCAAAATCCAATGGAAAAATGCGCTTTCTAGATTCTTTATTCGGCAATCATTTATCCCTAAAAAATAAACATTTTATGAGAATCCCTAATTGCCAACCGGATATACGAAATAACTTTCTCTGTCGTAAACCGCCATCTTCCATTCGGCACCGGATTACTTGCTATTTATATGCATCGTGGAAGGGCATCTTCGATATCCCGTATACCTTGTTATATTCATTGAACGGCGCATTGGAGCGGCATCGTTTTCCGAAGCGCCGACAGTGTCCTTTTTTTGTGAATTTTGTTCACCGCTCCAAGCAAGTTCGATCCGACGAACGCCGCTGACTCCTGCGCGGACGTCGCTGTCTCGAAAAGAGTACCTCCGCCGTTGTACGGAAAAAAATACGCAGTCATGGGCGTGGATGTCGAAGTGCTGAGTCCTGGAGATGGTAATTATATGTTCCATTTTTTATGGACTCGCCGTGTTTCGTGTATTCTTGTCTCCTTATCGAATTTTTCTTTCGTTTCGAATCGCTCTCACACATGTTGTGTTCCCGATACTCCGAAAATTCGCGCTTGCAATGTAATTTTAATGCGCCTCGTACGTCGTAGAAGTCCGCGAGTAAGCGTGGCCCATGCGGTGGTATTCTAGCGCGATCTATTCCGATAAAGTAGGGATGGAGTAACTTTTCCTTATCGATGTTGCTAAAACTGGAATTTTATATGCTGATGCGTATATTATCATTGAATGTTACTTGGAGCATACTTTTTTATGCGCATTACCTTTTACATCGTTGTTTATGCACAGGTCAAACCTATCCAAAGACTGGACAGACGGTGGTCGTACATTATACAGGTAAATATTTTCGCAAGCTCTTTAAATTACATTATAAATCAAGAAACAACCTAAAAAAATTTTAGAATTATTATTATAAGTATGAAATATAATATAAATTTTGTGTATTAAATTGTGAGGCAATAAATATAACAACTTTATTACTATTCTTATCTTGTGATTTATTTTAATAGGTACCCTCGACAATGGGAAGAAATTTGATTCTAGCAGGGACCGTGGTGTACCATTTAAATTCAGAATCGGAAAGGGTGAAGTAATTAAAGGATGGGACCAAGGAGTCGCGCAAATGTGCGTTGGACAACGGGCCAGACTAATTTGTTCTCCAGATTTTGCTTACGGTAGCCGAGGCCACCCTGGCGTATATCCTTTAATACAAAATAATATAAAATAACTTTTGCTTATATATAGATTAAATATAGTCTAAGAAGTCTACTTACAGTCTTCTTATATAATTTAAATTTAATATAAAGTATGCAAATGAGCAAATTATATTAGCCTTGACAAAGACACACTATTCCACCAAATGCCGTTCTCATCTTCGATGTGGAGTTGCTGAAGGTGGAGCCTTGAAATACCTCTTAGAGTGTACCAAACTGACCAAACGCATTTCAATACAAAACAAGAAAAAAAAAATTAAAGTAATGCATCAAATCGTTTTATGTTAAGTAGATGTCACACAAATGACACAATCCTAATGCTAATGCCTTAATTCAATCGCTCAGACGTTAAAAACTGTATTGCGATCTTCGTGAAGTAATATATGAAACATTGTTTCGACCTCGCGCGCGAAAACAATGTAATAATTTATACAGTGTATAAATTACAGATCAATAATACCTGAACAATATCGCATATATATATATAGGTGTTAGACTGTAAGGTCATATACTAATACGTAGTTTTGACTACCTGCTCTCCAAGAGACGCTACTTAACTTGTGTACTTGATTTAAAACCAACTAATCGTGTTCCTATGATGAGCGGTTGAATAAAGGGAATTTTCTCAAGATATCTGCAAAACAACCTGTGTTCATTCCATTCACTATGTATTTGGTAAAATTTTCGAATATTTTGTACAAAAACTCAATGATGTTAAAACAATCACATGAATAATGTAACAATGTGTGTACAGGTCTTTACACAATAAAATACAATAAAATATTGTTTTGCTCCGTCAAACGTACACATTTTTGTCTTATGTATTATGTGAGCGAGTAACTCAAGCCAAATGCAAAAAATGATTAAGCAGTACAAAACAGTAAATCTTTTTCAAATTAACATGTATTTACAAAATATAATGTTTTAAAACAACTTTTCTATAATACTTTTTCTTTATAAATATATTGTGCAACAATATTACAGCACACACTCTGCTGAATATTTTTCTTCCAATCTAGAATATTATACACGAAGAAATCTACGAACAATATACAATTTTCACTTCTACATTGTCAAAAGATTGATTAAATAGCACATTATTCTATTGTAATATATAAATATATATATTACATTTGACACCTACTCGTTAAAAACAAACAGAGCCTACATAGCTCAGCAACATTAACAAAGAAATATATATATATCTTCAACTATATAAAACATAAAAATATTATTTGTTCTACTTTTTATTATGTACATAAAAATCAATACCTTTAAAATGCAGGAGCTACTGTTTATGTATTGGAACACATATGTATGTGTAGAGGATCTAATGCAATTCAACACTACATTTCGGCTAATATTGATGCAACAAGAATGTTAACCATTTAATATACAAACAATTCTGGAAAATGAATTTCGTATGCTGGAGTTTGACTTGGTTTGTTAGCATCTGTCTGTGGTCCAGTTGTAGGAACTGTGTTGCGTGGATCGACAGATAAAGTGTTAAATATCTCTGACAATTTGCTCTGTAAAACATCGTGCTGTGAACAGAAGAAATGAGGAAAGGGCATGATGAAAATGTACCTGCGACAATTTTTGATATTATATATGATATTATTTGTAAAATATAAATTTTCTTATACCTTTGGCTGTGTCTTTGATACTAAATCTTGAAATGGTGCATTTCTAAAGAATTGAGAAAGTTGCATTCGCTTCTCTTCCTCCACTACATGATTATTGTTACTTTCTGTCAGAATTCTTTTCATGCTTTCAAATGTTAATTCCTCTCCAGGTAATTTCTGTAAAGAATTACAGTCGAAAAGTTAGTAGAAGACAATAACAAATCAGAGAAATATACAAACGAAATGAAACAAATAATCATAAACTTCTTCGCTGCTTTGGCAAAAATTTACGTGAATGTTAATTATACCTTCTGTACTCCAGGTGATGAACCTCCGCTGTCCAATTCCGGACCTCCAGAGTTAATGTCAGCCAGTGAATTCCGTCCAGCGCTGTCAACCCAGGAATGCCTAACGGAAGATATTTGTGTCAGATAAATGCAATATATGCAACGATTATTACATATGTATTTGACATGCAATTTTCTTACCTATGTTGTAAAGAACTGCTGCTGTAGCCCGAGCCTTGTTGCAATTTTCCATCAAGGCCGACACCCTTCAGGCACTCACTGACAACGGTTTGATCGACCAAAAGTGCAGGCGCCAATCTGGACGTCAGACCAGTATCGTACTGAGATTGCAAATCCGGTAGCAAGTGTGGACTATCATTTCGGCGCGCTTCTACTACCTTAAAACAAATTTATCAGGTTAGTAATAAATTTTAATTTAGCAGTATATCATCACTACATGAAACAGACATAAATTAATTTGCAAAGATTTTGAGCCACCCACCTTTTTCGCATAGTCCATTAGAGCAGTAATATTACATACATATGATATTAAAATTAATAAGCTGATAACTATCGCATGTAAGTTGAACTTAAGTGAAAGGCTAATCTGAGCACTTGTCAGTGCCAAATCCTGTAGGCTCAACACCAATCTCAATAACTCCAATACAGTTTCCTCGGAAGCCAATTCAATGGCGAGTAACGCCAATGTAGTATAAATAGATTCCACATTATCAACAGTATTGCTAGACAACTCTAACGATTCGTATAACGCGAGGTAGATTTCAGGACCATGCTTTCGAATAAAGATCACGTCGGGTCTCGAAGCCTTCTCAATAGCAAGACCAAGTTCCGCTACAATTACACTAAAAAAAGAAAAAGAACATTATTCCATCTGCGAAGAATCGCACAAAACATACAAAATATTGATAAATTAATGAAGATTACGTTGGCTTAGCGAGCTTTGTGATATTCCGATGTCTGTCGATTAAAGTATGGAATATTTTCTGTACAAGAAGCCTCATTTCGGCATCAGCTGCTAGTGACATTCTCAGCAACGGATCCAAGAAACTGGGAGGGAATGTCGTGTTCAAATGAATAGTTTGGTACTTGGTGCCAACCTAAATACAAAGAAATAAAGCATCCACATTAAATCCTGCATAATTTACAATTTTATATAATAATAACAAACAATTTACCTTTAATAGCGATTTTAAGAGTATGCTCTGAAGTAATACATCTCCTTTGCCGACCGATACGATACGATCTGGCTGGCTGTACGGAACCTTACTCATGATGAACATCATGATCTCAATTTTCTGATAATCCGGAAGATGATTCGCGAATTCTCCAAGGGCGTTAATAAGAGCTTCCTGGTATAATTGCTCATCACTACTCGACGATTGGTTTCTCGTCACGCTAACCCGGAGATGAGACAATAAGGAGTTTATAATTTCCAATACAGATGGACCTAAAAGAAACACGCATTGTTAGAAAAAGAAAAAAATACCAAAAGATTTCTCTTTCAAATTAATCTTTCCGCTGCATTCAATAATTGTTGCTCGTATATGTTAATTTGCACGATTAAATTGATCTTGAATTTATTTAATTGCACTGAATGTACTTACCAACGCTTTCACCTGCAGCGATTGATATAATTTTGGATAAAGTATCCGCTATACTAGTGCGAATTTTTGGGGACGACTTTGAATGATCGTCGAGATGTGTCATTAAAGCTTCCACCACAGTGTACGAATATTGCGACTGAAAGATGTGTTAAAAAAATACTGAATATCCAATATATGTTCAAGCATTAGTTGAATTATATATATAATTACATACCTGGATAGAAAACATAATTATTCTGAATGTATGAATTGCGAAATAATTAGGAACCCACAATTGATGATTATCCAAGTGTCTGTAAATAGTAAATTATTGTGTGATATTTCAGAAATAAATAAATTCGTATACAAAAATCCTTTAGAATTTCATTTTGTACCTTAATACAGGTCTTATGACACATCTGATGTGACCGAATGATGCGCGCCCAATCAATTCGCGCATACAAGTTTCTGCAAATTGCGGTGGATCCGATCGTTCTTCCGTTGGGCTGTCTGGTGTTGGATCTTCTTTATCAGCGTATCTAAAATGGTGTGAAAACTTCGGCATCAGTATATGTTTCATAATACTTGTTTCTTCTAAATTACCTTGAATTCTGCATGTTATAAAGCAATGATGGTACAATTTTATCCATATGTACAGGTTCCCAGATATTTTCTACGAGATCATCTGAAAGAGTTTTCCTCACAACACCCTGTGAAAAATACATAATTGACAATTTTAGTTATAACTTTCAATATACAATATGCAAAAAGCACATTGATTGATATAAAAAGCGGACCAGCATTCAGTAATATTATACCTGCAATCCTTGAATTCCAGCAAGCCTGATTTGTTTGCGTATAGCGGGATCGTCATTATTGGAATGGCACATTGCAGAATATTTTGATACAAAGAAATCATAGCGTGTGTGGTAAGAGGGTGTGTCTTCTTCAATGTTGGCAAATCTAACAAACTAGTACAAAATGGGTTCATATCAATCGAGTGAAACTGATATAACAATGATATTACATCCATCAATAATTGTTACTTACAGACTGCGTTGCCAGAATTTGTAACTGAGGATCTGTAGATTCCAGCAATTTCTGCACCATCTTCAAAAAGCTTTCAACAAAGAGATTCAAAGTTTGTGCGTGACAAGCAACCAGAAGTTGGTCCATTGCTTCCATGGCAATAATAACAAAGCCATTTCTCCTCCTATTAAAACATAATTTCTTATTTCAGTTTTTGATTTATATAATACTTTAATTATAGATATTGTATAATATGTATAAGTCCACTGAATTAATACTAGTCATATATGTGAGTCATCAGAATTAATTGCTCTAATTCTTGTATGTATAGCAACATATAATTATTTACATAATCAGACGTTATGGTAAGATAACTGATATAATTTCTCAACTTATGACACTTGTACATAATACCGTTGTACATGTCAGATTAAAATCATGCAAATATCACTATTATTTACCATTACTATTATACATTTTTTACCTGTAAATATCTCTGGAAGCCCGTTGAAACAAATACTCTCCAATCCTGTCCAACTTTTCAGGACTGCTCAGTGAATAGAATGTCAGTTTCTCCATATTATTTTTAATCAAGCCATCCTGACAATTAACAAAATACATTAAAGTAGTTCAATGAGCATGAAATATTGATTTTCATACAAAATTTATTTTTTATTCGTTGCAAATATCATAAGTTCAACCATAAATAGAATACCCATTTTGGTCCAGTTTACAGTCAAGGACAGCGTTTCGGTATTGATTAATACATTCATTTATGAGCAGACAGACGCGGGGAACAAAAATATAAAAAAAAAATATTTTTAATTATATAAGACAACGGAAAAACTTTACCTGAGGATTCACTGGAAAAATATTGTCAACGAGTCTTTTATATCTCGGACGTAACGCAGAGCAACACCAACAACAACCTAATAAAAAAAAACAATAAGACAAAAATATATTAGTGTCATCTCTTAATTATAATGTAAACGGCACGCATTTCTGATTATTTACATTAAATTTCGGTAATGTAAATTGTCACGCTTACCAAACATCTCGTCAGTTCTTGCTTAAAGTGACAGCAATGACAGTTACGTTGGATCGTGAACGTGGATACGTATATATACTTTGATCGGTGTTATCGATAGTCTAGTACCTATCGTCCAAAGAATGCAACTGCAAACGATAATGATTCCTAGAAACATTTCATGTTCAAGTTATTACAGCCACGGATGCTCCATCAAGTAATTACAATACTCCACTGATAGATGGCAATACCATAGAAAAATTTTGCTGAACGCGATAAGATGTCCCATGGCTACAAGCATAAACTTTTCTTGAATGCGATAGTTTGCGAACCGATATGATAATAATATGTAAATAAGTTTTAAGTTGTCAAGCAAATTAATTACTAACAATCACAAAAATTAAACTATTTAAAAATTATATATAAATCTTCATTTTTATGCAATAATATATATAATATATATAATGTGAAATATAAATAAAATATTTATAATATATTTAAAATATATATAATCATATTCTTAAAACATTATAATAAAAGCTTTAATTAAAATTTAAAAGTTCTTTCAATATCATTTTATATAACGTGTTCATTAAATTTTGTTTTCATTTTGATGATTCTCTTGATAAAAGTATTTATATTTACACAGCTGTAACATTGAAAATGAAATGATTCAGAACTAATAATTATTCAATAAATTAAGCTAAAAACTATAGATAATTTCTTAATAAAGAACGACAGAAATATACATATTTTTTTTTTAATTTTTATATTAAAATAATTCATATTTTAATAGACACTTGTTTTTGTCACTTTTGTTGTTTAATCAAGCATGTAATTAACAAATTATATATAAATATGATATAAATATAGTATTAAAATTATATGCACAATGTTCATATTGTTTCAAAAAAATTAAAAATAATTATTTTCATTTATCTTCTTTAATTACGAAAATTGCTTATCAAACACTAACTCGTTTCAAAAGCATTACGGTTTAATATTTAATATTTTACTTTCAACAAATAATTTATTTTTAATTAACTTACATAATGAGTTTACAGTAGATACAAATAAAACTTGCAAAATATAACTTTTCTTAAATAAATATTTAAACACTTTATGTCAATTGTTAGAATAACATCTGCGTTTACAAATATTTGTTATAGATTTGAATTCATTGAGAAACCTTAAAAGATTATCAATGATCAATCGATCAAACTTGAATCTCTATGCCAACATTCTTTAATCATAAATGGAAATTTTTAATTGCGATTATTCAATTAATAGTATAAAACAAATAATGACTAATTATAAACTATTTTCATAAATTTTAAGATTTCTATAATACACGTACAAAATAGAAATTGTGTTCCTATTGTAAAGAACGATAGAAGAACTAAAACAAATAATTCTTTTAATAAAAAAACATTCTTACAAAGTTATCTATTTAATAAATTATTCAAATCTGTAATATTGCTTGCTTTAATAATATTTGCTAAATTGAATACGTGAACTCTTTTTTTTTAATGTTTTATTTTTGGAAAAAATGATTAAGTCTTCAATAATAATAAAGAGATATGCCGTACGTCTCATTATTTTTATGTATGTTTTATCATTCCTTCTCATTTAATTTCTACTGCGATGTAATTGCATCCTTTAATTTTGTCACATGTGTCTCATTTAAATGAGAAATAAAAACGTCTCCGCGTTAATGTACTGTAAAAAATGCGACCAACTGTTCAGCAAGGTCAAATATAGATATGAATCCTATATAAAAAAGGAGTGGAAATTGGAATCCACACTTTCTCTTACGACCCGGCTTGCACCTATCTGCAGACATGCTGCCCTTAGCTGTTATCTTGGTGATCGGCGTTTTTGCGCAACGTAAGTAAAGAAAGCGCATGAAATAATTTAACGAGCTATAATTCTTTTGCTCGCAACAAATATTTCATTAATTTTTTTATAACGATTTATCGTACCTAAAATGAGGTAGCTTGTTTTACGAGAAATATTTATTCATTGTCACATATCGAATTGCAGAGACGTTCGCTGACGAACCCGAAGCGATCGTCGGCGGTCAGCCTGCCGCACTGGGTGAATTCCCGTGGCAAGTTTCTCTGAATGTCAATGGCCGGCACGTTTGCGGCGGTTCTATCATTGCACCCAATAAAATTTTGACCGCCGCTCATTGCATAAAAGGTGTCGTATCTCCGCCCTACAACAACTTGCGCATTGTTACCGGAACGGTCGTAGCCACTCAAGGACAATCTTATGCTGTACAAGGTGTCCGCTTACATCCCCAGTATGTGGATAGCGTATCGCAATCTTGGGTGAATGACATCGCCGTGATCACCGTAAGTCGATATTAATTGCAAGAAAATTTGATAGAAATGTGAAATTGGAGCCAAACAGTTTCTTTTTTTTCTATTCTTTTCAGTTCAGTTGTACATTTCGGTCACTTGTTTTATTTTCATTTCAGCTTGCTGGATCGATTACATATAATCAAAACCAGAGAAATATTCCTTTGGCCACCAGTCCGCCAGCTCCTGGCACGCTATGTACTTTGTCCGGATGGGGTTTGACAAGTGCCAATGGACGACTTTCGCCGAACCTTCTTAAGATGAACCAAGCCATAGTCAGTAAGTCAACTTGCCAGAATGCACACAGAGGACAGCCAATTTATGACAGCCACTTGTGTGCGTTAAATCAACGCGGAATCGGTGCTTGCCAAGTAAGTATTCAGTAACAATTATCATTTAATATGTGTGAAGCGTCTTGATGTCGCTTACATATTTGTATCTTGATAGATAACTGATTCGCTAGTTTGTTCAGTACTGTTACTCAAATTATTGAAAATTTAAGTAAAAATTAATTGGAATGTTTCTTTGCGTTTATCAGGGTGACAGCGGTGGTCCATTTGTCTGCAATGGCCAACAGTACGGTGTGACTTCCTGGGTTCTTCCTTGCGCCGTCGGTGTTCCTGATGCTTACACCAGCGTCTATCATCATTTGAATTTCATCCGAAGCTCATAAATGATACAGATTTTGGCACAATATGGAGGATAATCGATTTAATCATATTTGATGAATTATGTCAACTCACCGCGTCAACGTATCAAGAATAGTCAGTTGTGATATCGGACAGAACGCGACGATACATCTCGGTTGCGTTTTTAAAATACAAGAAACTCTTCTACATTTTACATGTCAATAAAATAAATAATCAACGCTTTTCAATCTATTATATGTTGATTTTTATTAATACCTGGCATCCTTTCATCCGGCATTCGATCTTTTTTGAAATAAACAATTACGTGTAGCGCAGACTCTAGTTATAAACTTCTTACGCCATAATATTTTTTAATTAAATTGCTATCATTGTCAAAATATTTGTGATTCAGAAATAATTTTGACAACATTTTTAATCAGACTGCGAAACATTACTGATTTTGAAATATTCTTGATGAGCAAGTAAATAACTAATAATTAGAAACACTAATCCCGTATGAAACTTGATGTTATTGCAACGCTGGGATAATTTTACGATGCAATTTTACGATCAATGGTCGATCGTATCGAACGTTGTTCCGAGAACGTGCTCGATCATCATCGATGAGATCACGAGTTTCGAATTTTCATGCTCTATCATGGAATCAATTAAGCCATTGAACCACGGATGCACGGATAGTCTAGGAAAGATTATGAAGAAATACGTATTCGGCGTATACTTAATAAAAAATTCATGTATATATATTTAATAATGATTAACTATAAATGCGTTATGTATTAAACAAATTATTCCAAATATAAAGTCAATTCTTGAATTATATATTGTTTTTATTTTTAATTTATATTTATTTGCAATACATACGTATGTATTTATGAGATAGAAAATTAAAATTTTCATGAAGTTACATCAAACAGCGTGTTAAAAAACTTTCTTAAAAGCATTAACCGGATATACATATACATATAAAATATAAAGAAACATTAAATAAAAGTCTGAAAAATCATACCTGACAAATTATACCTAAAAAATAAAAGCGTTTAATAAAAATCTAGAAAATATTAATTTTGTTTTAGGAAACTATTCTTCATTTTTTATTGTCATAATATATCATTGTTCGATAACCTAAAACAAATAAATGTAAATATCGTCGAATTGTTTTATTTAATTGTTTAGTGGCCTAACAAAAAATCCTACCTAATAAAACAATTCTATCTAATAAAAAATCCTACCTAATAGAAGATCTAAACATCTAAAAACTTATTTAAATCAACCAAAGAACGCGGATAGAAATAACGATTTAACGATTAACGTTAATTTACAAGTATCGATTTAATTTCACGTTATACGCATTTTTTTTATAATCTTATAAGATTATTGCAATCAAAATTGTAGCCAAAGCATATCTTTATATCTTGATTAATTCTTGTACTCTAGTAATTGTGCTTTTTTTCTTATTGTCTTTTATATCATTATCTTTGACAAGAAATAATATAAAATCATACATCTGTTATAGATTTTTAATAAAAGTATTAAAGTGTGCAATCGTGTTTCAGGTATTGTTTGTGCAAGGACTATTATATCAGTAATAAAGTAAGTTACAAAAGAATGAGATCAAATTCAGTAACATGCCTATAATACAAAAGCAAAGAAAAATGACGGACGCTAGATATTTCGGGGATTCAGTCAAAAATATGCTAAGAGAATTTAGTAAAAAATTTTCATCTTGTCTGCCATTGGAGAGGATTATATGTTATTCTTGTAACAGGTGCAACGGTAGCGAGTGAGTTGATAAACTACATGAAAAAGAACGTTATTGTTTATTTCTTATTTTTGTTAATAATTATTAGTAAATAATTATCGTCGTATTCATTGCAATCATACGTATCACTGGTTATATTATATAGAAAACCGAATCGTTGACTAACGTTCTTCAGAATCTGCAGGAGCAGATTCTGAAATTCTGATCCTGCGTTAAATTTTTTTGCGTTTCAAATTTTTAAACACTTGCTCATCCTTCAAATTTTCTCACAAGTTGCACGTTTTTTATAAGCTTGTAATTAAATTACAACAGGCACATGTGTGATGAGCCGGTTTTAAATCAACTGTAAAGTGTTTTTATTGATAATAGAAAATAAAGTATAAAATTACATTATATTTGATAAAAATTCCTCCTAATCAAATGTTTGCTAATTGAATTATTATAATTATTCAAGGGTACATTAATAATGAAGTTTACTATTAGTAAATATTTACTAAGCTGAATATACTATCTGTTATTTGATGTTTTACATTTTGTGCGAATATAAATAATTGCGATGATAATAGAGACATATTTTGTAATAAATTTGTGTAATAAATTTCTTTGTAAAGACAGATACATATTTAACAATTATGTATGTCGAATTATTCCACCTCATTTAACTTACATTCTGCGATCCAATATTAGCAATCTTTAATAGTTTCATACCTGTTTGATAAAAATACAGAATACAAACGTCACAGAGTTTATTTATAGTAAGAAATACGACCAACTGTTCACTGAGGTCAAATATGGGCATGAATTCTGTATAAAAGAGTGCAAGAAGATGCTATTCGCACTTTCCTTTTCGACTCAGCTTGCGTTCATTTGCAGACATGCTGTCCTTAGCTGTTATCTTCGTTATTGGCGTTTTCGCGCAACGTAAGTAAAGACGCATCGAATACTTCAACGATATTATTCTCGTACCTGCGATAAATATTTTACTAATTTATCTATTCACATTTGTCGTACTTAAAACGATGTAGATCGTTTTATGAGAAATATTTCTTTATTGTACATTTTGATTTACAGAGACTTTCGCTGACGAGCCCGAAGCGATCGTCGGCGGTACGGCTGCCGCGCCGGGCGAATTTCCGTGGCAATGTTCCTTGCAACAATACGGTCAGCACATTTGCGGTTGTTCCATCATTGCCCCCAATAAAATTTTGACCGCCGCTCATTGTGTGCATGGCATTTTTTCTCCACCTTACTCCAACTGCCGCGTTGTCACTGGAACCATTAATGTCAACCAAGGACAATCTCACACTGTGAAGAGTATTCGCGTACATCCCCAGTATGTAGATGACGTAAGAGAATCTTGGGTGAATGACGTCGCTGTGATCACCGTAAGTCGATATTAATTACGAGATAATTTGATACCAGAAATGTGAAATTGGAGCTAAAAAGTTTCTTTTTTTTTTATACTCCTTTTTAGTTCAGTTGTACGTTTTGGTCACTTATTTTAATTTTATTTATTTCAGCTTACTGCGTCGATTCAATATAATCAATACCAGAAAAGTGTTCCTTTGGCCAACAGTGCGCCAGTCCCTGGCACGCAATGCACCTTGTCTGGATGGGGTTTGACAAGTGCCAATGGACGATCTCCGACGAACCTTCTTAAGATGCACCAAGCCATAATCAGTCACGCACAATGTAAAGAAGAATATAGAGGATCGAAGATTTATGAAAGCCATTTGTGTGCATACAATAAGCGTGGAATCGGCGCTTGCCAGGTAATTATGCAATAACATCTTTCATTGAATACGTGCAGTATTTATGTATCTATAGATAATTGATTCGCTCATTTGTACAGTTACTCAAAATATAGAAGATTTAAATAAAAATTAATGGAAATGTGTTTTTGCATTCATCAGGGTGACAGCGGTGGTCCATTTGTCTGCAATGGCGTACAGTACGGTATTACTTCCTGGGTTTTACCTTGCGCTGTCGGTGCTCCTGATGCTTACACCAGTGTCTATCATCATTTGGCCTTCATCAGAAGCTCATAAATGATATACAGAATATGGAGGATAAATTGATTGAATCGTATTTGATGAATTATGTCGACTTACCGCGTCAAAAAAATATCCTGTTGCGATATTGGATAAAACGTGACAATATATCGGTTTTTAAAATACAAGAAACTCTTCTGTATTTGTTCTTCTTCTATGTGTGAATAAAATAAATAAACAACACTTTTAATCTACTATATGTATTGATTTTTATTAATATCTGCTATCCTTTTATCCGATATTCAACCTTTTTTGAAATAAATAATTATGTGTAGCGCAGACTGTAATTATAAATTTCTTGCGCCAATATTTTTTAAATTAAATTCACATTATATACATATATATAATGTAAAAAATAAATAAAATATTTTTTATTTAAAAAATATATAATTATATTCTTAAAACATTATAATTAAAGCATTAATTAAAATTTAAGAGCTCTTTTAATATCATCTTATATAACGTGTTCACTAAATTTTGTTTCCAGTTTGATGATGCTTTTGATAAAAATATTTATATTTACACAGCTGTCACATAGAAAATGACATTCAGAACTATTAGTTATTCAATGAATTAAGCTGGAAGCTAAAGATAATTTCTTAATAAAGAGCAAGAAAAATATATGTTTTTTTTATTTTTATATTAAAATAATTTATATTTTATTAAACACTCCTCTTTGTCAATTTTGTTGTTTAATCAAACATGTAATTAACAAATTAAATGTAAATATGGTATAAAGATATTATTAAAATTATACACATAATGTTCATATTGTTTCAAAAAAATTTAAAATAAATGTTTTCATCTATCTCTTTTAATCACAAAAAATTGTTTATCAGACACTAAGTCATTTCGAAAGCATAACGGTTCAATATTTAATATTTTACTTTCAACAAATAATTTATTTTTAATTAACTTATTATATAATGAGTAAATAAAACTTGCGAAATATAACTTTTCTTAAATAAATATTTAAACACTATGTCAATTGTAGAATAACATCTGCGTTTACAAATTTAGATCTATAACAGATTTGAATTCATTGATAAGCTTTAAAAGGTTATCGATGATCAGTCGATTAAACTTGAATCTCTATGCCAACATTCTTTAATCATAAATGAAATTTTTAATTGCGATTATTCAATCAATAGTATAATACAAATAATGACTAATCATAAACTATTTTCATAAATTTTAAGATTTGTACAATTATAAACGTTCAAAATAGAAATCGTGTTCCTATTGTAAAAAATGATAGAAAAAAATACAACAAATAATTCGTATTCTTTCAATAAAAACATTTTTACAAAGTTATCTATTTAATAAATTATTCAAATCTGTAAAATTGCATGCTATTAATAGATGTTTGCTAAATTAAATTTGTAAATTCTTTACTTTTTAATATTTATCTTTTGTTAAATAAATGATTAAATCTCCAATAATAATAAACAGATATACTCTGCACATCTCATTACTATTATATGTATATTTTATCATTCTTTCCCATTTAATTTCTACTGCGACGTAATTAAATTCTTTATTTTTGTCACATCTGTCTCACTCAAGTAAGTTCTCGCGTTAATGTTTTGCAAAAAATACGACCAACTATTTACTAAAGTCAAATAGATATGAATAGATATAAATCCTATATAAAAAGGGATAGAAATTGGGATTCACACTTTCTTTTTCGATCCGATTCGCACCCATTTGCAAACACGCTGCCCTTAACTGTTCTCTTCGTGATTGGCGTTTTTGCGCAACAAATAAATAATCGATGCTTTGAAATTTACTATACGTATTGATTTTTATTAATATCTGCCACTCTTTTATCCAGCGTTCAACCTTTTTTGAAATAAATAATTATATGTAGTGCAGATTCTGATTATAAACTTCTTACGCCAATATTTTTAAAAATATTTAATAAAATATTTGCAATATTTAATATCCATACTTGCTTATTAGAAATTCTTTATGTGTACATTAATTTTTCAAATAATTAGACTTTTTTAGTAATTCTTTAATTAATATTGTTAGACAAACGAATTATTAGTTTAATGTATGTAATTATAATTTCACAAATATGAATTATTTTGAACGCATCTGTAATCTTGAATTATTCTCGTATTTTACAGATCAGCTATGGAAATCAATAGAACGACAACTCCGCTGCTGCACATCGATCGGTGAATTAACCCAATTTGTCTTTTTTATTGTTAAAATAAATAAAAGTGGATTAAAGAATACAAAAATTTGTTCCCGAAACACTTTGCAGATCATGTCATTTTTATTTTTTATAAAAATGTTTCATTTGATTCAACAAACCGTCTGTTCAATTTTGGACGAAATAAATTTAGAGATTCAACCAGAATTTGTCTATTTAGTCCAAAATCGAACAGACAGTTTGTTGAATAAAACGAAATATTTTTCTCAGTGTAGGGACATATTTGTGTAATAAATTTCTCTGTAAGAAGAGATAATATGTTGAACAATTATGCACGTCACATTATTCCACCTCATTTAACTTAAATTGTGCGAATTAACAAAGTAAGCTTTTACACCTGTTTTGTGAAAATGCAGAATACAAACGTCATCGAGTTTATTTACAATAAGAAACACGACAAGCTGCTCACCGAGGTCAAATATAGATACAAATTCTATATAAAACAGGGGGAGATGATATTCGCACTTACTTTTTCAACACAGCTTACACCCATCCGCAAGCATGCTGTCTTATGCTGTCATCTTCGTAGTCGGCGTTTTTGCGCAACGTAAGTAAAGACGCATCGAATAATTCAACGGGATATCATTCTCGTACCTGCGATAAACATTTTACTAATTTATCTATACACATTTGTCGCACCTAAAGCGATGTAGATCGTTTTATGAAAAATACTTACTTATTGTATACTGATTTAAAGAGACGTTCGCTGACGAGCCCGAAGCGATCGTCGGCGGTACGCCTGCCGCGCCGAACGAATTCCCGTGGCAATGTTCCTTGCAACAAAGCGGTCAACACATTTGCGGTTGTTCCATCATTGGCCCCAATAAAATTTTGACCGCCGCTCATTGTGTGAAGGACATTTTCTATCCACCCTACTCCGATTGCAGCATTAAAACTGGATCCATTAATGTTAAACAAGGACAATCTCACACTGTGAAGAGTATTCGCATACATCCCCAGTATGTGGATAGTGTATTGGAATCTTGGGTGAATGACGTTGCCGTGATCACCGTAAGTCGATATTAATTACGAAATATGTAATTTAGTATTTTTAAAACTCTGAAAGTTTTTAGTTAAAATTGTGTACAGTTTCATCTTTGTACTATTTCGTTCAACCGTGCATTTCACTCAATTGCTTTATTCATTTCAGCTCAATAAAGCGATACAGTATAACGCACAGCAATCTGCTATCCTTTTGGCCGACAGTCCGCCAGTGGCTGGCACGCGATGCACTTTGTCTGGATGGGGTATGATAAGGGCCAATGGACCTCTTCCGACGTATCTTCTTAAGATGGACCAGGTCCTAGTCACTAAAAAACAATGTGAAGATGGCAACAGAGGAATGAAGATAAATGATAGCCATTTGTGTGCATACAATCAGCGTGGAATCGGCGCTTGCCAGGTAATTATGCAATAACATCTTTCATTGAATACGTGCAGTATTTATGTATCTATAGATAATTGACTCGCTACTTTGTACAGTTACTCAAAATATTGGAGATTTAAATAAAGATTAACGTCTTTTAATAAATGTCTTTTTGCACTTATTAGGGTGACAGCGGCGGTCCACTTGTCTGCAAAAACCGACAGTACGGTATCACTTCCTGGGTTCTTCCTTGCGCTCGCGGTGTTCCTGATGCTTACACCAGCGTCTATCATCATTTGGCCTTCATCCAAAGCTCATAAATGATATACAGATTTTGGCACAATATGGAGGCACAATATGAATCGATTTAATTATGTCAACTCACCGCGTCAACGTATCAAAAGAATAGCCCGTTGTGATATTCGGGCAAAGCGCAACAATACATCGGTTGCATTTTCAAAATACATGAAACTCTTCTGTATTTGTTCTTCTTCTACTGTGAATAAAATAAATAATCAGCACTTTTAAATCTACTGTACGTATTAATTTTTATTATGATCTGTCATTCTTTTATCCGGTTTTTTGAAATAAATAATTATATGCAGACTCTAATTATAAAGTTTTAACACTAACATTTTTAATTAAACTACTATCATTGTCAAAATATTTGTGATTAAAATAATTTTGACAATATTTTCAATTACGCTGCAAAATATTTGTGATTTTAAAATATTTTTGGTGAGCAAGTAAATAAAAATAAAAATGATACTCGAAATTATTATTTTATTATTTTCTTCTTTTTATATATATATATATATATATATATATATATAGATATTTCTTCATATATAAAAGAATATGAAAAAATTTAAATAAATATCTAAACAAAGTTAAATACATTAATTAAAATATGTTAAGTTATTCGAAGAGTTCGTAGCCATTTTTATAACATAATTAAAAAATCAATTTCTATTGTTCATTTTTGTTCAATAATGTATGTTGTTTTCGACAAATTTTTGCAGCAGTGCATTATTAAGGGGATCCTAGAGTCGTTTGTTTTACCGACTTCTTTTAAAAACACTATCCTTTTTTTGACTGTGTAGAATAAAAAATCTTTTTCTGTAATCAAAGTACATACGCTAATACAGTCTGGATGATCGATTTCAAAGAATTTTTTATTCCACGCAGCCAAAAAAAAAAATTTTACGAAAAATAGAAGGTGAAACAGATACCGATCTGTTCGATTTATTAGCGTTGTCTAAGATAAGAATTTATTTCAATCGATTAAAATTCAAAATTAATTAATTAATTAAGTTTATTTAATCGTGAAATTTATTCTTATTTTGGACAACAATAACGAGTTTATAAAATAAAGGTGCACAAGTTGTGACATTAATTTATTTATGGAAATTAAAATTTTAAACACAAGAAATAGCATATTATTTTGTCATAAAATATTGCATTTTAAAATACATTATAAATATGCAATAAATATGTAATATTTTGTTTTCAGCTCGAGTAAAAATCAATAAAAATTGTATTTAATAATATAACTTCTTATAAGTAATTACCGATTAATATATTGTACATAGAGTTCGGAAATTTTTAAATTTATGGAATAGATATGCAAAGCAAAAATGATGTTTGTGTTTTTACGGATAATAAAAAATGAAGTATAAAATTGCGCTATATTTGATAAAAATGTTTCCTACAAATGTTTGCCAATTAAGCTATTATAATTATTCACAAGGGTACATTAATAAGGTTTATTTATTAGTAAAAAATGTTAATTAAGCTGAATATACTATTTCTATTTGTTATTCGATACTTTACGTTTTGTACGAATATAAATAATAGCGATGATAACCGAGACATAATTGTGTAATAAATTTCCTTGTAAAAACAGATAAATATGTTTAACAATTATGCATGTCACATTATTCTACCACATCTAATTTATATTGTGCGATGTAATAGAGCAATTTTCCATAGTTTCACCCGTTTGGTAAAAATGCAGTATACAAACGTCATCGAGTTTACTCACGGTGAGAAATACGACCAGCTGCTCACCGAGGCGTAAATACGGATATTAATTCTATATAAGAGTGTAGGAAGATGCTATTCGAACTTACTTTTTCGACTCAGCTTGCACTCATTTGCAGATATGCTGTTCTTAGCTGTTATCTTCGTGATTGGCGTTTTTGCGCAACGTAAGTAAAGACGCGTTGAATAATTCAACGAAATATTATTATTCTCGTACCTGCAAGAAATATTGTATTAATTCATCTGTACGCATTTGTCGTGCCTAAAACGATGTAGATCGTTTTACGAGAAATATTTCTTTATTGTATACATTGATTCACAGAGACGTTCGCTGACGCACCCGAAGCGATCGTCGGCGGTGAGCGTGCCGCGCCGGGCGAATTCCCGTGGCAATGTTCCTTGAGAGTTAACGGGCAGCATTTTTGCGGTTGTTCTATCATTGGCTCCAAAGAAATTTTAACTGCCGCTCATTGTGTGGAGGGCATTTGTGTTTCACCCAACAAATGCACGATTGATACTGGAATGATTAATGTTGACAAAGGACAATCTCATGAAATACACAATATTACTATACATCCCAGATATGATGGTAGACGAGAGGCATCTTGGGTGAATGACATCGCTGTGATCATCGTAAGTCTATATTAATTTCAAAATGTATAATTTAGCATTCTTTAAAAGTTTTCAGTTAAAACTGTATAATTTTAATATTTCTTTTTCATACAATTTCTTTTTCATGCATATGTTTCGTTCAGTTCAGTCGTGAATTTCACTCATTTGCCTTATTCGTTTCAGCTCAAGAATGCGATAAAGTTTAGCAATGTTCAACGTCCTATTAAATTGACCGACAAGCGACCAACCCCAGGCACGATGTGCACATTGTCAGGATGGGGTGATACAAAAGCCGGTGGACCTTCTTCAAAAGAACTTCTCAAGATGAAGCAGGCCGTAGTCGGTCAGGACGAGTGCAGAGAAGCATTCTATGGACAACAGCCAATTAATAAAAGCCATTTGTGTACGTTGAATAAAGCTGGAATCGGCGCTTGCCAAGTAAGTATTCAGTAACATGTATCGTTTGATATGTGAAATATCTATAGATAATTGATTCGCTAATTTGTACAGTACAGTTACGAAAAATATTACAGATTTAAATAAAAATTAATGGGAATATTTTTGCATTTATTAGGGTGACAGCGGCGGTCCACTTATCTGCAACGACAAACAGTGCGGTATTACTTCCTGGGTTGCTGCTTGCGCTCTTGGTATGCCTGATATTTACACAAGTGTATATGATCATCGGGACTTTATTGAGAAGTGTGCGCCAGCTGTATAAAGATCTCGGCACTATATAAACGGTATAAAGATTTCGGCACTATATAAACGGCACTATATATATATATAAAGCTTAAAAATTTTCGATAAATTATGTTGACTCATCAAACGCGACATCAGTTGCGTTTTTAAACTGAGAGAAACTCTGTTACATTTTACATGTAATACAATAAATAACAAACGCTTTTAAGTCTATCATATTTATTGAGTTTTATTAATGTTTATCATTCTTTTATCCAGTATCCAGCTTCTTTTCAAAATACCTGTATGTTTTGTGCATTCTCACAATGTGCAAAATAAATTAAATAGCCAATTAGAAAAACAATATGATCTAATTTTCTACGATAGAAATAAAAATATATAACAATGAATTTTGTTTAATCATTAATTACGTCATATAAAATGGCAAAAATTATCATGATTAAATTATCATTATCAAATTAACGATAAATTAAGCATTAATATTCGATAACAATATCGATAATGATATTAATGCAATGAGATCGTTATATCCGAAATTATATATCAGATACGTAATTTATTTTGGTAAAATGCTTCAATAAATATTAATAATTTACATAACATACGGAACACACAAAACATTCAATTAATTTTTTTTTCGATTTCGGCAACATTAATCTTATCAAATCGATTTTCTACAATCAATATCTTATACATATATAATAAAATTCTTATTTTGATATTTTATTTTGAATTTTGTAAAATGTTGTTCAAGTAATGCGAAAATATGTATAAGATATGAATTCGTATATGTATTTTTGTAAGACGATTTAGAAAATTAAAAAATGTTTTAACTTTTTTCTAAATGTATACAAAAAACATAACAAGTTAAAATTTTGCAATTTAACAAATTATATCTTTTTAGAAACCAATTATTTTTAGCAGAAAAAGATACATTTCTTTTTAAACACATGATTTTTTTGCTTAATTCTGTTCTTATTATTGTACATATAAAAATAAAATTATTGAAAAGTAAATGCAAGTACATGTAATCTTTGCAAGCTACTTTAATCAAATATATTTTAACATAAAATATAAAGTATTTCAAAAATGAAGTAAAATTTACTATTGATAGTAATCTTATCTTGATAATTTTATATTCAGAATAATAAAAAAAGATTAAGTTATGTTAAAATAATAATGTATTACAAAATTTTATAAAGTTCCAGTATATTAAAAAATATCTTCAACATAAAGTAAAAATCATATGTCTGTGTTTTTATTGATGAGCAATGAAGCAATGAAGAAATGAATGGAATGATCTTTTTCCATAAAAATGATTTCCTTCTTATCACATATTTGCCAATCGTTCAAGCGTGCATTGATAATAATGTTTACTATCAATAATAAATATTTAATTAAGCTGAGTTATTATATGCAATTATTTCTATTTGCTTTTACGTTTTATATTTTACAATACGTATAAATGATCGCGAATAAACAATACAAATAAACAATATTAAAGTGATACATTTGATATGTTTAATTATCATGCATGCATTATTCTACTTCGTTTAACTTAAACTGTGAGATGTAATTAAGCAATCTTCAATACTTTCATATCTGTTTTATCACAATGTAGAATACATGCAATGTCATCGTGTTTATTTACCGTAAAAAATGCGATCAGTCCTGTTCACCGAGGAATATTGATATCAATCCTATAAAAGAAAGTGGAAACTGTTATGCTTATTTTTATTTTTGACCCAGCTTACACCCATCCGCAAGCATGCAGTCTTTTGCTGTCTTCTTTGTGATTGGCGTTCTTGCGCAACATAAGTAAAGACGCATCGAATAATTCAACAAGATATTATTCTCGTATCTGCAATAAATATTTTATTAATTTATCCATACGCATTTGTCGTACCTAAAACAATGTAGACTGTTTTATGAAAAATATCTATTGTACATATTGATTTACAGAGACGTTCGCTGACGAGCCCGAAGCGATCGTCGGCGGTACGGCTGCCGCGCCGGGCGAATTCCCGTGGCAATGTCCCTTGCAACAAAACGGTCAACACGTTTGCGGTTGTTCCATCATTGGCCGCGATAAAATTTTGACCGCCGCTCATTGTGTGAAGGACATTTTCTATCCACCCTACTCCGATTGCCGCGTTGTCACTGGAACCATTAATGTCAAACAAGGACAATCTCACACTGTGAAGAGTATTCGCAGACATCCCAATTATGTGGATAGTGTATCGGAATCTTGGGTGAATGACGTCGCCGTGATCACCGTAAGTCGATATTAATTACGAGATATGTAATTTAGTATTTTTAAAACTCTGAAAGTTTTTTGTTAAAACTGTGTACAGTTTCGTCTTCGTACTATTTCGTTCAGCCGTGCATTTCACTCAATTGTATTATTCATTTCAGCTCAATCAACCGATATAGTTTAACAAACAACAATCTCCTATCTGCTTGGCCGACAGTCCGCCAGTGGCTGGCATGAAATGCACTTTGTCTGGATGGAGTATAATAAGGGCCAATGGACCTCTTCCGACGTATCTTCTTAAGATGGAGCAGGCCCTAGTCACTAATGAACAATGTGAACAAGACAACAGAATGAAGATATATCCAAGCCATTTGTGTGCATACAATAAGCGTGGAATCGGCGCTTGCCAGGTAATTATGCAATAACATCTTTCATTGAGTATGTGCAGTATTTATGTATCTATAGATAATTGATTCGCTACTTTGTACAGTTACTCATAATATTGAAGATTTAAATAAAGATTAACATCTTTTAATAAATGTCTTTTTGCACTTATTAGGGTGACAGCGGCGGTCCACTTGTCTGCAATGGCCGACAGTACGGTATCACTTCCTGGGTTCTTCCTTGCGCTCGCGGTGTTCCCGATGCTTACACCAGCGTCTATCATCATCGGGATTTCATCCGAAGCTCATAAATGATATACAGATTTTGGCACAATATGGAGGCACAATATGAATCGATTTAATTATGTCAACTCACCGCGTCAACGTATCAAAAGAACAGCCCGTTGTGATATTCGGGCAAAGCGCAACAATACATCGGTTGCGTTTTTAAAATACATGAAACTCTTCTGTATTTGTTCTTCTTCTACTGAATAGAATAAATAATTAGCACTTTTAAATCTACTGTACGTATTGATTTCTATTAATATCTGTCATCCTTTTATCCGGTATTTAACGTTTTTTGAAATAAATAATTATATGCAGACTCTAATTATAAAGTTCTAACACTAATATATTTAATTAAACTACTATCATTGTCAAAATATTTGTGATTGAAATAATTTTGACAATATTTTCAATAACACTGCAAAATATTTGTGATTTCAAAATATTTTTGGTGAGCAAGTAAATAAAAATAAAAATGATACTCGAGATTATTATTTTATTATTTTCTTCTTTTTATATATATATAGATATTTCTTCATACATAAAAAAATATAAAAAAATTTAAATAAATATCTAAACAAAGTTAAATACATTAATTAAAATATGTTAAGTTATTCGAAGAGTTCGTAGCCATTTTTATAACATAATTAAAAACTCAATTTCTATTGTTCATTTTTGTTCAATAATGTATGTTGTTTTCGACAAATTTTTGCAGCAATGCATTATTAAGGGGATCCTAGAGTCGTTTGTTTTACCGACTTCTTTTAAAAACACTTTTTTTGACTGTGTAGAGTAAAAAATCTTTTTCTGTAATCAAAGTACATACGCTAATACAGTTTGGATGGTCGATTTCAAAAAATTTTTTATTCCACGCAGCCAAAAAAAAAATTTTTCGAAAAATAGAAAGTAAAACAGATACCGATCTGTTCGATTTATTAGCGTTGTCTAAGATAAGAATTTATTTCAATCGATTAAAATTCAAAATTAATTAATTAATTAAGTTTATTTAATCGTGAAATTTATTCTTATTTTGAACAACGATAACGAGTTTATAAAATAAAAGTGCACAAGTTGTGACATTAATTTATTTATGGAAATTAAAATTTTAAACACAAGAAATAGCATATTATTTTGTCATACAATATTACATTTTAAAACACATTATAAATATGCAATAAATATGTAATATTTTGTTTTCAGCTCGAGTAAAAATCAATAAAAATTGTATTTAATAATATAACTTCTTATAAGTAATTACCGATTAATAAATTGTACATAGAGTTCGGAAATTTTTTAATTTATGGAATAGATATGCAAAGCAAAAATGATGTTTGTGTTTTTACTGATAATAAAAAATAAAGTATAAAATTGCGCTATATATTTGATAAAAATGTTTCCTACAAATGTTTGCCAATTAAACTATTATAATTATTCACAAGGGTACATTAATAAGGTTTATTTATTAGTAAAAAATGTTAATTAAGCTGCATATACTATTTCTATTTGTTACTCGATACTTTACGTTTTGTACAAATATAAATGATTACGATGATAACCGAGACATAATTGTGTAATAAATTTCTTTGTAAAAACAGATAAATGTGTTTAACAATTATGCATGTCACATTATTCTACCACATCTAATTTATATTGTGCGATGTAATAGAGCAATTTTCAATAGTTTCACCCATTTGGTAAAAATGCAGAATACAAACGTCATCGAGTTTACTCACGGTGAGAAATACGACCAGCTGTTCACCGAGGCGTAAATACGGATATTAATTCTATATAAGAGTGTAGGAAGATGCTATTCGAACTTACTTTTTCGACTCAGCTTGCACTCATTTGCAGACATGCTGTTCTTAGCTGCTATCTTCGTGATTGGCGTTTTTGCGCAACGTAAGTAAAGACGCGTCGAATAATTCAACGAAATATCATTCTCGTACCTGCAGGAAATATTGTATTAATTCATCTGTACGCATTTGTCGTGCCTAAAACAATGTAGATCGTTTTACGAGAAATATTTCTTTACTGTACACATTGATTCACAGAGACGTTCGCTGACGCACCCGAAGCGATCGTCGGCGGTGAGCGTGCCGCGCCGGGCGAATTCCCGTGGCAATGTTCCTTGAGATATAACGGGCAGCATATTTGCGGTTGTTCTATCATTGGCCCCAAACAAATTTTAACTGCCGCTCATTGTGTGGAGGATATTTGTGATCCACCCAACAAATGCACGATTGGTACTGGAATGATTAATGTTTACAAGGGACAATCTCATGAAATACACAATGTTACTATACATCCCAGATATGATGGTAGACGAGAGGTATCTTGGGTGAATGACATCGCTGTGATCATCGTAAGTCTATATTAATTACAAGATGTATAATTTAGCATTCTTTAAAAGTTTTCAGATAAAACTGTATAATTTCTTTTTCATACTGTTTCGTTCAGTTCAGTCGTGAATTTCACTCATTTGCCTTATTTGTTTCAGCTCAAGAATGCGATAAAGTTTAGCAATGTTCAACGTCCTATTAAATTGACCGACAAGCGACCAACCCCAGGCACGGTGTGCACATTGTCAGGATGGGGTCGTACAAAAGAAGGTGGACCTTCTTCAAGAGAACTTCTCAAGATGAAGCAGACCGTAGTCAGTCAGGACAAGTGCAGAAAAGCACTCTATGGACAGCCAATTAATAAGAGCCACTTGTGTACGTTGAATAGAGCTGGAGTCGGCGTTTGCCAAGTAAGTATTCAGTAACATTTATCGTTTGATATTTGAAATATCTATAGATAATTGATTCGCTAATTTGTACAGTACAGTTACGAAAAATATTAAAGATTTAAATAAAAATTAATGGGAATATTTTTGCATTTATTAGGGTGACAGCGGCGGTCCACTTATCTGCAACGACAAACAGTGCGGTATTACTTCCTGGGCTGCTGGTTGCGCTCGTGGTATGCCTGATGTTTACACTAGTGTATATGATCATCGGGACTTTATTGAGAAGTGTGCGCCAGCTGTATAAAGATCTCGGCACTATATGAACGGTATAAAGATCTCGGTACTATATAAACGGCACTATATATATATATAAAGCTTAAAAATTTTCGATAAATTATGTTGACTCATCAAACGCGACATCAGTTGCGTTTTTAAACTGAGAGAAACTTTGTTACATTTTACATGTAATACAATAAATAATAAACGCTTTTAAGTCTATCATAATTATTGAGTTTTATTAATGTTTATCATTCTTTTATCCAGTATCCAGCTTCTTTTCAAAATACCTGTATGTTTTGTGCATTCTCACAATGTGCAAAATAAATTAAATAGCCAATTAGAAAAACAATATGATCTATTTTTCTATGATAGAAATAAAAATATATAACAATGAATTTTGTTTAATCATTAATTACGTCATATAAAATGGCAAAAATTATCATGATTAAATTATCATTATCAAATTAACGATAAATTAAGCATTAATATTTGATAACGATATCGATAATAATATTAATGCAATGAGATCGTTATTTCCGAAATTACATATCAGATACGTAATTCATTTTGGTAAAATGCTTCAATAAATATTAATAATTTACATAACATACGGAAAACACAAAACATTCAATTAATTTTTTTTTCGATTTCGGCAACATTAATCTTATCAAATCGATTTTCTACAATCAATATCTTATACATATATAATAAAATTTTTATTTTAAATTGATATTTTATTTTGTAAAATGTTGTTCAAGTAATGCGAAAATATGTATAAGATATGAATTCGTATATGTATGTTTGTAAGACGATTTAGAAAATTAAAAAATGTTTTAACTTTTTTCTAAATGTATACAAAAAACATAACAAGTTAAAATTTTGCAATTTAACAAGTTATATCTTTTTAGAAACCAATTATTTTTAGCAGAAAAAGATACATTTCTTTTTAAACACATGATTTTTTTGCTTAATTCTGATCTTATTATTGTACATATAAAAATAAAATTATTGAAAAGTAAATGCAAGTACATGTAATCTTTGCAAGCTACTTTAATCAAATATATTTTAACATAAAATATATAAAGTATTTCAAAAATAAAGTAAAACTTACTATTTGATAGTAATTTTATCTTGATAATTTTATATTCAGAATAATAAAAAAAGATTAAGTTATGTTAAAATAATGTATAACAAAATTTTATAAAGTTCCAGTATATTAAAAAATGTCTTCAACATAAAGTAAAAACCATATGTCTGTGTTTTTATTGATGAGCAATGAAGCAATGAAGAAATGAATGGAATGATCTTTTTCCATAAAAATGATTTCCTTCTTATCACATATTTGCCAATCGTTCAAGCGTGCATTGATAATAATGTTTACTATCAATAATAAATATTTAATTAAGCTGAGTTATTATATGCAATTATTTCTATTTGCTTTTACGTTTTATATTTTACAATACGTATAAATGATCGCGAATAAACAATACAAATAAACAATATTAAAGTGATACATTTGATATGTTTAATTATCATGCATGCATTATTCTACTTCGTTTAACTTAAACTGTGAGATGTAATTAAGCAATCTTCAATACTTTCATATCTGTTTTATCACAATGTAGAATACATGCAATGTCATCGCGTTTATTTACCGTAAAAAATGCGATCAGTCCTGTTCACCGAGGAATATTGATATCAATCCTATAAAAGAAAGCGGAAACTGTTATGCTCACTTTTATTTTTGACCCAGCTTACACCCATCCGCAAGCATGCTGTCTTTTGCTGTCTTCTTCCTGATTGGCGTTCTTGCGCAACGTAAGTAAAGACGCATCGAATAATTCAACATGATATTATTCTCGTATCTGCAATAAATATTTTATTAATTTATCCATACGCATTTGTCGTACCTAAAACAATGTAGACTGTTTTATGAAAAATATCTATTGTACATATTGATTTACAGAGACGTTCGCTGACGAGCCCGAAGCGATCGTCGGCGGTACGCTTGCCTCGTTGGGCGAATTCCCGTGGCAAATTTCCTTGCAACAAAACGGTCAACACATTTGCGGTGGTTCCATCATTGGCCCCACAAAAATTTTGACCGCCGCTCATTGTGTGAAGAACATATTTTTTCCACCCTACTCCAATTGCCGCGTTGTCACTGGAAGTACTAAAGTCGATCAAGGACAATCTCACACTGTGAAGAGTATCCGCATACATCCTTATTATGCAGATAGCGTGCTGAGATCTTGGGAGAATGACATCGCTGTGATCACCGTTAGTCGATACACTGATCGCAAGATAATTCAGTATTTTTAGAACTCGAAAAGTTTGAAATTAGAGCTCGAAAATTTTCTTTCCGCACGCTGTTTCTTTCAGTCGTGCATTTCGCTCATTTGCCTTGTTCGTTTCAGCTCAATGCTCCGATACAGTACAACAAATATCAGTCTGCTGTCACTTTGGCCAAGAAACCGCCAGTTCCCGGCACGCAGTGCTCCTTGTCCGGATGGGGTTTGATAAGAGCAAATGGACCGGCCCCCAAGGATCTTCTCAAGATGAACCAGGTCATAGTCGGTCAGAATGAATGCCAGGAATATCACAGAACTATGCGCATTTATAATAGCCACTTGTGCGGATTTAATCAACGGGGAATCGGCGCTTGTCAGGTAAATATCCAGTAACATCCATTATTACGGAATATTTTCGTATCTTGATACAAAATTTATTTGCTAATTTTTTACTATGGCTACTAAAAATGTAGGATTTACAAAAAAATTAACAAAAATATTTCTTTTCACTTGTCAGGGTGACAGCGGCGGTCCGTTCGTCTGCAACGGCGAGCAGTACGGTATTACTTCCTGGTCTCGTCCTTGCGCTGTCGGTGTTCCTGATGTCTACACCAGCGTGTATCATCAGCTTGGCTTTATCCAGGAATCGTAAACATAGAGATCGTTGGCACAAAGATCTATGATGGATAAATCGGCTTATTTGAACCACGTCAACTCGTGTCAATGCAATCGATAAAATACGTGTCGTGATATTGAGCGACATGTATCGATAACATCCTTAGAATAAGAGAAACTCTGTATTTTACATGCTAACAAAAAAAATAAAATAATACACTGCTGAAAATAAAGTAAGGCTATTCTTCATTTTTCTTGATATTCTCTTATCTGATATTCAGCTTTTTTATGGAACAAGTTGTACGCAGATTTCTCTTTGTTAATGTATCAAATGCCAGTATCAAATGTCATGAGTGCTAATAATCTTTATTCGTACTTTATTCAAGTATTATATTTATTCAGTATTTTGATTAGAGTTTTTGCGCTCTTGTGTTAAAAAAAGCGGCATTTATTAGCTTCTGTTTTTCTTATTTCAAACAAATTGAATTTATAGATTGTCACAAAATTTTAGATAGAATTTTATTTATAATTTTATGTGTTATATAACATAAAATTTAAAACGTTATTTTATTAAGTTTAAAATATATGTATTTTGTACATACATATATACGTATTACGGATTCAAACCTAATTTAGCTGAGACACAAACTCAGCCAAGACTCAAATCCTACTCAGCTGATACTCAAATTCTATTATTATTACAAAAGAAACAAAAATTCGAATAACGATAGCAATAACTAAAAAATTTTAATATCTAAACTTTGACTTATTATATTTATCTTTATAAAACGTGTAAAATAAAAATAAAGATACCGGGTCCGTTGTGCTTGAATTGACGCGATTGTATCTCTTGACAATGAAGTATTGATCAAATATTTAGTCTTGTCATGCAGAGAGAAGTTCAAGTCATAAATCAGCTCGATTCAAATACAATTTTTGGTATTTTAGCAGAATAGTAATCTATATTATCTGACATTTCGGTGAGTTTACTTATTTAATTACTTCATTTTCAGAAATCTAACTTATTGTCATGTATTATTTTGTAAATATCTGCTAAATATTTTATGGCAGATATGGACATTTCTAACGGAAAGGAAGTGGAACCAAAAGTGCAAGATAATTCTTTTATAAATCATTTGAAATCGCAAGAGGAATATGATCAATCTGATCGGATTTATGGTAGAAAATTGCAATCCCCGATACTTGGTTATAATTATCAACTTCCTAATTTATCAACAAATTGTGTATCTGTCACTACTTTGGATACATCTCTATTACATGTAATATTCAACAAAATATAGAATTTTATCCTAGCTTGCTAACTTTTCTATTAAAATCTGCATTTATATATATTACTGCATTTATAGATTCCAATTTACACTCATTTAAAAATATATGACCTAAAACCTGTGCAATTACCGGAAGTACCGTCGATTTTGTCAGCATTACATTTGCAATTTTCGTGAGTATTACATTATTAAATATTATAATATAATAATATTAATATAAATAATAAATTTATTTTCAGGGAAGATACTGTACTCAGCAAATCTTCCAGAGAAATATCGATTAACACATGTTAGACATCAAGAAACCGGCTTTTGGAAATTTTCGTGCATTATAAAGACAACTTTAAAGAGAAAAGTAAAGCCAATAATATAATTATCAGCGATAGAACAACAAAAATAAGTTTGTGACTTTTATTGCCAGACCTTATACATATATGCATTAAGATCCTTTATATAAAAATTAATTTCACTATATTATATAAATATATCTTACCAATCTTATCGCCATATTAGTATTCTATTATTTAAAAATTAAAAACCAAGTACACACATTAAAAAATATTTAAATATACAAGAAAAATGGAAAAAATATTTGTTATTTAAAACGCGCAGATTTAGACAAATTTTTAAAAAATAAATTGTTTAAAAATATATGTATGCAAATATATATATTTTTATCAAATATTTTATTACTATTTTCGTCGTAAAACGTTTTGGTTTTATTGGATATAATGTAACTAAAAATACTCCCAGTATCATAACACTTATCGGCGTATCAGTTATTAGTATTCTATAACGCGACTTTATGGAAGTTTTATGCATGTGTTGCATTAAGAAGGAAAAATATAAAAAATCTATGCGTAGCACATAAACGACGTCATTTGCAAAGCGAGATTATATTTGTTAAAAACAAGAAATATTTATCTTATAATTATCATTATATTTTCACGTGCTCCAGTATATCATATTGCGTTTATATTGCGTAAATCCAATTGGTAATTGACTTGCATTGATCTAAAAGAAAAGTGTGACGCTGACGTAAGTTTCCTTATATTTGAATTTAAATGTACTTTATTAAAATTAATATGAACGTGAATGTGTAGGTTGTTCAATTTATTAGAAATCCTATTTGTATTCTTTACTGGTTTATATGTGAAATTAGTTTGTATCAAATACTTAAAGTCTGATAATTTTTATGATTTTCTTTAAGATATAAAACGTACACATATATGTCATGTTTATTTTTGAAAAAGTTAAAAAACATTTTTTATAGTTTACACACCTATAAAGAAGTAAACAAGATAAAAAAACAAGGTTATAAACTTTCGTACGTATCATACGCCATATATGTTAATTATATCGAGCGCAATTCGCGAGACAAGAATCGATTATGGTAAATTTTTTTTATTAAAAAGTCTAATGACGATATACTGCTATGCCTTACTTTGGACACATAAATGAAAGTAAAATCCGTTTTTTTTCTTTCTTTTTTGTAAAGTCAATCTTGACCAGATGTCACAATCTCAAAGTGCGTAATGTAATTTTTTGTCTGATAATTTTTTTTATCTGAAGTTAAAAAATGGTTTTATTCCTTTGTTTATCACTGTATTGCGAATGTATGTGCGTTTATATGCAAATATATATTTTATGAGACGTCATATACATGATATTACTATTGCGCGTATCGTATATAATTAAAACATGAGTCACTTTACTGATTTATATACCAGCATTCATAAAGCAGTTTTATAATTATCGCAACTACCTGCAAAATATTGAAAAGAATTTTCGAACATGTCGAGCGGAGTACTTAGCAGTATCAGCATATTATTTGCTGTAATCATATCGTTAAACGGGCAACCGCCGTTCAACGCGTATCAGAATTTTTACAATAACGCAAGAGAATGGAACATAGGAAATATAGCACAAGTAGGAATTGGATTGTTCGGCTTTCTGCAGCAGAATCAACGTTTTGTAGACCAAGAAGTGCCGGATGTGACTCCGCAGTTCGGGACCACGTATGACTTCGTAATAGTGGGCGCCGGCACGGCCGGTGCCACGCTAGCCGCGAGAATGAGTGAAATTCCTCAAGCAAAAGTGTTGTTAATAGAAGCTGGAGGCCACGAGAACCTTTTCATGGACATCCCGTTGATCGTCAACCTCTTGCAATTGAGCGACGAGCTCAACTGGAAATTTCAAACTAAACCGTCAGACAAGTACTGTCTTGGCATGATCGACAACAGCTGCAGCTGGCCGAGAGGCAAAGTACTCGGCGGTAGCAGCGTGTTAAACTACATGATCGCCACTAGAGGCGGCGCCGAGGATTACGATCGCTGGGCCAAAATGGGGAACGACGGCTGGGCTTACAAGGACGTTCTCAAGTACTTCAAGAAACTTGAAACGATCAATATGCCGGAGATGGAGGCGGATGTTGCGTACCGCGGAACCAAAGGGCCGTTACACGTCTCTTCTTCGACATACCGCACGCCGTTGGCGGAAGCGTTTTTACGCGCCGGCCAGGAGCTGGGATATCCGATAGTGGATTACAACGGGAAGAATATGATCGGATTCTCGTACCTGCAAAGTACGACCGTGAACGGCACCCGTGCAAGCAGCAATAGTGCGTATCTGCATCCAATTCGCCAACGCAAGAATCTGCGCGTGACCCTTAACAGTACGGTGAGAAAAGTGTTGATCGACCGTCGTACGAATCGAGTGATTGGCGTGGAGTTCGCGAAAGACCGTCGGATTATTTCCGTCTTTGCGAGCAAAGAGGTGATCTTGTGCGCGGGCGCCATCATGTCGCCGCAGCTGTTGATGCTGTCCGGCATCGGACCTTCCGACCATCTCACCGATCTCGGGATCGACTTTGTTCACGATGCACCGTCCGTTGGTGAAAACTTGATGGATCATATAGCTTACGGCGGCCTGACGTGGCTGGTGAAGGAACCGATAAGTTTACGGTTAATAGATATATTCAGCTCCGCATATACCTCAGATTTTCTCACAAGGCGATCGGGGCCACTGACAATTCCGGGCGGGTGCGAAGCACTCGCTTTCATCGACACGAAGCGGCCGGAAGAACACAGTGGTCTACCGGATATCGAATTCCTGTTTGTCAGCAGTGCAATTATAGGTGATTTAATTCAACCCATTATAATGAATTTCAATAACAAAGAACGCGATACTTCGTATAAGTATTTGGGCAAACATGGCTGGTCCATATTACCGCTGTTGTTGAAACCGAAAAGTCGCGGGCGAATAAGATTGCTGGCTAATGATATTAGTGTTAAACCGGAGATCACGCCAAATTACTTCGACGATCCCGAGGATGTCAGGACAATGATCGCCGGTATTAAGAACGCGATGAGCGTCGGCCGGACAAAGGTAATGCAGGCGTTCGGTTCGGAATTATTAAACGACACTATTTCGGGATGCGAGAAGTACAAATATGATTCTTATGCTTACTGGGAGTGTGCGATAAGGACATTGACGATCACAATCTATCACTACTCCGGGACTTGTAAAATGGGGCCAAGAGGGGATGCCACTGCTGTTGTCGATCCGGAATTAAAGGTAGCGTTTGTTGAGAATAAAATTAAAATTGAACTACGAGAGATTTGAGGGACGGTACTGTGCTGTGATTTATATCGAAATGCTTTATGAATTAAATGTGCAATGTTTCGCAGGTGATCGGTGTTCGAGGGCTGAGGATAGCAGACGCATCCATCATGCCTGAGATTATATCGGCGCACATAAATTTACCCGTTTTTATGATCGCCGAGAAGGCGGCAGATATAATCAAGGAAGAATGGGGATACTTGAAGAAATCACAATCTTGATGTTTCAAGTGTTTTTTCAAATTAGATGTAAATGTTATTATGTAAAGTGAGTTTTACAGCTGTAAACCTTGAAATATAATGCAGGGACATTGTGAAAACTGAGAAATTTACAGCTTAATTATGAGAGATATGTATGTATGTATAAAAATTTATTTATTATGGTCAGGTAAGGTTGTACTGAAGCGACATATTTAGACGTGCATAGATTAATAATAAGTAGCTTTGAGGGCAAATGTTGAAATATGCATAGTGATGAATATATGCAATAGTGATGAATATATGTCTTTCGAATATATTTTCAAAATGGTATTTTAAGTATTTTTTTTCTTCTAAATTAATGCGAGCATTAAAAACAATCTAAAAAAGATTGTTTAAATATCTGTTGTGTTTTTGGTATCTAATATTGCGCGAACATTTCTTTTCTCTGTGAAATTTAAACTAGAACTTTATGTAAAATTTATAACAATTTTGTTTTAAATAGATATATGAAATAAAATTAAGAAAAATACATTAAAAATACATTTATATGTATAGGTATGTTTCTCCGATCTTATTACTACATAAATAATTCATCACTTGAAAAAGAAGAGTAAGACATAAAAATACTTAAAATTATATATATTAAAAAATAAAAAAAAAATCTGGCAACGTTATTAGAGAAAATGTAAAATTTTTTGTAGAGAAACGAAGCCTATAAAATAATATAAAGGAATTTATAAAGATTAAGCTATAAAAAAGAAATAACGTCTAAGATGACATCATAAAACGATTATAACAATCAATTCCGGAAATTCTCTTACAAGCGAAAAAGGCAAAATAGCTGCTTCATACAGCACTCGAGATAATACAAAAATTGTGTATAAAAAATAATAAATGACAATTTTAAAGAGCTTATGTAAATCTCCTAAAATCTCTTACTTAAATCATGGATGTGATATTCATCGTTAAAAAGATATCCGCAAGTATTTTCAAGAATATTCAGTACATTCAATATTCACCAAGATTAGACATGCAGCAAATTAGCCGATTAATGCGCCGCATTAGACGTGCACGCGAATCGGCTTTCGCAATTATAATTCATATATTAATACAGCGTTTTCGATTATGCGAATTTTTATCGACTTAAGGTTGATTAATCATTATTTTATTATGAATTCAAGTCTTTTATCGCGGCGAAGACAATGCAATGACGTCATTAACCTTGAATCGATCAAAATAAATAAATGTAAAATATGTAATATGTAATATGTAAATATGTGGTTCAATTTATATTCTTACAATTATTCTTACCTTTAACGTGTCCAGATCCAGTATGTATCTCAGATAAGTCTTTTCATTATATTTGTCTTTTCGCGTAATACATTTCACTTTACAAAATTCAACGAAGCAGGTATTCAAACTGCATATGAATAAAAAAAAATCAGATATTCTTCTTCCAGTGAATTGGCTACACTGGAGGCCAAGGGTTGAAACACAATGGCCAGAAATGTCCTAGCTGGAAAGGGTGTAAGAGTAAAAAGAAAATAGCAGTTTGATAGGTCAACGTTAGGTTATACTCAATGAAGTAATTTTCTTTAAACAAAATCGGCTCGTCGCTCTCGGACGTGGAGGTGAGCGTCGATAGTGATTGCAACATGCGACAATGAAGAGATTCAACGAATTTCTTGCGACCTGCGTCGTATTACAATTCTTGTGCGGTACATGCACTACACACTTGCTCATAAACGTCAAAAATCAGGTACAAGTGGATGCATGCCTATAAAAATTATTTAATCGGAAAATTTATAATTTATTTAGAAAGGATACTGAGACTTTCAGATAAATAATTTGTAGAAATATTTATCGAGTTAACCTAGGAATATCTTGATATAACCTTTGACCTAAATATCAAATATTTTTTCATATAATAAATATATCTGTAGCTTATAAATAATTTTACTATTAGTATTATTAATGAAGTTTTCTTCCATTGTAGGGTGGTGATATTCTTCTAGAAACAATCTCATCTAATGTGACAGAAGATCTGATTACTCTCGAATTTCAACGTTCTGATGGTACACTAGTTACGCAACTCATTGATTTTAAGAATGTAATTATTTTTTTAATATTACAGTTTACACAAGTAGAATTCTTTCCTACTTATTTCTATAAACTCTGTTATACAGGAAGTTCAAGTTATAAAAGCTTTAGTGCTGGGTGAAGAAGAACGTGGACAAAATCAATATCAAGTCATGTGTTTTGTAAATCATTTTTATAAGGTAGATTTCATATCGTCTGACGCAATGTCTAAATTGCGTCAAAAAAATCCTGGTACTGTGCGTGTAGCGGAGGAGGACAGAGGCCATGTTAATTATACAATGGACTTATTCTTGGATGTGTCTCAGTCTAAAGAAATCTCAAAACACGTTACTACACTTTGTACGGAAGCAACTGGATCAACCTATACAAGAAATGACGATATAAAACAATGGGTTCAACGACCAGGTAATTATTTGCAATTTATAACCATCATTACATACATTGCTATATAAATTAATTTTTATGGTATTGTCAGGTTCTTCCGAAGAATTGCTCATGGCAGCTGTATATAACTTTACAACTATGCCGCAATCAGGTATAAATGACACGAGACCATTGTTGGTCTCCAAATGTGCTGACACATCAAATCTTTGGGCATCTTGTACATGCTCTCTGGAATTATGCATCGGTTGGTATCCATGTGGTCTAAAGTTTTGCAAAGGAAAATCCGATGGCAAGAAAGTAGCTAGCACTTATCGATGCGGTATAAAAACCTGTAAGAAATGTTTTATATTCTCATATTATTCTAAAATGAAACAAAACTGTCTGTGGGACGAATGACGTATAAGAACACTGTAGGTTGAAATTTCGAATGTAAACTGAAAATATTGATGAGATAGACAGATTGGAATGAAGAAAGTAAGCGAATTATGCTAGAAACAAATTCGAGATCTTAGAGATGATTTTTCAAGAAAATACTTTAAGTAGTGAAAATATGAAACACATTTGAGGAAATATGAAACAATTTTTGAAGAAAAACTAAAATTTTCAATATTTTATTAAAATAATCATTGTTAATTTGAATTTTGATGAGTATACATTAAAATAATTTTAGATATTTTGTGATAAATTGATTAAAATTTACATGTTTTATAAATATTAATATAAATCTGGATATATGTTGGAATAGCGAAATTATCTTGTTTCATTTCAATACTTGTTTTCAATTATATACGTAATTGAAGCCAAAGAAAATTAATATATTGTTACAAGATTATATTAGATTTATACAAGTGCTGGAGATTCTGAAAACATAATAATAATGAATTAAGTTTTAAAGGAGATTATATTAAGGAGTTGTATTTAATTCTTATGAACAATTCAATTCAGAACAATTCACAACTAAATGTTTAAAAAGTTCACCCATTTCTTGTTTATAGAAAGATTTTATCAAATATAATTTACACACACACATACACACACATATATACACACACACACATATATTTTATTGAGTGGATATTTGTAACATTTATAATTTTTTTGTTTAACTTATATGGGAATCATAGCTCAATACATTCCAACATTTGTATTAAAATATTTTAATTTAAAATATCGTTTTTAATTCTACTTTTGCAGAATTTAGAATGTACTTTCCTATAGCAAATTAAAAAGGATACAAAACTACTTCCGGATAAGAAATATCTGTAAATATATTTAAAAAGTATCTGCGATAATTTTTTGGAACATATAGAACGTTCTTATGATTAACTATTATATGTTCCAAAAACATTACCACAGATGTTTCTTTCACTTTCACTGAGTTTATCTAACATTCCCGATTGTTATGTTTTTTACATCTATGATAAACGAAATCATTCCAGTTTATATACCCGGTAATTTTTACTTAGAATATTTTTCATACGAATTATATATGTTACAAATAATCCACTCGAAGCACAAAAATGTTTTACTTTATATCTCGTCTAGAAATAATTTCTTTGACAAAATGTATGTAGAAAATTTTATACTGAGACTTGTAAAGCTGCCATTTATACATTGTATGTGTGTACATTATAAGTTCCAATTGTACATAATGCAGGCACGTATGCTGAGACACAAATAACGATAAATATCTAACGACGATCTAGACAATGTATATATATATATAAATCTGTGTTAATAGTCGAGAATTGTACAGTCTATACAAGATTTGCAGTATCGCGTGCGAGACTTTATAAGAATTATTATCAATTTGTATTAATACTGTAAGTATTTATAAAGAATGTCTTTGCACGTTTCAATGAGAGAGTACATATCTAGTGTACCATTGTGAACAAGACTGCAAAATCTGTCCATTTAACATTTAAGCCATTGCTCTCTGAAATCCTTCACGTTACTTGTACATGTAACACATCGCATTTACAATAAGAGAAAAATTGTCTTAAGCGAGAAGAAATACGTATGTATACTTACGCTTGTAATCCGATGTTTGCGAAACGTTTGCGATCAATATCTAGCAATATTTGATGTCGTTTAGTCAGCAAGTACTGTACTGTGAATAGAAGATGCATGTGTTAATGGTGCTGAGGAGAATTGTACCCGGCACGACTTCCTTGATAGACCCTCACTACCTATTGTCGCATCCTTCTAAGCAGCCGAGCGTAGAACTTGACTCTAGAAGAAATATTGATAAATGTGCGGTAATTGCGATACATTAAGAAACAGAGCCGGGATTACAGCTCGGTAAATCCAACAACAGATTCCAAATTGATCCTTAGAATTGATTAATCACACAAGCTACTTGTATTTTGTAACACGCATAAGTGGAAAGAACGATACTGAAAGGTACATTTTTTGACTTGCCTCGGCTGCTAAAATATTATCGCAATTTATTTTAATTGGAATATCTAATCCCGACTCCGCTATGGACGATTCATAAATTACATTGAACGACATCGGCATTACTTAAATCACAAACACTATAAGAAAAGCAATCGCACAATTCCATTAGACATTTACGTTAAATCAATGGGGATTAATACATGAAATTTACAGAATAAAGTCACAATAGCAATACATCATTTGTATAGAAATATATGTATATATACTCAGCAGAGGCTTGGAGACTAATTTTGAAGTCTTACTTTTAATTATGATAGCAATTTTATGTATATGATCGATGTTAGAAACAAAAGGACAACATGTGCAATAAGAACTTGTAGGTAACGATAATATTTAAATATATATATAGTTTATTTAATATTTACTTTCTTCACGTGCCTGTTGATGAATTAATAAATGTGCTATATTTATTTGCTTGAAAGATATTATATCTATAGTTATCCGGGATTTCAACACAGAGGATTATATGAATAGGATATGATGTAGGGAATGAGAAAATGTTCGTCAATGTTTAATCCACTTTGTATCAACCCCCTTTGATGTAATTTATGAGTATCACCACGCACTGTATGATTTCAGCTTTACACATAAATGTACCTTATACACATATTTTTTATATATATTTAATAAAAAGAATTATAATATACATACATGTACGTGTTTTTAATTTCAGAATGTTGATCCTGAAAGACTGGTAAAGTATATGTGTGGCTAAATGCAAAATTAACTTGCACGACATATGCATTATTATTTGGAGAAAAAATTTTACGAAACGTTTACTAATATACAGTTTTGTCGGGTACGAAATTTCTCAGAATCTTTATTCTAATTGCGGGGATGAATGTATATTTTATGACATATGTGTCACACATATATTACCAACCACACGTATGTATATATTATACTATACATATAAAATAAAAGAAATGTAACAATGAAATTCTTTCAATAATGTATTATATTCTTTAGTGAAAGGATATTCTTTGAAGGATATCTGCAAATAAATGTTTATACCTAGTTCTATTAAGTACGATACATTAATAATAATAATGTTAATAATAGTAAATATAATAATATAGCAAAATATAATAATAATAATTTAACCCAGAATTCTTTACACATCTCTATACACATCGAAAACGTTTCGCATCACTCGCATTTTTTCATTACCTCTATCAGGATTAAAATTGTGCAACTTGTGCAAGGCACTGAAAATATTTAGCAAGTCAATAATTGATTTATAACAGAAATGTATTAATATCATTAAAATCATTAAAAATAAACTTTTGGGCGATAAAACTCAGCTGAGTCGTCTGGCATTAAAAGGTAAATCCATCTCAGAGAAAATACTTGTTAAGGCAAAACATTTCTTGATATGTACAAAAGCTTTCTAATATAACATAAATTTAATATCTCTCATTATCACTATTATCTCTGCTACTGTGTTATCTCTGATAATAAACCTATAGAAGTGATATCTACGTGAGTATACAATCCTTTTTGCAATTTTATGCTATACTATTTGTGTGAGAGCTATGCACCATCAGCCGCCTATCGCTGTATTTTACACAAAAGAAGTAATTATTTATCTACATAAGTTTATATAGGAGAAAATTTTGCTAAATTAGTTAAAAATGATAAACATTTCAGAATAATAGAAAAATGATTAAAAATACAATTTTGTAAAATATAAAAAACAGATAAATCTTTGCTAAAATTTGACGACATTTTGAATCAATATTCGCATTAGACAATTTATTATATTAACATTTTACGATAAAGTTATAAAATAATTTTAATTTTAATTGGAATTTTACTTACTGCAGCTCATTGACAGGCGACATTTGTACACCACTGACTTGCATGAATATAATTTCAGTTGAACTGAAATTCATAAGAGATCGTGCTTATACATATGAGATACTCAGCCATAGATAAAATTCTCTAGAAAATAAAACTTGTAAAATAAACTCTGGAATTGCCGGTGCTAGAATTGCATAAAATCGAGTTGCGAACAATATCTCTCGCTCGTAAAAACATACGAAACTAAAATACTATTTTCAAAATTAATGAAAAAAAAAACATACCTTCTATCACGGAGAGATAAAAATGCTTTGATATATTTCGAGATAGCACCAACCATGCGATGACGTAAAATGTACACGAGCGTTCTTTCCGATCGAAGGAAGAGTCCGCCGCACGGGGATGCATACATCCAAGTCGAATCACGCAGATCGTCCCGTGCACTTTAAAGAAAAGGCACTAGCTACTGTAGCAGGTCTTGCGTACGTCCGCAAGTATAACACTGAAATCGTCGTCGGCCTTGGTCACATGCTCCATGCTCTGCTGCTGCTGCTGCTGCTGCTGCTGCTGCTGCTGCTGCTGCTGCGATTGTGATTGCGGATGCTGTTGCGAGGTCGAATGGTCCGGATATTTGGATACTTCCAGGCTCGGATGATACTGCTCCATGGCGTGACCGATCGCAACGTTGGAGCAACGGGCGTCCTTGCCGCCCTCGTCGACGATGCACTGCGAATTCGGCATGTCCAGTTGCGACTGCGGCGGTGCGCCATAGTAGCGCAGATCGCTGGCGTAATTATGATTGCTGTCCAGCATACTCTGCGAGGACAAGCTCGAGTGTGCCACGCTCGTCGGATGCGAATACTTGAAATACTTTTCCAGCTGCAGCTGCTGCTGCTGATCATCCTCGGCGCTCATGACGGGATTGATGTGGCCGCCGAGGATCGTGTGCTGCTGTTGCTGCTGAGCACTGCCGGAGGACGCGTCCGTCTGATACTCTTGATGGTGCGGCATTTGATACCGGTGCGTCACTGCGCCTGTAAAAATTTCAAAGTGAAAATTTTTAATAAAATAGTTTTTCTTTGAGTTTATTTTCAGTTTATCTCAAGTTTAGTTTATCTTTTGACCTCAATCAAAATTAATAATTTAGACAGTTGACAGAATATACAGAAGATGGTCAAAATCTTGACGTCCATTGTATTATTGTATTAATTAAAAAAAGATTGTAACAAGCAAAAAACATTTGGCGTTAGTTCGGTATCCTTGTTTCTTTATTTGTACAATAATTGATTTATTAATACGAGCCTATATATATTTTTATGTAATAAAAAATTTTTAATTTTGAAAATATAAAATGTTTTTTATAAAAATATACTAAATACAATTTATTGTCAGAAAAAGTACAAAACTAAATAAAAGAAACAAGAGGAACTTTTCTGTCGATAAATTATTTCTTTCGCACTGATAACCGCGCAATATTGCCTTTTTCCCTATTAATATTTTCTATTGTTACAAAATCATTCGTTACTCTATTATCAAGTACTACAAATTTATAAATTTGGCATGTATAAACGAAAACACAGTACATTACCGGAACAATTGTCAGCGGCTCCGCGGATTCCTATGGACTGCTGCCGATTGCACTGGATCGGATTATAATTGCTCTCGACGGTGGACTGCATCGAATAGTTCGTGCTCTTGGACGATTGCGTGTTGCTGTAATGTTGCAGCGATTGATCGTGCGGCGACGCGACCGGCGGATAAAATGTGCCCGTGACGGAACCGACGTTGTCGAAGCCGGAGCGCAACTTGTTGCACGACACCATCATACCGTTCGCTATGCCCACCGCGGCTATGCTCGTGGATTGTCTTTCAAAGTTCAAATAGCCCACCTAAGCGATCAAAAATATCGTAATATTTAAAATTGCCGTTCTCAGAACGTCGCTTTGTATTTCAATTAAATTCGAACTTGATACAAATAACATTTTTTTTTTTAATTATCTACAACTTCGCACACATTATTCGAAGATATACGTACGGATTTTTTGTACGTTAAAGTATCCGTATAACCGCCGGAATTCTGACAGGACGATATGCTAGTGTTACTAGCGTGACCCGTGTGCAGTTGATTGTCGCTGCTCATGAAGGTGTATCGTTTCGCCTGATCCGTCATATCTCCGTGCTGCTTCGACGTGCCCTCCATCAGATCCCGTTCCGAATCCGGATTTTGTGACGGTAGATGCCCGCCGTCGCCTATTCGATTGTATCATTTCACAATTTACATTATCGCATTTGTAATTGTTTAATCACTCCAATTACGTCACATCTAATACCAGTGCTAATATTTTCATTACCGTCAGGCTCAGGACTGGCCACTGGAGATATGTCCGGAGTGTGGATAATGGGCGTGTAAGGGCTGCCGTAAAGCGAGTTGTTTTCCGATTTGTACTCCTGAATACCTTGCTGCTGCTGCTGGTGATAAAGGGATGAGATCGGGGAGTGGCCACCCCAAGGGATCTGAGGTATGCCTTGGTAACTGTCCATCTTGGACCTAAATTTCGAATTGTATTTATAATAATATAATATCAGCCCTTCAATTATACAGCAGTATTTTTGTGCAGAGCAATCTGTAAACGGATCAAGTAAAACTAAAAAATGTTACATAAGCGTCCGTTGTACAATTAGAAAAAAATTGAAAGAAATTTATCCTATACTTCTGCATCAAAAGGTGATTATCTTAAAAAATTCACATATTGTTAAATTTCAAGTATAACGCCATGATGCTGCCGGCGTTTCACTTAAATCATGCTAGGATCTCTCAATTAACCGGCGGTTACTCGCACACGTACCTTCATTAGCGGAAAGTATCGTGCCGGTATCGACTTACATGGAATGATGAATCGTCGGACCCGCCGGGTTGGACCTGCTGCCCGCGGTGTTGGTCGCCGAGGTTGGCGAGGACGGTGCACCGGGTGTCCGTTTCGCGTGCTTCCTACGCCGCGGCCGGTACTTGTAATTCGGATGCTCCTGCATGTGTATAACGCGGAGGCGCTCGGCCTCCTCGACGTACGGCCTTCTGTCTTGCGGCGTTAGCCCTCGCCATTTCTTTCCTGCGAGAACAAAGCTCCATCAGAAATAAAGAATGAAAGAAAGAGAGCAACGAAAAGCGTAAAATAATTAAGACACATAGTACACAGCATGATTTTCTTACCATCGTTCCGAATCTCCCTTCGCCGCATAAACAGGCAAAATGTTAAAAATTTCATGAATTTATTTATTAAAGTAATAAAAAGTTTTCAGATTTATTCACACAATAAATAATATAAAAAAATAGATAAGTATCATTGCTTTAACACAAAACAAATAAATTATCCTCGAAATATCTTAGCAATCCGTAGAAATTAACAATAATAAAATTAGGAAACACAAGAAACAAAAATAAGAAATTGATTATTTCCAAAACTATATTTGTTTCCTTAAAGAAATCAAGCCTTGATCAAAATATCTTTGGTTCGCTATAGATATCCAGTTGAGTTTACAAAGCAGCTTAAAAAGTTCAGTCGAAAATAAAGCCTCCAATTAACTTTTCACTAAATTGTAACACGAACTGCGATGAAAATAAACATACGAAATACAAAGGGCCAAGCAGACGAATTCATCGAGCGCTTTTACATCGTTTAGCGACATCGGCGCGCAAAGTCACATTGCACGCCGCGATACAACAAATCCTCGCGAAAAACCCCGTAAATACTGCCGATAAATAAATTACGCTCCGCCTCGGCAATAATGGGTCGAGCCCCGCGGTGTATCCATCTCGATATCCTGAATCTCGATAAAATCGGCCGGTTACGAGGCCCCTTTGGGCTAACGACGCGCTTAATTCGGCTCTCGCGGGAGAGAAGCGGCTCCTATCTCTTCTTCCGTTGCCCCGATACATACGCGCGGCGCAAAACGAGCACAGAAATGCGCTCTCTTGTTGCAACGCATACGCAATGTACGTATATACACGTACGGATATACACGTATTACAGGTGGGCTTGGTCGGCGGCGGCGGCGGTGGCGGCGGCGGCGGCGGCGGGTCTCGGGTCTGACGACCAAGCCTGGAATCTGCCTCGGTTTGCGTTCAATATGCCAACATGGTAGGCCCGGAATATCATTAAGCGAGAGGCATAAGGGTTAATACGAACGTAAGATGTTCGCGACAAGAACGAAAAAATTGAGCGCGAGGCGGATGTATATATGGCGCGCGCGCGTACATATGTACAACGCAGGACCGTGCCGGTAAATATATACAATATACATATATATATATATATGTTTATATATATATATATATATATATACATATATATATGATCCTGTATAGGTACATAGGCGCATGGGGGCGTAGATATGGGTGCGCCCGTGCCTTCAGCCAGCCACAAGGCACGAACCATTATTTCATATTTCATTTTGTATATTTCAACTCCGCAGGAGAGAGAAAGAGAGAGAGACGCTAACCCGGAGGACTCCGGAAGAGGGGGAGAAGTGAGAAAAAAACGAACGAATCGGTCGTTGCGGCGATCGTAATCGAAATCGCGCTCTTCGGCAGATCTTCCTCCACTCTGTTACGTCTCTAATATAATAAACAATTGCGGGGGAATGCGAAAACATTCCCCCGAATATTTTTACGACACGAATGATTCAAATAAAAAAAAAAAAAAAAAAAAGAAAGAAGGGAGCTCCTCGAGGAAATCGCTTTTATCGCACAACAATGTTTTCCTACCGATTTCTTTCTTTCTCTCGATCGTCAGTTCGATCGTCCGACTTTTTCGCACGAGAAAGGAATCGAAAGAACGTCACGACAAAGAGAAACGCGGTTTTTCGGCTAACAATAAGTGAAGTTAATTTAATATTCCGGGGCGCGTTCGCGATGAGTTATCTGGCGGTGATTCATCATCACACCCGCGCACGCCGCGTCCCACTGCGTGATGTCCTCGTTAAGTATTCTAATGGCTGGCGTGTACCTCTAATTTACCGCGCGCGCTTAGGCCGCCGAGAAGCCGGACGACTTCATTCATTTCGTATGTTTCCAAGCAAAAGCGGACCGACGCGCCGGATTCTCTTGTCTCGAGCTCTTCGCGATCCTTCGTGGTACTTTTCGCGTGTAATCGAGTGACGCGCAATGTCTCTCTTAAAACGCAGATGATTTATACGGAAATAAAATTCTGCTTCGTACAGCAAAACTTCCATTTTTAACAAATGCATTCACTTCGTGTATCGAAAAAAATCGAGTGAATTTGTGCAATATTTAAATCGCGTGCGTGTGTATCGCTTTTCTTTGGACATTTTGTAAGAATATTCGACTAGCTAAATGTGTAAGCTTCAACAGACTTCCCGTGTCGCAATTTCAGTCGTTTCGCGCAGAGAATCGCTCGCACAGATCTATCAGGACTGAGATCTAACGGTGAGAGCATAAATTAGCAGCGAGCATCGCGACAAATTACGAGACTTCTCCGATCGCGCTTGCCGAACGTGAAGTCGTCGCACATGTCAAAAGGTCCTTCTAATCGAGTCTCTCTCTCTCTCTTTCTTCGTGTCGCGCGCAAGAATCCGCGTCTCGAGCCGTTGACATTTTCCAGAAAGCTCGTTCGTTCTTCTACCTAATTAACGATTCCGCGGTGATTTACGCACGCGCCCATCGGTAATTCACCCGGCCGGCGATCGGCGATTAAACTTCTCCTCTCTCCGTCCCTCCGGAGTGCCCAGGCACCTCGGGAATTTTGTTATAGTCGCGGGTGCAGGCGCACACAGAGGCTGGCATGTGACATTTTCAGAATCGAGCGAGAAACTTCTCGCGCACGGCATTTAGCATGTAATTCCGTCGCAGAAGTTGGCGCTCGCTGCCGCTGTCTCGAGACTTTAATTACGCGGTTACGCGATGAATCCTCGGATTGAAATATTTTTCGCGGTAACATCGAAATTGCTCGTAAATCTATCGGTTCGTCCTTGAGCGGCTGATTGATACATTCGGTTTGAAAAAAGCGCTGTCGATATGGTTCGACGTTTTTAAATTATTCTTACACAATGTGCGAAAATATACACAGATGTGTAGCAGAAACATTGCGATGCAATCGTCGATGAGTATTTAATTATTTGGAAAACTTTATCGAAATTCAAAAGCGAGTATTTTCTCCAGAACTCCGCTTTTATTTCGCAATCATTCAGCGAACTGTACTCATCTTCTCTACAAGTCTGAATAGCAAACGCTAGGAAATCTAAAAAATTTACGATTTTTCGCTGTGGAGAAATTTAATCGAGAGTGTCAGGGAAATCGGAAAGTCCCCAAGAAGTTTCTAAAATTTGAATAGACACCCTGCAGTTGCATGCATGCGGCGATAGTCTGCGCGCCGGAAAAGACGACGAGACGAAGAGAGCAGAGGAGGAGCGAGAAGGCCAGAGAACGAGGCCCACATCGGTGGAACCGCATCGCGCGCGCACCCCGCCCAACCTGGGTCGCCCACTGTCACCATTAATAATACGTCTCCCGTCCTGTGATGTATCTCATCTCCCTCGACGCTGTGTGCGTGTGCGCGCCGCGTCGGTGTCCCGACACACCGACGCGTTCATCACCTGTACAGATGCAGGCATCGATGCACACGGCGCGTGCATCTGGGAGGGGTCATATATGCGACAGGAATTGCCATCTTTAAATTGTCGTTTTCTCGGATCCAAAGTTTCGAGATACGTTATTATGTTAGTCCTTCGACGCGTTCGAGGAATCTTTGAAATCAGCACGTTTATTTACTTTTATATAATATTTCAATTATATATTCGATCAAATTTTTTTTCTTCTCAATAGCGTTTAGAAATCTGAAAATTCTTTCGCAATATTTTATTTGCAACAATAATTTCTTTAGTATTTGCAAAATCTTCATTGTTGAGTGATATACATCCAAGAGTTGATAAGAAAAGCGATGGAAAGATACCGGATAACTGATTGATAAAATTAGACGCCAAATTAAAAATTAAAGTTCACGGAAATTTCATGAACTTGACGTGACGACTCTAACAGTGGCGTCCGCTTTGACAGTTTACTTTCCAGGACAAAGATGTCAGGTAGGCTCGTAGGTAGACACACAGTGTTCACCATTCAGACTCGCCTCGTTGAGTGAGTACAACCGACTTGAGTAGCACGTGGACGAAGGCGTCTTTCGCCTTCTTGTGTTCCGCGGACAATCAAACTTCCTTGCGATTCTTACAGCGCGAAGGAAAACTCGTATGTTTTCCCCTTTAATTGTCATTTTCTCTACACTTTCTATTCTTAAAATAAAACAATTTGACGAACAGTTGGAGAAAAAGAGGGAAGAGAGATAAACGTCTTGGATTTCTCGGTAAAGAACGGCTCGGAAAAAAACCGCGTGTCAGTCGTATCTCTTTCTTCAAACGCGTCAGGAAACCGCGAAAGAAGCGTTTCCACAGTGCCAGCGGAAAGACAGTGACATGCTCGCACTCGTCGAGAATACGCGCTCGTAGACGGCTACGCCGCGTCGTAATCGCCGTAAACTTCAGCCGAACTTCGTGAAAGTCGCGGAGGATGACTGACAATCGGTGTGAGAAATCTCTGGCCGATTCGCCGAGATCTTGCACGTGGAAAGTTTTGCACGTAAATGCAAGTCTCATTTAATTTCATCATTTTTCAAATTTGCACAGGCGCGGTTGAAAAATTCCCTGCGCCTTCGCGAACAAAGACTCAGATTGCCAATCGTCGCGTACCGCTCGAAATTCGTCACACCACTTGTAGATCACCCTGTACATCGCGAGACGTATCGACACCGCGGCGGTGTCATACGAATTATCATATCACTCCATCTGTCATTTTTCTGATCCGCATGTAGGCGTGGTTGCGGGCGATTCACGGCCGAAGATCAACGGGAGGGACAAAAGTCGCCGATGAATCGCCCGTCGAGGCCCTCGCCGCGCTCGAGGGCTTCCTCCTCCCCCTCCCCCTTCAACCCTCCCGCTCCCTCGCCGCGACCCATGTGTGTATTTTCATAAATACAATAATTTATTTCTCTTCGCAACCGAGCGAGGATGGATGTTGCAATCTCGACTTCGTCGTCTTCGTCGTCGCCGCCGTCGTCGTCGTCGTCGTCGTCGTCGAGGATAGGTGGGTCGGTCGGTGCAAACGCCGTCGGAAGGTGAGGTGAGGTGAGGTGAGGTAAGGTAAGGTAAGGGTGCGGCCAGACTCCGCTCTCGACTCCACCTCATTACCCGGCATTCTATGCAGAGACCGCGCTTATGGCTTATTATTGCTTTAGCTTAGCCAACCCGTCGGTTCCCTCGTCCTTCTCACCAGACGGATACATATGTGCGCGCGAGCTGTATACATACGGACACAATGTGTTCAAGTTGGGATACAGGGTGACGCACGCGAAGCGTAACAATTCAATTTCGCCGAAATCAGCAATTTCAGGAGAATACGAGAAGTTCTCGGATAGAGTTTACGCGACTCGAAAGAAGTTGTGTTCGTCACCGCCGCTCGAAGGTTTGCGATATCTTAAAGTTTTCCGATAAATTCATCATTTTCTTTACTGAAAATATTGTCACAAATTTATAACCAATTAGATAAAGCTATGATTAAAGTGAAAAAATTATGCATAAACTTCCCTTTGTAAAAGAATTTTTCTAACAAAATATCAAAGCGACGTAATCTAAATTATCTGTAAAATATTAATAATAGTTTTACATTCCTTTGATAAAATGCATTTTTTACGCGTATTATTCTGTTTCTTACAGGAATGTTTGTACGTGCCTTCGCAGGTGAACTTTGTATAGAATGCGTCCGTGCATTCGTTCCTTTGACGATCCCTTCGCCCAGGCTCATTTTATATGTATGTGCAATTATTGGGCCCGATCTTGTCTCGCGGTTCGTTATGTCGCTTCGCCTACTAACAGACGCGGAGCGAGGTGGGTTTCTCCTCTCGTCCGTGCGTAAGACCGTCGCACTTTGTCGGTACGAAATGCAGCTACCTCGAAGAGGAGGTTTAACCAAGTGCGACCATCGGCCGCTCGGTGATTTCGTAAAAACGATGAATGTGTAACTTGAAATAACTCGCCAACTTTTACGCACAGCGTGCAACGCGAACAAGAGACGCGCGCGCGCGCGCGTCCGTCGATGCCGCTAACCCGATTTGCGCGATTAAGTCGATCGTCGAACAACTTTACTAGTCGATGATTGCCAGATTGATGATGATGGTAGCGGGTTTAAATGCACTGGAGATCGAAACGAGTGTACTAATGCACGGCGAACGTGAGCGCGCGCGTGTATGCGGATGGTATAAAGAAACAAATGAGTTTCGTGATCGTACGAGAGGCCGATCTTGTCTCGGATTAATCGAGCAGCGCCGTAGAAAACGAACAAGTTTCTCCGTAGGTCGAATCCAAGTGTGGGAGAGAGAAAGAGAGAGAGAGAGAGAAGGGGAATGAGAAGGAGAAGATGGCATAACGAGGGTAAACAAGTTTAATTGAAGGCACGGAGAGACTAGCTTCATTATCAAAACAAATCGAAAAAAAAAGACTTTCGGTAGGTATAAATTCATTGTGGCTCTGGTTGAGAAACGAGATTATAGACGATTCAACCGCGACGATAATTCGCGTTCACTGCGCAAAACTGGAGCGCATGTTAAGAGATGCAAAGAGGAAAAATATACAGCGACACGTTATCGATTATTGGCGCACCATAAATTGCCGGAACAAATTTTTAGCAATTGATTAGATTTTTTGAAGTAGATAAAACGCATTGCTTTATAAATAAATAGCATTATTACGAAAAATCGTCGTTTCGTGCTTCGAAACAATGCAAATTGAGAAGAAATTCCGACTACGTATTACAATTGAGCGTAAAAGATACGAAACACGTTTACATGTAAAAAAAATCGTACCGCGTAGTGTTATAAAAAAAATGCACAAGTTTCCTCTTCGATTTACGAGATATTTAAGAGTAAATGTTCCATGTAACGTCTTCGTTACAGCGCTTTGCGTTATGCAGAACGGTTCTTCGGCGTTTATCGCGCCGGAATCGCGATCTGTTTTTCCGCGTAATAGCGAATTAGCCGATCGAGACCTATATATTCATAGTTGCGTTTAGCCTGCTCTGCAGCAGGATGTAGGTTGCCCCGCTTTAGATCGGCCGACCTCTCTTTTCCCTATGAATATTTTTACGAAAACGCAATTTACAGAGTGGGCAGAGCCGATTCCACTCTTAGAAGTTCATCCACCGTGCAGCCGAGGTGCTATTGTTCCGAGAGCCGCCCGATGGAGACCAAGAGAAGCGGAACGGGGCGGAGAGGAAGGGGAGGAGGAGGAGGAGGAGAAGGATGATATCGAGAAGGTGATATGTATATGTATGCATGCACGCGAAGAAAAGCGGGCCTTTCCCTCGGATCCGCTCTCAGACCGAAGGCTCTTACGCACTTCTACCGCGCGTGTGTTAATTTCAATCGACTGCCAATCTTTTTCCAATCAATCCCACCTCGCGGCTATCCGAAAAGGTCAGCCGCGGCTCGGTACGGCTTATTACGTTTATTATCCCAATCCTGCTTATTTATTATAGCGACTCGCGGGATGCCTGCGGCTAGGCTTTCTACGTCCGAACTGATATAATTTCGGTGAATTCAATCGACTTTCTTGACGGCAAGTTTCGTCAAATTATCGTTATTCAGCGTTTGCGCAAAAAAAATTATCGAAAAATTTCTTCACTTTCCAGGCATATTTCTTCGTGTTTTCAGACTTTAGAATATTTCCACATGCAAATTTAAAATTAATCTATTTATTGTGGACTTCTTAGTGTTTCCTATTCGTTAAAAATAAAATTAATAGTTTCAAAGATTAGAGTTGGAAAAGAATTCGAAAATATGAAAGTAACATCTTGAAATTTTAACTAAAATTTCTCCAAGGTTTCCTGAGAATTATTTCAGATGTTAAATATCTTGTAATTTAACTTTAACGAGGAGTCTCTATTAAAAATTCGCTGTGCGAAGAGAAATAGCGCGTGGCTAGTGTCTACACGACCAATAATTTTCAATCGTCCCTTAAATCCAGCCGAGGTCGACGTTATCGGTCCTTCCGCACCGAGCACCATTATAGTGAGATATTGTACACGCAGATTCGTCGTTTAAGGGCCGCAAATCGGCCGCGTTCGGAAGACAGTTTGGTACTTTATGAAAGAGAATTCTCGTATTCTTCTCTCAAGGAAAAATATATACAGGGTGTCTCGGAATCGTCTTCCAACTTTCAGATTTTTTGACAAATCGATCTTTCGTTGGCAAAAGTTTCGTTTATAACTTTAAATATTCACATTGTACTCAACGATGCACCGAGCAACTTAAATTTCTGATAGTGCGAAAAGTACAAGTCGAAAGAAATTAAGAAAATAGATTTTATCAACTATTTGTGCCTTCGATATTTACTCGCCGACATTCTTTAGCTTTCAGTGCTGAATAATTGCGTGAAGCCCGACGCTTCGACGGCTCTAAACAACCGCAAACAACCGTTTGCCGTTTGCATTTTTGCCCAGCGTCTGCGAGATCGAAGGGACATACCATATATATCTCTAAGTAGAAGGGGAAAGGAAGTAATCAGAGGTACTAAACTACGCGATACCGCGTTGGCAGTTAGAGCCCTGTATCTCCGCTGTCGCCGGTGGTACAACGACGCCCGGTATTATTTGCGGGCTGCCACATTTGTCGTAGGTGGTCTCGCTGCGACACGGCGCAGTGGCGTCGCGCATAAACGACGAATACGGCGTGTGTGCATCTCGCCGTTGTGGTACTCCTACCGCGACAAAGCCGATTCCCGGCGGATAAACGCGATACTTACTCGCGACACCTCGTCGCGAATCAACATCGACGCTGTCGTCGCTCCGCTAATTAACAGCGAAAATCGACTGTCGACCGGCACGCGATAAGTTGGAGACGCGTATTTCGCGGTGAATCGGGAAAGGTTGTAGATGCGATTCGTTCTCGCTTCGATTCGCGTTTTTCGAACTCGACACGGATTCGCTCCGCAGCTGAATGACAAATCTTCCCTTCGGATTAATCGCGAATCGTCACGTGCGAACAGCCGCAGTCTCGGGCGTTGACGCGTGATCGACGACGATATCTAAACTCGAGCAAAACGCATTAATTTCTAAATGTTGACGGACACGGGATCCACCGCGGGTTAACGGTTGGGGGAGAGCGATTAATAAAGATGCGCGGGCACGCGTGTCACCGGATATAAGGTGCCCACACGGCATCCATCGACATATATGCGTGTATATATATGTCGCGCGTTGCTTGGCCCACACCGACAACGGGGAGAGACGCGATTGACGCTGTCTCGCATGCATACATGTATATGTGTATACATCTGCGCTCGTACTCTCCATATGAGCGCGCGTATGCGTACGCCGACGCAAAACACGCGAGCGCGCGGACGGACGGACGGACGGACGGGCTAACGGACGTACGGACATACGTACGAACGGATGGACGGACGGACGAACGGATCGACACACAGCACGCGCATGAATATGTAGGATGTCTGGAAAGAAAAAAAAGAAGACGCAGGGGAAGGGCAGAAGCGGGGGCGGCGAGGGAGACCCGGCGTGCATAGTAATCGCAGCCGCGTCATGCCAATAACATCGCGCCGATCACCTAATGTTCGATCGATAAACCTGACGGAGTTTTCTTTACTCCGCAACGATAACTCCGCGGCGCGAGGAAGGGGAACAAATGGGAGAAAAGAATGGGAAGGGGAGGCGGGGGAGGGGGGAGGATTAGTGATTTACGGGTTTGCTTGTTGGGCGAATAAAGAGGTAAAGGGAGAGAAAAAAAAAGGAGAAGAACGAGGGGGAGGAGAGCACGCGTGTACGCAGGCAGCACACGCGCGAGTGTAAACACATCACGATACGCGACGCGCGGAGCGCTGAAATGGGCACAAGTATAGGCAGGTAGGTAACGCACACGAGGAGGAGAAGTTTACAATTTTCTGCACGACGGCCGCTTGATCGTTCAAATGCCAATAACGTTGCGGATGCCAATTGCCGATAATTCAAGGTGTACCTGCCCGCGATAACGCGGCCGAGCAACCGCTCGGCGCTGACAGATCGTTAGGCACCGGATGATAGGTTTTTGCCGAAGAGACACGTCGAGGAACGAGAAAGAAAGGAAAAAAAAAAAAAAAAAATGAAGAGAAAACCGCAAGATCGGTGCCGTAGTTTTAGGTTTCGCAAAATTGACGATTTGCGTATGCGGCAACGCATTTCTCGCATCGTCGTTGGAACATCCGCGCTCGCTTAAAAAGAAAATTGTTGCTGGAAATCGCAGGGACGATAATGCCGACGATCAAAGTCAGATTTGACGAGGACTCGAACGGCCGCGACGCGATAAGAGAACGACTTCCCTATCTCGATCGAAGGCGCAGGTGGCTGGCGATACGAACGGGACCGCCGCGCGTTACATTCGCAAAACCGCTCAACGCCAGCGTCAGATTGTACCACGTATTCGCAATTTGCTATTCGCAATTCGCGATTTCTGCGCGAGAGAGAAAATGCGCCGATTATTTTATTTTATCTCGCCAGTAATATAATTCTTTTCCTCGACATTTCCACGTCATTTCTACGCGAGCTCTCACCTTTCTCCTCGTCCCGTTAAACATCCACACAGCTCTGACTTTAATGTGTAATTAAATTAATTCCATTCGCCTGACACGTGCAATTAATTTAATGATAACGCACCGCCGCCGCCGCCGCTGCGAGGAGGATTTTTTCCTGCTTTCTTATTCCCAGAGCCAGTTTCCCGGCGGAAAAGTCTTTTCCCGCGAGAAGCCAACATTGTTTCCGTATACGTGTACTTTTAAAAGACCGTAATCTCGCGGCCCGATCTTCACCGCGCCCGAGGAGAGAAAATTTTTCCAACAACATGAGTACGCTCGATAATTACGTTTGAATTTGCGTTTCAAAAGATACAATGTTTTTTTAATAAATCGGCCGAACAGCTTAGCGTAGAGAATAGAATATATCAGCACTTTTATTGAAAGCGCTGGATTTCTAGATCCGCAAATCGTGGGAATTGATCCCTCGTTAAGAGAAGAAAAAGGCATTTATTCTCCGGTGATTTATTAATAGATTGAGTTTAAAAGACTTCTAGAGCAATTAACACGAATGAATGAGAAGTTTTCCAAGGGCCGTTATCTTATTTTTCTAGCTCATACGTGTCTCGCGTGTATATATTATCTCCGCTAGAAAAAACTGGCTTCAGTTTTTTTTTCTTAGAATACCGCTTTGACAAAGTTCGCGGAGGAAAACTCAAGAGATTTCCAAAAATACGCCGATAAGTGCATAGAAAATAATATGCGCACTCACCGAGCATCTTGCTGAGATCGGCATTGTGGAGATCCGGATTCTCGTCGGCCAATTTCTTGCGCTCGACCTTCGCCCAGACCATAAACGCGTTCATCGGCCGACGTATCCGTTGTTCCTTCAGGCTCCTCTGAGCGCTACCGCCGCCGGGATGGCACATCTTCACTCCCGCGGGAATCGGCGAGATGCCCTGCTGGTATTCCAGCGACGGGCCGGAAGCCGCGAGCCACGGCATGTCCTCCAGCCGCTGCTGTGCCGCCGGACCGCTCAGCATGCTCGGTATCTGCTTTCAGGAAGTGGTATATTATTGTAAACATTCTCTTGGACATTTCCGACGTTTATTGCCACACCGTAATGTCTCGAATATTCTGAAAACTGTTTCCGGCAATTCTGCGAAAATTCGAAAGGAGATGTCACGAAAAAAATATAACATTTTAACAAATATAAATTATAATAATTAATAGAAATATTATCATTTTTTTTTTTTAATCAATATGATACTAATTATTGGAAAAAAATAAGATAAATTAACTTATTATTCAATCAAATATCCGATAAAACGCTGCTAGAAAATAACTGATAATTAATGACAAGACAAAACACAAGATTAATGAATCGATGCGTCTACGGCGCGCAGATTTTACTGTCGTACATCCGGTATTTCACGAGGCGATTTGACTGCGAAAGCATCGAGATTCTTTCGTGCATCTCCGAATAGTTGCGCGCGAACGAGTCGTCGCGAAGAACGTAGGTGTTTACAGCGCCGGTGTAAACGTCAGAGTAACGCGGATCTATCTCGAGAACGGCGTCTTACAAGAGTCTAAAGTCAAATAAAATGCGTACCGAGATGATTTGAGTATCGATGGGCATCGAGCTGTCGTTACCGTCGATACCGGAGTCGATGTCGTAAGCCCTCGATGTGGGAGTCGCGTAAAGCGAAGAATGAAGTGCCAGGAGTCCGGGCGAGCCGCCGTAACCGCTCACCGGCGGTGGTGGCGTCACCTCACCCCTGTCATAATTGTCCAGCATCCTGCGAAAATCAAAGCAGAATGTATCTAGCTGTATTCCGCGCTGACGCGAATAAATCTTTGCACGCGTTTGTTACGCTCGACTTTAACGTTTCTTTTTCCCTTCATTTTTTTTCTTATATTTTTCCCTTTCCGTTGCATACATTTTTTGTTAATCACAATATTGTCTGAATAATGTGTATACTCGCGCGCGAATACATCAGTCAACCGCATACACGATTTTCCAAGGTGCGGCGATAAGCGCTGCTTAGGAGTTCGGATTGCTTTAGACCGACGCTCGATCGCGCGCTACGTGACGATAGCAGCAACGATCGCGAGCAGCGCGGGAGATCGATTCCGTATCACGGCTACGCTGATAGTAATTGACTTTGGCGTTTCTCTCCGTCCTCGGCGAGAGCGAGCGAGTAAGCGAGATGAAACGCGAGTGAAATCCCGTGGGTCGCTCTCGTGCCCGAGCGGCCGATTGATCTGTCAACCGTTCCGTTAGGAAAAGAGTTGATCGACATGAATGAACCATTCAAGGCCACTTAATGGAATTCCCACGATTGTCCTTAAGGCATTATGCGACCGTGCGCCGGGTATAATAGCGCGAACAGCTGTCCGCGGCTTACGAACCCATCTCGCATAGACGCGCGCACACATCGCTGAGCACGCGTTAAGTCTACAGTCTTCCTGCGTAGAGGCGTACACATGCATGCACGTACGTAGTTCCGGATAAAACGCGCGGCGACATATGTAATGCACACGTATGATATTCCGCGAATGTATGCACCGCGTGCGCGAGCGTTTCATATAATGGCCATTGTTTCATTCGGTTAGATTCGCGAGATGCCGCGAAACGCGGGGATAAAAACCTATACGGGTATTTTCATTCAATAGACCTCGCGCCGATTAGCGCACGTGTTTTTTGTCGCCCCTTGCATTGCCACAGCGAAAATACGTTTCGTCAATAGCTGATTAAAATAATTTATCGGAAATTCCAAGGGAATATGCTATATGAATCTCGACATTGAGTATCAAATAATTCAGACTTTTCTAATTCAAAGTATATTCGACCAGTTTGAACTATCTGAACGCATATTTTGGATTTTCAGAAAACTTGGATTGGTGTTATGATTCTATAAAATTTTTTAAATGTTTAATAATGAATTTTCGTCGAAAGAACATTTACTTCAATCAGTTTTGGATCTTCTTGTAATAAGGATGCGTGAAAAATATCGAGTTCTAGTTTGAAACTTTGTTTTATTTACGCAAAATATTATATTTTAGAAATATATCTCGTCTGCTTAATATTTCTTTCACTATTAATTTGCGATAAATCAAATTATCTTATAATAGAGATTAGCATTCTTTCTACATTTTTATTAAAAATTAAGACCATAAATGCATGAAACTATTAATTGATAAAAGAGATATTTGTAAGTTAATATTTTGTAAATTAATAAATATTCAAAATTATATTTCTAAGTATATACATTTAAAGTAATCTTTCAACGATCCGAAATGTTAGACCGCTGCAGAAATGAATAATTAATATCGCACAACTAAACAATAATAAATAAATGATAATTAAAGCCCGCCAAAGCCCGATGCCTCCCGTATCTTCTCTTCTTCTCGTTTATCGATGGCAGCTTTTTTATTTGTGAAAATACAATAAGAATCGCGCATTATTTTCTACGACACTAATGAACTTTGTTATTGTACATCACGACAAAGAAAAAATTCCAAAAAAACGCGGAATTACACAAAGCTATGATTGACACTCATAAACAGGCAAGCAAACGGCAGAGGAAAATCGAAAATTCTATAGTTAAAATTGACAATAATTTGTAAGAAATCTTCTAAAAAAATTCGGTAAATTTACACAAATTAAGATTAAGCTAACGCGTAATTCGATTGTTGTTTACCTTCTTTTGTGACTTACGTGATAGGTACTTTGTTACCAGACGCACGACACACGCGAACGGAACGGCAGCGGCAATCGTTTCGTAATATTACATCGCGTATTACATTGCGATCGCGACAATTATACGATTTTCTACAAATCATTGCTGATTTTAACTGTACAATGTTCGATTTTCCTCTGCCGTTTGTCTGCCTGTTCCGGAATCTCGATCAGATCAGCGATCAGATCGCTTCGTGCGATTTCGCATTTCTCTCGAGTCTTTTCTTTGTCGTGAAACGACAAAGTTTGCGTCGAAAAAAGTAGTGTCGTACAAAATCGCGCGATTGTAATTATAACAATTTTATTTTCGTGAATGAAAAAACAGCCATCGATAAAAACTATGGCGATGAAAAAGAGGACGCTCGGATGAGATCAAACTACGATTTTAAAAGGTAAGTAATTTATAATTTATTTATTATAATAAGAATCTTGTAAACTATTTTTTTACGTTATAGAAAACATATAGTTATTAATTAAAACTGACAAAATTACTTACGAATCCATGAATCGAAAAGAGAATCTTCGATATATTTTATCAATCTACATTATCAAACGTGACATGTGAAAAGAATAAATTTATTTCAACATAATGCAAGAAAAAAAATTGACACAACTTTTCCCTTCTGAAAACTCAATACGATTGCAACAAGAAAACTTTGAGCACTTACAATAAACTGCGTGGGCGCAGATTCGAATGATAAGTTATATAATATTATGAGTATTAATAAAGTATATAAAACCACTTCAGAGTAACAATTGCAATAACAACAATAACGTAATTCCGTTAATACGATTAAGCGTCGATAAAACAAATAGCACTCTCGATCGCAATCGTGTTTTGGGGAGAATATATTTTTCATCGTTGATAAAAGAGTCGTCGGACTCACGGCGGATACGATACGAAATTAAAAGCCATTAAACTCGTGGTCGAAGGATTCCCCGGGTTTAGCCCGCGTCCGTGCAGCTGCACCACCCACGCGTATGATAGATACGCCACTGCCTTCAGCATTGTTTCTTTAATGATTCATGTGGGGTGATTGTACCGGGAGTAAAAGGAAGCAGTTTCCAACCGCGAATGCAATGAGCCCGCGTCGTTTCGAAAATATTAATTCGCCAGGAGTCATCATCGGACGCTGATGCATCGACGAGCGCGCGTGCATAATGTCATGCTCTTTGTCAAACTCCGCAGCGACAAATTTGCTAATCGTATGATTGCGCAGTGCAAAACAGCTCGTACCAGCTCGCTTATTAATTTTCAGGACAAATATATCATAGGTTTACTGTGCGAAATGAATAATCAACATTCAATCGCTGTAAAAAAAACCACGATTTTTATATTAAAATTTAATTTATTTTAATTCGTGTTATCTTGTATATCTTTTTTAATGAAGAATAAATTTTTCATACTAATTACAAAATAAAATAATAATAATTTCGCGAATCTTAATGATTTCTTACGTCAAACCGACGATGCAAACGTCATTAATATTAACAAAGCGTAGTAACAAGATTCACACCGGTGGAAATAATTTATACAATATGCACTGCACTAGCATATACATATTATATGTCATTGTTTTATGTGAAATATTCACCACTCATGACAAAACACGCGTTCAATCGAACGCTACGTGATGTTTCGCTAATTCTCGGACGCGTTCAATCGATCAAAGATCGAAAAGTCTCCGGCGTAATGGAGAGACGCTTCTCGAAAATCTCGGCGCGTAAAAAACCGTTGGACGGTCCCAACGAGTGGCGAGACACGTTTCGCAAAGCGTGTCAAGGGAAAAGCGACAGTTATCCTTCCAGCACCGACGCGCCTGCCACACGTTACAAATAGCTCGGGCCGCGACCCGCGAAGCAGGACACGCTGTACACACAACTGCGTCGGAGTCGGCCGAGCAGGGAGACAAAGAGCAGAACAGCACAACGGCGCGTGTTCCTCCAAATCGGCATGTCCGTTGAGCCTCATGAATCTCAGCCGCGTTGCGGCTCTCCTTCGAGCGAAGGAGGGAAAAGCCCGGCGTTGTCCTGCACGGTTCGGCACGCAGCGACAGGCAGCGGCCAGCAGCAGCCAGCAGCAACCGGGGCACTCGCATGAGTCGTTCTCATCGTCAACGACACACTTGTTCCTCGAGTAAATTATTCTCTCCCCGCCCTCCCCTTCCTGCCCTCCCCCCTCCCCCCCGCTGTCCCTCGGGCCGGGCCGAAGGGGTCAAGCCTGCGAGGAAAGGTGCGGAGAAAGCTTTCAAGCGCGCGAAGCGCGTCCGACGCGCGGTTGACGCGCGGCGGCGCATTTTATTCAAATAATCGAGCGCCGATCGAACACACCCTTGCATTGCCCGACGACGCGGCGCGACGCGACGAAACGAGGCCCGGTGCAATCGCATAAAAGCGGCGAAACGCAATATACGTACCGTGTATGAATACGATTGTGCTTCGCGCGTATACATGTGGGTGGAGAATCGACCTGTATTCGCGCGTGCAGGCCAATCGCGAGTCGGATACGTAAATAAATCACGCCGAGAGGTGTGCGAAAAGATCCGTCCGCCGATACGTCGCGATATGTTTAATAATCATATTAACAATATCTGGCAAAAAAAAAGTATAATAATAATATTCGACTGACCTAAATGTTATTTTAATGAACGAACTTCATTCAAACTCATTGCAAAACGAGCTGTCGCAGCGAAATTCCTCGCAAGAATTGATGTACGAAGACGCACGAGAGGGGACTGTAATTTTATAAGCTTCTGATTAAACTTTTAAATCGAATGCCTAATGCGGTTCGGTTGGTAAGCGGAAGTGACGACCCCAGCCGCTCACCTCTGTACACTACTAACGCTCCGGCGCGTTTCAGATTTGAGAACGAAGAAAGCGTGCGCGCATCCCCGAAACCTTTACGGGTTGTTTAAGACCGCGGAACGGACGCGCCAAAAGTCGGAGATCCGTCCGCCGCCGTCGCGTCGATGTCTGCGTGTGTATTCCCCATCGTATACCCTTCTCTGACCTCAAGAGCAACGGCTGTGCCATTACGTACGACTTCCTGCCGACCGAGTAAAGGAAGAATCGAAGATTTCTACACAACTCACCTCGGGAAGAGGTGTCTGCGTGCGTGCGCGAGCGCGCGCGATGCAACCAGAGATACTGTCGAGCGACGAAAATTCCCAGGCTAACATCGAGGCTAAAACTGCTTAATTTCGGAATACGTTGCGTTAATTGCGAAACGGTATCGAGAAATTCGATAAAAATTCTACAAGTGTTTCCAGTTTTTAAAAGAGATCTGTATCTCGTCAATTTTTCTCACGTCTAAAAATTTCGAAAAGAAATGTTTTAAATGTCTGTATTATTTATTCCAAATTATTGGAAAAAATGGTCTAAAGATTCTAACAACTTTTTGTATTTGAGTTTAACTACATTTCCAGGCAGTAATAGAAAATATTTATGATAGAGAAAATTAACGTAACAAATTGCACATTGTTGTTGTATAAATAATGCAAAATATCGCACGCTAAAATAATCGTTTGTGGATGATTTGATGTTCGAATGTATTTTAACGAAGCGCATCGTCGAATGTAATATCCGGTATTCGCTGTGCGGGATACTTAACTGCCTTAATTCGTTAATCCACGCGGCCATTGTTTGCAACGATGCAAATTTACCTCGTTGCAAATGAGTTTCGATTCATCGATAAGTCGCTATTGCCATTATGTTTATAACGCACTATGGATTTATGATAGATTCTAAAATCGCGACGAGCAGCAGCCTACGCATTCTTTGCCGCGAATTGAAAGCTGGTCGTTCGACGCAATGCGAAGCAGGCGAGTTTTTCATCGAAATTACTTATTGCAACGATCTTTGTTAACATTTATGATGCAAATATGATTTAGCTGTCTCGTAATGACTTTCTTTGCACTCGCCGTCAATTATAGAACAATGAAGCGGTGACATTTAAAGCGGAATCATCAGTTCTACTTTTTTTCGTATAAATTCAGAGAATATTTTTTAACAATTAATATAGTCGATTGATAATCGGTCGGTATACACGATATCTCACAAATTAATCAGTATGCTGCTACATGTCGTGCGCGAGAGCGTACATTTCATATGTCGAAATAACTATAAATAATGTTAATTCGCAATTAACTGCCAGTCACTGCTTAATCGTCAAGTCACCGATCTGAGTCACCGCAGAAAATACAAGGTCGTCGTCGGTGGCTTGTGCACACGCTCGTCCAGGGGTTAAGCGCGATGTCATTACTCCGTAATATTATTTCCTTGATTTTATATTCATATGCGCTGTAACAAAACATCTGAAAAACCCCGTTCGAAATTTGTACGGGAAATCCGATCCGCCTGACAATAAAATAGCTGCACTTTTTCCGAGCCGAGACGTTATTTCCAGTCATCGAGTACCGAGAAAAGTCGAGTTGTATTTGCCTGCCGGTGGCGTAGCGTATCGTTCACGGAATTATTGACGTTTCGTCGATATAATCGATGTATTTGCAAATTGAGCCTGCTCGAGTAGGCTAGCGCGGTGACATACTATCGTTAAGATATTAATTCTTATCACGCAAAGAAACGAGAGTTGAGGATTGCGTTGGCTGTACAATATTAGCCAAAAGTTATAGAAATTTGAAAGCAACGTACACGTATTTCGTAAAATAATACTATCAGTTTGTCTGAAGTGTGAAATAGATAAATGTGTTGATTGTGCGGAAAATTTCAATACTGCAATATTTAATGTCTTTATTGGAGAAAATGATTGGAGCAAATTATTAATAAATTTTGCAGCGCGCGATGTTCCGTAAAGATCAATGCGAAAATAAAAATTATATAATTTTTAATCCGAGAATTGTGTCTAGATTTTTTTTAGTATATACAGGGTATCCCAGACTTGAAGACCGTATCACCCGTTAATGGCAGATTCCTGAGATCATTTAGAAACGAAAATCTTAATACCAAAATGTCGAGGCTACTATGGTATTTGAATGGGAAAGGCTTAAAGTTTACCAATAGCTTGTCAGAATTTCGCGCGCTCAGGGACATCGCATCTCGAAAGAACCCTTGCACAACACTTTATTCAATACGTTTTATTCACTTCACTCAGCTCTTATTCACTTTATTCACTTTATTTACATTGTTCGCAATACTAACGAATTTACTAACGATAATAATTTCTAAATTGTATTAAAACGCGATGCGCGTCGAACTGTCAAAGCAGTCGTGCCATTGACAAATGACGTTTCTCATGTCATGAGAGAAAATCAATACTATCGATACGAAGTATGATCTGCTACATAAAGTATTGTGCAAGGATCCTTTCGAGATGCGATGTAGGGACCCTGAGCGCGCGAAATTCTGACAAACTTATTGGTAAACTTTAAGCCTTTGCAATTTAAATACTATAGTAGCCTTGACATTTTGGTATTAAGATTTTCGTCTCCAAATGGCCTCAGGAATCTGCCATTAACGGGTAATACGGTAAGTCTGGGACACCCTGTACTTAAAAGAAATATGAAACTAATCTATGAAATTTTTATACTTTTATCATGTACGTACATCAAGTTTATAATATGATTCGTATTTACGCAAATCTTCAAATTAAAATGTCGCGGCACGCGACATGCGATTACCCGGAACAAGCGTGACTGATTTTTTAATTAACAACTAATGTCATCATTTTGAATAGAAAATAAATAAAGGAAATGAGAATTAAATTTTTCAGAAGATAATAATCCAAAGAGGGGAGAGAAAGAAAGCTTTATTTATTTATTATTTATTATCAAATGTTCTGAAATGTAAATTCACTCAAGCGCGAAAAACTGATAGCACGTTAAAAATGTGAATGTGACTACGTTTATGATGCATCAATGTAAAATATACACAAACAAAATTATAGTATATGTGAGTAAGTGCACATAACTGTCTGCGATAAGTATAGCATATTTTATAAAGAAGGCAGCGATGCACGTAGCGCAGACAAGCCGAGGGAGTAGTCAAGGTAGAAGATGAGAAGTTGTTCAATCGCGGTTATCAAAATTTTTCTTCAACCACGTAAATACGGGAATCAATCAATAAATGAGCACATATCGATATTATTGCAGAACCGCGTGCTGTGATGTTTCAAGCGAGCTCAGGACTGAGAGAGTTTCCGCGCGACATTATAAATTCATACGCGCGAATGTCTAAAAATATTGAAGATATTGCTTGAAAAATTTTTTCAAATGCAACTAAGAATTAACATCAGACTTTATGTTTGATAAACACTTCAAATAAATTTTAGTTGGCCTCCGGATTTTGAAGTTTCTTGATAAAGTTTCACGTAACATCTACTACCGGAATATCTAATGTACCTGCATGCGTGCGTGCGTATGAAATAACATGACATGGTTTGCGATCCGTGTGACAGCCGAGAGCAACGGATGGAACGGCGAAATCATTTTGATGGAGTTGATTTTCGTCGTCAGGAAGCACCGCGGTCAAAAATTCTACGCTGTTGCCTCCGGCGTGGAATTTCTAGCCGCGCGTTACCACATTTATAAATTTAAATTATCAAGCCCGAATTAAAATGTGTGTAGAACACACCTCAAAATCGTTATTTTCTTAAGAATCATTCTGTGTCCATCTTTTCATAACAGAAACACCGAAGCATTAATAATTTTCAAACTATAAGTTATTAAAAAAAAGAGATATTCGCCAACTAAATTTTACGAAACTGAAAGAATAGCAAAAAAGTACAATTCTCTTAGTTAATTAATATTATATTACCGCGATACTTTGTGTTTCTCATCGCATCAGATCAAATGTTAAGATTTTTATTAATCCACGATCGGCAAACGTTGAACATAAAATTCTCGCAGCATCCCACAAATATCGCCGTAAGAAAACAAATAAGACTCGCGGGCAAACGAGATAAGAAATAGCTGAAATTATACGATACGTTAGAAACGCACGCCGCGACTGGCACTTTTTCTCAACCTCCTCTTCTTAACAGTCTCAAAGGGTTGGAAGGGAGAAAGAGAGAAAGAGAGAAGGGTGGGGGGGGGAGGAGTCGCTCTTATCCTCTTTGCCTTCGCAGTACGACGTAATGATAGTGAAACATTGAATCTCGAGCGTAAACTGCAATTTAATGGATTTCCAACACACCAACGTCTCGAGGACACGCGCAGGGGAAGGAGAAGGGGAGAGAGAGAGAAAGAGAGAGAGAGAGAGAGTGAGAGAGCAAGTCAGAAAATTCAGAAAGGAGGGAAACGGCGCGCGGGCGCGTGCGATCCCAACGAGGGTTGAGAGAAACGCATCTCATCGCCCTTCGGTATATATATATATATATATGTATATATATGTATGTATATCGTCCTCTCTCCGTCTCGTCGAGAGACTCGCACGGATCGGCGATAGCGCGATTGGCGATTATGTTAACCAAACACGCGCGGTACACGCCCCCGCAATTTGCCCGGGGATCATCTTCCCCTAATCGCCGGCGCTAATAACAGGATCACGGGGGTCCTGACCGCGCGGTCGTATATACTTATCCCTAATTCGCCGTATCGTTATTAATATATACGATACAATTGAGAACGATGGCGGGGAAGAAGACCGGATTGTCCCGATAAGCTCGCGATGTACGGAGTTTCGGCCACGCGCGCCGAAAAACGCGACTTCGCCCCCTTCTTTAACGTTTTCGTTTTGACAAATTTCACGAAAGTTATGTGTGATTTGCGAAATACACTTTGCGTCGCATTCATCGTACGTGAGTAACGCCGAGAATTCTCGCGATAATATTTAAACACATTCGGTGTATCAGACGTGATTTTAAAATTCAAAAAAAAAAATATTTCGGACAAATATTTTAAGAAAGTTTGTTACCTTATTTACGCGTCTTGCGGAAATTTTCTACGTTACGCATGAACCGGTATAAATTGATGAAATAAATATGAGAAAGAGAGAGAGAGAAAACAAAACTTACGTATAGTGAGAATAAGATGGACTGGTTTGATCGATGTGCACGGCGGTTGACAGGCCCTGCGCGATGGCAGTCGAGTGATCCCTAGCTGGCGAAGAATTCTGCGCCGCCGCTGCCGCCGGTATAGCGTGATGGTAGCGCTGGCACATTTCGGCCAAGTTCCACCCATGGGCATCCATATATTAGCACTGCTTCGCTTTTCCTTGGCGTACCATCCATTTCACACAAATGCGTTGATGCACTCACTCCCTCTCTTGGTCCGGTTTCGTTTTCTTTTCTTTTTCTTTTTTTTTTCTTCGCTTGTTTTCTCAGTGATTCACTCGCACAAAGGAACGTAAGAACGATCACTCACAACGATGATGCTCATCGTGTCTCCTGTCGAGTAACGTCCGTGCGACGCGAAATCGTCTGTCGTTTAACGATCCGCAGCGCGATACTTCGCCGTCTCCGAGGATGCACGCGCACCGCCTGTTAATTAAGAAAATAAATTCATTTACTCGCCTGTTAATGACGCGTGCGTATTTAAAGAATCGATATAGAGGTGCTGTTAAAAAACCCTCCTCGCGACATGCATGCCAATGATCGGTGTGAATTTAAAGTGGAATTATTTTCGATGTCGGATGAATGAACTTAACACGCGCGCGACAATCTCCCATTAATAAAATAATTATTATAGAAATCATCAATGTTTATGTTTAACATTGCGAGTGACTTAAACCGACTTAGTTTGTAATATATTTATGTTAGTGAATTAATGTTTCCGCTTCCGCTCACTCGATCGTACTTTATATTTATAAAGACTATAAAATATGGTCTTCGAGGAGGATTTTTCTCAATAAATTCAATTAAAAAAATTAATTTGTTTATTTAATTAGTAATCATACGCATCTCTACGTATATTCAGAAAATAATGCACTATTAAGTAGATTCCTCGCAATTTAAATGATAATAAAAATGTGAAATATTGCTGTATGAAACGAACAAAAACAAAAAGACTACGAGAATGATTATCAATTTAGAATATTATTATTGCTAACGGATAAATAGAATAAAATAACGATTTTCAAATAATAATATAAATAATTGATATAGAAACTACAAAAATAGTGAATATTTAATTAGCACCGCGTGGTGCAAATTGATTTAATTTACAGACGTTTATGTTTTTTGATAGTTTTATGAGTTAACGAATTAATTTGCGTTTCCGCTTATCCGATTGCGGTGTAACTTTATACTTGTGTCATTGCGACAGAATTATGGAACGTTTTCTCGAAGCGGAGTTTCTCCAATGACTTTCAATATACGCGCGTTCGATAGCTAACGGAACAACTAAATTCCATATTATATAACGATCCGAATGCAGTTTGAAGTCGCGGTTAATGAAAGTGTCCATTTAATTTCTAATCGCAAAACGGGTTAACGGGCACACCGCGTAATCGAAGGGCTCGAAAAGTCGCGTCGGATAACGATCGGCATCCGGATCGGCAACGGATAACCGATCGACTTCTATTTGCGCTGCGGCGATTGAGCGTTAATAACCGTCGTGCAAAGGTACTTGTGAAATAACTATAATCACTCGCGCGTGAGTTACCGCAACACAAAAATAATCATTGGATCCTCGCGATTCTATTTTTCCTTTTCGCTCGTGATTGAAAAAACGAACTACAAGAATTTGGGCAGATTCGCTCATAGACGAATGACGATGAAATCGCGTCGAATTTGCAAGATATCGAATCGCGGAAAAATATTTACAACTCGAGGTGAAAAATTCCGCGGTGTACAATTAATGAGTGTTATTTGACGTCGCGAAATCTGATGTTTCGGCTATTTATAATGACGACAGACGCGGAGAAATTTGCGACATAAAACCTGTAAATACCCGAACGCTAACTGGATCGCCGGCGGACTGTCGTTTAATTGACCATTGATAAATTCGACCGACACACGCACACACACTCGCGCACACACGGTCGAGAGAAACAACTTTGTAATTTTAATTCCCTCGAGGAATTAATCGTCGACTACTGGGGATCGGGACGCCGTGTATTCCGGCCGTTTAAGCGATCGGACGTTAATCACGCCGGTAACCGCCGCGATATCGCCACAAAGCGACCAATCGCCAGTAAATTACCGGTCCCGCGCGGTCACGAATGGTAAAACGCCCGCGTTTCGCCCGCGCGGAGAGGCGCAATTAAGCGCCGCGGAATGCCACATACGAGATCGTCTTAACACCGAAAACTTATGAAACGCGATACTCGCAGATCTATTTCACTACGCTCGCGCACCACGCTCGATTATCCGGCGACCGACTCGAAGCGTTCGCCGCGCCCATCCCGCTTAAACGTAATCGGAGACTTTCTGCAGTACCTTTCACAAGTCGAAGATTCATAACTCTTATCACTGTTAATTAGAGATACGTCGTGCGTATCAGCTGTAACTTCCGCGCGGAAATAAAACGAATGCAATGAAACGAGCGAAGTGGTTTGTCTTTTTTTTTTTTTTTTATTTAGCGTGAACGAGCACTGGTCGTACAACGACCACCGATAACACCACCTACGAGCGTGAGTTGAACGGCATAATACGCGGTGCGTTCGTTCCAGCGGAGATCTATAGCGAGCGCGTGCAATGTACGCGACGAAATCGTAAAAGAGTCGCGCGGGATCGCGCGGCGTGTACGCGAAGGCATACGTCGTATCGCGGCGAGACGCATAACGTAATAATCATAATGCGAGGATCGATACGGACGCGCGATGCGGTGTGTGTTCGTTCGTTGCATCGGCTGTCGCGCGGGGATGCCGATGCCGATGCCGATGCTATGAAAGTGAGGAGGAATGCGCGCGTGATGACGACGACAAGGATCGCCGCATGAAAAATTGCTAAATTATTAGTTTCTACGCCGCTTGTTTTCGTTCACGAGTGCGCGCGACGTGTTTGTACGTCTTCCCCGCATCACTATCTCACTCTCCCTCTTTCTCTCTCTGTACGATACGCATCTCTGGATTGCGTAAAGTAAGATATGCACGAAGAAGACGCATAACGCACGCCTATAATGCGACGGATATAATGAGCGTGCGGACGATTAGCGCGATTATCCGAGAAATGTCTCCCGATAAATCGACGAGGTATAAATCAGTATTACGGCATACTTTCTAATGTATAAACGCGGCATATCTCGTACGAGCGATCCCGGAGTTTTACGCGATCTAAAGATGCGGCAAGCTAGAGGCTGCTTTAAACGAAACTCCGGCGTTGACAAGAATTGCACGCAACAAGAAATTAAAAGGAACTGAATGGTATAATTATTCAATCTCATTTATTAATTCTGATTCAGCGCGAGTCGTCCTCAGAATTGCTCGCTAGAATTATTAGATTGATGAAAAAGATTTCATTTTCCTATAAGATTTATGTTAAATAAAATTCTATCTAGATAAAAAAAAGTATTTAAGTCAATAGTGAAAATTTTGCTTCGATTTTACAATTTGCAAGATTATTCTGGTGAAAACTTGTGCGAATGGATTTGTATAGCATGTTAGAAGTAATAAATCACTTTTCAATACTCTAACGTCCATAAATATCAATACAACTTTTTTTATTTCACGGGAAAAATAAAAAAAAATTAGAATGAGAATTTTATTATTGAAAACAAATGCTAACACAACTTTTTCTCAAAGCAAAAGACTGAAATATTATTTTATAAACGCATGTTGGGTAAATTCAAGGCTCTATCATTCAAGGCGCATTCAACTTTCTCTCTTTTAGTTTCTTAAAGATATTTTTCTCAAATTTTTAAACTAAGCGAAACATTCTAGATTTTATCACTGATAAATCCGTTCATCTTCATTGAAATTTCATTAATTACTCGATAAACAGGACTGTTCGAATATATTGAAATTAATGAACGGCAGTGCAAGATAACGTTCGAAAATATGCACAAGGTTTTCTCCTTTCATTATTAAAGCGGATTCTTTCGTTCGTTTAACGGGCTCGCATCTTACAAAGAGGTGGGTGTAGCGATAATTGTTGAATTCCTGCATGCGTCAGACAGAACTAAAACTTTGATTATTCGCATAATAATGATGCCGTCTCTCCGTGCAGCGTTCCTCGATCTTAGTTCACGGTAGATACGCGTTCCGCGTCGCAGTAAGGCGATACCGCGCATCGATCGCGTGCACGATTCCATCGAGGATTTTCAGGAGTCATTCGCGTAATCGCGAGGACAATTCTGCCGCGTCAGCGATTCGAGTATCGATTTTTGCACGTGTGCGCCATCGCCGAGAAGACAATCGCGATAATTACTCGTTCTATTCTTTTCAAATGTTAAATTATCTTCGCTCGATCATGCCATAATGTATTTCGTCGATATCAAGCTCAATCAAATTAAAAAATCTATTTTGTTTATCTCTCGACAGACAACGCGATAGCATTTTCAACAATAACAATCGAAATCTACCGAGGCTTTTCGTGAGGAAATCGGCCGCTTTCGCCGTGTATCGGACGCGATTTTCGCATCGAATCGATCAGCTCGAAATGGGATTATCCGCCGTGGGCTCTGGACGGCACGTAAGCATGCAGATAGGTCTAAACCGAACGTTAACGAAGGTTTCACCGCAGATTTTTCAGAAAATCGCCTCCACTCGCTCTGTACCCTCTCTGTCTCTCTTTCTCTCTCTCTCTTTCTCTTCTTTCTCCAATCGGACCAACCGTTTTTCTCTCTTCCTCTCTCGTTTACGCCCACGCGCGCGCAGCCAACTACGGAACCGGCCGGCGGGTAAGAGAGAGTGTATTTCTCGCTTATTATCCTTTCCTTCGATTTTCTACCGAAGGGAAAAGAATACGCCGACGAAGGTGCCGTCTACGTATATTATATGTATATGTATACACGAGCTGCGCTATGCATATATGTACATGTGTGTGCGTCGTGTGTGTCGGCGGGTACCGTCGGTATCCGTGATGTGTGACTCACCCGCACACGCGGTACGATGTTACACGCCGGAGATTTACAGCTCATTACCGATTTCATACCCGGGCGTCACGATCGATCCGCCGCCGCCGCCGCCGTCGAGCCAAGCCGAGCCGATTACGGGCGCCGAGACGGAGTCGAATCCTATCGCGTGCCATACCGATACGCGACACCGCTCGACGACGCTTGCGCGAGCGGTCGGGTTTCGCTCGTGGAAAACGCGCGCGCGAGTCGAATGACTTTTCTCTCTTATTTACCTGTGCCTTTTGCTCTTTCCTCTCCTTCCACAGGCAGTCACATGATCCGTCGATCGTTTGTACGGCGGTGCGTGATCCGGAACGATTTCTCGAGCCGACGGCACGAGCGACAGCTTGGGCGCGCACGTTCGATCGCGCGGGAGTTTTCACGATCGCCGAAGATCGTCGAGACGGGAGGTCACAGTCGATCGGCGCTCTTGCGACATCGCCGAGAGGGGAAAGAAAAAAAAAAAAAAAAAACACCGAGAGAAAAATATCTCGTGAGACTCCGATTTCAGCGACACGGCGGTATCGGCACACCAAGGCGGGACCGGACGAGCAGAACAATCCACAATGAAGCGAGCGCGCGAGCGCGCGCGCGCACGCGTGTGTGATCTGTCAGGCGCTCCGCGGAAATGTCAAACAACGAGGACGTTGGGCCAGCAGCAGCAGCAGCAGCAGCAGCAGCAGCATCGGCAGCAGCATCGGCGGCGGAAGAAACGGCAGCGACAGCCGTCGCTCGCGTGGGAGTGTGACATAATACCACGTTCCGTTCCTGCGCCACTCGATCGCGCAAAATCCGTCCGTAGCACTCACTGCCGATCTCCTCGTCTCTATTTTGCGCTCCGGGAGAGACCCGACACTGCGCGACCCGCGCTATTTTCTTATATTCCGATCCCCGATCACTGCGCCGCAATTACTCTCGCTCGGATCACACCGTACCGTACCGCTTCAATGTCGCGCGCGATCATTCCGTATGTCACGTGTCCGCCTGCGAATAATACGCACGCGGATTCTCGTGGTGCAGCAACGCGCGACCGGCCCGCTCGCGCCTATCCGCCTTGCCTCTGCCAGTCCTCTACCTCATGCGCGTTTCAATGCTACACGACTCGAGCCGAGCGCAGACTGAAGTCGAACGCGCGCGCTTTGCCGAGGTGAGCGGAGGTGACTTGCTACTCGGGCCGAGCCGGGATCCGACGAACCACTACGAATGTCGGCGGCGGTGTTGCGGCCGGTCGAGCGTACGAGAAGGAAGCGAAGCGATGTGTGCGCGTGTATACGTGCGTCCACGAGCGATTCCGCGTGTCTGTGCGCGATCACGAGTGTTGGTGAACATGGGTGTACCTGGCGGGAGAAGGTGCCCCGCGCGAGTAAGCGAGCGAGCGGGTGAGCGAGTGCCCCCCTCGAGGCACTGCGAGTGCACAGCCTCGCGGATCCGCCCGTGCATAGGCGGCCGTGCATCTTCTCCGCGTTCGCCGACCGTCGCCATCGCGCACGATGGCACGAAAAATGGATGAAAATTTTGCGGAAAAAGGTGGGAGAGCATGCGTAGGTTATTCGAGCCAAGTAAACGATGCCTCTTTCTGCGCCGATGAATTTCGAGAGTATCCTTTCAGCGGAAGATAAAAAAAAAAAAGAAACGATCTTATCAGATGATTTTAATTGACAGACACGTGTTGCTAAGAAAAAAATCGAAATGTAAAAGAACGGAAAACCGTCAAAAGCGAAAGTACTCGACGATTTTTTGTTACATACATATGAAATACACTTCTAGTTAATTAAAGTCTCAGGTATTAAAATGAAATTGGATTGTACTTGGTCGTTTCAAAGGCAATTGAAATCGCCTCCGGTCGAATATGCCAATAATTTCGCGCGTATAATGCTGTACTTGCATGATCTATCGCGTGTTTCGACAGTCAATCCTTCGCGGCTGAAAGTATCCGCAAATGTCATTGGAATATGAGATATTATAAGACACGGCAGCCGCGCGCGCGGCGCGTTCGCACACGCGGGAGTCGTCGAACGCGGTTCGTCGGAATGCGAGGCACGGATTCTTGATTTTGCGTTTTTAAATTTTCGTCGCGAGGTGTTCACAATGCCGCGGTTACGTAATCGAAAAGCGTAGGAAGCACACGCAGATTGATTAGCACACGAGAAGAGAAAGGTTGCGGCCGTTGCAGATATTGGCGCGGTGGCTCTATGCGAATCGTTCGCGGAGCGAAGTCGCGGCGAGAGACCACGTGGGTGTCATCACACGCGCGTGAAAAAAAACCACGAGAGATTATAGACGCACACTATATTCTCTCTCTAACGCCCGGAGCAGTGATTCTCAAAGGGCACGTCGCGGAAGATTTGGACGTTACATTGCTGCGGGCCGAAGAGGAGCCGCGTGCAATTTTCTTCAGCACCGAACTCTCTCTATCCGCTTGCAGTCGAGCGTGAATTGTATCATTCGCGAAATATTTTGCGAAATAATCCGTGTTTTCGGCAAGGGCTCTTGCCGCGGCGGACAATAGCGAGCGCCGTGAGCGAAAAAGTTTGAGAACCATCGGCCTAGAGGAGTGTAGGCACACCGCAATATCGCCAAGGGACGATGCATAAAGGATCCCGATAGCAATGACTATAAATTCACTCTAAGCTTACGAGTCTAAATATAAACTACGTGTGAGCGCGCGGCTCCGCGCATTATTTTCCCGTATGTAAAAATCATATATATTTATCTGGTTATTATTATCATATTAATATGACCTTTCGTGATTATACGCTTTATAGTCCTCTCCCGGTGTTACATTAATGCAACGCACCTGCCTCGCTTTAACGCTTCGTTAACGTCAGACGCTTCGTTACATCGAATTTTATCCTCGTGAAAAGCAAGGAGGCGCAGAGGAAATGCGTTGATTATTCCGTACGCGCAAAATGACGCGTCGCGCAAATTAACGTAAACATATTTTTCAGCGCATTACCACTTAAGGACGGACAATCTTTTTCTTGACGCTCTTGAACCCGAGTTCAAAATAGAGAGCTCTTCACCGCATTTAACATAAGCGTAGACGCTTTTATTTACCTTTTTTAATTCTCTTATTTTCAACAGTTACTCGGAACACTAATTAGAAGTTTCACTCGAATTTTTAATCGACATCAATCAATTGCGGATCGATGAACGAAATTGTATATACATTCGTATAATTTATGAATACGAAATTCGTCTAGCGTGGCGGTCGATACGCCGCGGTGAATGTACAAACGAGCGTGCAAACTGAATATTTAAAAGATTATAAAGCAAGTTGAGAGAGGATACTACGTGCTAACTCACTCGATTGCATACTGTCTGCTCTTTCAATAATATGATTGATTCCCGATCTCGATGACGTAGCTGTCTCACACTATACAAACGAATATCCGAAAAATATGTCGCGCTAATCCCACGTAAATATAATTTAGAAATTGCAAATCGGAAATTGTCTATTTCAAGATAAATAACCATCTTTATAAAATGTTTCTTCTTAAAAGAAGCTAGATTAATACAAATATAAATTCAGAAAAATATGTGCGAATTAAACTTTCTAGTGATAAAACAATTTATTATATATCGTCTTTCGGCGATTATATCGTGATTTACTGGACACCCCGTATATTATTACGTCTTAAGAAGGTATATGAAAATAGAGGCAGAACAGAAGCAATGATAAACGGAAGAAAGCGACACATCCGAAGAACCGTAAAGCAAACTGAGAAAAACATCACGCTCGGGCGGCCGTCACTCACCTGAGCAGCTATGGTATGTGTATATGAAACGATATAAGTGCATTGTGCTCGTTAATGCGCCAGCAAGCGCGTAATGCTTGCGTATGCGCATAAATATTTATGCTATTCGGCTGAACAATCCCTAAAATGAAATGAAGTCTCTATAACTGTAGAGAAAGAGACGGGATTATCATTGATATCTCGCGTTTGCTTCTTACTATCAGTTCATTCGATTGTTTGTTCACTGCAAAGCGTTTTCCTCGAGAAAATAATGAAATTCATCTTCGCAAATTAATTTGTGCTTTCACACATTAACATTATTATAGCTGAACTATATAAAAAAAATCGGGTACCCGAGTTTCTACAAATAATTAAAGATTGAACACGCGTGTTGGTATGCGATCGTCTCCGAGCATTATCACAGTCGTTCTTAACAATTTTAACTATCATTTTCGAGATCTCTAAATCCGTCCGGCGAAACATCACGCGACGCACCCCGCGTATTCTTCTCGCCGCGTTGAATGACATTCATGGCACGGATTTGGAATTTAGAAAAGCCAAATAACTAATAATATATGTATGCGCAAATACAGCGAGGGCAGAACTGATCCAAGCGTGACCGCAGTGTTAATGTATTCGTTTGTATTTATGCGAGAGCCTACACTAACACTCGTAAAAAGGAAAGAGAAATTTATTATCGGATAAATCCGAGAATCAGAAGAAATATGTGACAGAGAGAAATAATAGCGTATTAGATTATATAATAAACTATTTTAAAAATAATAAAACTAAATATAAAAGATATACGAATTTCACTTCTCGCATCACATTTAATGATAGATTTTTCTTTTACTAATTTGATTTTTTGGTAAAAATATCGAAAAAGCAAATTATTTATCGCAATTTTTCAAACTTTTGCATCGCACATTTTTGTAACCAAGTCTTAAAATAAAATTCTGTCAAATATATGAAATTAATTGAAGAATATTTTTGTTCTCCATTTGACTCTTAAAAAGTTCAGTTTGGAAAAGTCATTTGCAATCGCTCATGACTCGAAAACTATCGGTTTCTCAATACTGCTGAAAAAAATCGTTTCCAAATTGATTAAAGAATACATCGATTTAAAAAATAACGCACGAGAAGCGGAATACTCTGTATAGCCGAGTAAACAATAGGAAAATAAGTAATTCATCGCATACTAACGACAATTTCCGTGGACGGAAAGTAATGAACGGGAGGCAATATAAAAATAAGAAGCGTAATTAAATAAAATATATCTACACAATACGCAAAACCAAGTGCCGTAAGACAATAAAAGAGGGAACCAGAAAGAAAGGGCCGGCGAACGACGGAGGGAAGCAGAGAAAGACGCGAGAGGAAGAGAGAGCGAGAAGAGAGACGCAGAAGCGGACCAAGGGAGACGGACTCGCTCGAGCCGAACGCCGCTACTCTCGCGGCGGGAGCCGAGAGAGAAAGAGAGATGATAAGATGTGTATACGGCCCCCTCCTCACGCGTACAGCGTCCACGTGCAATATCCTCGGTTTGCGCCCGTGTGCGTGGTACAAAGTAGGTCCACGGTCGTGGAGGAGAGACGGTGGCGAATGAATATCGCCGTCCCCTCGCGGTCGGCACGACCAATCCGCGCCGAGAGCGAGCTGCGTGAAGGCGGAACGCGCGCCGCCGTGCTCGTCGCGTATATCCCGCGTGGTATTTATTATTCAGTTTGCAAATACATAGCAAAAATGATCTCTCTCTCCCGCGCGCGCGCGCGGATGTTGCCTCTCGCGGTGCAGCCGGTCCGTGCGCCGCTGGGAGGTGGAGCCAGAAGGCGCGGAGCAGGGTGAAACGACGGAGATATCGGCCGTTAATTTGTTAGAAACGCCACCGATCGCGCCCGCATGCGTGTAGACACGCGTGTTACGCACGACACGACGTTGACCGGATCCCGCGTCCGACGCGTCCCCGCTTCGCGAACCTACGAGTTATGTCATATGCCAATAGATAAGATATTGATTGTCCTCTTGTAAAGCTGTAAGTCAAAGATGCCGCAAGCTGCTTCGGAACGCTACATTATCCTCGCGAATACGTAATGGCGCATCTTATTTATGCAAATCGTTTTGAGATCGCGGAGATCCGTTTTCGCGAATTAGAATGTACACGTTAATAGACGACACGCTAATAGACGCGGATTCATTAGCCACGCTTTGTACGATGCGAGCGAATAAACGCCGCGCCGTTTGTGCGCGTTCGGACGGAAAAGGAGCATCGCGTTCGGACTCGCGCTATGCAAAACACCGTATCCCCGTTTTTCTGCGAATGCGTGTATTTGCACCATGGTCAGTTACGCCTTCCCTCCCCGCGCGCGTGCATGCGCGTGTGTTCTTTGCACACCATAACATTTCCGCACTTCACACACTCGCGTAAAGCCGATATCATCTCCTTTCTTTCGCACGTACACTCCGCACGTTTCTTTGAAGTTCGCCTGCATGTCCGTGTCTACGCGGATTCCAAGGAAAAACCGCGATCTAATCGCGCGTTCGTAATTACAAAATTGCAAAAGCTCAATCGTGATCATCGCGCGTGTCGCGCTGAATGTTTTCGATTGCGAGTCTCTCTCTCTCTCTCTCTCTCTCTCTCTCTCTCTCTCTCTCTCTCTCTCTCTCTCTCTCTCTCTCTCTCTCCCGCCCTGTGATAACGCGACGACACAAGGTGGAAGTATCGAAGAGTCACCCGGCAAGTGATGCGGTCCCGCACTGGTCAGACGTTCGCCAAATCAAAACCACGCGGATTCGCGTGAAATCGCCGCCAATGCCGCAATCTTCAATTGCGCAAATTAATTAAGGTCTTCGGACAGTGAAACCGTTGAGGTTTAACAAATTTCCGGGTTAAGGAGACTCGGAGGAATATTCAGCACCCTAATTTCCGGAACTCATAAAATACGCAGGTTTTGATAAATTATATTGTGGGAAAGTTTCGACCGTGACATCAAATGTAGAGATAAAGTAGTCAGGTACTTACATTATTTTGTTTTCGATTTCTACTTTTTTTTAATTGATATTATTAACGCTGAGAATATTAAATTATGCGACGCCGCGCGCTTCCCGCAGAGTCCCCCATTCGTGTCGTTTAAAAAAAAACCGTGCGGTTCAAAGTTCAAGGCACTTTACGCCCTACTTCCTGCGCGGCCGCTTCGTTCGAGCCGTAAAATGGCCTCTCCTCAGGGATAGGGAATTAGAATCCCCTGGAATTCGCAAAGTCACAGTCGGGATGACAACCGATCGGTGCGAACGTTGGCTTCGAGACTTTAGTTATTCTTTCAACAATTTTCTTTGTATCACAACAAAACAATTTTTTTTTTCCTTTCACGAAAGAATCAACGGCATAGCGGGAGACATTATTCTTCGCTATATTCTTCTCACGTATTCTTTTTAGCGACAAATTCTTTGCTCAATTTGAAGAACAATAATTCTCGAGTTATCGGTGATCGAAAAAATTTTTCGCGGAGTCAATTAAAAACGAAAATACGTTCTGACGAAAGATTGGGCAATAAATTATAAGTCTTCTCAACATTTTCGCCGAGGAAGAGTCGACGTCAAACAGTACAAAAATAACGCACGAGAAATGGAACGCGTTATACCATTTTCATGTATCTATAGTTTCTAGTAGCGCTACGATATCCCCTTCCTATGAAAGTCGAGTGAAGTCTAGGAAAAACGAGGCTCCGCAACTCTTTCCGCGAATACGTTTTCTCGATGTATCTCTCTTCCGGTCGAGGGACATTAGAGATTTTCCGACTGTCGAGAGCGGCAACTTACTCACTTGACGGCGCGAAACGGGAACATTGTGAAAGCCCGTGACGCGGTGCGGTGCGGCGCGGCGTGGCGGGTCCTCATCTACTTCTCATCTTCGTCCTCTCGACGCCGCTCGTCGTCCTCTTCGCGTTCCTCCATGAAGGCGACGCGGCGGCGGCGGCGGCGGCGGCGGCCCTCCTTGCTAGGAAATAAGAAATTTTCTTGAAAGATGCGAGCTCTCCGTGCGCGAGGGAGGAGGCCTAGCCAAGCGAACATAGTTAATTTAGATTGTATCGCGTGAGAAGCAGGAAATGACGAAATATCCTGAGTGCTGACTTATGCACGCCCGTCTCGTGTGTGCCTGGCATCACGGTGTACCTCTCGGCCGCCGCCGCCGCCGCCGCTACCGCCGCCGCTGCTCCTCGACCTCAGCTATGTGGCTCCGACACGCAAGGATGATACTTTTTTTTTTTATGTATCCTATCCTGACCTGACATCGCATTGTCGTGTGTATCATCGACGAGAAGATCGCGCGACGTGTGATATTTGCCGATTCGACGTCTAATGCGTGTAGAACTGCGGGGCTGGATTGAAATTTTACACGTGTGATAAGTTCTATCGAGAATTCACACACGATGAAATATTCTATATTTCAAAGATACCCGTTAAATATGCTACACTCAGCCAGGCAATATTGTATAGAATTGGAAAACGGTTTTCTTTTAGCCGAAACTTTGCAAGAAACTATGATTTTATTCGCGATATTTCAATTTTTCATAGTAAATATTCTAAATCTGGTTGGAATTGGTTGCGAGACACAAGTTTTTTTATTCAGAACCTCAAATTTTGACAAATTACACCTAAATAATCGCAATTATTATCTCGTTATTCTTCCCACAAAGTATCGACGTGTGTGTATTATATACAGAGAATTGAGCATGGCTGTCAGACAGTCTTCTAGGTCGTACCTGAAATCTCGTCAGTGCACTAAAGGAAGTGACGCGGGAATAATTTGTCACACGTGATTGGAGACGGCGTATAATGAAGGGTCGATGGAGTTCCGAGTACAACGCCATCGGTTTCGAGACCGAATATACGCTTAACGCGCACAAGACGTACATGTGAATAAGATTGTGCAACAAAATGTTAACATACGTATCTCAAAAAGATTATTATATCGCAAATGAAAAAAAATTATACGTTTGATCAACAAAAAAAAAATCATAATATACTTTGAATAATTATTTCGCGAGAAATACTTATTAAAGATGAAATAATTTTTTCTTATTTCTATTTCTTTTCAATAGCAGCAAAGGCAATGGGTAACATTAATGTATTCAGAGGCGCGCACGCAAAGATATATGTGCATACACGCTGATATTTCGCTGTCAGCAAGGTGTAACGAACATTGACGCGCAAGGTCGCTCCGTACTTGCCGGTCGCAAGGTGAATGAAGACGGGACGTTCGTCTATAGGGTGTTATAAATCGAGACGCGAGGCATTGTATTTGATTCCGTCGCGCGAAATCGGGATTTCCCTCGTCACACTCCCATGGAGCTTGGTCACCTGAAGAGAGTTACCATGCCCAATTAACCCTTTGAGAACCGTACGCTCGCCGGGCATTGCCACTTCCGACGTTGCAACAGCTTTTACCGTGCGATTTTAGCGAGTCCGCTATTTGAATAGCGCGACAGCGCTCGTCAAAAGTACGCTTGCGCGAGTACGTGTTTAATGTGCGCGCGTATTTGTTCTTTTCACTTTAACACATAAATAAACTAACAATTCATTATCTGTTTCTGAAAATGTCAACAAGCTACTCGGATCTAACATCGAGTTACATCAACGTGGCTTAAGCATTACGGTTGCGTGCGTATAATCTCATTTTTCACGTGAGTTCTCAACTAGAGAGAGAGAGAGAGAGAGAGAGAGAGAAAAGTCGAAGAGCGACTTTTTAATCCCTCACCTGTAACCCAAACGATTTCGCGATACGCGCTCATGAGTGATGAAATCGGTTCGACGGTAAGAAACAAAAGAACAGTCTTTTAGCGTATTATGAATATTCTAATCGTACAAAATTCCTTTTCGGGAGAGATATCGCGGCCTCAGATCAGAAAACGAATGCAAATAGATGTGAAATCTGTACTCTGAAGAATTCCCCGATGAAGAATATTCTTAGAATAAATTATTCTTAGAAGAAATTATTGTAGAAAATATTTTTACAACATTTAAGAAATCGAGAGAGTCAAATGTCAGCCCATGAAAGAGAACGTTACCGCTTAAAAACTCTGGAACAGGAAACAAACGAAAATGAATACAACGTCCATGTTTTATTTACAACTGGAAAAGCAAAGGATTTCCTGATGTGGCGCTGAAGAAAGAATGGAAAATTCATCGGCCGGGAGGAACGGTTATAAGCACGCTACGTACGCATCGATAATATTCCAGAGAGCCTCATTAGCGATCCAGGAACGTCTCTCTCCCCTCTCGTTCCGCCCGTCCAAGCCGCGGAGTAATTATCTGTTACTACGTAGGCCTCGTATGTAATGTACAGCGTGTAACAGCAGATCAGCGCAACGATTAAACTCAAAAATAGTTCATGGGAACCCCAGGTAAGCTAATCTCCATCGCATTAGTGTTGTTCCACACGTATAAAACGCTCCGAGGAGGAAGCAGCTGCACGCACCTTTACCGCTCGCGCGGGGTCATCACTTTCGAAACGACCGCGAACGCCTCGGCTCTGCGACTCTGCGACTCCCCGAGGATACCGCAAAATCCGTTCTATCCAGAAATTATGCACGGTCTAGCTATTCGCCCGGTCGCATTATCAAACTCGGTTGTGGCAAAATTTTATTTCAAATTAAATTGTTTAAAAAATTTCCAGATAATGCCTATTGGCGGCACTAAAGCATTAACACTCACTATTTTATAGCCAATTATAACAACTTTAACGACATCATTTAGATGCACGATGCGACATAGAAAATAAGTAAAATAACGGAAAAGTTATTTTAAAAACACGAAATTTTTTCGTCAGAAGATATTTCTATCGTCATTTTGGAATTTTTCTCTTGTTTTTATCATCTCAATGTGATGGCTTTAGAAATCATTTTTATATCATGCCGCCAAACGTATTACAATCTTCGCGTTTTCACAGTATAAATTCTTGCCTTACAACTCTTTTTTACATTGTTTTATAATGTTAAAAGCTTTTCTAATCTATAAATTAATGCGATGTTCGAATCGCTACTGTAACGACAGCCGAGATCACGTACACGGAGTCGTGCGCATTGTTCGGTGTCTCTCGAAATCTATGAGAGCTCCCGGTGAGACAGGTCGAGTCCACCTCGCCGCGGGAAAAAATGACGGGTTCACCATTGGTAATCTACCCCGACATATACATACACGCCGGTTACATCCATACAGGGTGTTCGCAAACTGCTATTCAATCAAGCTTCGTCTATAATTTTTGCAACGAATCTTAAATAGGCGTTGCCTCGACGAAGTCCCGATCGAACGCCACGCACGCGTGTTTACCCTCGCAATTTCTTCCCACGAAATATCTCAGTGAAAATAGAATACATTTCGAAATTAATTTATTTGCTCCTAAAATATCTGTCGCATCATCAATGGATTCAATTGCTTGCGATTGAACAACCGTTTCAATACCATTGCCAAGAGGATGATCGAACTTGCAGATCGACAGGGAGAGTTCGCGAGCGAAGTTTGTCGAACACGTCGCAGAACACCCTGTATAAGCCTAGCGCGCTGCCGTATCTCTACGGTACCGTACCTACCTACCACCCGCAACCGACAACAGGCCAAGCCGGGGCAGAGTCTTAGGCCAGGCCAGGCCGAGCAAGAGTCATGTAAGAAGGGGTTAAGAAACTCTCGAACTGAAGTGCCTACACCGGAAGCAGGGGCCTTGCTTTCTGGGCTAATAACCGTACCCACATCGACACGCGGGATCTGCGTGCGCGCGTACACGCTTAGAGGAGAGAAAGAACGAGAGAGAGAGAGAGAGAAGGACGGAGCGAGAGGGGAGAGAGAGAGAGAGAAAGAAAAAAAGAGAGCGCGAGAGGGAGGTTGGGGGAGGGGTCGGAAACGAGGGGAGGGAGAGAGGTGTAATATAGCGCGGCTGGGGCCTCTTTATGCGTATCCGCGTGTGTATACACGTGAGCGGGGCCGCTGTGTGGCGCGCGCACACAGGTGCGCGCAGGGGCCCCCTTATCAGCATGCAAAGCTAGATTTTATGTGCGATCGAATGCCGAGCCGCCGGGATTCATACGCAAATCGCAATCGAGTTATATGCACGCGAGCCAACCTGGGAAAAATGTCATCTCGATCACGACGGCGAGGAGCCGTCGCCGCTTTCTCGATTCGGCCGAAATCAGTGTGTCGATGGTGCCTCTATTTACACAGAGAGAGAGAGAGAGAGAGAGAGAGAGAGAGAGAGAGATCGTTCGGAAAAAATCGACTGCAAATTGCCCGGAGAATTTATCGTTGAACTTAAGATCGCGAGCTGTGTGATCGCCCCGGTTCAATGCAAAAGATCACTAATATTTAAACATTGAAAAAAAAAAAAACAGGATTCTCTAAGGTTTAATAAAAAAATAATAATGTGATAAGATTACGCCGATTAGCGTAATAGCATACAAGCAAAGGTTTGTGTGATTTAAACACTACTATAATTACTGTTCACTTATCATGTTGAAATTGTAATATACTTTCAATAAATGCGCACAGTTTCCTGTACTATATCTAATTATAATTGTTAACGTTACCGTGCATTAGTTATTTTCTTACGCTCTGCTACAATTATAAATTGCGATTTCAACGACGTTGTGCAGCACGCAATTTTATGAAATGACGGATCTTCTCACCGTTCGTCGGTGAGATTGATTATCGTTCTAACAGTACAGCGCGAATAGGTCTCGTAAACAGATAAATCTGCAATTAAATGCGAAATTAACCTGAATACAAAGTATGCGCGATTAGGCGTCTCGGGGGCGAAGTAACGTTACCGGATAAACAGCGGAGACCTCGCAGATAAGCAACATCCGCCACTGAAATCGGGAGAAAACTCGGGGAGCGATGTTTGATTCCGTGCTAATTGCGATTTCGAAATACTAACAAATCGATCTGAATCGGATAATCGGACTTAAGTGGCGCTTAATGGACTAATTAAGCGTCGTTATCGATACTTCAATCTCGCGCACGAAAATCCCTCGATGATTTACGCCGCGTATTTTAATTTAATTTCTCGCCGAGATACAGTCGTCAAGATAAGGTCGAGATTAATCGAAACGGTAGCGCGCGGCCGTT